>NC_088793.1:125141424-125766424 GCF_011386835.1 Chrysemys picta bellii | reverse complement strand
AACAATGAACCCTTAACAAGTTTGGTTTTTTTTATACTCTTTAATAAACAAGTGATGTCAGTGTGATTCTCAGACCTTAGCTAAGACTGGATGAAGCATTTTTTTATAATACATTAAACAAACTTAAAGCCAATTATTAATTGGTACCAGGTGCTGGAAACCATGTTTTATTTCTATTACTTCAGTACAATAAATAAGTTAAATAAGATAACACTGGTATTTTGAAGGATCACTACAAGTTTAACACAATGCTTCTTTCTCATGAGCCTTTTTTTTTTTTTTTGTCACATGCTTTGGGACTATTGCTCACGCCATTATCCTAACTCAGCTTAAAACCATAGTTCATCGAAGTCTAATGTGGGCCTGTATTCCTACAGGATGAGTGACTAGTGCCTCTCCCAAAACCATGCTTAATGTATTCCAGTTATATATAAATTGTATGGGAAATCTAGGCAGTGGGGTCCTTTCTGCGTACGATCTAATTTTTAGTTTATTTCTGGAATCTTAAACAAACTCGCTTTGGAAAACTGAGACCAACTTCCCGTATCCTCTTTTTCCCTAATCTCTTCATCATGGCCTTATCAGAGAAGACCAGGCTTTACAGCCATCTTCCAAGAAGGCAATAAACATCTTGTATAGTATTTCATTAAATCGCATGTAAAAGCAGGAGTGTGGCCTTCAAATTGAATCTGGAAATAATTGCTGTAAGGAGACATTTACTGGCAGTATATTAGTCAAACACTAGATAGGTCTGTGTACAGTATAAGGTTCCATGGGAAGTGTGTTCCTGGTAAACAATGGGGAAAAAAGTGAGGACTCAAGCTGTGTGAAATCATGTTTGGTTTTATTACATATTAAGCACTGAGGCAGTCCCTGCCCAAAGAGCTGACTATTTACATAGATAAGACAGAAAATTGGTGGGAGGAGACAGAGGCACAGAGAGGGAAAGTGACTTGCCCAAGGTCACACTGCAAGTCACTGGCAGAGATGACAGGAGAAACACAAATCTCCTGACTCCTAATCTAGAGCTCTAACCACTAGACAACACTGCCTTCCATGCAATTTGCTACTGTACAAGTAGTTGGCTCTCCAAACCCCAGCAGTACTTTTTCTATGATCAGGATGATGATTCCTCCTGGTTCAGAGTGGCTGAATACAGCTTCCTCCTAAGCCTATCAATACTACTCTTGAAATTACCAGAGGGATTGCTGCCCAACCCAGAAGAGTTTGTCTTGGCTGATCTCTGCTTCTCTTGGCATCAGCACTAGCCTTTATATTCACTTAAGGCAAAGGTTTATAGAACTGAAAAGGGATGAAACCAATAAGTTTCTATGGAAACGAATTCCTCTCAAACCTTTGAATTAGTAAAGAATGACATCCCTTCTGTTGAATTTTTAACCCTTCCTCTAGAAGTTAATGGAGGATCATCTGCCATGGCATTCCATAGGTTGGTCTAAAAATTCTATGGAAAAGTTTGCATTCTATAATTTGTATAGGACATTCCCCTAAAGGAATCTGTGTGAATTGCAGTTTATTGACTTATTTGTTGGGACACATTGTCCATGATGTGAATGTTACATTACTTAAATATAACTGTGTGCCTCATTGTAGGATTTTTCACAATAAAATGGCTACCGTTTATGCTCCTGCATTAACTTTTCCCTACATTTATAACTGTTCACATGCTAATGTTTAAGGCATTAGCCATAATAGTAATGAAGACTAACTGCTAGCTATTTCTAAGATGTAAATCTATAAAAACGTGTCCAGAGGAAGTATGCATAAATTATGCCAAATCCACACCCTGCTCAATGTCCAGTTCTCATAGCCATTTAAGTGGAAAATATGTAAAAGTGATCCATTGTCATTCATGTGTATAACTGTACACAAGATTATGCAGCTGGTGCACATAGGTATGACACTTAAACTGGATTTTCTGTCGATACAATTCACGCAAGATTTTGATTTTTTTTCAGTCCATCCAAGAGTTGCAAATGTTTTTAAATATAGATGCAGGAGTTGCCACATCTTGTCATCTGATGTGTGTTTGCAGAACTTGCCCATAGAGTTGAGCCTAGAACACAAGCATCAATTTGTCATCAAATAAGAGTCCTATTTCCCAGCAAAGAATCAATCTCATTGTTTTGCCTTCCACAGTAACAGCCAGATTAAAAACTCCCTCATTTCCTCGGTCTGCAATAAAAGCTATTTTAGAACACTTTCAGATTAAATGAGTTTGGTGTTACAAAGTTAGTCATTTTTTAAATAAATCACCCAACCAAAAATTTACTAGTTTGTATTATGGTGGTGCCCGAAGGCCCCAGTTAGAGTTGAGATACATTGTACAAACAAATAGGAAGACATCATGTTTGGTGCGGTAGTAAAAAAGTCTGCAAATAAATTAGAAAATATGACAACTATGTTTATTAAGTGCAAGAGATTAATTCAGACAACCTCAAATGATGTTGTACAAGCAGGTCAAAGAGCATTCTCTGGCTCTGCTGAGCTCCACCAAGTCACTCCCACAGATTCCAAATTTCCAAGATGGACCCTGATGCTGCAATAGGTGGGCATAAGCATCCACTTTGCAGGTTGATGGCCTTGAAGGATGAGAATTCTTATAGCATCTCAAAGTGATTTGCATAGTGTTTTTGTCCCCATATTACAAAGGGAGAAACTTAGGCACTGAATGCTAAATGACCTGTCCAAGATCGCACAAAGAGTCAATGACTGAAAGGGGAACAGATCTCCTTGCTGTAAGTTCTAACCACCTGAACATGTGTTCTCCAAATACAGCCCACATTCTAGTGAGGTGGAGGAACAGCATAGCTCTGTTGCTACTTATGCGGTCGTAATCATTCCCAGAACTATGGCTTAATTTGAAATCATAATAATTACTATAAAAGTCCTGAGGTTACTGTTCACTGATCCAGAGGGCCTTTCTTGCTATATTATCTTTTCATATTAACATGTTTTGGTGCCTCCATCAGTGGTATGGAGCTTGTGTTTAGAAAATCTAACTTCACATCTTTGACTCTAGGAATAATGTAATCTACCCCTGTAGAATATTACAATTTTATAAAAGATGCATCACATTTAGAAAACACTCCTACACAGGGTTTGGAAGAAGCAATATTTCTAAGAGTGAAGAAAAAATGGGGGGGGGGAGTAATGAAGCCAATTGCTTAGCTTTTGAAAGGTGTGGCGTTTTTTTTGTTTTTTTGTTTTTTTTAAAGCAAAACATCTGTTAATGCCTGAATAGTTCTTAGATTTTCTCACAACTCAGTTTGAGGTCTCAGGGAATTTAAGGGTCTGTGTTTACTGTCAGCGGCCCTAGTTCAGTGAAATGTAACCTAGAGGATACTTATGCTACGTGTGGTTGCAGAGCTGACAGCAGTTTGAACAATTTGGTAAATGCTTTCTTTTGGATGATTTATACAAGCAGCTGCTATTTATCTAGCAGTCAGTGCTCAGGAGACTTTGGATAAAATATGCTAGTAAAATTATTGCCAGAATAAGATTTATGCAAAGTATTTAGTACACAATCTCTGAGTAATATCCCTGAACTAGAGATGTGTGGAGAAATGCTCCCTATGGCTATCATGATCCATTTAAAATTATTTACAGTTTTCTGCTAATGAAATGTATTTGCATACATTTTCAGTTTGCTTTTATGGAGCAAATGGTAGCAACTCAGACCATATTTAAGACTGTAACATGCTTTCCATTACAGGCTTGATTCTCATTCTCTCTCTCTCTCTCTCTCCTTCTGTCTGCAATTTTCATAAAAAACAAACAACTTTCCTCTATGGTTGCCAGCCAGGGAGTAAATATTAAGTTTTTTGATAAGGTGTTTGCAATATGAACCTGAAAAATAAGATATTTCACTGGTTGTAAAGTTTCTAGCTTTATTTGGAGTATAACATTTCAAAAACTGCCAGTTCTGGAAACTCCACATTTCTTTATTTGTTTTGAACAAAAACTAGTGTCTCTGGGTACTGTTTTGTGCTAGGTAGGGTGGTCCGTTTTGGAAACAGTCAATATGACTATTCAAATATCTATCTTATGGTACCCCCATTGCCTTAACATCGGAGAGCCTCATAATCTTTAAAGTATTTCTCATTGCAACACCCCTTTGAGGTAGGGAACTGCTATTACCCCCATTTTACAGAGAATTGAGGCACAGAGTGACTGTGACTTGCCCAAACTCACATTGGGCCTCTGTGGTGGAGCAAGGATTTGAATCTCAGGCCCGTGTCCTGATCTAAACACTGCCTTCCTCTTGTGGTGGAGGTGAAGGTTCCCCAGTAGAGTTATAAATTCTGATAGTGCAAAAGAAACCAGTAGAATCCTTTGTATGCATCCGAAGAAGTGGGTTGTAGCCCACGAAAGCTTATGCTCTAATAAATTTGTTAGTCTCTAAGGTGCCACAAGTACTCCTGTTCTTTTTGAGTAGAATCCTGTGGCTCACATAAGCTCCAAAAGATGAGAACCACCAGGGTTCAAACCTTCACTGGTTCTGGAGAGTTAATTAACTCCAGAAGTGTCCTGGACCAGGTGACTTCCTTGTCCTACAGAGCTGGGTTGTTTTTCATAGGAGGGGCAGTTGGTTTATGCATTTATATATAATTATTTTCCTTCATTCTGTTCTTAAGAATACAGTATTTTCAAGAAGACTACTACCTTAGAGGAAAGAGAAGACTTTGGAAAGCTTAAGGTTTGTCTACAGAGTTGGCACTAGTTTAATTTTAAGGTGTAATTTTATTCCACTTAGTTAAACTAGTGCAAAAGGGTGTGTGGATGCTCAATTTAAACTAAGATTATTGAAAACTTCAAAAATCTGGAACTCAGGGGAGTGTGTGTGTGTGTGTGTATGTGTGTGTTACTACTTGTCCTGTCCTCAGTGGTTAAGGAGAACAATTTACCACCCTCTTCTTTATAACAACCTTTTACATACTTGAACGCTGTTATCCTGTTCCCCCTCAGTCATATTGCTTTGCTATAACATTTTTTTTGTTAGCAGACTGTGGTTTTTTTCCCTTTTCTTTTTCATTTATAATGTTTTAGTCAGCCCCAGCTGTCTCAAGCCAGCTTTCCCTTCTCTCCTGCCATTGCTTATGCCATGGGACTTATGCTCAAGGCAGTGACTCACTTTTAGATTTTGGCTCAGTTCTTCATTCTGGATGTCATTCCCCCACCCCACCCCCTGTTCTTTATGCCAGAGAATCCTTGGTGTTGTGTAGCACCATACTGGCCTCTCAAAACGACCACCTGTAGCCACTTCCTTTCAAGCTGGCACCACACATGGCATATTGCCAGTGCTGTAATGAACCACAAAATTGCTTGGGTGCAAGGAACTAAATAAGACAACAGCTGTTCTGACCTACATGAAATAGGTCAAAACTCATAAACCTCTCTCAGTCAGAGTCAAAATGTCTGTCTGTGTGGTTTGCCTTAACATAGGCTGGATTTTTGTGATTTTTTTTTCTATGTTTAAATAAAGCCATTACCACTAAATTACTGAGAAATGAAAAGAGAATTCTTATTAAATTTTGCCATTAGCTCTAACAGTTATTGCCTTTTCCTTTTTTTAAAAGGATATTTTAAATCACATTTCTTGGCATCTCTCTTGCTCTTTTCATCCAAGGATTTAAAGTACTTTACAAATATGAATTTAATTCAGCATCACTGCACCCTGGGCATTCAGATACCAGTGTGAGGAGTTGTGGTATAACAACTCAGTTAAAAAGTCAAGTAGCACTAGCTTTGTTTTACAAAAGGAAGGTGAGCTCAGAGAGGTTAAGTAACTTGGTCAAGGTCACATCTTGAGTCAATGGCAGTCGTCATAAAATAGAGCATAAGAATCCTGAATCCTTTGCACTTCTGTATAGCTCCTTTAATCCAAGAATCTAAGTGTGAACATTAATAAATGAGGCTTTACAATACTCTGGTTAGGTAGGACAAGGAAGGTGGTAATACATCAATTTTACAGATGGGTAAAAAGTTACTTGCCTAAAGCCATGCAATAGAGCTAGGAATAGAACCCAGTAATCTTGACTTCCAGCTCCCTGTACTAACCAGAAGACACCATTCTTTTGCCTAGTGATCAATATAGCTATGTGATCCACTATAACTAAGATATATCTGGAGCACCCATTTGAGTAGTACACAAATGCTAATCTCTAATACATTTTTGGTCATGCAAAATCAAAATACTCTGAAGAATTTCAGAAAAACTACTTCTGCTGGACAATTTCCAGGGCAATCATTGCTTTCACAGTCACACAGATATATTTGGCATTGATGAGAGCACTATCTTAAGAATCGTTGAAGGTCCGTGAAGGAGGAGAGGGAAATAAATCAGTCTTTATACAATTTTTGTATATGTTGTACTGCTTTACTATGAATTACAAAATACTTGGGTAAATGAGAGAATATTTAATGCAAGCACTGCACATGAAAGATATAAAGCAAAGTCAGAAAGATGCTAATTCTCCAACAGCACTATTTTAGTTATCCTGTCCTTTCCCATCATTTGGTTTTCCATTAGCCTGATTTTGAGGAAAGGTTTTTTTCTTGTTTATGGGGTTCTGAGATTTCAGGATTTCACAGGTGGTTATTTGTTCAGTTTTAAATTTTTATACACTTAATATTAAGAATACATTTATTAATGGTCTATAAATGATTGATTTATAAAAATGTTGAGACATGACTATTAAAAATGGTTATAAGACATGGTTCTAAGCAATTTATTTACTTGTTGGACTTTATAACAATTGATTAGTTATTAAAGTATCTATTAAACAGCCATTAGCCCTTTTTAAAAAGGGCTATTTATAAATATATCCTTAATATTAAGTGTGGCTTTATTTTTGGATGAGGATTCCACCAGCAATCTAGTGGCATGTGAAAGAGATCAGAGATGCATTGTTAGGTGGTCTAAGGAAGGCAAAGTAAAGAGTATTGTCAGACCTGTAAAATAAATTTCCCAAGGGAAAGTAGTGTAGGTCATGCACTGTTTGAGTCTTTTGGAAGCAATCACTTGAGACTATAGTTCTATAGTGCAGGAAGCAATCTATGATTTAGCTTACTTATTATTTGTTAAGCACTGACTGTGCTTGGTAATGCAAGACACAGCATGAAGATAGTACCTCCCTCAAAGAACTCATAATCCCAAAGGCTGATACAGAGAACAGTATCCACAGGACCTTCTTTTTTTTTTTTTTTTTTTTTTTTTAACCTATTGACTGACTTGTTGAGGATAATTGGAATTTATTTCCTTGAATGTCTTTGTTTAATTTTTTTTTAATACCTGTTCTTGTTGGCTTCTAGGCATTTCTAAATATTTAAATGTACATTGATCAGTGAGTGCTATGGGGGAGCAGTGATGACTTCTATACTTAGGCAACCTAACACTAACCATTATAAAAATTCTTAAAGTATAGCTTAACCTAGAAATGACTGAGTGCTCTATTTAGTGGGGGATCCTTCATTTTAAGTACCGTATTTTCCGGCGTATAAGACGACATTTTAACCCAGGAAAATCTTCTCCGAAATCGGGGGTCGTCTTATACGCCGGGTGCTGAAACCTCGGAGCTGAATCTGCGGCACCACATATGTCTCCCGGGCTGCTGCGGCTGCCTCCGCTCCCTCCCGCCCTGACAGGAGCGTGGGAAACAGCTGCGGCTGCCGCGGAGTGTCCGGGCGGGGGGATCCCTACGGGGAAAGGGAGCCACGATCCGCACGGGAGCAGGCCAGGGGCGGATCGGCGTGAACAGCGGGGGGCGGGAGGGCATCTTGCCCCAAGGGGTGACGGCTCCCGGATAGAGATAGTGAGCGAGCCGGGGACCATCGAGGCTCAGCTGATTAAGACCACGCTGAGCGAACACAGTCCCGGCTCCAGAGACAGCGCTGAGCCCTATCAGCTGCCGAGCCAGTGCGCCGAACGCCGTGTTGTGCGGGAAGCCAGGTCCCCTGCAGCCCCAGCCCGCGGGGCCCAGAGGGCTGCGAACCAGCCCCACATGTGGGGGGAGGGAGGGCACTGCCACGTGCCCAATCGCACCGGACACCGCACCATGGGGGGGGGGGGGGCTGCTCTAGTCTGTGTGTAATGTGCAGGCTGGCACGGCACCGACCCTGCGGCGAAGTGCGGGGCGGGGGGGAATTAGCCGGGCACGTTACTGAAGTCCAAGCCCATGGCCAGAGCTTGTGCAGCGCAGCCTGCTCGCTTCCAGGGCTCCTAAGTAGCCAGCGCGCCTCTTCTGGTGCACGTCCTGGGCAGGGCAGCCCGAGCGGCTGGCTCTGTTTGTAGGTAACCAAGGGGTGGACTGGCTTGATTTGGAGCCGACTGTTAC
The DNA here is from genome assembly GCF_011386835.1 of Chrysemys picta bellii. Taxonomy (NCBI): domain Eukaryota; kingdom Metazoa; phylum Chordata; order Testudines; family Emydidae; genus Chrysemys; species Chrysemys picta. Next base: position 125,758,070 of record NC_088793.1, on the reverse strand, counting down.
AGCTGTGCGGAAGCACAGGGCTGGGAGTCTTATGGGAAGTGCCGCAGGGTGGCCTCAGGGAAGCGCTGCGCTAAATGAGAGCAGAGAGGCGGGAATCCCGCCTTTTAATGGATGAGAGCGCGCAGCCAGGGCCAGGAATAAATGATTCTGGGAATAAACCCAGAGCTAAAGAAGCGCCCTGCGTATGCGCCAAAACTTGTCTCTTACACCCTGTTGGTCCAATGAAAGATACTACCTTGCTAATAGCCTGGGGTCCACACAGCCACAACACTTGCAAAAAAAGTGTGCATCAGACATGCTTCCCTGTTAAAACAGATTTTCTTCCTCATAGCAAAGCCCTAATGTGCTATGCCAAGCCTATGTTTATTTCCTATTAGCCGAGATAAGCTTGCCTGGAAACTACTGTTTTTACTTTCTCAGATCTCGCTCCTGGCGAGCATGTGCGAGATCTGAGAGGCAGAGAAGGAGGTAATAGGATACAAGGGCGGGCCAGACGGGTGAAAGAGGCGTGTTTGTCTACTGCTCTGATTGTCTTGGAGACAGGGAGGGCTGGGCAGGCAGGGAGAGCTGACCAATCCAAGCAGGCTTTGTATACAACAACCAGCCAATCACCGTTAAGGTACATCGCTTGCCGTGATTGGCTGGTTGTTGTATACTGGGCCCACATACAGTACAGCACCAGTATCTGTACCTGTTCATACAGTACAACACCAGTACATACAGTACAGTATACAAATGTCCAACAGTCAAAACCCCATCATGGCTCCACCAGCAAGAAGAAAGAAATATGAAGCCAGTTTCAAACTTAAAGTTGTAAACTTTGCCATGGAACATAATAACTGCGCTGCTGCAAGACAATATGGAGTAACAGAAAAGATGGTTCGGGACTGGAAAGCAAATGAAAAAGCATTAAAGAGTATGCCAAGGGGTAAGTGTGCATTAAGAAGAGGCACCCCACATTGGCCAGAACTCGAAAAACATGTAGCAGACATGGTGAATGAGCATCGCCAAAATGGTTATGTTGTGACACGAAATAAAATACGTTTGTTTGCACTTCAGTGGGCCAAATCTAACCCAGATCACAGCAACAGATTTAAGGCCACTGTATCCTGGTGTACTAGATTCATGGAAAGGCATAATATGGTACTGAGGCAAAAGACGAAAATTGCCCAAAAATTACCTGCAGATCTTGATAGCAAAGTAAATAGTTTCCATCGATACATAATAAAACAGCGCACTAAACATGGCTATGCATTAAGTAGTATTGGAAATATGGATGAAACTCCAATGAATTTTGATATGTTTGGAAATAAAACTGTCCATCAAAAAGGTGAAAAAACAATTTTAATTAAAACAACAGGACATGAGAAGTCCAGTTTTACAGTGGTACTAGGATGCACAGCTGATGGCGCCAAACTGAGACCAATGATTATTTTTAAAAGAAAAACAATGCCGAAACTCAAGTTCCCTGTAGGTTGTTTTGTACATGTGAATGAAAAAGGCTGGATGGATGAAGAAGGGGTAAAGCTATGGCTTGATAATGTATGGAGCAGGCGACCAGGTGGACTTATTCAAAAACGTAGTCTACTGGTGTGGGATATGTTCAGGGCTCATTTAACTCCCAGCACCAAGCAAAGGCTTGCAAGACTAAACACAGATGTGGCAGTTATTCCTGCAGGATTGACATCGTTGGTACAGCCACTGGATGTGTGCCTAAACAAGCCATTTAAAGATCGCATTCGAGAACAGTGGAGTGAATGGATGGTTAGTGGCGAAAAGTCATTCACAAAAGGAGGAAACATGCGTGCTCCACAGTTGGATGTTTTGTGCAAGTTTGTCATAAAAGCCTGGAATGATATTGATGCAGAAACAGTAATCAAGTCTTTCAAGAAGTGTGGCATATCAAATTCATTAGATGGTATGGAGGACGACTACTTGTGGCAAGATGAAGAGGAAGCCGAAGCTGAGACCACACCATCTGATACGGAATTCGATCCATACGATGACTGCCTTACAAATGTATCACAAGATGTCATTGATGCACTTATGATATCAGATGACGAACAGGAGGATTTTGAAGGCTTTTAAAGGGAAACTGTCACGCCAGCAAACCCTGTAAAAATACTGTAGCTTGCAATTATGATGGGCGTTGCTAACTCGCCAGGGACTTGCCCGGCACTTGCTCTCTCTCTATTGTTTGTTATCTTCCTCCTATCATCATCAGTTCCAGTTTGGTTGACAGCTTAGAAAACAAACAGCATGGCAGCTCCCATGTGTTTATTGTCTTATCCTTCCTTTCAGCTTTAGAGTGAATTAGGAAAAGTTTAATCCACTTGCACTGTTTTATGTTTACATGTTTGATGACAAGCAGCCTTATGTTTATAAGTGACAGTTTTCCTGCTAAGTACCTGCATGTCATAAGCATTTGAATTAAAATTACCATATTGAAATCAAATCTGATGTTTTTTTAATTTTTATTTGGTGTGCATTGGAAGAGGGGTAGTCTTATACGGCGAGTATATCCCAAACTCTATATTTTAACTGGAAAAGTTGGGGGGTCGTCTTATACGCCCAGTCGTCTTATACGCCGGAAAATACGGTAACTCATCTCTAGTCTCCTCTACCTCTGATAGCTGTAGAATAGACAAAAGTAAAAATGAAGATGAAGTTATTTTGGCCAGAATAGAATATTTACCTCATTAGCCATTGCAGGATGTATAATTATGGTCCATTAAATCTACCTTGAATCCTGCAAGCGAGACAGAATAACTTTGTAAAAATGAAAAAAATATTAATGTAGTAGAATTTTTCCCCTCTAGTTAGTGTTAAACCAGGCTGATTACTGCCCTCAGGGAAGACACTAACATCCGTCAACTCTCCAGCCCCAGATTTCACGCACAGATCTGCTCAATACTGATGAACATTCTGTAACCTGGGTGATTGATCTGATCAAAAAAGGTTGACAGCAGAAGTTAATTTAGCAACCTTCCCCACTGCACTAAGGGTATTTTGACAGGGAGAGCTGACTCCACAGAGGACTTTATGTATATGACAGTTTAGTAAATGTATTATCTGTTAGACTAAGCATTGTTTTACTTCAAATGAAATTTTTGGGTTCCTCTTGATAACATATTACTGTTACCCACTAACTTTTAAAAATATAATATATATGGAGATATACCTTATTTATCTCCTAGAACTGGAAGGGACCCCAAAAGGTCACTGAGTGCAGCCCCCTGCCTTCACTAGCAGGACCAAGTACTGATTTTGCCCCAGATTTCTAAGTGGCCCCCTCAAGGATTGAACTCACAACCCTGAGTTTAGCAGGCTAATGCTCAAACCACCCTCTCCCCTGTGGAACTATTGTATACCATTCCTGGCATCCACTGAGGTTCAGATCACAGGCACTCTTCTACTCTGCACTTGTTTTCCTACACTCCCTTGTTACAATGATATCTGTCCTGGGAGGCCATGTGGCTCAATTAAATAGTGTACCTTTCCTTCTTAAATCCCTGGTTGTTCTGTGGCCCAATTCAGTAGAGACTGAAAATTATTGTTGAATGACGACTATATGAGAAGTAACAAGGAAATGTTCAAGACTTTCTAGTAGTGGCTGTGTTTAATTTACTTTAACACAAATGCTTGGTACTAGAAGATCCCACCATGGCTGCTTCCTGAATACAAGTGTTCAGTGGTTTATGTGAAACTAGTTGGTGGTCTTAGTCCAGTTCTTATCTGATAAGTGTTCACGTCACAAATTATCATTAATTGTCCCTAAATAGCATCTCGATGGGTGGTTTTATCCTAGCCTTTTCTGATAAGTGGGCATGAAGACTGAACTACCCTTCAGGAGAGGATGGAACCGCATTAGCAAAGGAGCAAGGGGAAGTTTCCATTGCTATACCTGTTCTGTGAATAATCAGTCCATCAGTTGCAGAGATGTTCAGTCTGGAAAACTTGCAAATGTTCAGTTCCCTTTTAAAAAAAGAGAGCATTAAAGGGAGAGACACCCATCTCTTACAATTAATCTCCTCCATAGCAGAGCTTGGTTCCAAGGAGGAAGAACCACACAATTGTGCCATCCCTGCTCCAAGGAGGGAGGGCAGTCTGGGCACATAAGGTGTTCATGTGGCAATTTGGCCCTTATGGAAGCAGTTTAACAGCTCTTCCCAGGAGAGGTGTGGCAACGCAGGTTGTCTGAGTGGTTGGCTTATGTCCTGAAGCATCAAGGTTTGTATCCCTAATATGTCTGTGTCCTATCTGATGTAACTGGATGTTCTTCTTTGTTTACGTCTGCTCTGTATATGATGGAAACTGCTTCAAGCTGGGGGTGCAGAAGCACACCCAGCACCTTGTAGGTCCAGCACCTATGTACCAATGTGTTTACAAATGCATATACAGAATGTTTGAGTGATATTTATCAAAACATTTTTTCCTACATATCTGAAACAAAAAGTGACTACTTATATCACAGAATAAGCATTTGTTGCTGGCATTTGTTCTACCCAGTGGTGTGCATTCTGTAAATAAATAAATACACAAAATATATTATCTATTGAGTAATAGGTAAATTTAGTTTTGATGGAGGGTTTTTACGATATTATATAACACTGGATTTATCGGTATGATTTTACCAAAGTTGGATTTTAATTCAATGTCATGGTACATTGGGAACGGGACTTTAATGAAGTGATACATATTTGACTGACTGAGGCAGGAAAGGTTTTTCTACTTTTATAAGTGCTGAAGGACCTGTCCTATTTAGAAGAGAATATGTAAATGTGTGTTACAAATCAAAGCTGCTTAACATGCAGATAACAATGATTTATCGTTAATCTTTTCTTTCAATTTAGTTCAGCTTCCTCATTGCAATCTGTTCAGGTTCACAAACTAGGGTATAGGCAGCCTTTTTCTAACTTTATTTCTATATTTTCATCAGGCTACAATGGATTGATGGGGTCTGCCAGTCCAGATGGCAAAAAATATAGAGCCTGGTTCTGATCTGACTTCTACCAGTGTAAATCAGGGATAACTCAGTTCAAATCAGTGGAGTTACATCAGTGTAAAAGTGGTTTAAGTGAGGCCAGAATCAAACCCATGGTATTTTTCCACTTCCCAGAAGGTCTTGCACAATAGTCTGGGAATGCATTCAATTTTATTTTGAATTTCTGAGTAATCTGAAGTCTAATGTTGTAATTAACATTCTAAGCCAAATTTATCCCTGGGGTAACTCCACTGAAGTCAGTGGACTTGCACAATGGGTGAAATTGGCCCCTGGGTTTTAATTTGTTTTTAAATCTTTCCAGTGCAGTGGAAAACAAATTTCCACAGACCTTTTGATATTTGTCATATGTATTTATATATTTGAGATGAATCAGAGCTGAAGTGGAATCCAGAGAGTAAATGGGATGGTTTTTGTGTCCTCTTTTGTTTTTATTCTGTTCCTTTGTATTTAAGCTGTGATGAAGTGTCACACAAGTGACAAAAGAATTTAAGTGACCTGAGAGGCCAATTAACCTACTGGACTGCACTTGGAGAGGTGTGTTAGGCATAAGTGGTGATAAAACCCAGCTAGGGAGGACCTGGGTCTTCATAGAGGAAGGCACAAAGGGCTGCTGTAGGATAGGATAAGGAAATGAGCAGTAGCTAGGAGCTTTGTCTCTTGGGCTGAGGGAAGCCTGGGAGGCTGAGCCCTGTGCTGGAATCCTGACTGGTCACAGGAGGTGATCAGGCACTGCAGGCTGCCTGACACCTGGGTAGAAGGAAAGTGTAACCACCTCCTGGCAGTAGGAGTGAAACCCAGGAACTCAAGTCAGTGTTAGGATGGTTTGAAGTTAGGATTGCCAGGTGTCCGGTGGGGACCCTCGCAGCTCTGGTCAGCAATGTTAAAAGTCCAGTTGGCAGTGCAGCAGGACAGACAGGCTCCCTGCCCAGCTCCTGGGAAGTAGCTGGTATAGCCCTCTGGCTCTTAAGTGGAGGGGTGGCCACAGAGGCTCTGCGTGCTGCCCCCACCCTAAGTGCCAGCTCCACAGCTCCCATTGGCCGGGAACTGCAGCCTATGGAAGCTGCAGGGGCAGCACCTGTGGCAGGGGCAGCACACAACCCCCTGGCCACCCTCTGCCTAGGAGCCAGAGGGACATGCTGGCTGCTTCCCAGGAGCCACCTGAGGTAAGCACCACCTGGAGCCCTCACCCCCTCCTGCATCCCAACCCCCAGCCCGGAGCCCTCTCCTGCACCCTGAACCCCTCATTTCTGGACCCACCCTGGAGCCTGCACCCCCGCCAGAGCCCCCACCCCCTCGGCCCCTACCTGGAGCCCCCTCCCATACTCCAAACCCCTCGGCCTCAGCCAGGGGTGCTCTCCTGCACCATCGTCTCTGGCCCACCCCAGAGCCTGCACTCCAATCCCCTGCCCCAGTCTGGTGAAAATGAGTGAGCAAAGGTGGAGGAGGGTGAGTGATGGAGGGAGGAGGGATGGAGTGAGCTGGGGGCAGGGTCTCTGGGAAGGGGGTAGGGCAAAGGTGTTCAGTTTTCTGCTGTTAGAAAGTTGGCAGCCCTAAGTTGGGGCTAGTTTGCCATTTTCTGTTGGACTTTAAGTGAAGGACTTTGTGGCCCTGTGAAGGGTTGGACTCTGATACCTGGCTTGGCTGGAGGGCTGGGTCACATCAATGTCTGCAATAGGCCAAAGAAGGCATGGGGGAAATGTGGCAGAGCTTTTGCAATGCCACATACAGCCAGCAGGGGTGTGGCGTGGTGACAATCTTGCCACAAATGCTTTGTGCTATTTGTAGACCCTCAATGAACTTCCCAATTATTAATTAAGCTTCAAGGCACCCTGATGAAGTAGGCAAGTATTTTATACCTATTTCAGTGATGGGTAGAGATGGTCCAAAAATGGTGACAAACTTTCTTCAAATTTAAAAACCTGGAAAATTTCTTCCAGCTCTAGTGAGGGCCTAAACAGAGTAGTTGATTGGGGCCCCATGTGGAAGCAGAGGTCCCACCGCTACATGAAATGCTTACAGGTTTGAGTTCCTTTACTACATTGCCATTAACATATGTGTCTGTATGGTGAAGGCAGATAGACATACTCTGTTTAGGTTGTCTGTATATTTCACCAGTATTATATAGGTTGGTAAGCAAGAATGTTATCTTTTGAAATGTTTGTTTGGTGTATGAGGGGAAACCAGGAGTCCTTGTGATTTGGCATTTCTAGTATTTTTTGTGGCACATATGTACTAAATGCTTCTGCTCTGTCCACCTGAAAGAACAAACTATAGCCTGGATATTTACTTCCTTGGAATGTGTAGTCAGGTTTCTTTTCCAAGTCAGTCTGTAGCAATTTGTGCTTAAGTGTTGGTCCTAGCCTTTATGTGTTAGAAATTCCTTTTGCAATGGATTGGTAAAACTTGATTTTCTGGCCTGTTATATTGTGCCTCATCCCAAAAAGTTGCTACTGACTCTCCTCTCTATCTGGTCTTTCTGACTCTCCTGTTCTTTTGAGTCTCCTCTAATTATTTTTTTTTTGTACTATGTTGTGCTCTTTTTCTTGGAGTACGCTGGGATTTTTTGCTGCTTTCTAGTGTGTGTGTGTGTGTGTTGCACCTAGATAATCCACCCCACTCTTCCATTCTCACCAGATGGCTATATGGTGTTCAAGATGTGAAATGTTTTAGTTGTTTGTTTCTCTAGTTGAGAGAAATGCCATGGGAGAAGAAAAGCTTAGCTATACCTGGAGCTGGCTGCATATGAGTTGCTGCAAGGGGAGAGAAGGACAGTGACTGGTTTTCAAATTTCAAATGCTTTACCCACAAAGGAAGTGGAAAGTGGCTCCCAGGTCATGCAATTATCCCTGCCCTAATGCTCCTCTCCTCTCCTCTGTCGTGGGCCCCTATCTGGACTGGGCTGTTATCCCAGGATAGGAACACTGAGTTAGATGACTTTTTACCTTGAAAATATGCTGTGCCATATACAATTGTTCTACTGAGTTACGCAAAATGTAAATAATTTTCCTTATAATGAGCCAGAACTGGTAACAAGTTAGCCAGTTCTTATGTAGGATAAATTTGGGCCTGATCCACATCAAGTGAGCTTCAGCTGTTGTGCTGGAGGCCAGATGGAGCTCCAAGAGTATTTTCTGCTCCCCAGCCCAGAGAGGCTAACTTCTGTTCTGAGAAGTACATAGTCCAGCCACCCCTGCCTCTTTACTTTAGATGGAGTTATTTGCATGTGGGCAGATGGCAGTCTAGCTCTTGTGTATATTGCCAAATGCTCAATAAATCCACTAACATCCAAATACAGAGAAGGTTTTTTCTGGCTACTGGAATGAGGGCAGAAAAAGGTGAGGCTATTTGCTTAAGGTCTCATTCCACAGGGTACTTTTGTCACTAGATTCCTGCTGTAGAGCTGTTTTAGACCTTTCCCCATGAGAGATCTAGCTGCTGCCAGACCAGTATCCAGCTTACATGGCTTGGCAGGTCCCAAATATGTAAGCAGGGTCTGAATGAGTTCTCCCCTGACATATTGTGCAGAATAAGACTTATAAATTGAAATGGAGAGTCAGCAGATTAATTATGTGTCTCTCAAAATGACCTGGGACTTGGTAGGCAGCCTAAAAGCCATTTCTCCATAGAAATGTCCTGTAATAATGCAAAACTAGTTGACAATTAATATCAACATGCTAATCCACAAATATGTTCTCAGTTTCTTTTAATTTTGGCCTCTCATGATGATTTTTGTGGGTCTTTATCCAAGTTTAACCATTTTTGAAATTAAACTGTTGACTTAATTAAATACAGGGATAAAGCACCAGTGAGAGCCTTAGAGTATGTTTACTCTGCAATAAAACACGCACAGCTGGCCCATGTCAGCTGATCTGGGCTCAGGCAGCAGGGGTGTACAGTTGTAGTGTAGATTTTTCAAGCTTGAACCTGAAGCACTATACTGCAATTTTATAGCCCTGCGAGCCCAAGTCAGCTGACACAAGCCAGCTGTGGGTGTTTTTATTGAAGTGTAGACATACCCTGACTGACAACCAGAGTCCTGAGGTGGTTTTTCTAGACTTGCTCTGAGCAGGTTGAATTTACACAGCATTAAAAATGCTGGTGTTTGCAGGGGCCTTGTCTATCCTAGGGCTCCCAACGTTGCTCACAACAGGGCAGTTCAGGACCAGGGTCAGGAACCTGAGGATGTTCACTTTTGAGGAGCAGCTCATAGAATCAGCCCCTATATTTGCACCATTTTCAATGTGGAATGCGGGTATTGCATAGATGAAATCATTTCAGTTCAATTGTAAAAATGAAACTGATCCTGGCAGCAATTTAAATTCGATTTACATGCACAAACACTACATTAAAAGAACAATATTAAGGTTGCAAAATCAAGCACTCAGATGTTAGAAATTAAGGTTATTTGTGCCAAAAGAAAATCTGTCTGAGGCAGACACCTGTCATGGAAAACTTCTGCCCAAATGGCCAAAGTTTGGCAAAATTATAAGCAACTGAAACAGCATCTTATAATGAAAAATGTCAGGCAACCTTAATAGCTGGTGCTACGAGCCCCTAGCTATTGCTACTCTAACAAATTGTATTTCCTTCCATTTCATTCAGCTTTTTTCTAACCAATTTTCTCCCATGTATATTTTGTCTGGAAAGAAGCTTGACTAACATAGAAACTGTATTTAAGAAAAAAAGTGTATTTTTAACAATGTGGGGGTGTGAAAGAGAAATGACTCATTAATCATCTATGTCAACTTATGTAATATGCTGCTGAGAGGTGGTACTTTGATTCCTGTTCAATAATGTATCTTTACAACATGAACCTGGCGAGTGAAACAAAACACATCACTGTGACCATTGTCATTTAAATTTTTTTATAACGAAGAGAGGAGATATAAATTGGTTGGCTTTTCTGTGTTTGAATTACCCATTATATTGTGACTCTTCACCTTGGACCTATTGTCTTGCTGCTTTTTATGCTGCTTCATCAAAAAAGAGCAGAGAAGAAATCAGTTGTGAAAATATTTCTTAGTGATGGATAGTAGGTCTGTAACTGAATCAATGGACCAGTTACAACATTGATAAATGTTGTAGTGTGGACATGACAGATACTACCTGGGTCCCCTTAACTGTGTTAAGGCCCTGGATTCTCCTAGATTTCAGTCTCCTTATATGGACAAGGTTAAATTAATGGGGTCTAAACAGAAATTGGCTATAGCTGTTACCTCTTTGGTGGCAATCTTGTCAAGTCTCCATAACTAAATAGGATTGAACTTGGATAAAGTTCTCCAATGGGAATCCAGGGAATTACAGAATATGGTGTTGAGTAAGCTAGCTAAGTGTTTCCCCATGTCCCAGGATAGCATTAGGCAAGCTCGAGGTGCTAGCTGTAAAATTTTTATTTTAAATGAAGGCCCTGATCACTGATTCTGGCTCTCTTTGCAAAAGTAGGAGGCATCCTACAGGTATCCTAGTCAAATTTTCTGTTAGTGAATATTGGAGCTGTGGCTCTTCTCCCAGATAATACAAACCAGCTGGGTCTCTTCACTGGGGTACCTTCTGAGGTCTGCTTGTTAGTCTGGATGTGCAGGTGGAGGGATGTTTCCCATCCATTTGTTGCTGAACTGTGTGGGAGGCAACCTGCCTGCTCTCCTGACAGTGTCCTGGGGATGGAGGGGGAGGGTTATATATCAATCCTCTAAAGACTGAAGATGGGAGGGGGTGGAAGAAGTAGTTGAGTTTGAGATTATGCTGGTGCAGCCTGTGGCCAGCCTGCTTCCCCCAAAAGTGAGATTGAGGAATGTAGGCCATTTTGCCTCTCAGACTGCCAGTGAAAGGGTCCAAGAGCCTCTTAAGGCAAGGCTGGGTTGTGTGGGAGGGATGGCCCATCTTAATTCTACATCAAATCTTAAACTTTTGAGTGAGGGGGAGTTACATTGAAATTTAAAGCAAAGTGAGCTGTGTGAATCACTGGGAGGGGAAATGGGGTCTAGTGGAATGAGACTAAATCTGGGAGCCAGGAAATTAAGAATTCTGAATCTGATTCTGCCACTGACTTGCTGAGTGATCTTGGGCAAGTCGCTTAACTTCTGTCTTTCCCCATCTGTAAAAAATTTGGATTACTACACCCTGCACAAAGGTGTTGCAGGTTAATTAGTTAATATCTGTACCACACTGAACATATAAAATGCTGAAAGTTATTAGTTTACTGTTATAATTATTGCTAATTACATTTTGCAACTTATAAATGTCCATGTTTCAGTGGAAGAGTATATTTTGCTATTTCCTACAGCTGTTGTAAAGAGTTTCACCCTCGGTGGCTGAAATTCTTTATATGTAGCTTGTAAAGTGCTCTAGGATCTACTGGCATGGTGGGTGTTGTAGATACTGACTTTCCATTTCTATCCATCTGACTGTGATATGCCCCCCCCCCACATCACTGTAGTGAGCACCTCACAATCTTTAATGTATTTATCCTCACAACACCCCTGCAAAGTAAGGAATTGTTGTTTCTATTTTACAGAAAGGGAACTGAGGCACAGAGACTAGGTGATTTGCCCAGTGTGTCCCAGGAAGCAAGCCCAGGTCTCCCAAGTCCCAGGATGGTTAGTGCCCTGACCACTGGACCATCCTTCCTTTCCTCATTTGCTAATGTATGGTAACTGGAGGAGACTTTCTCTGAGATACACAAGTACCAGCAGTGGAGGGATAGATACTCTATGATAGAACTGGTTAGAAACTGGAATCTCCATGTCAGAAGAAATTCAGCAATTTTTAAAACATTGTTCCAAATCAGAATGAAACATGGAATTTCAATTTCTTGAAACATTTTGAAAAAACGTTGGTGTAAATTGGAACTTTTTGTTTTGACTTTCAGTTCCTTTTCTCGATCTTTGTTATATTTTAGAATTATATAAAACATCCAAATAAAATAATATAGAATATCATTTTGAAAGTTATTTTAATAAACAATGTTGAAATGGCACCTCATCAACACTCTTTATTTTTATTCAGAATAAAATTGTACTGAATTTGACAGTCTCATGGAACTCGTTGGCTTTGAATTCACATTTTCTGATGGAAAAATATTTGGTCTAAATATACACTAACTTTTATAAAATTGGAACTTCAGTAAATAAGGTCTCTCATTTCTCTTGAGACCCAGCTGCTTAATCAAAGACCTTTGTGGCAGCTGTTTCCTCAGTTAAAGCACTGACTTTTATAGACAAAAAATTTCAGTCTCTTGTAAGTATGCTGAAAGGTGGCTTTCCTGTATTATTGACTAGCTCATTTTTATTTATTTATTGTCCTTTTGGGTTTTTCTTTCTTGCTGTGGTGGGGGTCTTACATGTTTAGCTGTGATCCAAAAGGAATAGGCTGGAAGAAGAGCTAGTTGTCTGCAGACAGCTGGACATGGCTCGCTCAGGGTTTGAGTGGGTGTTATTAAATCATTATAATTGCCTTTGGATCCAAATCATTCAATTGACCAAGCTGGTCACGGACAGAAACAAAGAATAAATCATGTAGAGGGCAGAGAGGAAAGACTGACTAGACTTGCATTACTAATCTCCCTCCACCATCCCCAAACTCCAGTGATCCTACAATCCTTTCCTTCATTCAGAAAACACTGAATAGAAAAGTAGGCAGTTTAAAGGAGGTTCCAGGCCAGGAATTGTGACTAGCCAATTTTCTTTTCAGTGAAGGGAGATATATTTATCCTCTGTTTTGTACTGTATCTGGTGTGCAGCAGCACACCGTGGGTTTGTTTTCTTTAATTTTCTGGTTGGGCTTTTTGCTACTTTACAACATGTTGATTTATGGCTCATTTTGATGTCTTAACATTAGCCATTCTTGACTAATCCAAAGTTTGTGGTTTTTTTAAAAAATTTAACACAAAGGGCCTAGACCACCACTTCCTTTGCCCTCATTTTGAGACCGTTTGTATCTTGATGTGAACATCATGTTCAGTCACACCTCCAGGCTCTGATCCTGCCATCTGATCTGCCTGGCTGGACCCCCCCATGAGAAGCCCCATTAACTTCAATGGGATTCTACGCAGGTATAAGGATCTGCTGTGTGGAGTCCTACTTAAGTTAATGAATCTTCACGTGGATGCATGTATCCCTCTGTTGGGTTTGAATGCCATGTTCAGCGTCTCAATTACTATACACCTGTCTATGTGGGTGTGCCAGTAGATTATTTTAGCTGACCAACTGTATCTGATCCCTTTACATGCAGTGGCCCCATATTTAGCTACTCAGGATGAGCCCCCTTCAAAGGCACCTAGAATCTTTTGCTCGGTGCTTGAAGTGAGGTTCCTTGGTCTTGTGGGATTTCAAAGGAGGTACCATGGGAATTAACACAAGAGTTCTGACTGAGCAAATCTGCCACAGTGGAGGAGCAGAGGCAGGGGAACAAACTTGTGACTGCTTAGAGAACAGGTGGGGATCCCCTTTGTGGGGAGATGGGCTACTTATTACAGCTGTGAGAACAGCTCACCATGTGTCAGCTTGAACACCATGCAACAGATGAATCTAGTAAAGGTTATAAAATACAAAATGAAAGTTAAATGCTTACCAGACTTTTCTTACATGGGAGCAAATATGGACATGTAAGAGAAAGCAAAAGGTCAATCAAACAATGAAAGCACAAACTACAAAGCAATTCAAAATTGATTTTTTCTTTGAAATGACATAAGGATGGGGGTTCCTCTTCAGTCCAAGTTTCCCACCTTGAATTAAGTGTCAGGTAATGCAGGATTGGGACATTTCATTAAATAGCCTGCTTAATGTATTCGTATGGTAGGACATAAGATAACCAAGGGTGATGGCAAAGAATGAGCATATTTTGTTTGAGTAGTGGGTAGGGGCAGAGTTTAGAAATGTGGAATGGGTAACCTTGGTACTCAAACTTAGGCAAGTAATTTTTGACTCTGTATTATGGCTATCAGATTGAGCAAGGCAATAAACTCTTCAAATGTCTTCTAGACTTAAAGCTCTCCGGAATAGGGAGCGTCTTCTTATTTACTAGTCTTTTAAAATGCCTAGTACTGATCAGGGCATCTAGGTGCAAATGTAAATAGTATTTTTTTTCACTCATGACTTCTAATTTGTTGGGGGTGAAGGAGTATTTTTAGTTTGATTTGAAGGAAAAAGAGTGAGAGACTGATAGACCAGGCTGGAACCAGACATAGTGCCAATGTTCATGAGTATCAATACCTCTTCCATTTATAGATCTCTTGGGAAAAGACTTCTAAACATGATATGAGTGGCAGGTTTACAAAGAAGTCTTTGGTTAAGACTCTGTGTATTTAACCTGTGTCCTAAACAAGATTGGAGTTCAGATACCCAGAAATAATAGGCCAGTATGTTAGTCTATCTTTAATCTAAAGCTACAGTTACTTCCTCCTTTTAGCAATTTATTAAAGCTCTTTTGGGAAAATGGAATTTCTTCCTGGAGGAAATTCCAATATTTTGACTTTTTTTGTCCTGAAATGGAATGCAAAACTGAAATATCAAAGATGTTCATGGAATGCAAAGTTGTTGGTGGTTTGGTGTTTTTTTAAATCTTGATTAGGAAATGACAATCAAAAATGTCAACATTTACAATCAAAATATGTTTTGTTTCAAAATGTTAACAATTTCAACACAACATGTTGACACTTTGAAACAATGTTTTGTTTTGAATTTTCCCACTGAAAATTTTGGAAACATTTGTCAAAATTGAAATTGCCCTATATTACACTGGGGATTTTTTGTTCAAAAATGCTGACCAACTCTGGTAATTATAACTGAGGCAAACCTGGATTATAATCTGTCATACTGTAGTAATTTAAGCATACATGTATGGAAAAACTATGAACCAAGAATTAGAGTCTAAGGCTAAAGGAATTCTTTATTTCCAAATCCCTGTTTTAGAAGGAAGCATCTCCTTTTCCTAGTATAATTCCTTTATCTCAATCTATTAATATATCCTAAAAATCTCCAAATTCTTCAACTCTTAAACATCAAATATACACAGAGCTTTGACTTCTATTTTTCTTTTCACATTGTTGGACAAGTCCTGTGAGGTCTCTATTTCAGTCTACTCTAAATTCAAATTGGAATTCTATTCATGCTAAACTTCCCCTATGTATTGGAGAAGCATCCAAATGGTCATTTTAGCATAAATTATTTTCATTTTTCCCAAATCATGGCTTATGAAGGAGCTTATTGTAGGGCTTGGAAGGTTTTGGGAACATTGTTTTAAAGATGTATTGTAAAATGGTAATATGCTCAGTTTGTGATAAGTGCAATAAACATAAATTGACATCAAGAAAAATAGCAAGTTTTTATACAATAAAATTACAACATACTATACCTATTCTCTAACATGCACACACAGCACTTTTTAAAATTAAAATATACAAGACACTCCACTACACACGCGTCTCCCTCTGAAGAGAGAATGGGAGAACAAACATGTGAGATTAGTCATTTTTTAACACACTACTGGAAGTTACCATAACAATATGAAGATATCAACACTAATACATGTGTATGAAAACATCACAGGAATAAACATACTGTAGCATTTTGATGCTGTAAATACCCATGTTTTAGTGAACATAGTTGTGTTAATGTGTTTCAGTTTACATTGTGTTATAACTTAAAAATTATCAAAGAAAATATTTGTTTTTGATCACCTTACCTCTTCCAGTGAAGAGGCACCAAAAAGCTGGAGGGTGTCTTCTTCTTCTTTTTTTTTTTTTTTTTTTTTTTTGGAGGGGGGCGCAGAGTTCTTTAGCATTTTTCTCCATGTTTTTTGGGAGTTGTCATTCTTTGGTATTTTCCCCATGAGATTATTGGGGAGAAGGCAAAATATCTTTAGATATGGAGATCTGGAAGAACTGACAGTGAAAACCCCAACAGATAAGGTGATTTGGTGCTGTTAAATTCCATTTTCTTTTAAATAGAAAATATTTTTTTCTTCAGCATAAATTAACTAACCTACCAAATTCTCATTGACTGCTATGCAAAAATTTAAATAAACTCTCATAACACTATCTGCAGGCCAGCAACAAACTCATGTTTTTCTGCATGGTGTCTGGACTTAAGAAGACTGCTGCCACCCAGTAATACTCAAAGCAGACTGTTAGAAAGAATAGCTGGTTGTAAGTAAAGCTACACCAAAAAGCCATACAGAAGTGTAACGAACTAACTACACAGTCATAGCAGTAGAGGCTGATACAAAACCACTTTTGCTTATTCTTGTAATTATCTCTTCCATCATCTAAAAATAGTTTCTGAACTAGAAATATGTCAAAATATAGTACTTCTTAAATATTATGTCTTGGAAAAGCAGAACACTTTCCATTGCAGATACTGTAATAATCCACATCTAGAAAGGAGTATTCTCTAATGTCGAACAGGGAACATAGTCATATTGTTTCAGGTAACATCAGACTGAGGTACAGTAGCATGTGTATTGTGCAATGTCATGGATGTAAAATGACATTTCCTTACTAGATGCTGCAAGTTGCAAAGTTGTTAGTATCCAAGAATATATTGTAGTGCATTCTTTGCTGTTTAGATTAATATTAATAAACAGGTGACTATGCAAATAGGGTGGTGGCGGCACAGGGTAGAAATAAGACTTGGGCGTGAGAATGTTTTTTTGTTTTATAAGGGATTTAATACCCAAACCTGTGAGACCCTAAGAACTTCTTGTAAGCTTTGGAGTGTCCTCTACTAGCATTGAAATCAGTGGGAATGGTGGGTTCTGGGCACCTTACAAGAGGCACTCCAACACTTCTCAGGATTGAACCCTTAGATAACAACACTGCTAATCTTAAAACCAGTATACTTCTCTTCAGGGCTGCACAGAGATTTTTGGGGCCCTGGGGCAAAAATTTGAAATTGAGGCCCCCTTGCCCTTCCAGAAAAATTAGCACTGAGCAGGGGATTCAGGAAGGGGCCTGGCTTGGGGCGTTGCATGGTATCACAGCAGCATTCAGGCCAGTCATGATGGAGGGGCACTCAGGTCAAACCTGAGTTGTGCTGTGACCATGGGCGCCAGGTCATAAGGCTGCTTGATCTGGGGGCTTTTTCAAATGAAGGGCCAGGGGCAAATTTCCCCCTTCCCCTTCCAGTGGCTCTGCTTCTATTCTGTGTGCTCTCTTAGAAATTCTCAAACTCAGTTCCACTCTTTCCAAAAGAACCCCTGTAAGGTCAAAAATACATAATAGGAGCCTAAAGATCAAAAACCTAATGAGAACCTAAGTTATAAGACAGCCATTAGAATCTCAGGAAATCCAGTGTTAAGGATCAATTTGGAAAAAACGCAAGAATGTTGCAGAATGGAAATTTAAAGAGCTAGAATAGCCGAAGTTGCTAAGACTCCAGGAATGATTTGACTCCTTCAGATGATTTGCTGGAATTATGATTGTATGATAGTACTGTTAAATGAGAATGTAGGAATTCAGTAAGATGTTTAGATTTGCATTGAATTTGAGTCATGGTGCCGTTTGTGTTCAATCATTTTCTTGAAGCTGATACAGAATAGCCTTAGCCCTGCGTTCATAGTAAGATCGGTCGTAGGCCTTTAACAATAGTGCCTGGTGTAAAAGAAAAATTACATATATGAACTGTTAACCATGTCAAGCTTCCATTTCACACAATGGTTTCCACAACTGGCATTAGCATTCTCAAGTTTCAGCAGACAGGCCAAGGATTAATCAAATGGTCTTGAATACTGAGTTCTCCTCTCCAGATGGTGTCTGCAGGTCATGGTTGACTTGAAGTATCTTGACAGGGTAGTGTGGGATAAGTTGTGCTGCTGCATCTCATGTCTGTACCAATTCTGTGGATAAATAGAGGCCTTCTGTCTCCAAAAGAAAACTGTATCAGTGAGGAAAATGAAGCATTAATCTAACCTTCAAGTTTTATAGACAAGTACTGTGTGTAAGGAGATGACTTCACTATTAATCTTGCTGTTTTATAGCTCACCATTTCCACAATACTGTAGTCTGCATCACATTTTGAAAAATAACTGTTTCATTAGAGACCAAAAGTCGCTCTAGTATTTATTAGCTGTGTCATTTTGAGAGTGTAGCTACTCATGGGAAACAGGGCTTCAGGATTTAGCCCTTTGATTTTTAATTGTTGAACCTGTCTCTAAAATGAGTGGCTGTTAAATAATATAGTTGGAGTAACTTCAACTATTACTTGTCTCCACAATCTCTAGGAGACAACAAGCATATTGAAATTAAATTACATTTCCATCATAAATACAAAAGAGGCTCACTGTGTAGAATATTTAGTCTAGAAATCAAGACTACTGGTGTCCTTAATGGTAATTTCCTATGGCTCCATCCTCTGTCCTTTTTAATAAATTCCATTGTGTTGTCTGGTGCCTGAGTCATTCTAAAATGCATTTAGTGGTGGTTTTTTGTTTTTGTTTTTTCCAAATAAGTCTTTGGTAACATGACAGATTTGAATAGAGCAGCCAGCTGAATTCAATAGAGAAATAGCAGATCTTTTTTGCTATGGCAGTCCAGGCTTATCCTCTCTGGAAGTGACTCCTTCTGGCATGAAGAGACAAACTGTTGAGGAAGCCTTGTTCAGTTTAACTACATTACTCTGATGCTCAATAATTGGAGATACCAAAGTGAAGTCCTTTTCCATTACCATGGATAAAATGACATAACTGCAAATAAAATGATTCAGTTAGCTGGAATAAAAAAATCTTGGGGTCATCCATCACATGTTGACATCTTCTCTGAGATGTGCTGGGTCTTCAGATGTTAATGATTTGTCTTTAATAAGAATAGAGCTGAGTGAAACTTGGAATGTCTGTCCCATGGGAACTTCTGACATTTCATTTGTTTTCATCCCAAATCAGGATAAAAAATGTTCATTTTGGAAATATCATTGTTTTTGTTTTGACACATTCATAGACTCCTAGAATTCTCTGCAAGAAAAATGA
The DNA here is from genome assembly GCF_011386835.1 of Chrysemys picta bellii. Lineage (NCBI taxonomy): Eukaryota > Metazoa > Chordata > Testudines > Emydidae > Chrysemys > Chrysemys picta. The sequence continues at coordinate 125,739,109 of NC_088793.1, read as the reverse complement.
AGCACTTCAGCTTTCCCGACATCAAAATAGATCACTTCCATTTATTGAAATGACTTGGAATTCTTCAACATTAAGGTGCATTTTTCTTGTTGTGGCACACTGCCTGATGGGAGTTGTAGTTTGGGAGCCAGATGCCCCCATTCTCCTCTAGGAGCCACACTTCTTGGGTGGACTACTTCACCCATGATACACCTAGAGTCGTGAGACTCCCCTAAGGCACCACAGAGGGAAATCCCCATTGCTTTATAGTGCATGTAGTTCTCTAAGGGGGCTCAGCCCACAGGAGAGAATGGGGGCCTGAACTATAGCTCTCATAAGGAATGCTCTGATAAGGAAATGCAGTTTAACATTTTATTGAATTCCTTCAAAATGAAATATTTGAGTCACAGACCTGAAACAAATATTTCATTTTGTTCTTCCTGATGGAAAATCCAACATTTTTAGTAAAATCTATTTTTTTCAGTGAAAACTACTTTTTCCATCAACAAATCATTCTAATGGACAATTCTCAACCAGCTCAATTTAAGATTATCTGTGTCCTCCCAGAGAGAAGCAAGTCATTTTCTGCATTTATTAGTGAAGGACTACTTTGAAAAAGACAGATTTGTGGAGAGCTATGGAATTTAAAGAGATGACCCTGTTGGAGGGGGGGAAGTTTGGGTTTAGTTTGAAGGGGAAAAACTGGTTTTAGTAACGTGGCTAGGGTGAGTCAGTGTGGGGGTGCGTGGGGGTGTGGTGTGTTGGTTTTTTTTTTGTTTTTTGTTTTGGTTTTCTAAACGTTGAGGAATATTAAAAGTACTTGAACATTTCAGGCTAAAATTTCAAACTTGGATGTCAAAAGTTAACCATCTAAATAAACTAACTTATTTTATTTAAGTACAAAAAGGACATATCAATATTGGCACAAATCAACTTGTCTGACCTCTTGTATGCCACAGGCCATTACCCTGTACTAAGCCCAACAATGTGTTTGACTAAAACATATCTTCTAGAAAGGCATTAAGTCGTCTTTTGAAAACCTCAAAAGATGGAGAATCCACCAATTTCCTTGGTGTGTTCCAGTGGTAAATCATCTAATAAAATTATGCCCAATTTTATTTATATGGCCTTTTAAGCCACATATGCATATTACGTGACTTCCCCCCAAACAGAGAAATCATGACATTTATGCTCTCAGGCATCACATGACAATCCACTAGGTTTTTAATTTCCCTTGAATATAAGTCTCGTTTAAATTATTTTTGCAATCCTAGGAATAATGAAGAAATGCATACTGTATTTCTTTCTGTCATTCATACAATTATTTCATATATTTTTTGCAAAGAAGAAATGTAATGTTAGATGCATTACTGAATTCAGGTGGGAGTTGCTGGTTTTCATGACTATTTCCTTTCATTGTTTTACTGAGTCTGAATAGATACGATGAGAAACATTACAAAGTATCTTTGCTTTTTGTTATAACTTGCTTCTGACTTCCCTATTTAATTGACTCTAGCTCAGGGGTTGGCAACCTATGGCACGTGTGCCAAAGACGGCGTGCGAGCCGTTGTTTTTTTTAATGGCACGCTGCTGCCTGCCGGGGTCTGGCTCAGCCCACTGCTGAACCCCAGCAGCGGGCTGAGCCAGACCCCGGCAGGCAGCAGCATGGCATTAAAAATCCTGCCTGACCCAGCCCGCTCTTCTCCGCCCCCCGCCTACCGCTCTCTCTGGCGGGGGCAGAAGCAAGCTTGCTCCTGCCGGCTGCTGCTGTACAGCAGGCTCCGCCGACAGCCAAGCTTCCCCCTCCCCCGCCTCTTCCCCCAGCGTGCTGCGTCAAGCCCTGCCTCCTCGCCCTCGCTGCTCAGACTGGTAAGGAGGCGGGGAAGGGCGGTAGGAGCAGGGTGTATCCCTCCAGCCCCCTGCCATGAGCCACTCAGGGCAGGGGGCTGGGAGCACCCCCCTGATCCCAGCCCTTTGCCCTGACCCTTGCAACCCAGTCCCCTGCATCCCCCCCCCCACAACCCCATCCCTGACTCCTGCACCCTCTACACATACCCAGCCCCCCCAGCCTGAGCACCAGGTTGGCCGCGGGCTGAGCGGGGCCGGTGGCTGGGACCTCAAACCGGCAGCGGGCTGAGCGGGGCCAGCAGCCAGGACCCTGGCTGGCAGGAGCCAGCAGACGGAACCCCAGACAAGCAGCGTTCTGAGCTGCTCGGCCTGCCGCTGGTCTGGGGTGCTGGCCCCATTCGGCCCGCTGCCGGCCCAGGGTTCTGGCTGCCGGCCCCTGGCCACCTGGGTTCCCAGCCACAGGCCCGGCTCAGCCTGCTGCCGGCCTAGGTGAACAGACCCTCAGGCCTGCAGCAGGCTGAGCAGGCCGGCGGCTTAAGATCAGCATTTTAATTTAATTTTAAATGAAGCTTCTTAAACATTTTGAAAACCTTGTTTACTTTACTATAACAGTAGTTTAGTTATATATAGACTTATAGAGAGAGACCTTCTAAAAAACGTTAAAATGTATTACCGGCACGCGAAACCTTAAATTAAAGTGAATAAATGAAGGCTCGGCACAGCACTTCTGAAAGGTTGCCGACCCCTGGTCTAGCTGCATTACAAAGTTTTACATAATACCTTCTATTTTTAACCCATTTTAGTTCATTTGTATTGACAATTTAAGTACTTGGCTAAACTCTGTCCTAAGATGTGTGCTGCTGTCTCATTTATTTCTATACGTTATTAGCAAGTATCAGAGGGCAGAATTTGACCTATTGGCTTTCAGTGACAATTAGGTGGAGGAAAGACTTTAAAAAAAAAAAAAAACTACTATGAAAGGCCAGAAGAGACTATTATGATCTAGTCTGACCTCCTGCATAACACAGGCTATAGAATTTTACAAAATACTTCCTGCATGAAGACCATACCTTCTTGTTGAGTCAGACTAGCTTGTCATAGTTCAGGGCAACTGCACCTGTATTTCACCCTTCATAATCCAGCAAGGGCACCCACTTGAGGCTCCCAACTCCTCAGGTGTCATGTCTTGGGCAGAGATCCCATCTTTCTCCATCCTGACTGGGGTTTTTCTAGGCTGAACAGTTCCTTGCCTATGCAGTTATTCCCAGGGGGCCAGACTGTCTAACCAAGCCAGCGTCTGCACTTTTCTTAATCTTGAAATGTGATTTAACCACATAATTGCCCAGTTATAAGTTGCCACACAGTTCTTTCTAAGCAAGCATTACAGCGAAAATATACTAAAAGCCATAAAAACATGGTCACAAACTAAAAAGCTTAGTAGAGGTTAGCCCAGCTCCACTCCTGGGCTCTGGCAGGTGTCAGTCCCTCTAACCCTTCCCTAAGGATTGCATCCATCCCCCATCTTGGACATAAGGTCCTGTCTCTTTGCTGGGTCAGAAAGATGGCCCTGAATCAATTTAAACTCAGGTTATTTATCACAGAATCCTTTCTTTGTTTGTTGGTCTCTGTAGAATTCAGTTTGAATCAGCATATGCAAGTCTTACCAGGTGGTGGTACCTTTCTGGAGGTGTTACAATCTGAGTAAATTTACCTAATCTTCCCCCACTGTTCTTAGCTCCTGGAGGGCTGTGGTCTCGCTCTCCAATGGAATTACATGCAAGCCCAGCCCCACAATGATACATGAATGTAATGTAGTAAGAGCTCTCAAAGCCATTGCCTGAAATTATCATATCTGTCATAGCTCTTTTCTAAAAGTGTCCAATCTTGATGTATAGACCCCAAGTATTGGAGAGTCCACTCCATCATATCCATCCAAAGGTTAACTGTCAGTTGAAATAAGGTGCAATTTTTTTGGTCTGAATTTGTCTAGCTTCAACTTCCAGCTGTTGTAAATTATTCTACCCTTGAAATGCTGGAGGAATCTTAGCTAGGCAGCGTGACTGTGCATTTACATTAGTCAATTTATCTCACCACACCTGTGAAGTGAGGTTTTTTAGTACTACCATTTTAGTGTCCTAGTAGGAACTATTTGCAAAAAAATCTTATGGGGGTGAATTCAAAAATGGCTTATGCCACATAAATGAAGATTAGTCTGAGTCCTTAGGACAGGCTGTTTGCATTTCATTCGTCACATGTCCTAAATTAAGTGCTAGTTCTTCATTCAAGCAATGATTTAAGGTGTTTAATACTCTTTAAAGCAGCTGATTTTTCTCAGTGTACTTATTCCTACAAGTTTTCATTTCTCTGTAAAGGAATTGCAAGAACACATACTTACTCGTGTGGTCAAATTCAGGACCCATATTAAAAAGCAGCCCACTAGTGTAAAATTGAAATTTCTGGGGTTTTCTTAATTTTCATGTCGAACACCATAAATCTAGTGTCCCACTGTCTCAGTGCTCTTGTAAAGAAATAAATACTATTAGCGTCCTTGAAGTTTCTTCAATAGGTGAAAAGCAGGAATAATAAAAATGACAGATCTGTATAATAGGCATATACGTTATTATATGGTCTTTCATAAAATAGCGTTAGTTTTCTGGTAAAATTATTTTAGTGGCTAATGGTCAGTAAAGGCTAAGAAAAGGAATGGGTGAGCTTTCTGTCATATGAACTTCGGTCAAAGCGAGTTCATGCCATTTTCTATTTTTTTCATATTTAAATTGTTAATGCAAATCTAGTGTTGTAGGGATGTATTTTTACAAAATCAGACAAAAAACCTCAACGAAAAGATGTGTCCAACCCATCCCCATATTTTCTTTTCTATATAAAATGAAGATAATTAGCATATCAATTTATGCACCAATCCCATTCCCAGTTAAATCAAGAGGCAGATATGCACTTCAGTAGGGGGTTGGGCTGGGTTCTTATCTGTAGTAATAATAAACAAGAGAGCCATAAACTAATAATCATAAACGCCTGTAATTTCAGCCTGCAGCTCACCAGCCCTCCACCTCTCCAAATGCCAGAGGATAATATTGTAAATATGGAAGCTATCTATTTCTTTAAACAGAAAACTCAATATTTTGGCTCTCTTCCCCTTTAGCCCCATCCGTACGAGCATTGTCTACCTTAGGGGATATTTACGAAAGAGTGCCACCATTGCAGTGCCGTTCCCAACATTGGGAGTCCTAGTATAGAGGGCTTGCTGGTTCCAGTAGTCACTTTCCACAACATATCACTTAAACCAGCTCAGATCAAGTTTAATTGATGTGGTGTTGAAAACAGCTGCTGGAGAGAGAGAGCCTATACTGTGGCTCCCAACACTGCTGATACTCATGCTGCTGAACTGGTGTTAGAAAAGGTGAGAATTTCCTAGTATAGACATAGCTGTGCATGGATCCAAACAATTTCAAATATTCAGGATTCAGTAAAGACTGAAGACTTTAAGCATAGCCTCCAGTTGGCCTGAGAGCAAAATATGTGAAAACATGAAAAAATATTTCCTTTGGCACTGTCTGCAAAGGCAATTTGTCAGTACAGAAACATACTGTACATTCAGACATCCTGTTAAACAAAACCATGTCAGTCATGCTTGTATATTCTTTGTGGAAAAAACATTTGTATAGTGATGTTATGAGTAGTGCTGAGTTATTGAAGTCAAAAACTAGACAATAAAAATTCAGTGTTGTGGATTTTTAAGTCCATCCAAATTGCTCAGTTTTAAATATATAATGTGGGGAAACTAATTACAACATAAGTGCTTTCTCTATGTTCTTAACATAGTGGCGAATGTTTCACCAATAGTGCAGTTAATCTTACTGTTCACCTGTTCCACTAAAATATGTATCTACCCCTAGGTAAGGGGAGGAATGCTAAGGACATGGTCATAGTAATTAGTTGTCTAGGCTGTTTGAATACTCCTTCAAGTTCTTTGGAGTGTCATCATAGTTGATTTGTGGTTCTTGCATTTCAAAAGTTGTCAGGCAACGAAACTGAACCACCCAAGGGACTTGGAAGCGTCCTCCCTCTCTGTGAGTGAACAGTGTGCTGATCCAGCAAGCTTAGATTTTGTTTATGCACACAAAAAGAAGCACTTAACTAGCTTTCTTTCCATTACTATAAATGGAGATATTCAGATCCAGATTCAAAGTTTGGGACTGAGATGATCGTGACTTTTGTATTTGCTGATTATAGAAATGGGGACCCAGATGCCAAATTTGACTCTCTAAAATCTATTGAATGCATTTATAATGTGCCCATCACCACAATAGTCTCCCAGTTTTGCCTTAAAGGGATATGATGGCCTTAATATTTGCAATATTCCCTATACTTGCTGTAGGGTATGTTACATACACTAAGATAATGTGACCAGACCAACTGCCAGATTTTTAAGGATGTCTGTACTAAGTGTGGTCATTTCCAAAACTTGAGAGTTTATAGCTCTGAAGTTTTGATTAGAGCCCATCTTTTTTTTCTTAAATTCCTCCTTTCTCCACAGAGAATACCATTGCATAGTTATGCCACGCTAAAGCCTTGCCCACTGGGGATTTGTTCTGATTTCAGCCCTTAGTGGCTAACTACTCATGAGACTGTATGAGAACAAACCCTCTAAAGAAAACCAGAGTAAATGGCTATAGATCTGATTTACATCAGTGCAGCTTGAACAGTCGTCTTGTTCTGTTTGTTCAGAACCTAGCACAATGGGATCCTGGTCCATGACTGGGGCTTGTAGGCACTACAAGTACATTATAATAACCCAGTTTCAAGCAGGGATAAACTCTCCACCCATGAAAATAATAGATTTGCCTGTTTACATGAGGAGTTTGCACCAATCCAGCTACATTGATGGCTATTTATGGTTGAAATCGAGACAAACCTCCAGTATAGATAAGGTCTAGGCTACAAGTGATGGAATTGATCCATAATACTGATTCAAAATTCAACTGTTAATTATCTGCAAGTGGAAGGAGGGTGGGTGGGTGGTTATTCCTTATAGTAGGAATTTAATGCGTGATTCTGATGCAGTTATCCCCCTGGGGGAGAAAGATCTGCAATTAATAATGCATCATCTTTAAAATCAGTGTTAGGGCTTCGGAGGCAATCTGATGACTAGCCACTTCATCTTGAGAAGGAATAGTTTCAAATTAAGCATGGTCAGGGAAGAGTCTTGTAATGAAAACACTTCCATGTGAGTGCCTGGGTAATGTAACTGGCAAAGCCAATGTGGTTCATGCCTGTTTTTTCTTATGCTATTGGGATCTTCCAGCATTAATTGGGAGTTAGAAGTTGGTAGGTTACATTCCAAAATTAAAGTACTGTGATTGTTTCATTTTTATGCAATGGGCCAAACTCTGGTTCAATATGTAAATGGGCTCCAAAATTATTGTACATTAATAGGCACTAGGAGTGTTAATTTGTGTTTTCTAGCTAAGCCCAGTCCCATGCAGAACACGTGCACGCACGCACCCTGCACTGGTTATTCAGAGCGAGCCTGTGGGAATGTGTGTAGGTGCCATTATTAGGTCAGCTAGAGGCCAGGAAGCAAAAATGTGTAGATAGCGGCCCTTGCTCTAGATTGCCTCAATGGGAGTTAAGGATATTCAGCACTTTGAAGCATTAGGCCCTAAGAGAGGGTAGAAATACAGAAGTGCACATAAACTGGTAGAATAGTCATCCTTGTGGCTGAAATAATATATATTGCAATATGCAGTGTAGTTGTAGTAATGTTGGTCCCTGGATAATAGAGAGACACGGTGGTTGAAATTATCTTTTATTGGACAACTTCTGTTGCTGAGAGAGACAAGCTTTCAAGTGTACACAGAGCTGTTCTTCAGGTCTGGAAAACTAAGGTCAGGTCTACACTACAGACCATATATCGGTATAACTAGGTTGCTCACGGGTGTGAAAAATCCACACACACACACCCCCGAGTGATGTAGTTATACTGGCCTAACCCCCTATATAGACAGCACTATGTCAGGAGAAGCTCTCCTGTCAACATAGTTACTGCCTCTCCAGGAGGTGGATTAACTATGCTGAGGCCTTGGTGGGGGTGTCTTCGTTAAAGTGCTATGTGCCTAGCAGATCCTTTATCAAGGAGCTTCTGGCCATCCATGTGGCTTGTTCAATGAAGAATTGCATTAATACAGCAACACATGCATGGGCTTAAGCACACTTTAGCCAATTTCCGTCTCCACAATAATGTCCTTCACTGCATCTTTACCCAAACCTTGAGGCGTCACAATTGTGTTAAGCTTATTCAGACAGTATCTAAAATATTTCCAGCAACATACAGCGCTTAATGTCTCACAACAGGACTAGGAGTATAATATTTGAAAATCTACAGATTAGATGGTGAACCTCTAAAAAAGGGGTTGGTGGGGGAAAGCAAGGTTTGTTGGTCCAGGAAAGAGCAAAGTCAAGAGGTGGTGGTGGTGTTTCTCTCCTCTTCCCCCGCCCCACTCATTTATACTGGTCTGACAATTTTTCCACAGCTCTGCAGTATTTAGTCAAGATATTAATACATACTATACCCGCAGATGAAATTTCTGGCTAGTGGTAGATAATTAGTAGCACAACTGTCCAGGTTCTTTTCTCTAGGGACTGACCGCATCTGCCTTGTGATTCTTAGTATGAGAAGCAATTCTGTGTCCCATTAATATGTTCCATATTGCCACTAACTATTCACTGTTGCTGATAAAAGCTGCACAGGCTCTGTAAACATTTCTCATCTTGCAGAACAATTAATGCTATTGAATTACAATTTAATTGTAGATAAGTGGGTTTTTTAAAGTTATATCATGGTCTTTGGCCTCAAACCACAGAGGATCCTCTCACATCCATCTGACACCATTGATTTCAGTGGAGTTACACAGATGCAAATCAGGAGTGATTGAGACCACAATCATGCCTAATATATTTCTGTGGTTGACATGGAAACTTCATAGTACCTGTTATTGGGCAAATGCTTCTCCATTCTACTCCCACCCCTGGAAAAATACATTTGCAACACCCTCTCTACATGGAAGCATGTCCTCTGGAATGGTGGCTGAAGCACAGAGGCATACGAATAGTTAGCGTATCTGGCAGGTAAATACTTTGCAACGCTGGCTACAAAAGTGCCATGTGAATGCCTGTACTCACTTTCAGGTGACATTATAAAGAAGTGGGCAGCGTTATCTCCTGTAAATGTAAACTTTTTCTTAGCGATTGGCTGAACAATAAGTAGGACTGAGTGGACTTGTAGGCTCTGAAGTTTTACATTGTTTTGGTTTTAAGTGCAGTTATGTAACAAAAAAATCTACATTTGTAAGTTGCACTTGTATGAGGTGAATTGAAAAAATTTCATTTTTTATAGTGCAAATATTTGTAATATGAAGTGAGCATTGTACACTTTGTATTCTGTTGTAATTGAAATCAATATATTTGAAAATGTAGAAAAACATCCAAAAATATTTATAATACATTTCAATTGTTCTATTGTTTAACAGTATGATTAAAACACAATCCCCACACGCTGACTGTAGGCATGTAGGGCATTGGCAATGAATTGACTATATAGGCTGTGGTATCCCAATAACTGGAAGACTACTCAAGTTTAAATACAAACAAGAACAAACTTTATTCCAGGGGCCTTACTGGCACACCCTCTAGATTTCTTTTCCTCCTGACCCCCACTGGGGACTCTCCTCTTGCTCCTCCTGGTTTGTTAAAGGAGTCATGCCTTGTAAGCATCTGTGCCCAAATACTACACAGACAAAACTTCAACTATATACAAGAAGGTATTCAGAGTCTAGCTGGTTAGAGAGCATCCGGAGAGCCATTGACTGATATGTTGGAAATACTTGCTCTTTCATGCACCATCCAAACTAGCACAGCTGGCGTGCTGGATCTCACTGAACAGCTTAACCAATTGTAACTGTTTCCAACAGGAAATGGAAGCAGGGGTATGTCACCAAGGAAGTATACATGGGAATAGCACAAGTATGTAGGGACGAAATCAGGAAAGCCAAGGCAAAGAATGAGTTACAACTGGCTAGGAATGTTAGAGACAACAAGAAGGGGTTCTTCAAATACGTCAGACAAAAAAGAAAGATCAGGCACGGTGCGAGTCTGCTGCTCAGTGAAGAAGGTGAGCTGGTAATGGAAGATGATAGGCATTGAGCAGCTCTGCCTTCCTACTTTGCTTCTGTGTTTTCACAAAAAATAACATGTGACCAGATGACTAGCAAAGTTACCATAGACAATAAAGGGGAAGGGATGCAGATCAGGACAAGTAAAGAACATGTTAGATCTTCTGACCAATTTGAATTCAAGTCAGCAGGATCTAATGCTATTCACCCCAGGGTACTGAAAGAATTGCTGATGAAATCTCAGAGCCACTGGCAATAATTGAAAACTCAGGTAGATAGAGATAGATAAAGAGGAGTAGAACTTTGTATCTCAGTGTATCCTAAGTCAGACTGAAGGTAAGGAAAACCAAGGCAAAAGTGTGTGTGTGTGTGTGTGTGTGTGATACAGAGAGGCTATACTGGGTAAGACCAATGGTCCATCTAGCCCAGTATTCTGTCTTCCGACAATGGCCAATGTCAGGTGCTTCAGAGGAAATGAACAGAGCAGGGCAATTTATCCAGTGATCTGGTCCCAGCTTCTGGCAGTCAGAGGCTAGAGACATCCAGAGCGTGGGGTTGCGTCCCTGACCATCTTGGCTAATAGTCATTGATTGGACCTATCCTCCAATATTTACAGATTAGATCAATTCATGATGATGTACATGACACACTGCAACATTTCATAAACAACAAGGAGTCTGGTGGCACCTTAAAGACTAACAGATATATTTGGGCATAAGCTTTCGTGAGTAAAAACCTCACTTCTTCGGCTGCATCCGAAGAAGTGAGGTTTTTACTCACGAAAGCTTATGCCCAAATATATCTGTTAGTCTTTAAGGTGCCACCAGACTCCTTGTTGTTTTTGTAGATACAGACTAACATGGCTACCCCCTGATACTTGCAACATTTCATGTCACTTTTGCCTTGGTTTTCCTTACCTTCAGTCTGACTTAGGATACACTGAGATACAAAGTTCTACTCCTCGTAATCCAAAGGTCCACTTCATTATATTATTTTACATTGCTAATCTTGGCTTCAGATCTACAGAAAATTGGTTCTAATTTTCCCCCTCAATTAAAAACAATGTTCTTGTCGCCTGTTGGTGTGGTTCTCATGAACAAGAGCAATGAGCTTAGATGAAATCAGTTCCCAATTATCACAACTACTGAAATTCTTGAGTGCCCTGTAGCATTTGACAGACTAAGTACTTCTCCATGTGTGAGCTGTCTTAAACCAGTCATATTAATGTTGACCTCCAAGCCTATGTGTACCATGTTGAGAGCATGATTGCTGAAGCTGGAAGCTTTATCTTTAGATTTGTCTACAGTTGTGGGCATATGAGTAGGGTCCTTTAGTCTACAGCTGAGCTTGCCTAGCTCAAGTGAAATATAGTTAAGCTGTGGCAACATTATATAGTTCCCCTTATGTCTATTGACCATAAATAACATATTGGCTACATATGCACCCTATATTCTTGTTAGCAGATTAATTCAGATAAAAAGATGGCTGCATGGTACCTTCTGGGCATACTTTAACTGGTTAGTTATTGTCGTTCACTGCTTTGAGGCATTCCGTATACCCCAGTGAAAGAATACGTATGACCCCATGAATGTGTTGGCAGTTGTGTACCCTGATTATAGAAACTTCTTTCATATGTGTTCCATGGGAGTTGCACAAAGGAGTAGAGGAATTAAGAAAACTGTCAGCTTTTAAAAGTTTGACCATGTGATTATGTCTAAGTCCATTTAAACATTTGTGGGTGGGGGTTTTAAAAAACAAAACTACAGCTGTGGGTAAGATTTAGGAGAATTGTGTATAAAACAAGAATATTTAGGGTGCGGACTCAAATTAGAAAATTGACTTTGAAGAAAGATTAATTTTTTCTAACTTAAAAGCACCTGAGCAAGCTGAAACAGGAAATTTCTGGTTCCATCTTTTTCAATAGGTTATAGATGCACACAACTAGTGAAACACAGTTTATTCTGATGTAATACCTCTGAACTCCCAATGGTTCCACGAATTCAGAGGACAGGGTACTTAGCTTTCAAAAATTGTAAGGTTTACACTTTAACATACTCCTTGTTGTTTTATCACAGGGACCTTCCTGTGTACAGAGATGTGTGTCCGTCATTATAGGGAATAGACTATATGCTACCCAATGACTTCCACCACCCTAGTGTGTCTTATCTACAAATCAAGTACAGTAACTCCTTGCTTAACATTGTAGTTATGTTCCTGAAAAATTTGACTTTAAGCAAAACATTGTTAAGTGAATCCAATTTCCCCATAAGAATTAATGTAAATGGGGGGTTAGGTTCCAGGGAAATTTTTTTCACCAGACAAAAAACTATATATTATATAGATATATACACACAGTATAAGTTTTAAACAATTTAATACTGTTGACAGCTATGATGATGATGGTAATGTTTGGTTGAGGTGGTGAAGTTAGAGGGTGGAAGACGGCAGGATATTTCCCAGGGAATGCCTTGCTGCTAAATGATGAACTAGCACTCGGCTGAGCCCTCAAGGGTTAATACATTGTTGTTAATGTAGCCTCTCACACAAGGCAGCATGAACACAAGGGAGGGGAGACCACATAGCAGGCAGACACACACCTTGTGTTTGGGGGGGGAGAGAGAAATGCACACTGCCCCTTTAAGTAAGCTGACACTCTTAAGTGTATTGTCTTTTTAAGTGGTTCAGGAAGTTGAGACAGCAGCTCCTGCCCCAGGCTCTCTGTCTCTCTCTCTCTCTCTCTGTCCATGTCCCCTCCCTGCTCTATATGGAGAAGGGGTAAGCAAGGTGCAGGAGTAGGGGCAGGGCCGGCTCCAGGCACCAGCTTGGCAAGCAGGTGCTTGGGGCAGCCACTCCGGAGAGGGGCGGCAGGTCCAGCTATTCAGCGGCAATTCGGCAGACGGTCCCTCACTCCTGCTCGGAGCGAAAGACCTTCTGCTGAATTGCCGCCGCAGATCACGATCACGGCCTTTTTTTTTTTTGCTGCTTAGGGCTGCCAAAACCTTGGAGCCGGCCCTGAGTAGGGGGGAGGGAGACACCCTGAGATTAGCCCACCTTGTCCCCCTGCACAGCAAGCAGGAGGCTCCTGGGAGCAGCTCCAAGGCAGAGGGGAGGAGCAGCACATGGCAGTGTGGGGAGGGACAGCTGACCTGCCCTGCAATTGCTAGCCTGCTGGGCAGCTGCAGCACAGGGAACTTAGGGGAGCGGGGAGCTGATACGGGAGCTGCTGGTCCACCCTGGTTACAAGCCCCCACCAGCTAGCTGCAACAGGCTGCTCTTCCTGCAATCAGTGGGCAAAGCAGGCGACTGCCAAACGATGATGTTAGAAGGGAGCATTGCACAACTTTAAACGACCATGTTCCCTAATTGATCAGCAACGTAACAATGTTAACCGGGACGACTTTAAGTGAGGAGTTACTGTAAGTTGGACCTGCCTATGGAAACTGCATATTGGATTGAGTATAATCAGAACTGTTTAATCATTAGAGAGCCAGAAGTTCACATGGTACAGTGGTCACCAGTAAAAGCATTTCTACAGTTACTACACAGGGGTATTTGATGTACCAACATATTTTCCATTACTTAGAAACGGAAATAACTGTGGTATATCAGATAATTCTATGTGGTGCCTGTGGGTAAATATTGACCTCTTAAAGGCAACCACCATCCTGTATGCTATCGTCTCTTTTCAAAGAGCCAGGGGCTTTCTTCCCACAGCAATTGGTCCATAATTTAAGCATCATTTGGTACCACTGAAAACTAATTATTGTCAAAAATGTTTGCGGTCATGATGATTTTTCAGTGGGTATAAGTTGCAGGAAGCAGGGAACCTGTCTGAGAATTGTAAGACATGAGTTTCAAAAGGTTCAGACAGTTCACTAAGGATCAGATTCTCCACACCTTTATTAATGCTGATTAGGGCTTTATACCATGAATAGTCCCATCCATCTCAGTAGGACTACTTGTGGCTTAATAGTACTACCCAGCATGAGTATGGATCACATAGTCTGGCTGAAGAATTGCATAAGCATTATTAGTTTTGGATGCTTAAGTGAAACTGATCAACTTTTAGGTTCTTCCTTTGCTAAAATATGTCTGTCTCTTAGTGAATTCCCATGCTTATATAGACTCAGGAGCATCCCAGTGTCAATTTCCTGTTCCATCTTGCTCAGGTAGCTTTTCCTCTACCCTACATGTTTGTTTTTTAAACACAGCACTGTACCTCATGTGGAGTTGTTCTGTGCACTGTGTCCTGTGAAATCAAAGACAATATCTAAAAACCTGCTTTGCAAGGAAAAAAGAACGTGGAATTGCTTTGTGCCGCCTCTGGCTATAGTGCATTACATCAGCGCAGATGAGATGTGACAAAACCATTACTCGTTTGATGTAACTTGACTAGATGAAATAAAGCATGAAGTCTAGCTTTAAAAAACCTCTATACATGGATTTTAAAAAATCTGCAGTGTGTACAGTATTTGTATAAACTTGGGCAGTTTTGCCCAATATTCTTGTTTGTTCTTAGTTTTACGTTTTTGTTTTCTTTACTCTGGAAAATTAGAGCTACTAGTGTCAGAAATTACCAGTAAGAAAGACAGACATTATTTCTGTTCCCAATGATAATCTTGCAATCTATAAATACTGTATTTACTGTAAGAGGCAAGCTGAAATGGACCCTCAGGATGTGTTGGGTTTTTTTAATCAATCGTATTGTGAAGTGGTTGGCTCAAGAAATTTACTATTGCCGCTCAGTGGCTTTTCTATCATTCTGTACTGCCCAACTCAGAATAAATCCATAGAAAGCAAAGATGGAAATGGCCTATTAGTTCATTCAGTTTATCTCCCTACCAAAGCAGAATTGTTCCCAGTTGTAAAGGTACTAGTGCTTAAATGTCCTAAGCAATAGGGCTTCCACCATTTCCCTTGAATATTCAAGCCTGATAGATCTCACTGTCAGAGTTTGTTCTGTTAATCAGCCTAAATGTTCTTTCTATTGCTCCTAGTTCTTATGTGCATGCTGCTACCGCTACTTATGCTCCCTTGTTACCATCCCAAGTCCCTTCTCTCCATCTTCGGTGTTTACATCCTCCAAGTATTTGTAGATTATCATGTCTTCCTTAGTCATCTAGGAAATAATAACAGCTATACTGGGTCAGACCAATGGCCCATCTAGCCCAGTATCATGTTTTATGACAGTTGCCAATGCCAGGTGCCTCAGGGAATGATCAAAACAGACAATTATTGAATGATCCATCCCATGTTATCCAGTCCCAGCTTTTGGCCAATCAAAGTAAAATAGATTTGCATTAATCTCTGATTCTATGTGCCAGTCACAATCCTTGAAATACCAGCACAGCACTACCCTCCTCTAAGTGGAGCGTGCATGTTGGCCTTCTTGCAGGTCTGGTGCCTCGGGCTGTACAATGTTCACTCCAGTAGAGGGGGTGGCAGCAACAAGACTTTAAAGAGGGCACCTGCACTTCACTGAACACCTTGTCAGCCGTAGCAGGGGACTCAAGTTATTTTTGAAGATGGAGTTAATTAAGGAAGTTTACAGCATCTTGCCTACATCTTTTTAATCTAGAGCAGCAGCTGCTGCAGATCTTGTTTCTGATGCTTCCTCAGACGCTCAAGGGGAGATTGCCGCTTCTAATATTGTCTGATAATAGTGTCGCTATGTCTATGGAGTACAGTCCAGAATCTCCTAAAGGATGTTTTGTTTGTTGTTGTATGTGGTGGTGGTTTTGTAAACAAAAGGGTGCTGCCCACTGAATTCTCGGCACACTCCCTATTGCACATAAGTGTTCTGAAGAGGCCTCCCATCCAAACAGCAACTTAGCCAAGCCCTGCTTAGCTTGTGAGCGCTGACAGCGTGAAAGCCCATGCAAGTATGGCTGCACAAAATTGGAAAGCTAAACATTTTCTGGTTTTAGACCATATTGTATTAAGAAGTTTGCCAGCACAAGCATCGGACAATAATTATAGTAGAGAGAGAGAAAAATACACTGCAGACAAACCCAGTACCAAGCCCAAGCCATGTAAACTCTTTATGTCCATTGCCCCAGCCTCCACGTAAAAATATTTATTAGTCATTTTGCTTCTAAGAATCTATGGAAACTAGTGGTCAGGAGATCTTCCATAAGGAAATTAACTAACCAAGACACAATTTAAACACAATAGACCCATTGTTTGATTTTTACCAGATGAATACATGCACGCATTCACACATTTGTGTGACCAGTTAAGAGGCAATTCACCATCTCTTTTAAAGTAAATAGTAACAATAAAATATTGTCTTCAAACAGCTGAAATCAGCTGCTGCCACATGATAGATGTGACACAAGACACTGAGAAGCAGTCAGGTGCTGCTGCTAGAATTTCCAATCCCTCTTCGCTGTTTCTAGGGCTTTGTAGTCTGAGTTTAATGAATGATTCATAACTTTTTTTAAGAACCTTAATTACAGTGTTCACCAATTTGGTGACCTCTAATTACTGACTTTGTTTGCTTTGAACAAATCTAATCAGGTCCAGGGTTTTAATGCAGACTGCATGCCTTGATGAAATGTAGGCAGTTTAGATCTACACCTCCATCTTTATACTCGCCACCATTTACAGTCTAAAATGCAGAGCGATTTTATTTGCTTCTCTCTCTCTCTCTCCCCCTTCCCATTAGGATCCTGCCTTCTTGTTTTATCCCTTCTCTTTTCCCAAGGTCCCAGTAGGGCTGGAGACTCCACAGACGAGGGGGAAGAGACTGGAGACTGGTTGGAAGGCAGAGATGTTGGTTGTCTCTGCCATGTCCTGTGATTCTCAGCTTCTTCCGTAGTGCCAGAACTCCACCACTCGCAGTGGAGTGGAAGCATGGCAAGGGCCTCATGATGCCATTGCTGAGTGGAAGAAAGAGAAGAGGCGACTGATGGCCTATCTACTATCTCTTCTACTCCTGCTCACCTGTGAAGACAGTATATGCTGTGGAGCAGGAGCAGAGTGGCTGGCAGATAGCCCATGTAGGGTAAAGAGCCAGATTACCACTTTGCAGTTCAGGAATACATCTCAGGAGGTGCAAACATCAGATATTCAGTCCTACATCCTGGTAGCCCACTCTGTGGGGCAAATCAACTTTAACATGGTATACAGGACAAGCAAGTCAAAAGTGGGATTGTCTCTTGCAGTACACAGCTGTTGGCAAGCCCGCACAGCAAGCACTGTTGTTGACGGTCTCAGCAGAAATATGGATGGGAATGGGCACTGAACCACCATGTTATCTCAGAGGGGGTTTTCCTCCTGGACTGGGTTCAGGCACATTGATAAGGCTGTGCAGGGAAGGTTGCCCTGGTCTTGCTCATGCTGCTCTGTGGATATGAAGACTGAAGTTCTCTAGTTCTCAGACCAGCCTCTTTCAAAAGTATAAAAGTGTTAAACTCCAGAGCAGATAATGTTTTTTCATCATGAAAAGGTGAATGGGGGTGGAGTTGATGGCAACACAAACTCAGTATGATACAACTGATATGATAGTTAATTTTACATTTTAAAATCTGGGGCTTCCACAGATGAGGTACTAAGATCCCATTTTGAACATCTGCTAAGGAAAAAAATGTTTCTCAAATGCATCAAGCCAGTTCCTAAACAAGCCTTAGAGATGCACAGAAATGATTAAAGGATTAGAGAACCTACCTTATAGTGATTGGACTCCTTGAGTCTGTCTATTTAGCTTAATAAAGAGAAGGTCACAGTTTATAAGTACCACTTGGGGAACAATTATTTGATAATGGGCTCTTCAGTCTAGCAGAGAAAAGTGTAACAACCTGTCATAACTATAAAGGGAAGGGTAACAGCTGTCCTGTGTACAGTACTATAAAATACCTCCTGGCCAGAGACTCCAAAATCCTTTTCCCTGTAAAGGGTTAAGAAGCTCAGGTAACCTGGCTGGCATCTGACCCAAAGGACCAATAAGGGGACAAGATACTTTCAAATCTTGGGGGTGGGGAAGGCTTTTGTTTGTGCTCTTTGTTTGGGAGTTCGTTCGCTCTTGGGACTGAGAGGGACCAGACATCAATCCAGGTTCTCCACATCTTTCTAAACAAGTCTCTCCTATTTCAAACTTGTAAGTAAATAGCCAGGCAAGGTGTGTTAGTTTTCCTTTGTTTTTTCAACTTGTAAATGTACCTTTTACTAGAGTAAAGAGCAACAGAGGGTCCTGTGGCACCTTTGAGACTAACAGAAGTATTGGGAGCATAAGCTTTCGTGGGTAAGAACCTCACTTCTTGCATCTGAAGAAGTGAGGTTCTTACCCACGAAAGCTTATGCTCCCAATACTTCTGTTAGTCTCAAAGGTGCCACAGGACCCTCTGTTGCTTTTTACAGATTCAGACTAACACGGCTACCCCTCTGATACTTTTACTAGAGTGTTTATCTTTGTTTGCTATACTTTGAACCTGAGGCTAGAGGGAGGTCCTCTGAGCTCTTTAAGTTTGATTACCCTGTAAAGTTATTTTCCATATTGATTTTACTGAGATGATTTTTACCTTTTTCTTTAATTAAAAGCCTTCTTTTTAAGAACCTGATTGATTTTTTCTCCTTGTTTTTAGATCCAAGGGGGTTGGATCTGTATTCACCAGGAGTTGGTGGGAGGAAGGAGGGGAATGGTTATTTTCTCCTTGTTTTAAGATCCAAGGGGTTTGGATCTGTATTCACCAGGGAATTGGTGAAAGATTTCTCAAGGCTTCCCAGGGAAGGGAATTAGCTTTGGGAATGGTGGCAGCGGACCAGAACTAAGCTGGTAGTTAAGCTTAGAAGTGCAGGCCCCCACATTTGTACTCTAAAGTTCAAAGTGGGGAAGCAGCCTTGACACAACCCAATAGCTGGAAGCTGAAACTAGACAAATTCAGATGGCAACAACAGCAGACGGTCCAATAAAAGATAGTACCTCTCCTGGTCTCTGGAAATAAGCCATAATTTTTTTACAGGGTAATTAACCATTGGAGCCCTTTGGCAAAGGTTGTAGTGGATTCTCCATAGCTGGCAATTTTAAAATCAAGATGGGATATGTATCTAAAATATATGCTCTAGGAATTACTTTGGGGAATTCTATGGTCTATGTTACATGTCAGACTATATTATCACACTGGTCCCTTCTGGCCTGGGAATCTATGAATTTGATGTCTGTTTTAATCTACTAAATTGCATTCAGTCAGCTACTTATGGATTTTATCCACTAGTCAATTTGAGTTTTCAAAGGGTTCCATTAAAGGGAATTAACATTAAAAATGTACCAGAAAATTAACTCTCGATGTTGTGTGTAATGCAGCCACACACTTGAATAGGAAATTAATCACAACAAAGCAAAATAACAATAAAGCTGCAGAGATTCAATTTCTTGCAAATAAGCTCCCGGAGATGCGTTGTCATTACTTGTGAGGATTGGGATCCATTTCATTTGTTCCTTTGCAGCAACTGGGTAAATCTGATTTGCATCAGCTGGATGAAACTGATTACATCATACACTCCTTGGGTCTAAAGCTCTGTACTCGAAGCAGTCAGTTAAAATGATCAGAAAAGAGCAGCAGCGTGGAAGGAACTACTGAGATAAATTATTTAGTTTTCATCCTTTTAAAGGACAACATTTCCAGAAACTCTCAAAGATAAATATTGGAAAGGGAGAATAATAAACAGTGGGTTGGTTGATTTGTGTTTTCTTTTTTGCAAGGCAGTAATACATAAAAGCCATTTTAATGACTTCCAGAGAACCAGCAAACAAAGGGCCAAATTCTACCTTAAATACATGCATGCATTTCCTACTTCCTTGAAGGAGCTGTGCATGTGTGTGAAGGCAAAATTTGGCCCGGAGAGCTCCACTCTCTTATCCACAAGGCCTCTGCAGCTCCTCTGAATATTAATGATTATGGGGCAGGAAAGCACATTTAGCTGTATGTATCTGGCTGTTTTAGAAAAGGAATTGTAAAGGTCTTTGGGTTTCTGTAGTCCACCCCTTGTGAGCTCATGCTACTGTTCCCCACATGGAGAAGGAAGGGGAAAGGGTCCCACTGCGTCTGATGAGAGACATAGGCAGCCTTGTAGCTAGGACACTGAGGAGGGGCAGACTGCTTCACAAGAAGGGCAGTTTTGCCTGCCTTCAGAAGTTCATGTACTTAGTGGAAAATGCAGACTCAGTCAGAAACAGTTTTTCAAACTTTGTTTATGAACTAGCTATGTATCCTATTTCTTATGTGATTGCTCAGTGTAACAAATATTCAAGTATTCAAAAAATTCATGTTATAATCCCTGTCTATAGTTCTGAATCTGAAAGTGCTGTGTAATGTTAAGACTGTTCATGAAAGTAAAGAAGTCATCTTGGATAAGGGCATCAGAATTCTTTTACAAAGATATCCAAGTTCAGTTTTGAAGTTAAATCACTTTCATATCCTCATGCTCCAACTTAGCTACAGGGTTGGCCATATGGCTTATGTAACCCACACACCTTCTGGGTGTGGTATTCGGTCAGAATTTTTTTCACACAATGCAATCAACCTGTGGAACTCCTTACCAGAGGATGTTGTGAAGGTCAAGACTATAACAGAGTTCAAAAAAGAACTAGATAAGTTCCTGGAGGATAGGTCCATTAATGGCTATTAGGCAGGATGGGCGGGGATGCTGTCCCTAGCCTGTTTGCCAGAATGGGTGATAGGGGATGGAGCACTTGATTACCTGTTCTGTTCATTCCCTCTGGGGCACCTGGCATTGGCCACTGTTAGACGGGATCCTAGGCTAGATGGCCCTTTGGTCTGGCCCAGTATGGCCTTTCTTATGTTATGTTTGTTACCCCCCTCCCAAACTACATATAGCATTTCCAGACGGTATTGAATTGAAGCTTCACATAAACAAACATTTTAAGACTTACCTGCTTTATTAATGACTACTATTTTGTGTCAGTGTCAAAAGCAGATGAAGATGTGAGTATTATGGAGATACTATAAAAATGTTTGTTTGAATCAAATGCAACTCTCGATACCAACAATGCAGTGCCTACTATGCAGTGTATTTAGATTAAGAAGCATAATACATTCAGAAATTTTCTCTTAGTATTTGAAAATACTAATCAGTCTGCTCAATGGCAATTATTATTCTTTTGGTTTTCTAAAACTACATATTTAAAAGGTAACTCTTAAATCAGGGGTCGGCAACGTTTGGCACTGTCAAGAAGCGGCACGGGATGTGCTGGCCACAGTTTCCCGCCGCCCCCATTGGCCCAGGCCGGTGAACCGCAGCCAGTGGGGGCCGCGATTGGCCAAACCTGCTGCGTCAGTAGGTAAATAAACTGGCCCGGCCCGCCAGGGTGCTTCCCCTGGCGAGCCGCGTGCCAAACGTTGCCGACCCGTGTCTTAAATCTACAAAATCCTACTACCCTCCTAAATATATTTTTAGCAGTGTATTCTCCGTGTCTCGCTTCATGAATAAGCTAGTTGGCAAGGACAGAGTGGTGCATATATACTGTAGGCAGCACCCTCTTTCCTATTAGACTGTCCTAAAAACACTACATTTTGCATCTACACTCTTTAGATTGTTTTTCAGCTCTGAAATTCAAATGTAGTGTATCGACTTGGTGACTGAAAAGTTACAATGATGACCTCTACGTTATCCATGGCACCCATTTATGCTTGTTCTAGTGCACGTTATGCAGTCTACTGCTCATAACTATAGGTTGTGTGATTATGAACTGTGATGCTGAGATATAAAACTGTTCTTGCTGTTCCACAAGTAGCAAATTTTAGTTTTGACTGTACTACATGGTAGCTATCAGATCCCAAGAATTTATACTGACTGTGGTTCTAACTTATCAGTCACTGCAAGCAAATACACAGTGATGATCACTTCTAATATCATGTCCTATGCAAATTGTGCACATTGCTCAAAACTCTTCAAAAGAGAAGATTTTTAAAACATCTTTTCAGGCACTTTTTTTGATAAATTAGATTTAGTTCATCCAAACACATTTTAAGAGGGCATAGATCATTTTCACCTTCCATTTGTTTTTTACGGGGGATTAGATCAGAGCCCTCAATGCAAATCTTAACATTGGACATGATTTTATATACACATACAAAAACAAAGGAGGCAGGTGGGCAGTTCTAAAACTGAAACCTCACATCCAAATCTTTATGAATTTCATGTAGTTTGGATAGGACCCAAACACTAGAAATTGCCTATTTTTGAAATCTAGTTTGAATGTGGCTCAAAATGTCAAACTTTGCAAGATTAGCTGATGTCACACAACTTCCTCCATTTTGGTTCAAATTCGTGCAAGAACTGGAAGGATTTTGGCACCATACTCTGATTTTTGCATTGAAGTCTTGCCTAAATCTAACACTGCTCCATTGACATCTCTCTAATTTAATGGTATATCATTTTCTTTACTAATTAGAAATCTCATTTTGCTGTTTTAAACGGTGTCATCTAAGAACAATTTTCCCTTTGCTTTTTAATTTTTTTTTTTAAAAACACAACACCAAATGGAAATTTCAAAAATTATTTTTGAAACCCTAGATTCCACTTCTTGGTTTAAGGAGAGGGCTGCAGTTATTGTTCTGATGAAATCACAAGCAAGAGTTGCCAGAGCAGCATCAGTGAGTGGGCAGGATTATATCATGTAACCACCATTACTGTATTGGAGAGACAAGGTGGGTCAGGTAATACCTTTTACTGGACCAATTCGTTGATGGAGACAAGTTTTTGAGCCACAAACAGAAATCAGTCCTGTCACCGTGCCTGGTACGGGTCACAGCTGAGAGGGCCAATCTCAGGTCAACTGTCCAAAAAAAAAAAAATGGGCAGACACTCCCACACTGGTGGTATATTTTATAATTAGGTTTAACCAAACCAACAACAAATGTGTGCTTTTGAATCGCTATAATAACCTAACACAGAGCCACAGGCAGTCCCCTGAGACACTCCAGCCTATATTACCACCCAGACAAACTGTGATGAAAGGTTATTAAAACCAAAAATCACCACACATTGGGTTCTTCCAGCCCCAGGGGGCCAGGCACTTATCCATGTCAATGGATGTTCAGGATCTTACACCAAAGACAATGCTGTAGCCAATCTTTTAGCTTGTTAATAAATCTTTACTAAACTAAGACATGAGTTACTAAAAAGTGAAAGCAAATAAAATACATTTCAGTTGGATCAAAGTATGTAGTCCAAAATGATAGCAGGGATGTTAAATCTGCTAGTTTTTCTATAAGTCTCTCTGGGTTGCCCAAATAGTTTTTGGGGACCTCAGTCCTTTTGTTCAAAATTTCCCATTAGAGCTCACCAGTCCAGAGATGGGGTAGGAAAAAGGTGGCCAGGGGTCTTTGTTCTCCCTTTTTATTCCTTAACCTTTTTTTTTTTTTTTTTTTTGCTGGAAAAATCCTGACTGCATTATGGGGTCAGGTAGTTCCAGGGCATACATGCTTTGCCATCTGTCCTTCATATGAATTGCAAATTCTAGTTTGCATCTTTTGCATATGTGCTGTTTGAGGGGTCTTCAGGAATGACATGCAGGGCTCTTGTTTACAGCTTCTTTTATTATCCCTGAAGAGCTATCCTGTGGGAGTTTCTCAGACTCAACATGTTTGAGTTGCAAACATGTAGCAAAATTTCATACTTCCACACACAATATCAATATACACATTATAACAAGATAATACTCAGCAGATTACAACTTTTCCAATGATACCTCACAAGGAGTACTTTGTACACAATATATCACAATTTTGTAAAAGTGGTGACCATATTAGTATAGACTGTCACCTTCCCTTTAGATGGCATTGCAGGTCCAATAAAAGACTTACCTTGTCTCTCTAATATCCTGCGACGGATATTGGATACATTACTGTATTGGGCAACAGAATCTTTTCCCCTCATTCAGGGGTTCCATTTTGTTGCCACCAACTTGTTTCAGTTGTTTCCATTTTCTTCCTTTTCTGTCAAAACATCATACTGCTGTACAATTCATTAACCTATTGCTACTGAAAGAGCATGAGGGAGCTGGGATACAACTAACAGATTAACATATCTTGCATCCTGTGTTGATGGATGTTAATGAATTCTCTGCTCTCCCAGCCATGTTACCTGTGATTCAATCTTTAAATGACAAGGTTCCAAAAATAAATCTAAAAAATGTGAGCTATTTACCTTCTGTGCTCAGAAAAGATGGATTTGTAACCACATTCAGCAGTGTAAAGGATATCCTCTTCAGCTAAAATCTTTCTTCAGTTTTATATAGCACTTAAATATATGTAGGCAGGCAGAGACCTCTGTAGTATAGGATAATACTTTTAACTTCAATAGGGTAAGATTCTGCCTTGTGAAGAGTGACAGAAGTGGCACAAAGAGGTCACACAGTACCTGGAGTTCTCAGGAGAAATTCTAGAAATTCATTTCCTTCTAGGGGCTCCCAGGCAGCCCACACTAAATTTCCCACTGCACCATCCCTGAAGAGGATGCAACATATTGCCTCTTCTGTGCTTGGTGAGTTCTGCTGGCTGGTGAAGCCTGGTGATGGTAGAACCAGGGTCCAAGCTCTCCCTTGCAAACACCCAGGTCCTGATTCTGAGTCGGTGGGAACTGGTTCCTCAGCACCTTTAAGGAACAAGCCCATAGTGGTCATAAGAATACTAGGTAGAAGGAAGTATTGACCAGCTCCTGCATAGGCCTTAAAAGGAGAGGGGGGAGCTCCTTAAATGCTCCCCTCCCCCTTGTGCCTCTCAACAGGCGCTGGCCAGGATCTGACTCAGTTTTTCATCTGTAGAACTAAGGGATTTACAAAGGTGGTAGATGGAAATGGCTTTTGCATCTTAACTATAATTATACCTAACTCCACTTTGCTAGTTGCTAATAACATTGTGCACAATGTTCCTCAGAGGGTTGGTAGGTGGACCCAGGCCCACCAACTGCTGTTGGCAGGGCCGGCACCAGCGCAGGAAGCAGGTGCTTGGGGTGACCAATGAGAAGGGGCAGCACATCCGGATCTTTGGCGGGTCCCGCAATCCCTCTCGGAGCGAAGGACCCACTGCCAAATTGCTGCCGAAGAATGAAGCGGCATGGTTGAGCTGCCGCCAAAGTACCGCCGATTGCAGCTGTTTGGGTTTTGTTTTTGTTTTTGTTTTTTTTTCCTTTGCCGCTTGGGGCGGCAAAGCTGGAGCCGGCCCTGGCCATTGGGTTCCAGCTCAGGGCCCTTAAGCTAGGCAAGCCAAATCAGCATTTGACTCCAGCCATGCCCTGCGCTCCTTCCTACTTCCCCCTGGTTTCTGTAGGCTCTTGAGCTTGCTGGTCCAGTTGTCCCTTCCTAGGGTACTATGTCCTGAGTGGCTTTTCAGCAGCTTGCTGGCCACCTTCAGCCTACTCACTCCTCTGACAGCCACCTCTACTTTCCAGTCCTTTGGCAGCCTCCCTGCAGCTGGGAGGATAAATCAGCATTGGCTGGCAGTACCCGTATTAACTCTTCAGTTGCTGGGACAGCA
Source organism: Chrysemys picta bellii (assembly GCF_011386835.1). Lineage (NCBI taxonomy): Eukaryota > Metazoa > Chordata > Testudines > Emydidae > Chrysemys > Chrysemys picta. Next base: position 125,713,596 of record NC_088793.1, on the reverse strand, counting down.
TGGGGTACATACATCCCAAGACTGATACCAATATGCTATACAATTTTAAACTGTAGACTACATCTACAGTAGACTCACTTAAATTCATTCTGGTTCTAGAGATATTACCAGTTTTAGCCATACTCCCCATCTGAAGTATAAGGAATATCTCAACCTTCACCAGGCTTAAAACCCAAATGACATTTTTAAATGTTCCCGCTCTCAATGTGAACCTATTGATAAAGAGGCTGCACATGTCTCACTACTCTTAAGAGTGTCTATAGTTAATCAATATCTTACCTGGTAGCCCTACTGAACTTTCCATGCTCCCTGTCCCTCTGATAGGAAGAAACTCTTGAAAAGCACCTCAGATTCCTTGAATAATGAACAAGAAAAAAAATGTTAAAACTGAGAAATCTTTGAATGAGGGATCAGCTTTCTAATAACTTCTCAGTATTCATATTATTCAGGTGTTGCATTTGGCAATCACACTTTGCTTTTCACTGAAGGTCTTTGGATAGACACCATGGGTGCCATTTTTCAAAGGCATAAATCTCACCTAAGTACTAAATCCTCCTTTGTCTGCTATAGCACCAAGCACTCTGCAACTGCTTAACAAATTAATAACATTCCTAATAAAATTTAAACACATGAATAATTAACTGCTGGGCTTCAATACCGAGGAGTCAATATAACTTTTGTCTGTTTAAGTATTAGGACCTACTTCTCATTCACAATGGTCCCTTTACTTTCCTTTGGCAGTGTAAAGGGGGCTTAAAATCCATGTCAATTAGTTATGGCCATTTTACACTACCAGAACAGAGTAAAGGGGCCTTACTGTAAATGAGAATCAGGACCTCTATCTTTAGTGTTAAAGTCTTTTTAAGTATGATGCAAATACATTAGCTGATGTGTGTGGATAAAATAAAATGAGGATTCTGCATACAGCAGATCGAAAAAAGAAATGGGCACATGGATTTAGGAAGATCAAACTTTAGGCAGAGTGAAGATAGAATGAGAAACCAAATTGAAATGTCACATCATGGAAAATATATTGTGTACTGTTTTCATTGTTATGAATAATATTAATAGCCAAGTATTGTAATTCAGGATTTAGTTATGGTAGAACATAACTGCACACTTTTAGAAAAGGATGCTGATACATTTATTATAGTGCTAGATAAATTGTCTGTTATATGTACATCTCTAGACACTGAAACTAAATACAATTTAAATTTGTTATTCAAAGGGAATGTATTGAGTTAGTGAGGATAAGAAATCCATAATATACAGGAGGTGATGTGATAACCAGTCAATAGATACGCCTGGCTACAAAGTGGAGGTATTGACTAATTTCCCTTCCTCCTTCTTGAGTGTATTAATGGGTTTAAAAAATGTCAGTCACAGCCAGCCAACCAAAAGTGAGAGGACTATTAGAGAGGCACAAAAACAGGGCTTGCTTACACACAAGTTGTATCACTTTAACTTCACCAGTATAATTAAAGCAGTACAAGACCACCACTGTAGGTGCAATTATATCAGTATAAAGGTGCTTATGCTGGTATAGCTTTTCCAATGCAGGAAGGGCACCTTTGAATTAGTATAACTGTGTCCAAACTAGGGGTTGTACCCGGCATAACTATCAATTAAAATAAATCATACACCTAAATGAAATAGTTATACTGGTACAAAATCTGTGGGTATGCAGGCCTCAGAATAGGTATTCCAGGGGTCTTCCCTAAAAAAAAAAATTGACCTGTAAGATACAATTTCCTGCTTTTAAAATATTTTAAAAACTGTATAAAGCAAGAAGTAGTCCTTGAGCTGGTATTTCTTTGGGATTCTCTACTAGAGGGCAAATAACTCTGGAAGTGGATGGAAATTAGTTGTTGATTGGTATATTTGCATATTCAAAATATCCCTGAAAATTAAGTGTCCAGCTTTCTCATCAGAGTTGCCTCTTTATCTCAGCCTCCTTGCTTAATGCTCAGCATATGTACATGCCACATCCTGCCTTCTACTAGCTAGTGGCAGCATCAGCCAGAACCACTGCCTTTTCCTCCTGCCCCTGCAGGTTCACCCCTCCTTTCCTGTTTTACTTACTTACACACACACGCACGCTACTCCCAAACAAAATGACTGACTTTGACTTCAGAAAAACACCTTAAAGACTAACAGATTTATTTGGGTATAAGCTTTCGTGGGTAAAAACCCACTTCTTCAGATGCATGGAGTGAAAGTTAGTCTCTACATAAAAGGATAAATGGACACAAATCAGACATCAGGAGTGGTACCATAGAAGAACACTTAAATCTCCCTGGACGCTCAATAACAGATTTAAAAGTAGCCATACTTCAACCAAAAAAACTTCAAAAACAGACTTCAAAGAGAAACTGCTGAGCTACAATTCATTTGCAAACTTAACACCATCAATTTGGGCTTGAATAGGGACTGGGAGTGGCTGGCTCACTACAGAAGCAAGTTTTCCCTCTCTTGGTATTGACACCTCCTCATCAATTATTGGGAGTGGACCACATCCACCCTGACTGAATTGGCCTTCAGCATTGGTTCTCCACTTGTAAGGTAACTCGCTTCTCTTCATGTGCCAATATATATTTATGCCCATATCTCTAATTTATACTTGATTGTTTTTGAAATAGTGCAACAGATTGAGGGGGTAATGGGCCACTGGAGGGAAAAAATTTTTTGGGGGGGGTGGAGATTGTGTGGGAAAAGATTGAAAGACCCTGTTTTGCACTGTTCCACATTATTCAGGGGAGACACCAGGTGTTAGCCTGGAGCCAACTTGTCTAGATTTGGCAACAGGGGCCATTTTAGTGTTAGCACTTATTATCCTGCATAGCTGCCTTTCCTGTTTTTTATAAACACCAGACCCTAATGTTCCCAGGCTTTGTAAAGTATCTCCTACTAGTGAGGGAGCTGTGAGGTTCTGAAACGCTTTCCAGTACCATTACACAGTGGGATCTGATGGTGCTCAGAAGTTTGCAGGACTCAGTCTTAAATTGATTTTCATTCTGAATTAGTCTGTAACGGTTTAAATCCTAGTGGCTTCTAGTTTTGCTAGTTCAGCCACAAGTTGTTTCAGGAAATAATGAGATTATTGCATTTGCAGGGCTCAATTCAGCAAACATATATGTGAGTGATTTTCCTCATGTGCATAAGAGTTCTTAGGATCAAATATGTAGATATGAAAGAGCACAATGTGCACTTGTTTTTCTCAACGGTAAATTGCTGCAAGTTTTTTTAGTCACCAGTTCTAAGCCCTTTATTTATTAAAGAAAGGACATATTTTTGTGTTCTGACTTGTAGATGTGTTCAATTTTATTTTCTTATTTTTGTTTTGTTTAAAATGTCAGTTTTCACAAAAGAAAATTGAGATAAAAGCTTCATTAGGTTATACAACAGAAATCAGTGGCATACATAGTTCAAACTGAATGCCCCTGATGCTATATGTCCTATTGATGGTTTTCTTCTGAGACATCGGAAGTGAAACAGAGCAGAATAAAATCAATAGAGAAGCCGTGATGCTTCATCAGTGATTAATATGAGGTTTACTGTCATGAATGCCTTTTCAATAGAAACTACAAATGGCTGAGCTGCACAGTAGGTTATGAGAACTGTGGCATAGGGAAGAGATGACAGTGTTTATTTCTAATTGACTTTCTGTGTTGGTGCTAATTCATGCTAGGATCTGTAGTCTAATCAAAATGAGACGGAGAACACTTGAGGCTGGTTGAATTAATTATATTACCTATTGATTAGAAGTACAGCGGTCACTAGAGATAAACTTGTGGTATTTGTGTTTTTTCACATTCTAAGCTGATTTAATAGAGAGAAATAATGTACCACAATTAAACAGCAAGGCGTGTGCATGGAGATTTGCTGACCATATTGTTTTCATGTGTAGTGGGGGCTGGGAAGGTTTATTGTGATGCTGAATGCAAAAAACATTTCTGTAGCCTGCCTGCAGTCATTCATCTTCTATACTCTCTTTTATGTCTAGGTGGGAAGGCCCTTAAGTATGGTCCCCATTTTTATAAAGAGTTGAGTTGCTAAGAGCTCTCGCCTCCCATTGATTTAAGTGGGAGGTGAGAGTGTTAACATCTCAGACAATAGTGGCATTTGTGAGGGCTGAGCCTGATAGTTATCACATGCCAAGATGTCAGTGGTACCCCCAAAATACTGAAAACCATTTAAGATGGAAATTCCAACCCCAGATGGAGGGAATTTTTAAATGAGATTGTTGTTGGCCCTAAATTCCTCAGCAACATTGCTTTAACTGAAAGCTTTGGATACATGGAGAACTTTTTTTTAGTGGGGTGGTAAGTCTGCTTTCAATGCAGTCATGCCAGCACGAAGTAAATGCACTGATAAATCAGGCCCAACACAATATTGCTATTTGGCCCCATTGCTAGTACCCTCTCTTACTCACATCGACTTGCACAGTACCACACTTCACAAGCTGATTTTATTTCAGTTGGACTACTCATGAAGCAAGGCAGGGTTTCTGGATCTTTTTCCTTCTGACACCCCCCCACCCTCTGCAACATACTATAAGAACTCCACGGCCCACCTGTGCCACAACAAGTGGTTCTCTGCATATAAAAACCAGGGCTAGCGTTAGGGGGTCGCAAACAGGGAAATTGCCTGGGGTTAGATGCCACAGGGGACCCCACAAAGCTAAGTTGCTCAGGCTTCGGCTTCAACCCCATGTGTTGAGGCTTGGGGCCCCAGGCTTCAGCACTGTGCAGCGTGGCTTTGGCTTTCTGCCCTGAGCCCTGGTGAGTCTAACACCAGCCCAGCTTGGTGGACCTCTGAAACCTGCTCACGGTCCCCCAGGGGGCCCCAGACCCCTGGTTGAGAACTGCTGAAATAAGGTATCTACTTAGCATTGACCAAAGAGGGTATAGAAGGACCCATTGATAGCATAGTGCCAGGGGCAGCTCCAGGCACCAGCTCACCAAGCGTGTGCCTGGGGAGGCAAGCCGTGGGGGGCGGCCTGCCAGTCTCCATGAGGGTGGCAGTCAGGCTACCTTTGGCAGCATGCCTGCGGGAGGTCCACCAGTCCCGTGGTTTCGGTGGCAATTCGGTGGCAGGTACGCCAAAGGTGAGGGACCGGCGGACCTCCCGCAGGCATGCCGCTGAATCCACGTTACCAGCAGACTTCCCGCAAGCATGCCGCCGAAAGCCGCCTGACTGCCGTGCTTGGGGCGGCAAAATACATAGAGCCACCCCTGCATAGTGCTATTAGTGCAGATTAGATAGCATCAGATTCTGCTCTCACGTACACCAATTTAATTCCATTGACTTCAGCAGAGTTTCTGCAGGTTGATGCTAGTGGAAGGGAAAGCAGAATCAGCCACTCGGAATTGTTTTGAAGATACACTGACATTCTAATCCTTAACAGTACCATGCAAATGGCCAAAGTGTAGCAGCTGTGGGAGTATGTTGGTACAATTAGTTCTTTTCAGACCAGTAATAAAAAGCCATGTACCTTTTAATGAGGATCCTACATCATGAGCATTTTATTTCAATTATTAAGATTGAAACCAGAAATTTTAACGTGTCTCTTTATTCTGGACTTGGCTTTCTTTCCCTCTGCCTCATTATTGTTTAGCCTGGGCATCTGCCTACTTTCACTGATGCTGCTGGACAATGAGTGCAAATTCTCAGTGTGTCTGTCAGTGAGCAAAGATTTCTGATAATTGAAGGTTCTTTTACATCATACGTTTTTCACAAAAAGTAAGACTGAGCAAGGGGAGGGGCTTAATGTCAATGGGATTCTGAATCCTAAGTGCCTAAATTCCTTTTGAAAATTAGATTTAACCTCTTAAATCAGTTAAGTGTTGCAACACCAAGCATGGCAACACTTAAATACCTTTAAAAAATCTGGGCCCCAGTGACTTTTACATTTTCCTAAGGCTCTTTTCTATTTGATCTTTTCTTAATAGAGAAAGCAAGACAACAATAGTCTAATTGACAGCATAACAATAACTTACCCTGATGATTGAGAAAATGGTGATGATTCTGATGTTTATTAAGGCTCTAGTGTCCTTAGTATAAGAGCTTGAGAAAAGGTGAATAAAGAATACTGCTATGGTGAGAAGTACTGACAACTGCTTGGATCACAAATCTCTTTGAGGTTGGGTGTGACCATATCCTTTAATTAACATAACTTTGAGGGTGAACTCAGAAGCCCCCTCTAAAGTAAAAGGGTGTTATGAACTTGCCCAGGGGTTTGGCCTGAGTGGGTGGAGGGGTTAGGGTTGAGTTTGGTTTTTAGTGGGGGCTGGGTGTGAGGGAAGGGAAGTTTTGCCGCTGCAAACAGCTCCTTGTCAGCAGAAGTGCTCTCCTGTCGACAACGCAATTCCCGCTTGTTGGGGGTGGAAGTATTTTGTCAGCAAAAGTGCTGACAAACAGCGTTTATGCTGCCTGACTTTTAGTGACACGGCTGTTTTGCTAAAAGCGGTGTAGTGTAGACAAAGCCTCAGACTACCCATGTGCACTTCTTCCCCAAATAAGTTTAATGAGACTACTCAGATGCTTAACACTGCGCAAGTATGTGTTTGCAAGAGCGGGGCCTAAATAAGCAGCTTATAGGCTAAATGTTTGTTTTTCTCCTTCGCAGTTAATTTAGTTCTAGACATAAATCTGCAAATGATATACTTGTACTTATTCCAGCAGTATATGGGGAAAATCATAGTTCTCTGACAATTAGAACATTACTGCCTTTCTAGTTATTAATTATAATGTTGCTTTTGGCCTGAGCGGTTAGCCAGTTTTCTGGTGGGTTGGTTGTTAGGAAAAGAAATTGATGATGGAGTCAGGCATTTCTTTGATTCAGTCCCGTTTCTTTACAAAGAATGTACACAAAGTCCTGTTTCTCTGAGCGAGCATGCACACAGCATCAAACAATACCTAGTCCCCTCCATTTGCATTCAGCCCTCAGTAAAACCCCTCCACCCCGTATAACTTAGTTTCTGATTGGCCTAGCACATGGCCTCTATTGGTGGTTTTATCACTTAGGCTTTTTTACTCCAAAGAGGAGCTTATCTGTTTCTTACATTTACCCTAAAGGAAAGGCAGCTGTGCTCGCCAGCTTCAACAAGGTTTCACCTAACCTCTGTCACAACCATATAAAGCCCAGCAAAACTTTTTATTCCCAGATTACCAAAGGGAGTTCTAAGATGAGCTCATAGCACGCATAGATGTATTTCCAGATGCTGGTAGCAAAAAGTATCTTCTCATGGCTTATGTCATTCTATAAATTTACTCACATGGTTCATGGTGTGGAAGAACGAATGCATCTTCATGTGAGGTTTCAGAACTTGACAGTCCAGTTAGGAAATTTGAAATGTTGAAGTTTGCCCAAATTCAGTTTTAGAAACAGAGCTATGTTCTAAGCTAGTGTAAATTGGAGCATTTTTATTGGCTTCAGTGGAGCAAAGCTGACTTACACCAACAATCTGGCTGTGAGTATAATGCATATGCAGTAGATGTGGTAGAGGGTTGAAAGCATCTAGCAAAATGGTATGAGAGGAGTGCCACTGCACACGTGCAGTCTAATGGGGTATTCATTAAGCAGAGGTTGTTCATAAATAGGGCCCTTCATTTTCGTTTTTTATTTTATTTAATTTTTCCTGGAAATGTATTGGTGTTTATTACTACAAAAACAGGTGAAAATGGGTGCAAAAAATATTTTTTCTGGCTAAGTATGAGGGTTTATTTTGGTGGATGGAAGGATGGGTGGGGGGAGTATTCAGTAGGTCAGGGTAGGCAACCTATGGCATGCGAGCCAAAGGCGGCATGCGAGCTGATTTTCAGTAGCACTCACACTACCCGGGTCCTGGCTGCCGGTTTGGGCGGCTCTGCATTTTAATTTAGCTTCTTAAATATTTTAAAAACCTTATTTACTTTACATACAATAGTTTAGTTATATATTATAGACTTATAAAAAGAGACCTTCTAAAAATGTTAAAATGTATTACTGGCACGCGAAACCTTACATTAGAGTGAATAAATGAAGACTCGGCACAGCACTTCTGAAAGGTTGCTGACCCCTGCAGTAGATTAATGCTTAGAGAAATGGAATTCAATGCGGTTTGCTGCAGAACTAAAACAGAACTCATAACACAATGCCGCCTCTGAGTTTAAGAAAACAACAATATATCTCTGATCCCCAAATAAAACTTTTAATTTGAATAAACAGTTTACTGTTGTAGACTTAGAACTATTAGCCTATAAATATTTACATTTAATAATTGGCCCACACCATTTGCAGTGCATACACTCATCTTCATCATTTTTTCCTGTTTTTGTTTTTTGAAAACTTTCAAAATCTTCCTTGTGTTCTGAAATGTATTTGGCTACGTATTTTCATTTTCTTCTCATTTTTGTGTGTCAGATCTTTAAACCATTAGCTGCTAACAGCTTTAAAAGTGTATGTGGTGGGTGTGAGATTCATCAGTGTGTTTGGATGCGCATGCGGGCCTGTTTGTTGTGTTTATCTTCTAGACTAATATAGCCTTACTTCAATAGACAGCTTTGCATATACACAGACTAGTGTATATTATCATCACACATATATTTCATGCAATGTTTTGTATTTTCCTAATGAAACAAGTTTTATATATATATATATATATATATATGTGAATGATACAAACCTAGGGTGAAAATAGGGAAAAATATAATACTTTTCTGTAAAATCCAAGGTTTTTCTTTTGATAAAAATTGATTTAGACTCAAAAATAAGGGGCTTATTCATAAATAAGAAGCAGGAAGGATATTTGAAGGAGAGACATGGTCTGTTGATTGAGGACTGAACGTATATCGAACAGGAGTACTTGTGGCACCTTAGAGACTAACAAATTTATTTGAGCATAAACTTTCGTGGGCTACAGCCCACTTCATAGGATGCATGCAAGCTTATGCTCTAATAAATTTTAGTCTCTATGGTGCCACAAGAACTCCTGTTCTTTTTGCGGATACAGACTGACACGGCTGCTACTCTGAACGTATATCGCCACTGTAGCTGGGAGGTGTGATTCTCAGCATGGGTTGACAAATTAGTGCAAGCTCAACTCGACCTAGTGTGCTAAAAAAAAAAGCAATGTAGATGCTGCAACACTGGCGGTGGCTTGGGGTAGCTGCCCAAGCTCAGACCCAGGGACTGAGTAGACTAGTATGGACGTACACTGGGAGTCAGATACTCTGAGTTCTGTTAGTTCTGCAATAAACTGCTGAGACCTTGAGCAAATGACTTCACCTTTCTTTGCCTATTTTCCCACATAAAATGGCAATAACATCCTCCTGTAGATCATTGTCATTAGTGCTTTGAGTTCCTCTGATCGAAGGCATTAAAAAAGTATGAAGTACAGAGCTCTAAATCCGGAAGAAATACAAGGCAAACTCAATTTTTTTTATGCTTCAATGTTTGCTACACTGAGGGCTTTAAAAAAGTACCTTTCCTTTTAATTAAATGGAAGGTTTCATTACTCGTAAGCAGATAAGGGCTTGGTATGAAAATACCGGTACTATTCAGAACTATCAAATCAATTCCAAGCCATCTGTGCATCATCTCTAATTAATAAGGTTCTCTGTTACAAGGTTGTCTGAACAATAACAGGCTATTCTTTGTATCTGTTTGAGCTGCAGTCTATTAGTTTTTTTCATCTCATGTATTTATTTTTTAATATTATGGAAGAGATGTTCATGATTTTTCTGTGCCAACAAACCCAAACAAGCAGAGTTGCTGTTATAAGGAGAAGTTTTTAAAATCTGCTTCCAACGTGTGGAGGTGTTTGTCCGCAGGGTCTTTGCTTGTAATCGATGTACACAAAAGCTGCCATTGTGTTTCTGTGCATTCTGGAAGTGTGAACGTAAGACCTAGTGGGATGTAAATTTCCAGCAGTGAGGGTACTGTCAAAGTAAAATGGTTTTCTGGGGGAAAGGAGTGGGGGGGGGGGGGGAGAATGAGTAAGGACAAATCAATTTTGTTTAGATTACTATCAAATGTTTGCAGGCTGCCTACAAGGAAGAAATATAGAATGGCTTCATTTCTTCCTGGAAGATGATGAACTGAGGTTGGTAGAGGAGATGACGGGAGTAGAGGAAAAATAAATATGTATTTTTTCACACACAGAATTTGTAAGGTGTGACTCTGAGCTAATAGCAAATTGTCAGCTATCCAGTACCTATTAACATTAACCAATTGTTTCAAAGCTATTCATAGCCCGTTGGAAGTGAATTAACCACAGTCAGGGTTTGACAGCTACAAAAATAATGCATTGTGTGCCTGTTGATTTAGGGATTACAGAGGCAATGAAAACAGAAATGGAAGAGTATTGTGAGGCTGAGGAATACATCCCTGTTGTGGCTAAACAAAAAGGGCCTGATCCAGCTAGATGGGGAGCACTTCATGTAAAACCTCAACTCCCAATTAAGTTACTGGAGGAGGAGGATGCTGTGCACCTGAAGTGACTCACTTGGCAAATTGCAGAATCAGGCCAACATATTGTGTCTGTGTGTTGCAGTGATACACATTAGGGTACATTTACCAATCTTCTCATGTGCTGAAGGGAACTTGGGGGATCCTCTGAGGGGGGGGGAAAGAAGATTTGGGAGCCATGACTAGCTCGATGGAGGTGTCTGCCTACTGTACAGCAGAAGTTTAACAAGTAAATAGAATGCTTGAAGAAAGAAATAATTATAACTATGATGTTACAGGGAAGAATAGTAAATCTTGATCTGAAGTATATTGTTTCATGTGGGCATCATCTTGAGATAGCTCTACAGTGGGAAATGAAAAGGTCCAGGGAAGAGTAATGAAAATGGTTAGCGGTAGGGCAGCATTTACTTAAGATACTGTAAAGCTAAGATTATTTAGTTTGGAAAGAGGAAGAGGTAAAGGGACTTGAACGATATCTTCAGAATTACAAAGGGCACACACAACAGTTCAGTCATGCCTTTATAACCTGTCCAATCAGAGAAAATCAGAGAGTCTCATGAAAATTAAAGGGCACTAAATTTGAAGCCTCTAAAAGAAAATATCTTAATGTGGTTTATAACCATGCTGTAGAATTCACTGTCACAGGAGGTCATTGAGAGACATGTATTGTGGCTGGAATTAATATAGGGCAAAGTAATTTTATGACACAACTCTTTAGTTATAGTTATATGCCAAAATAAGGATAAATAAAATATTATGCTTCTGGGTGTAAACTGATTGCATATGGGCGTCAACGAGAGACCTACAACCTTGCTCCACCCAATGTATATCACACAGTTGGCTAGGTTTACTGGGGTTTTATTTTATTTTTTGGCTTTCTTCTGATACTGTACTTATTGGCCAATGAAGGAGGCTGGATACAGAACTGGAAGGAACAATAGTATTATCTTTATGGCAAATCCAATGTAACCTTGAGGACTATGTTAATAATATCAGTGTGTTAGTCTGGATCTGTAAAAAGCAACAAAGAGTCCTGTGGCACCTTAAAGACTAACAGATGTATTGGAGCATAAGCTTTCATGGGTGAATACCCACTTCGTCATGCGTCTGACGAAGTGGGTATTCACCCACAAGTTTATGCTCCAATAGATCTGTTAGTCTTTAAGGTGCCACAGGACTCTTTGTTGCTTTTTATGTTAATAGGGACGCAGGTGCAGATTCCACATTCTTATTTCTTATCATGAATCCATTTAAAAAAAAAGGCTACCAGCCATAATTTCTAGCTCAGGGACAGCTGCATAGTGGCTGTCTGCATATGGTGACAGTTACATATTGCTTCTGTGCATTTGTAGACTTGCTGAATTGCATTATATCCTGTGCAGCATATTTCAAAACCTGCTGAATTGTGAATATTGAGAAACATGGCAGAGCTGGAGCATGATTCAGTGCTCTAAGGACTTCTCAGACTATAGTCAAAGAGTAGACCTTGAGAAGTCAATATAAAAGTTGATGGTAGTAGTACTGTGTACTGCAAACACGATCTAATGTACTATGGAATTAAGTCCTGACACTCCAATGGCTGGAAGTTGAGGCTAGACAAATTCAGACTGGAAATAAAGTGTACATTTTTCCAGTGAGGGTAATTAGCTATTGGAACCATTTACCAAGGGTTGTGGTTGATTCTTGATTACTGGCAATTTTTAAATCAGGACTGGATTTTTTTTTCCTAAGGCTACATCTACACCAGGGGTCGGCAACCTACAGCACGTGAGCCGATTTTGAGTGGCACGCAGCTCCCTGCCGCGGTCCTGGCCTCCAGCCCCACTCAGCCCCCCCCTCACCCACCGCTCTCCCCTGCAGGGGCAGGAGGCAGAAACTTGGTTCTGTGGCAGCCAAGCTTCTCCCCTCCCCCGCTTCTTCCCACTGCGTGGTGCTTTCCTACCCCGCCTCCTCTCTGTCCCTGCGCCGATCAGCTGATGGCCCTAGCGAGGGGGAGGAGGAAGAGCAGCAGCATGCACACAGCTTGGTAGGGGAGGCAGAGACGGAGCCTGGGGGAAGGGGGTGGAACAAGGCATATCCCTTCCAGCTCCCTGCCAGGAGCCGCTCAGGGCAGGGTGCTGGGAGCACCCCAACGAGCCGAGCACCCCACCCCTCTGCCCTGCATCCCCACCCCAACACATGCTCTGCACCCCCACACACTCAGCCCTCTGCCCTGCACCCCCACACACTCAGCCCTATTCCTCTGTCCTGAACCCCCCACACCCCAACACACACCCAGTCTTCTGCCCTGCACCCCCTCCCCCAGCCCTCTGCCCTGACCCCTGAAACACCCACCCCCAGGTCTGGGGTCCCAGCCGCAGGCCCTGATCAGCCTGCTGCTGGCCTAGGTGAACAGAACCCCATGCTGGCAGCAAGCTGAGCAGGCTGGTGGCGTAAGATCAGCATTTTAATTTAATTTTAAATGACACTTCTTAAACATTTTGAAAACCTTATTTACTTTACATACAATAGTTTAGTTATATAATACAGGCTTATAGAAAGAGACCTTCTAAAAACGTTAAAATGTATTCCCGGCACGCAAAACCTTAAATTATAGTGACTAAATGAAGACTCGGCACACTACTTCTGAAAGGTTGCCTACCCCGATCTACACTATATACCACTGGCGGCGGCACGCAGTGCAAGTGTAGCTACACACCACAGGGAAAAGCAGGCTGCATCCATTCTCTCACTTCATTATTGCATGGTGTCATCTCAGGGCAAAGCTAAGGTTGTTTGGCAGCCACAACTGCAGAGAGATGCTAGACTTCTGCCTTAAGTTCAGGATCTGAGATGGGAATTCAAATGTTTCAAATAGGTTTCAATGTTTCAAAAAATGTTTCAAAAATGTTCCTATCTCCCTTCAGCAAAGGAATACAAGCTGGGAGACTATCTGGTGACCATCATGAAGTACACAAAGAGCCTCCTTACCAGCAGTAATCCTTGCTTTCTCAATGTATTGTCTCAGCAGAGCCACTCTGACCTTCACTGTACTTTGAACCCACCCGCTGAGAGGAAGGATGTTCCAGTGGTTAAGGCACTAGCCTTGGACTTGGGAGACCTCCGTTAAAGTCCCTGTTTTGCCACAGACTTCTTGTGTGATCTTGGGCAAGATACTTAGGCTCTCCGTGCCTCAGTTTCTCATCTGTAAAATGAAGGTGATGATCCTTTCCTACCTCACAGATGATGTGAGGATTTAATATGTAAAAGATTGTGAGGCACTCAGATCCTATAGTAATAGGAGCCATATCAGTCCCTAAGATAGATGGATAGAAATGAGGGATAGTTAGAGGAGGAGTGTTATTTATACCTGAGGTCTATGAAATATTAGGCTCAAAGGTGTGTGGCCCAACTGTTGAGAACATTCATGGCTAGGCAGGTGACTCCTACAGTGAATCTGTGTAACCAATACATTCAGAGAACAAGCGTTACTGCTGCTAAGTAACCCCTTTTTCTTATGTTTTCCATCTGGTAGAATAGCAAACTCTATCATTGCCCTTCCTCTCCCCTGGTCTCCTCCATGGTTTAGGGTGTAGGATATTAGGGTATGTTTACAAAAGTGAGTTGAAAGAGAAGCATGGGAAAGGTCTTCAGGTCAAACTTCCAATGTGTGTGGTAGTGCTGGAGGCTTTTTTTATAATCAATTCTTCTGAAGGCTTGAATATCTCTCTCCCCATATTTTCTAACTACTTCTCAAAATAGTTCCATACCTGTTGAGTAGTTTGCTCTGGAATGAGCATTAAAAAAACCTGTATGGGTCACACCATATAACTAAATCAACCTGAGAAATAAAACATCCCTTTGTCCTGAGGCATGAAAGAGATGAGGGCTAATTAAAAATGCCTTAAAGCTGTAAAAGGCTTTCTGACAGAGGTCTCCTCCCAGCAGGGAACCTTGGATCTAATGACCATTAGCAATATGAAATTAGCATAGTAAGGCCAGGTCTATGCTAAAAAGTTAGGTTGACCCAGCTCTGTCGCTCAGGGATGTGAAAAATCCACACCCTTGAGTAGCAGAGTTAAGTCAATCTAACCACGGTGTAGCTAGCGCTATGTCAATTGAAGAATTCTCCCATCAAACTAACTACAGCCTCACGGGGAGGTGGATTTAGCACAGCAACAGGAAACTCACCCCCACTCCTGTAGCAAGTGTCTGCACTGAAGCACTAGCTGTAGCTGTTCCTCGGTAGCAAGTCAAATGTAGACAGGGCCTCAGTAATGAGCAAATACAGATAACTATTCTCAACTCTGTTAAAAAATTATCAGATTCCAAAACTCATGAGACTGGCTTTAAAATCTTTTTTTTTTTTTCAAATAAAAGTGTTTGTATTTACCTTCTGGTTTTTGAGAGTTCATTCTTCACATTTTCAAGTCCTTCTCCCCGCCCCACCAAGAGGGCTAGAAACATACTTTTTAAAAGAATGTAAGGTGAGGTTCCCATGTAATCACTTACATCCAAAAGCTGGGGGAGGGTGGGTCGGTCTCTTGGTCTCAAGAGAGATCAGAGTTTTATGTATATAAAAAACTCTGACAAATATTAAGAGAGAGAAATCACTAAGGTCCCAAGCCTGCAAGCACATGCACACCATTTTTTTTTAATTGAGATGTATCAGAATGCAGAATAACTTTACAAAGAAAGTGCTACAAGCTCCATTGCTTAGAACATGGAAAACTAGCCCGAACGCCATCAAACGCACTGTAGGAAAAAATCATGTATTGGCATAAAATTCTGTGATCATCTCTACAAACTGTGGGCCTAGTTCTGCAATGAACTCCTTATGAGTGGACTCCTGCACAAATGGGAAGCCCAGCTGATTTCAGTAGGACTCTCTGAAGGCTCAGGGGTCTGTCTGTGTGGAGCTCATTGCAGTACTGGGGCCTGAGTCAATTACATGACCACACATGCTCATGAGATCTTAAAATGTAGCTACATGAGACACCTTTTAAAGACTGAATCATAAAGTGTTAAACATTATTTCTGTCAGATGAGGTTAAGCTTTTTAATGATTGTTCTACCTCTATCACTTCCACTCTTTTTTATAAATAAGACTAGAGATTGGGGCATTTTTTAAATGTACAGTTGATGTACCATACTAGAATAGGTATAGTAAATAGTAGTTTTGTCAGAACCCTAGCAGGCCACAGTATTTTGGTTAGAGAACTGCCCTGAGTTAAATTTCACAACAGAACTTTTATGAAGCAGGTAAATGCTGTGATAGCAATACCCTTGTTTTTGCAGTAGAAATAGTTCTAATGTTTATCTCTGTGGGCTACTAATCAGTAAACTATGAGCCTAACACAGCTGTGTTTGGAGAGTGTTATTAATTTTGCTATACATAGTAATGCTAGCCTGAGATTAATCAATATACATTCAAAGTACTGTATTGGAAAAGTAAAACAGTGTTTTTCACCAATGCAGCAAATAGGATTGATATTTGGTTATACTGATTAATCTGTATTTTTATATTGTAAGGCAAAGGTTTTGAGAGCAATGAACGGCAGCTTTTTGCTTGGCTATACATTTAATAACCTTATCGGAAATATTTGCCATTTCTACGGTAGGGATTAGAACAGTGTTTTAGATCTAATGTGAAAATGGCTCGGCAGCTGCTAAAGCATGTGGGCCAAATTCTGTTGTAAACTACAGCTGTGTGACTCCTTTGAAGTCAGTGGAGTTTCATTCAGGGTTGTAAATCCTTCCCCGGTTGTACTTGGGGACCCAACTCAGGGCTTGTTTACACTTAAAAGGCTCCAGCAGCACAGCTCTCCCATTGGTGTAAGTAATCCACCTCCTTGAGAGGTGGTAGCTAAATCAACATGGGGACTTAGGTTAGCTTAACACTGCTCTGGGGTGTGGATTTTTCACACCCCAGACCAATTTAGTTAAACCCAACCTAATTTTCTAGTGTAGACCAGGCCTCAGTACGGGAATATTTGATCCACGCTCAGTCAATGCAAGCATGCTGGCAACTCAGCTCCAGAGTTCCAGGAGGGACTGCCACCTCTTGGTGCATTCCTGTCCTCTCTTCACAAGGGGAGAGCCAGGTCAGTGCCTCTTCTGTCAGCTGCTGGCTCCTGCACTCCATCTTAACCCACTGTAAACTGTCCTGCTGCTAGGCCCTGGTCTACACTACAAAATTAAGGTGGTTTAACTATGTTGGTGAAGGATGTGAAAAATCCACTCTCCTGAGCAGCATAGTTAAGTCAACCTATGTCCCCATGTAGACAGTGCTAGGTTGATGGAAGAATTCTTCTTTTGACCTAGCTACCGCCTTTTGGGGGAGGTGGCAGAATCCCTCACGTCAGCACAGGTAGCGTCTATGCTGAAGTGCTACAGTGGCCCAGCTGCACCGCTGTAGTGTTTTTAAGTATAGAGAAGCCCTACGTAGCAGCAGCTGGAAGGAGAGGAGGCTGCTGCTTGGCCTGAAGTCTGCTACTTTGAATCAGTGATTCCTCTCCCCCAATACCCTTGGCTTAACACAGAGTGGGGGTGCTAGTGAAGGAGAGACGGGATCATGTGGAGGTGGTTTCCCCTCTCTCCACCCCAAGAAGAATGCAGGCGGAAAGGGAATCTGAGGTAAGACAGGTTCTTCTGCAGTCTTGGGAATAAGTGAAAGTCTCGGCTTTCATTTTTTAAAAATACTATGGGCTACTCCTGCCCCTTTAGCTGGGTTGCAGGAGGCTGGGAGAATGGGAATTGAAACCATGTTTTTGTGGTGTGTGGTGCTGCCTCTCACTAGCCATACTAGTAGCAGAAGCTACTGTGTTAGGGCTTGGAGTGCCTGCTATTTGTGAAGATGTACAGCTGCAATATATTTGCAGCTTCTGTAAATCAGACCCAAGCCACATTGCTATGACCCTGTCAACACTGGGAAAGGAGCTGTTTGAAAGCTATGTTAAAGTATGGTTTCAGCACAGCTCCCACTGAATCATGTTCTGCATGATTTGGCTGGCTGGGGAAAATGAGCTCAAACCATGTCAGCTGTGTTCAAAATGTACATTGGAACTCATCTAATATTTGAACATGGCTGTACTGCAGCTATCCAAAATGTGCTAACAAGCAGTTTGTCAAGAATTGCACTGTAAGAGTGTCAACAATGCAAGAGGTAGTAACTGCTTTCCATGAAAGAGTCCAATATTTCCAAAAGTTTTGGAAGTCTTCACAAAATAGAACCCAACTGTACCTCCTGAAATGTCTGTATAAGTTAAGATGTTTAAGCCTTTAAAGGCTTAAACATCTTCTGCATCCTACTCCCCCGCTAGTCCTTTCCATGTG
Organism: Chrysemys picta bellii; assembly: GCF_011386835.1. Lineage (NCBI taxonomy): Eukaryota > Metazoa > Chordata > Testudines > Emydidae > Chrysemys > Chrysemys picta. Next base: position 125,695,832 of record NC_088793.1, on the reverse strand, counting down.
CCTGAGGTGTGCCCTGCACATAGGAAAGGCTGGTGTAGATCTTCATCATATATTTTCTCCCCTTCCTTACATGCTTTGAGCGGTGACACATTTAACATTTGAGGTCTCATCTTTGGCATCTGATTTAGCACCCATAAAAAAGAATGGGGCAGTTCACACCTCAGACACTATTTCAGACTCTACACTCTCTGACAGACATGAGGTCATATTTTGAAAGTTGTCTTTGCAGTGTTGCAGCTAGAGACTAACCAAAATGAAAACTAAGATCCTGGAGAATTTATTTGTTCCTTAATATGATTAACAGTATATTCTTGGAACATTAGTGTGATTGATTATTATTTGAATTTCTATAGGAATTCCCTTGTTACCAGAATTTCTTATACAAACCTTTCCTTGGGTTGAGTTGGTAACCTACTTCATAGTGGTCATGTCACTTGTCTTAAATCTCTGAAATATGGACCCAGTTCTTTTCTGTGGCATCTCTGTGGAAAAGAGCAATAGCAGTCCCCACCAACCTCCCAGTGGATAGATATTCTAGTCTGTGCTATTCCACAAAATAAACAATAAGATTGCATGTCAAACATCAAAGAAAAATATCAAATCACAATACATGGAAGTATTCTTATACTGGAACAAAATGGTCACACTTCAGTGGTTGTATTTTGGCTCAGTTGTACACTATTTGTAAAGTACTTTATGATCTCAGGACACCTGTATTCTGAATGTAGCATGTATTCACCATTCATGAAAAAGGTAGCTTCTATAGGATCCTGCCCTGGTTTGCAACAAAAGATTTCAAAGTCAGGTTACTGACAGTGTAATTAATTTAAGACGTGTGTTAGCATGTTGCGCTCTCTTAGACAGGTGGTACTGCGTTTAGATCATATGGTTCTCTTTATAAAAAATCCTGTTCTACAACTTCATGATTGGGAGCATCCATTTTATATGTTGCTCTAAAAAGGCAGCAGAAGTTAAAATATTTAATTACATCCTCCAACATATGCTTAGAAGTATTTAAAACATACATTAAACATTATAGGTTTAGAACTTTACAGCAGAATTAATTGTATATTGTTATTGTTAGTTGACGAGAAACAGACAACACAAAGCACTAATTTGGTATTGCACATACGAGAAATGGAGTCTTGTTTCCTATACTTTTATGCTTGTGTTTAAAAAAAAGAAAGAAATGTAGTTGGTGTTACATTGCTAGATCTATTGATGCCACAAATGAAATTATTAGGTTACTTAGGAATTTGAAAGAATGTACTTAATTAAATGAAAAATGTCAAAGGCTACCAGTGACTTAATATGATGAGTTGTCAGTTCTTTGCCCGTTATGTAGGCATTAGATTAATCAGACATCTGGTTATTGTACGGTCTGCTCTAAGCTCCTTACAACCAATTTCACATACTTGTTGGATGACTGCATAGACATACACCATATGTTGAAATCCCCCTAGGTATTTGTTGAAGCATTATGTTCACTCATCTCATAAGTGGACAGGAATAAGTCCGCAAATAGAAGGCTGTGTACAACCCACAGCTTGATGGTTTGAGTGAAATGAGTCATGCTACAATTCAGAGGGAAAGGTCATTTATACAGCTGGACTCATGCAAGGCTATGAGAAAGGATCATATAAAATGGTGAACTCACCAAAATTATAATGGGTTTAGGTTCTGTTAAGAGGAAACAGTCCTAAACTTGAATAGATGGTATTCACATAGCTTTGCCTCACGCTCTTGCCACTGTCCTCCCTGCCCTGGGGTCCACCCAAACTTTTCTTAAATGGAGGGGTTTTTTGGAGCCCTAAAGCCTATCCCCATTCCTCCTACATTGTCCTCTATGGGATGAGGGGCTCCATAGTTCTTCCCTAGGTCTTCTGGATGTCTGTCAGATAAGGGCTACTTCTCCCTAATCCAGACAGTGCCACCTGTGCACACACCACTGCCTCCAGGGAGAGATCAGCACATAGCGTAACGATGATGTACATATAGCAAGGAGTTCTGATAATGTCATGGTAGCCATGAAAACTAACACTGAACTGTATCTAATGTCATCAGAACCCTGAGATATGTATGTCGCCTTATTCATTTTGTTTGTTGTTTACTGCTCCTTTTCCTGTTTCATTATGGTATTATGAAGTGCATAGATGCCCTGTTTGTAGTAATTACAAGTAAAATGAACTGAAGGTGATTTTAAAATTGGTTTTACTTCATGTGCCTTAAGACGGTTCCTATTTTGCCTGAAACAGCTGACACCACCATGAACCTTTTCCAGATCTTGAATGGGATCCACACAATTGTTTTTTGAGGTTTGAAATGTTTTTTGGTAACATTTTTTCCCAGTGTAAACTCTGTTTTCATAGGCCTTTCTGAAAGACACAGCATTTGTTATGACATATCAAACCTTTTTTTTTTTTTTGCTCCATTTTTCTCTGCAGTATCCCATTTCAGGAATAGAGAATGCTGGGTGTTGTCTGGAATTGGTTAGTAGTATCACCGTGGCTGGAAGCAGGGCTTTCTTTATGTAGCCCAAAAAGGGATGTGACAGCTGCATTAATAAAAGAAATCCAGGCCCAAGTTTTCAGAAGTTATTTTAGAATTTTTTAGTATTTCAGTTCTGGGAGCCCAACTCTGTTCACCTTGGGCCTGATTCTCAGTAGGAGTTAGGTGCTTTTAAAAATCCTAATAGGTGCATATCTGCATTTTAGGTGCCTAAATATCTTTGAAAATCTGGTCCTGAATGCATTAATCTTTGAAGTATTTCCCTCACGACACCCTTGAGGGGTAGGGAAGTGTTAGCTCCAATTTACATATGGGAAACTGAGGCACAGAGGCTAAGTGACTTGCCCAAAGTCAGAGGAAGTCTGTGGTGCAGCAGGGTCTTGAACCCAAGTCTACCAAGTCCCAGGCTAATGCCCTAATCAATGGGCTGTCCTTTCTACCTGTTCCCCTCCCCCATATTTTGATTTTTTTTAAGGTGGTAGAAGCTCTCAAACTTTTGTCTCCTCAACATAAAAATTGTCCATGCCCATTCTTCATTGCCTTCTGTTGATAGCTGAAGGAGTAATATTGACTCCACATCTCTTGAACCTGTCAAAGTGTAATGGCTATTTGGTATTTATCTTCCTGTATTACCAAAAAAGTTTTTGGGTGAAGTGTTCCAAATCCACATACCAGTCACCCATTTAGGTATAATTAAGGTTATGATTTAGTCAGAGGTCACTGAATCTGTGACTTCCAGAGGTCTTAGTGACTTCAGCCTGTGGCAGTTGGGAGCTGCAGGGTCCCCTGCCACCCGCAGGGTCCTGGGATAGGGAGCTCCACCACCCATGGCAGCTCCCAGCCACCGCAGGTGGCGGAGGACCCCTGGAGCTGGGGGTGGCAGGGATACCCTGTAGCTCCTAGCTGCTGCAGGTGGCAGGGACCCCTGCAGATCCCAGCTGTGGGCAGCAGGGGACCCTGGAGCTCAGGCACCCAACCTACAGTGGGGGCGCCTGGAGCTCCCGGCCACCCTGCAGCTGCCCCACTGTGGGTGGTGTGGGGACCCATAGAGCCCTATTTTGTCAGTGATTTTTACTAAAAATATCTGACAGGTCACAGCTTCTGTGAATTTTTCTTTAATGCCTGTGACCTGTCCAAGGAGTCTGGTGGCACCTTAAAGACTAACCGATTTAAGCTTTCATGGGTAAAAAACCCCACTTCTTCAGATGCATGGAGAGCATTCCATGCATCTGAAGTAGGTTTTTTTTACCCACAAAAGTTTATGCCCAAATAAATCTGTTAGCCTTTAAGGTGCCACTGGACGCCTCATTTTTTTTTGTGGCTACAGACTAACACGTCTACCCCACTGATATGTGACCTGTTCGTGACTTTTACTAAACATCCCTGACAAAATCTTAGCCTTGGGTATAATGTCTTCCTCTCAGGCATACCAAGAGGGATTTACATATTGCTGGTTCTCTAGTACATACATTCCTTCATGGCATTGCCAGTTTCCTGGGTTAGGTTTTGTTTTTGTAACCAAACCTAGTAAATATGAAACAAGTACCCCCCACCTCTTGTACAGTAGCTGCTCTGAGTCAAGTGGATATTCGTGAACATCTGGGCTCAGACTATTGGTGAGTCAGCTGCCAAATAGCATCCATGTCTGCGAAGAATAATTCCACCTCAGTATAAGAAGACAGTATCCATTACTATTGATTATCCAAAAACAAGCAAACAAAATTTGCATCCTATGTCAGCCTTCATGGAGCATGCTGGGGCAGAGGCCGAAGTGGGGTTGGGGGAAAAAATTCCTACTTGAGCCTAAGGAAAATTCAAGTAGAAGCTGGGAAGCAATGTTAGCCAAGCAAGTGAAAGGCCCAGTGACAAAAGTAAAGGCTTTAGCTGACACTGTCCTCACTGGAGAGCTTTCAACGCAGGCTGTTAGACTAGCTACCCTCCATGCTAAAAATAATCCCCAGCAAGCTGACATTGATATGGACAATTTATGCTATCATTTATTAATGGGGTGTGTGACGGGTGGACTAGACCCAGATGCCTCCTGCTGGAAGCCTCAGGGTCCTACCACACTTGTCCTAGGAAAGGAGCAGTGGAACTAAGTCCTTCAAGTGCCCCTGAGAGGCTGCACAGGAAGCAGCCAATCAGGAGGAAGCTGCAAGGGGTTGGCCAATCAGAGGGTTGCAGGCTAGTATAAAAAGCTGCAGTGCAGACCAGAGGCAGTTCCTTGTTGGAGCCAGTGGAGTGCAGATGTTGGTCCTGGCTGGACAAAGGGAACTGCAGCACCATGGACAGCTCAGTGCTGCCAGGGACTCGGGGAGCAAGAAAGAGCTCCTGCCTGGCTCCTGGGCCTGCACATAGAAGAGCCATGAGGTGAGAGTGAAGCTTTCATGAAGGCTAGGGCCACATGGGAAGTGGCCCAGGGAACTGAAAATAGTTTAGTTAAAGAGACACAGCAGCATGTGACTGCTATTCTTAGGGTCCCTGGGCTGGGGCCTGAAATAGTGGGTGGGTGTGGGTTCCCCCCCATAGGTCAACTGAACAGCAATAAACCCCCAGAAGGGGATCTGAACTGCTTAGTGGCCCAGTTGGAAAGCTGGAGGGTGAAACCATTGCCCCCAGGAAGGAAGCCCTGGGGGTACAGCCCAATACCAGGGTTGGGACTATTTAAAGACTACAGACACCTCTGATCAGAAGGGGTCAATTGACAGGTGGGTGTCACACCATTACAGGGAGTCAGTGGATGAGAAAGCACATATGATAGAGGGAGCAGTAGTAATGAATGCCACAGTCCTTTCATAGTAGCACTCCCCAGACCTGAAGATCAAACACTATCTTTTGAAAGAACTAAAATGTCTTATTACATATACAGACAAATCTAACTCCCTTGTCTTGTCCTGCCACTACTGTTTCTGCTTTAGTCCCAGTTCTCTCTGTTCTAATAGGAACACCCTGTGTGTCTTCAGAGTATTTTCTTATTAGTAAGTTCTCTGCAGGTAACACCCAATACAACCTGATTTTACATCATTTTTCATGAGACATAATGCTTCATTCTAAATTGTAGGGGTTGAGGGAAATGGATATTCTAGGCATCACATAGCTAGAATACAACCTCTTCATCACATCCATATCCTACAGTCATGAGCTCTATCTCTTTGGATGACATATGTCTTGTATAACTACTGCTGAATGACAGCATATTGGAGTCTGTACTGAAAGAAAAGAGCAAAAGACAAGAGAAGGAAGGGTTCCCTCTAGTTTGCATCAGGAAAGTTCAATAGCATGTGCAAATCTATGCCATTTGCTTCAAACACTAGTGGTCTCAGTAAAACTGAGCCAGTATACATCCTGGCTCCAAGCAAGGGCTTGTGAGGGGATGGGAAAAGATAGGTTTGTTTGCACTGTATTTTCCAGAAGAAAGGTATTACTTCAGAATCAATCATCCAACCACGCACAACTGCAAAGGAGCAGAAATGCTTGTTTGACTTTGCTGATAGCAACGGGTGCTCAGCAACTCTGAAAATTAAGCAGCTTGTTTAGGTGCCAAACTTTAAGATCTGGTATTAGAAAATGTTGGACAGAATCCATTAAAGAGAATATTGGTATTGAGTCTGAGGGCTTACAGTGCATATTGAGCAACACTAGTTCCTTCAAAGCAGAAAATTCTCTACATCTTTGGTGTGGTCATATTTATACTGGTCAGCTTTCAGAATTACCAGATGCCTTGGACATGCCTTCAGTAGTGAAGGCCATGTCTACACTACAAACTTTTGCATCGCAAGTTACATTGTGTGCATGAATACTTAGCTCCTTGTGTTGGCACTGTGTGCACTCACCAGGAGTGCTTGTGTTGATGCAGAGTGCAGTGCATCATGGGTAGGAGTCCCAGAGTTCACCCGGCAACCAGCTAGCATACTGTGTTTTGGGATGTTTTGGCAATTCAGGGTGGGACAGAAATGAGTGTCACAGGGATGACTAGCAGAAAGGGGTCAACTTCCCAGCATGCAACTGTCTCCATCCCATATCGTCATGTAATATCCCATGATTCACACCTCTTTAAAATCCCACAAACCCACATAGTCATTCTCACTTTCCACCATCTCTGACAGAAGCACAGAGCCTGCACAGATCTACACCCTTTTCATACACATTACAAGCACAACACCCACAATCCTCTAGGATTTGTGGAACCACAAGAAGAACTGAATGAGTGGGGGAACATGATTTCATGAAGGACAGATTGCTGAGGGACATACCAAGAACCAATTCAAGGTGGTGGTTAGTGTTCACAGAGTAGCTTCAGATGGAGGAGCGCTACTTCTGGGTCCGAGAAATGAGCACTGACTGGGATGCAGCATAATGCAGGATGGCGAGCAGTGGCTGAAGAATTTCGGATGTGCAAGGCCACAATCCTCAATCTGTGTGCCAAGCTCACTCCAGCACAGGGGCACCAAAATGAGAGTTGTGCTAACAGTGGAGGAGTGAGTGGTGATCACACTGTGGAAACTTTCAATGCCAGATTGCTATCGGTCAATTGGAAATCATTTTTGAGTTGGAAAATCCACTATGGGGGTCATTGTGGTGCAAGTGTGCAGGGCCATTAATTCTCTCCTGTTACACAGGACTGTGACCCTCTAGCAATGCGCAGGACATAGTGAATGGCTTTGCAGCAATGAGGCTCCTGAACTGTGGCAGAACAATAAATGGCTCACACATCCCTATTTTGGTACCAGACCACATTGCCACAGTGTACATTAATAGGAAGGGCTGCGTGGTGATGCAAGCATTGGTGAATCACTGGGGATGCTTCACTGACATCGGTGTTGGCTGGTCAGGGAAGGTGCATGATGCTCAGATCTTTAAGAGCACAGGGCTGCTCAGAAAGCTACAAGCAGGGACTTTTTTCTCAACTGGAGGATTACCATTGGCCATGTTGAAATGCCAATACTGATCCTGGGGACCCAGCCTAGCCCTTGCTCCCCTGGCTCATGAAGCCATATGCCAGCCACCTTGACAGCAGCAAGGAAAGATTCAACTACTGTCTGAGCAGGTGCAGAATTAAAGTTGCATGTGCTTTTGGTAGATTGAAGGGTTGCTGGAGTTGTTTACTCTCAAGATTGGATCTCAGGTGGGAAAAATATCCCAATGGTTAGAGCTGCCTGCTGTGTCCAGCATAACATCTGTGAAGCAAAGAAGGAAAAGTTGCCAATGGGATGGGGGGTGGAGGTGGAGTGGCTGCATGCTGAGTTTGAACAGCTGGACACATTGGCTATTGGAGTTCAGTGCGGAGTTTTATATGGCTCAGGAAGGGTTTGAAAGAGCACTTTTAACAGTGAGCCACAATAAAACATTGTGATGGACTGTTCCTTACCTGGTCCTGTTGTTTTGGGGCCTGTTAGGAATTATGTGGTGCTTGATAGTCTTGTATTTGTAGATGTACACCAATGCAGCTATAATTTTGTGGTGCTTCCTGTACATTTATGAATATTATATTTTTGTCGCTGACCCTATAGGTTGTGTCAGTGTGCAATAACAAGTAGGGGCTTTCAGTACCTCTAGGCATTCTGCAGCATATATTGTAAACTGATAAAGATGAATTCTTTTCCAAAGAATAGAATATAATTAAGAACAAAATCAGTGCAAAAAAACCCCTGTATAATTTAAAAGCACATATCTTAAACATGTAATAAATTAATGGAACATAACTTAACAAGGGGAAAGAACATTCATGTGCATTTTAGCTACATATACTGCAACTGTGGCTTTCGCAGGTCAGTGATGGGAAGTTATTGTCCTTAATGTTCCCCCAGTGTGTAGTAGTAGGGGTAGGGATACAGCCTTGAAGCTACATGGAGTGTTTGGAGGCAGTAATGTACAGGGAGGTGCTGTAATAGTTCTTCATGTACTGCAAAGGGAGGCAAGTCTGTGATTGATTGATCCTGTAGGTCCACAATTGTCTGCAGCATCTGTTTGCTGTCAGAGAAGCCCTATTATGTCCTGGTGCATCTGCCTCCCCTTTTCCTGCAGGGACTCCCAGGCCTTTCTGCAATATTCACCAGCTGCTAAGTGTGCTCACTATGCTGAACAATCAGGCAAAGGGATTTTTCAAATTCACAGGACTTTAAAGAGGAGGAAGGGCCTTCTGGTCTCTGAGACCCTGGGCAGTGGAGTTCACAATTGTGACCAGAGCAGTCCTGGGTCCTCATGTGTCTTAGCAGGGCCAATCCCCGATGTAGTCATTCACCTAACAGACTATGCACCCACCTGTTTCTGCAATGATTGTTGGGGTCACTAATGGCACAACTCACTGTCAAAATAAATCACAAGGGTTTTGGTCTCATGGACTGGCTCTGCACCCACTGCAACAGCAGTTCAGTAGCCTGCTCAAGCCAACCTCTGAGTAATGCTTATGGTGCTTCCTCATCGCTTACTATCCCACCGTTATCAGGGCAGAAGCACTTAATACCCCATTTTAAACATGCAATTTTAAAGTAGTTTAAGTAGAGAGCAAATTTGCTCCTATACCAGCTGACTGTGTTTGGTCATTGTGGGATAGCTGCTGGAGGACTGTTAGGGTTGACATAGGTAATGCAGTGTCAACACTTGCTATGTGTTAACTTCAGTACATTGACCAAGGCTGTTACTGTGTCGGTGTAACAGGGCACTTACATCGGTGGGAGACAAATTTAAGTGTCGACACATGGCAAAACTAGGCCAATGCAAGGACGCTTATGCTGACCTAACTTTGTAGTGTAGACCAGGCCCAAGTAACTTAAGTCTTGATTGTCCCTTTGCCTATGTGGTACTGGGGACTATACCTTTAGTGACTGAGCTTCCCAAATATAGACTCTAGGTGGTGTGCTGTGAAGCTCTTGTTGCTATGAAGGGCCAGTTGGAACCCGACACAGAATCAAGAGATCTTTTGCAATCACCTTAATATGGGCACTGAGGAAGGCTGAAGACCACCAGATGTTTTTGGTTCTTGTCTTTGTCAGCTGCTCCATAATAAGTGGCAGGACAAGATAAGAAATGAGGATATCTGTAGCCAAACTCCTCATGACCACCACCTCCATCAACACAGCTTCAGGTTTGGCAGCTTTTTTGGTACAAACATATTCTTAGGATGGAAGACCAATGAATTTCCAATGTGTGTGTCGCAAGGAAGGCTGCTATATAGTTGGTGATACCATGGTCGTGACTGATCACAATGCTTAGTTGTCATGATTAGGGCCTTACCAAATTCACAGCTGTGAAAAATGCATCATGGACGGTGAATTCTGATCTCCACCATGAAATTTGGCTATTGTAGGGGAGGGGCATGGCTGGAGCAACCCCAGCCAGGGACTCCTACCTTGTCCAGGCTCCAGCTGCTGGTCCTGGCCCAGGCTGTGGAGAGATGGGACTTTCTCTTCCCCCTGTAGCAGTGATTCTCAAACATTTTTCCCCCCCTGCGGACCACTTGAAAATACCACTTAATGATCTTTCCAAATGTTGTTTGTGCTGTTAGCTAACTATTGTAAAGCGCTATATAAAAAAAAAACTTAATTAACTTTTTTTGTTCTACAAATAAAAGCACACAACTCTGATTTTAATATCAGTAGTCTTACCTTTCTTATGCGATGGAGTGCCCTCTCTCCCCTGCCACAGCAGCCCCCAAGCTGGGGCTGGGAAGGAGGGGGGGGGTCTCTCCCCAGCAGCCACAGCCCTGAAGCTGGGGAAAGTCGCCTCTTTTTCTGGCCGCCGCAGCCCTGCACATCCCAAATTCCCCCAACCCCCACTTCTCACCCCACTGCCCCCTTCCCCTATTCTTTCCCCCGCCCAAGGCCACCGCCTCACCTTACATGTCCGTCTTCTCCATGCAGAGAGGCTGCAGCTCCAGCTGTCACTTCCTGACCTGGGCAGGAGGCTGCTGGGAAAACCCAGATGTATGGCAACTCCCCCACCCCCCAATACCCTATGACCCTTACTTCTGCGCTGCTCTGAAGGCAGCACCCCTGCCAGCAGCAGTACAAAAGTAAGGGAGGCAATCCCACAATAGCCTTGTGACACACACCCCTCCACAACTCCCATTGGGTCAGGACCCCCATGGTTCTACTGCCATGAAATTTCAGACAGTCAATTTCATGGTTTCAGATGTTTATCTTTTAAATCCTATGATCATGAAATTGACCAAAATGGACTGTGACATTTGGTAGGGCCCTACTCATAAGGTCACCAGTGATGGAAATGGACTTAACATCTACCCAGACCATCTGTATGGTGCTCAGTCTGCAGGGAGGTGACCTCCCTTAGGGATTTTCCACGATGATGATGCTTGCAAGCACCTTAAGCTTTGGGTGATCACTGAACACTGCATGCCCATTCAGGGCAATAACAAGGGAATAAGACATCCCTCTTAAGCTTCTGCCCTGGCAACCCAGAACTTGGGTGTACATGTGGGGGCTGTGAGGCTTCTGCTTCTCTCCTTGGAGCAGAGAGGGTTGTGGAGAGAGGCAGAACCTTTATACCCCCTATTCACTTCCCCTCCTCCCCCACTTGTTGGTCAGAACAACTAAACCTGTGCAGGCTACACTATAATTTGATGTTGGTATAGCCCAGCAGCAAATTTCTAGCATGCTGGAGCCGGGGCGGGGAAAAGAGAGCAGGGAGGGAGTTCTTTGCAGAGACACAGTGGGGCATGCTTTCAGACAAGCAGAGAGCAAAGCATTATATTTCACCCTCAACTTGTGAAAAAGCAGCCAAATAACTGCATATCTTTCTGTCAACACACACTAGGTAGGCTCTGGGTACAGCTTAAGGATCTGGCATCAGCACTAGCTGTCAACTACTGAATAGATGTCCAGGCTGCAACATGTACCACAGACAATGACTGTGGTCCAGATTACACACTTCCCTCTAGCACACAGTACTGAGGACATGCAAAATCAAATGGAAGTCTGGTTAATGTTTGGGTCACTTCACTTGGTTTCACATTAATAATTATGATTTTAATTGTTTTTTTCTGCTTTAAAGTGTGCCAGGTGTTTTATAGGCACACAGTGAGACAGATTTTTGTCCCAAAATTCATACTGATAGGATGTAAATAGACAACACGTGGACAAGGGGATACAGAGGGTGGAGGGAGAAAGGGGATGAAATAAAGATTTGTGTGTGTGACTTAATGGATAGAGCATCTGACTGGGACTCAGGAGACCTGGGTTCTAGTTCTTGCTCTGCTGCTGGCCTGCTGGGTGACCATGGGCAAGTCATTTCACCTCTGTCTGTTTTACCTTCTGTAAAATGGGGGTGATGGCACTGATCTCCTTTGTGAAGCACTTTTTGATTTGCAAATGTAAAGATCTGTGTAATAGGTAAGTATTTCTATTATTTTAAACCTTGCCTTCACTATTGTTTACAGTCCCTAAACCTCTAGCCATTTATTAAGTAAACCCTAATCTAATGTTCTGTGTATCTTCTTTTGTACTTAGCTAGAAAAATTAGCCCTTCTAACACCCTCTCCCAACCAGCAGCAATCATCTTCGATATGGTGTATGTGGCTCAAGTCCTGCATTGTATTGGGTGGGAATATCCCTGCACCCTCAGAGCCCCATTGCAATCCATGGAGCTCCGTGCAGGAACAGGGGTTTGTCCTAACACAACAGCTTGAAGGATAAAGGACTTTGTTTTCACTAGAAAAATGTTGATGAAACTCTTACCCAAATCCATCAGTGTGTTTTTAAAAAACAGCAAGAACATGCCTCACAATTGCACATTGAAGAAACACATCAAATGAAAATGTGCCCACAACTCACATACCACTTCCTGCTCAACTCATGACCCAGGAAGTGGTAATCCATTGAAAGTGCCATGTATCATATAACAGAGACAAGGTGGGTGAGGTAATATCTTCTATTGGACCAACTTCTGTCAGTGAAAGAAACAAGCTTTTGAGCTACACAGAGCTCTTCTTCAGGTCTCTGTGTAGCTTAAAAGCTTGTCTCTTTCACTAAAAAGTTGGTTTAATTTAAAAAAAAAAAAAAGTACCTCACCCACCTTGTCTCGCTGATAATGTCCTGGGACCAACATGGCAACAGTAATGCTGCAGACATGTATTGCATAATCAACTGAGGAAAAGTATTCTTCATGCTGCTCAGTGGATGCTCCTGGAACAACTGTTCCTGATTCTCTTTTATGAGTGTAGCCTTTATAAAAATTTGAATTGATAGACCTGGGTTTAAACTATAGTGTCCCTAGGGAGTGAGCTCAGCTCCTGTGCGGCCACAGTTTCAAATCAATAGGGTGAAAGTTACCTTTTAAGATTCTTAGACTGGGAGACTCTTAGGACACATGAAGAGCAGACACAATGACCACAAAACAGTTACGAGTAAAAAAATCTTGTTTGTATTATCCGTTATAAGTTATACTCGCATACACATCTACACAACCTGAGAGCCCACGCAACAGCCAATGCTTTATGCATAACCAAAGATATTAGAGTCTGGTGGATTTCTCAACAGATGGTCACTGATAGAGGGGTGGTTCCTGCTAGGGTCTTCCGAATGAGGTCTTATGTTGGGGTCTTCCCACTTTACTGCAATCAGGGAATTACTTTTGCCTTGTTGTTCTGAGCACACCTAACCCATATACCTATGCATGAGGGTTCCAACCCTTCTCTTCCTTAACTGTACTTCCACACCCCATAAATTTTGGGAGCTCCCACTTTTCATAGGTTGTTCTTAGTTCCCCTTTTTCTTATTAGCATCTTATTGATATTTATGTACACATGTTCCCATGGTAACCTGCAGTCAGAACAGAACTTTCCATGATGTATCAATCAGGTACCATGTGGTCTAGATGGTATATTAGTTTATTTTTCTATAACATCATCTATTGGCACCTTTGCAGAATCATGTGGTTTTATTGGCATAGGGTTATTCTTAATTCACCTGCTTATGTCAAGCTTCCTTAAACCTAGTGAGACTAAGCTGAAATTTTATAGGCCTTACTTATGGCTGTAATACAAGGTCTACAGGGTGCTTTACTTTATATATCTAATATGCAGTCATCACTCCTAAATACTTGTCAATCTTATACCCCTATAGTCTCACCCTACTTATGTAATCAATGTGTGATGAATAGATATATGAAATAGCATATGGGTTAACCACAACAATAAAACAATTGAATAAAGTGCCTACAAGAGAGTAAATAGGAATATTTAATTTACCTTCTTTATGCCATTTTTTCATATACAGGACACTCATAAGAATGGCCATACTGGGCAGACTAAAGGTCCATCTAGTTCAGTATCCTGTCTTTTGACAGTGGCCAATGCCAGGTGCTTCAGAGGGAATGAACAGAACAGGTAATCAAGGGATCCATCCCCTGTTGCCCACTCCCAGCTTCTGGCAAACAGAGGCTAGGGACACCCTCCCTGCCCATCCTGGCTAATAGCCATTGATGGATCTATCCTCCATTAATTTACCTAGTTCTATTTTGGGTTAGGGTTTGGGTTTATCCCGTTTATCTGAATGGTTTTGGGGAAACTGAAACTTTTGATGATGGAGTATTTGGAGAAACGAAAGTGCTACATTGAGCTGCAGTTTCACTGATATAGAAATATGGGGAACGAAGGGAGTAATGCTGATATTTGCTTAATACTTTGTACTTTATTAAAGAGTAAAAAATAAACCTCTTGAGTTTATTAAGCCACCAAAATTGTGTTAAAATTGTGTCCACAGTGGTTTTAATATAATTTTAGTGTTTACATTCAATAACATTGGTTTTATTCATTAATAAAGTAGAAAGTATTAAGTATTAAAAGTGCAAAGCCCTTGATTAGCACTAACCAGCAGTAAGTGGCTAATTGAGAAGTTATTAATGGGTGAATAATTAATATAAGGCTACATGAGGGATACACAATGGATTCCGATAACTAGGATTTTTGGGGTAAAGGGAATTGGGGTAACTGGAATTATACTGTACCTCTATCATGACCCTCTTATTCTCCTTTCTAAATTTGAGGTCCTAATGATATGCATTTTTATATGGAAGCCTTTTCTTGCCTCTAATAATTTGTTGCCTGTCGCTGAAGCCTTTCTGTTTCTCATATAAACGTCTTGAGAAAGGGCAAGCAAAATTGAATGTATTATTCAACATAAGAGTGCCATCAATTTGTACACTTTCAGTTTCATTCTCTATAGCAAGATTGATTCAACCCAGCATCTCATTTGCTTTTTGGACCACAATTTTACCTTAGATATTTTCATTGCATAGTCTTGTTGAGGGTTTCCTAGGGGCTTGTTCCTCAGCCCCCATTAAGTCTCCTGCATTCAGAGTCAACAATATATTCCTTTCAGAACTAAAGACGTTCATCAGGGATGGTAACATAACACTAACACTCCATGAAACATAGAGCAATAACTCCAGTTATCTGTTGCTTTGCTCAATTAGCAGAGTCATTGCAGTTTTATTCATAGTGTGACAGACCCAGACCAGTGGGGTACAGGAGTCTGGTAGAGGGCAAATACACTGGTCACTGGATGAGTAGTTTTCTGTTCCCTGAGTGACCAGAGCAGGGGCTGCACTAGAGTAATCAGGAACCTGCTAGAACCAGTTAAGGCAGGCAGGCTAATTAGGACACCTGGAGCCAATTAAGAAGAAGCTGCTAGAATCAATTAAGGCAGGCTAATCAGGGCACCTGGGTTTTAAAAAGGAGCTCACTTCACTTTGTGGTGGGAGTGTGAGTAGCTGGGAGTAAGAGGAGCAAGGAGCTGAGAGGGTGTGCTGCTGGAGGACTGGGGAGCACAAGTGTTATCAGATACCAGGAGGAAGGTCCTGTGGTGAGAATAAGGAAGGTGTTTGGGGGAGGCCATGGGGAAGTAGCCCAGGGAGTTGTAGCTGTCATGCAGCTGTTACAGGAGGCACTATAGATGGCTGCAGTCCACAGGGCCCTGGGCTGGAACCTAGAGTAGAGGGGCCCCCCAAACCTCCCAATTGACCTGGACTGTGGGTTTTCCCAGCGGGGAAGGTCTCTGGGCTGTTCCCCAACCCACATGGTGAATCTCTGAGGCAAGAAAATCTGCCAATAAGTGCAGGACCCACCAAGATAGAGGAGGAACTTTGTCACAATAGATAAACAGATTAAGGCCAGAAGGAACCATTATAGTTAGTCTGACCTACACAACACAGGCCCTAGAATTTCAACCAGTAACTTCCTGCACTAAGCCTATATCTTGTGGATGAGCGTCATATGTCTCAAAGACTTGTGTAGTCCTTCTTCCAATTACTTAGCCCAATTCTCTTATCTCTACTGCAAATGGATAGTTCATGCAGCATCAACCAGTCCCGTCATGCCTGTCCTTCTAGGTTCTGGTTCATCATAGACTATTTATTGCTGAGTGTAAATGTCTTGGGTCTGTATCTGCAGTTCCTGGATAGAGCTGTGAGAATAACTGGTTTTTTTCTGTTCAATAGGTAGGTGGAAATTTAAAAAACAAACACCTTGGTTTGATCCCCCCCCCAAAAAATTACCCACAAAAGCTTATGCCCAAATAAATCTGTTAGTCTTTAAGGTGCCACCATACTCCTTTTTTTTTTTTTTCGTGAATCAAAACTTGAATAAATTTCTTTTTTGGGTTGAACAAAATGTTTTGTTCTACCTGAAATAAAACGTTACATTTTGCCTTTGAGTTCTTTAGCCTTTTCAAAATAAAACTCAAGTAAAATTCTAAAAGCAGTGATTTTGAATTGAAAAATCAAAACATTTCATTTAAAAAATGTCAAAACAAAACATTTCAATTTTTAAACGAAACATTGGGTGTTTGTGGTTTTTTGGGTTTTGTCAAACAAATCGGTGAATCTGACCAATTCACGAAATGTTTCAGTTGTCCCAAATTTTCCAGGGGAAAAAAGATTTTTTCCAAACAATTTTGCCCACCTCCATGTGTGTGCTTGACTTTTTATTAATCTGAATGTGTTCTGTGTACAACCATCTGTGAGTCACACAAGTCCTGGTAGTAAGTTTTATTATTAGAAATCCTCCATTAAATTTAACTAAGACCTAGTCTCAGTAAACTCTAAGCCAGGGGTCTCAAACTCAAATGACCATGAGGGCCACATGAGGACTAGTACATTGGCAGAGGGCCGCATTACTGACTCCTCCCCCTGCCACCCTTGGCCCCCCCACTCCACCCCTTCCATGAGGCCCTGCCCCCATTCAACCCCTTCCCTGAAATCCCCACCCCAACTCTGCCCCCTTCCTGCCCCCCAGGGAGGGCAGGAGGGGCTTGGGCTGCAGGAGGGGTGCAGGGTACAGCAGGGGGTTGGGCTGCAGGAGGGGCTCGGGGGCCGGGCTCTGGCCCAACACACACCGATGGCGGGGCAGGCCACCTGCCTGCCTGTCCCCGCACCACTCCGGGAAGTGGCCGGAACCTGGGGGAGGAGGGATACAGGAGTCTGTGTGTTGCTGTTGCTTCAGGCACTACCCCCAGCAACTTCCATTGGCCGGGAATGGGGAACTGCGGCCAATGGGAGCTGCTGGGGCGCTGCCTGAAGCAAGAGCAACACACAGAGCCCTGTGCCCCCCCCCCCTTCCCCATGTTCCGTCTGCTTCCCGGAGCGGCAGGGGGCAGGACTGGCAGGGAGACCGCCCTTCCCCCCAGTGCGCATCAGGCTGGACCTGCTCTAGGTAAACGCTGGGGGGGCCACAGAAAACGACCTCGTGGGCCGCATGTTTGAGACCCCTGCTCTAAGCTGAAGTACTTTTTGTCTGTACATTTTGGTTCTAATCCTAATCAAGTCGAAGTAAATGAGTTTTGCCATTGACTTCAAAAAAAGCAAAATCAGGCATTTTATCTTTTTTAACTCTATGTTGTGGCAATTAATGCTTCAGTTTTGAAGCCATAAATCAGAATCAAAAATATAAATATTACTACGAAGTGTAAGTATGTCAGTTGATCCTCATCTCTGTTTATTCTTGCCTTAAGCACAGCCATTTGGTGGATTTCATTTCCATCGAGTTCTTTGGCAGTAAAAATTACTCATAGGGAAGCCGATTAATAATTTACTACCATGAATTTCTAAGTGCAATGAATTTTTCAGGTTGATCTGACTGCTAGTATACTTATAAATAGAACAATGAGTGTTCAGTTTAATCTAATTTCTTCCTTAACTTGTACCTTTTTATTAGTCATTGGACAAATTGGATATTCTATAGCTAACTGTAAGTTATGGGTCTTTCCTTCTGAGACCTCATCTTATTCATTTGTTCTTCTGAAGCTAAATTTAAATACGTTGGCTCAGAAGCATAAAATACACACAAGATACTTGTAGAATTTTCTATTTTCTGTACCTACGCTTCACATTATCTATGTATTTTTGTTTGTGTTTCCTGTATTTGGACTTTTTTGTTATCAATCAAACTATTATATTTGGAGCATTCCCTCCCCCACATCCTCTTGCCTTGTAAAGAATTTTACACGGTACCATGTGGAAAAATATTAATTAAACTAGAGTGGATAGGGATTAGTACAAGAATTGTAAGGTGAATAAGGAACTGGTTAAAGGGGATAAGACAACGGGTTTTTCTGAAAGGTGAAATATCAGATTGGGGGTAGGTTACTAGTGAAGTTCCTGAAGGATTGCCTTGGGATCACTCTTAATATTTTTATTCATGACCTTGGCACAAAAAGTAGGAGTGTGCTAATGATGATACAATGTTGGAAAGCATTGGAATATTATAGAGGAAGATCTGGATGACCCTGAAGACTGGAGTGACAGAAATGGGATAAAATTCAATTGCACAAGGTGCAAGATCATGTACTTAAGGTCTGATAAGAATTTCTGTTACAAAAAGCTGGAGGCTAATCAGTGGGAAATGACAGAGAACGAGACTGACCTGGGTGTGGTGAAGTCAATCACAGGATGACTGAGCCACCAAAGTGATGTAACTGTGAAAGAAGCAAATGCAATCCTAGGATGTATTAGACGAGGCATCTCCAGTAGTGTGTGTGTGTGAGAGAGAGAGAGAGAGGTATGCCATTATACAAGGCACTGGTAAGACCTTATTTGGAATACTATGTACAGTTCTTATCACACATAATCAACAAAACTAAATTCAAACTGGAACAGGGGCAGAGAAGAGCTACTAGGATGATCAGGGGAATGGTGGGCCTGTCTTATGAAAGGAGAATGGAAGAGCTTGGCTTGTTTAGCCTAGCAAAAAGAAGGCTGATATGGGATATGACTGCTCTCTCTAAATATATTAGGGGGTAAACACCATGGAGGGCGAAGCGCTATTTAAGCTAAAGGACAATGTTGGCATGAGAACAAATGGGCATAAACTGGCCATGAAGAAATTCAGCCTGGAAATTAAAAGATTTCTAACCATCAGAAGAGTGAGGTTTTGGAACAGCCTCCCAATAGGCGTTGTGGGGCCAACAACTTACTTAGTTTTTTAAGATAGAGTTGGACAAATTTGAGTGCAATTGTATTATGGGGCTGGTTGTGATGGTGGGAGTAGGACTTAGCAGCCCTGGGGCTCTCTTCCAGTTTATAATTTGTTCCTAAAGCTCATGCTTCAGGGTTTCAGCTGGCCAGCTGCAGGGGTGAGTGAGGAAGGGATTCCTGCCCTCCCCTCAGTGGATTCTGAGGTTGGGGATGGGGTGTTGTGGTGGGTTTGGTTGGTTGTTTGTCATTCCTCTGAAGCATCAGGGATGGCCCCTGCAGCAGACCAGACATTGAATGGGGTGGGTCAGGACTCTGAGATGACACCAGTCATTCGCTCGCGCGCACGCGCGCGCTCTCTCTCTCTCTCTCTCTCTCTCTCTCTCTCTCTCTCAGGTGTCTGGCTGGCTGGCTCATGTGTGCTCGGGGTCTAACTGATCACCCATATGTGGGGCTGGGAAGGAGTCCCCCAATCCCCATCAGATTGACACAGACCTTGTGTGGTGCAGTGTGTCGATATGGTTCACTTGCCGGGATGTGTCGATTTAATAATTTCCCTGCCACTTCATGGGCTTTTGGCATTGGTGCACCTTGGTCCATCATACTCTCGCCCTGTGGCACACAACGGTCTAGTCTTCTGTGATCTCATTTTCATTGCTGGGTTAGCGTGCGGGTGCTGGGCAGTGTTGGTGGCCTGTGCTATGCAGAAGGCCAGACTAGATCTGGTGGTTCCTTCTGGCCTTAAACTCGATGACCCGTGTATATCAATGTGGGGGAGTGATGCCATGGCTCTGACCCTCCCTGCTCCTCAGCACCCACTTGCTGACCACCTGTTCCAGAGTACTTATCCAAAACTGTCATGTACTTAACTTTTCTTTGGCGTTTATTGCAGACCAGACTTGTTTAATGGCCTTTCATGACGATTGCAAATTGCAGTATATTAGATTGTAAAAATCCCATTGCAACATGAAGGCAGTGACAAATCTTGTAGTAAAAGCAGTCAATAACTGTGTTTAACTCTGGGACTCTCCACATGTTTTAAATCTTCTTTTTTTATTGACGGCGCAGCTCCTTGTGCCATAAGAGTTGGGAAGGGCTAATGACATCCACATAAGTAAAGGTAACAGAATCTAGATCAAATATTGAAATATTTATTATTTTGGTGAACAACAAATTTATTTTTTGAACTTTATAAACCCACTGTGGTTTCGAATGATGGCATACTAGATGGGCTTTCTATATATATGTATATGTGTATGTGATGGAAAAGATTTAAGAAAACTCAGCAATCTCGTCTATTATACCATCAACCAAGCTATCATTCAAAACCACAATGGTTAATACAGTTCAAAAAATACTTTTGTTAATCACCCCCCAAAAATTACAATATTAGATCTAGATTTTGCTATCCTTATTCATGTGATGAAATAATGTACTCCTTGAATAGTCAAGAACAATGGTTCTCAACCAGGGGTACACATACCCCAGGGGGTACGCAGAGGTCTTCCATGGGGTACATCAACTTATCTAGATATTTGCCTAATTTTACAACAGACTACATAAAAAGCACTGGCGAAGTCAGCACAAACTAAAACTTCATACAGACAAAACGAGAAAGTAATCAGTTTTTCAGCAATAGTGGTGTGTGTGTGTGTGACACTTTTGTATTTTTAATGTCTGATTCTGTAAGCAAATAGTTTTTTAAGTGAGGTGAAACTTGGGGTACGCAAGACAAATCAGACTCCTGAAAGGAATAAAGTAATTTGGAAAGATTGAGAAACACTGGTCTAGCACATGCCTTCTTCCAGGCACAGGGGGCTGGGTGGAAACAAGGTAAGAGAAGGATATAAAAGGCATTATTAAGCTTGCAGCAGGTATGGAGCAACATGGTGAGGGAAAGAAAAAACAAGATCAAAAAGTTAGGTGGAAACCGAAGCTCATCTACCTTGAAAGGAAGGATGCAGAGTTCATATTTGATGAAGAAGAGAAGCCAATGAAAGGATCGGGAGGAGGAGGAGGACACAGTCAGAGCAGCTGACAAGGTAGATGCTTTTCACAACTACATAATTGATAGGAGTTGGGGTGAGTTGCAGGAAGATATGATTACAAAAGTCCAGACGAAAAACAGATAAAAGCTGTGTAAGTTGAGATGATAAACTCCATGACATCTTAGGAAAATAGTCAAGGTTGCTTTTGCAGTTATAGATAGTGGTAAGGGTAAAAAACCAACCAACCAAACCTAACAGATCAATAGAACAGGCTGTGACAATCCTGACACAGCCCCTGAAGGTGCCTGCAGAGACCCAAGAAGAAGCAGCAGCGGCGGCACTGCCGCCACCGCCACCCTAGGATTGGGCGGAATGCCGCCTTCTACAAGCTGCCGCCCCAAGCACCAGCTTGCTCTGCTGGTGCCTGGAACTGGCCCTGCTTTCCATATAAGGACATGGGAGGAAAGAGAGGTCTTGATGGCCTTTAGTAGTTGGAAAGGAAAGATAACCAAGGCCAAGTAGCCCAAGCTGAATGTGGCTGGAACAGAAACACTTTGGGTCTCAGAATCACATTGAGATTCAGTAGTTTTCTAAAGGAAATCAAAAAGGTAGAGGGAAAGCTATAGGTCTGCATGCTTCCAGTATAATGAGTAACTCAGAATTACTGTACGAACAGCAAGGTTCCTATTCTGTATGTATGTATACATTTTTAACCCCCTGGAGAGAAGGATTGTAGCCTCCCCTCACAATATAATAATAATCACAATACTTAACATTTATATAGTGCTTTATATTTTCAAAGTGTTGTACAAACTATTATTTAAATGTAAAGCCTTTAAGTAATCTGTAATATCTGCCCTGTGTTTTAACTTCAGACGGATAAAGGTAAAAAATGTAGTCCAGAGAATAAAATGAGGTTCAGATGGTACTACTTTAGCAATGAACTCACGGTGTCTTTGAATCTTCTCTTAGGAGAATCTTTTACAATAGCTTGTTTCTTCTCAAATCTGGCCCATATTGTATATGGTAATTATAGCTCTGCTGAAATTCCAAGCTAAAAACAGAAATGCAGCATGTGCTTATTTCCCCATACAGTTCTCAAGCCAAGAGATTGAAAAAGACTGACTGAGAGAACAGGAGTGCAAGCAATAGACACATCTAATATTTATTGCAAACCTGCTCTGCCTGGGAGTTGGGAGCTGTCATTTTCTGGTGCTTATTATGTATGCAGGAAAAGCTGAGTCTGATTGGATGTAGTAGGACCTAAGGCGAGAGAGTGAGGGAGTGGAAAGAGTTCAGCTTGCAGCATTGAAATGTAAACAGTGGAAAGAAAGACAGAGTGAAAAGCACTTAGCCCTGAGCAGCAAGCAGCACGCTGCAAGATTTGATGGCTCTTGTAATATACCTTCTGTGCATCTAGCTGTACAGGACTTGATGAATCAGCAACAGATACTTCTGAGAATCTCTCTTCCGTGGATTTAATATAGGGCGCAATTGGGATGCACTAGCCTTCTTCGTCACTGCAGCTCCTGTGTGCTCTGCACTGTAGTTCAAACGGGGCAATGGAAATGAATATGAAGAAGTTCACAGTGCGTAGGTTCTTTTCAGTATATCTCCGCAAGAAGTCTCGGTCGAAGAGCTCAAGTTTAAGTAGATTTGAGGTAAATTTTTATTAAGTTCTTTATATGTGACAAATACTCTTATGTGCTTGTTATAGAGGTGGGGGATGGCTGCACTTGCTGATGTAATCAGCAGTTAAAGGTAATCTTCCTCTATAGGTGGTGGTGTTTGCAATGGTATTACTTCAATATCACTTAGCAGCTTTTTTTGTAATGCACTGTATATTGCAAAATATATTTGGCATGTTGCTGAGGTTTATTTTGCCAGCATAACGCGTGAGAAGAAAACCCAAATCAGGACATTATAAGCTTGTTTGAAATAATTACAGATTCACCTAAATTAGCACAAACAGCACCAAAATCTATAGTAGCTGCCTGCTTTACTCTTCCTAACCTCACCCACAACTCAGTCTATTGCAATTCTTGGTGTTCAATTTTTTTTTTCATGTTCTGCACAAGTGACTCACAGTTCTTTTATCCAGGATAGTAATTGCCCTTGCTTTGTCTGCCTATAGGCTCCCATCCTTGTCATGTATTTGCATTCATCTTCTCTTCAGCCCATCCAACCTGGCATTTTTCAGTTACTGATAAGGAGAAGTTGTTTGGGAAAATGTCAAAATAATCTATATAAAATGTGTTGGCACTATCGCCAAGTGAAATGCATTTTCAGTCAGAAGGAAGTATTGATGTATAAGAATGTTTGGACGGGGTAGGATCAGGATTTCTGTATTCCATCCATCACATCGGGTTTTTTGACCCTGTATCTGGAGTTGGGAACAGTCAGTTATATATTTTTTTGTTTTGTTTTGTTCTCTTTGTCATTGCAGATGATCTGCTACCTCCCCATTAAAACAAAGGTATATGAGGCCTGATTCTCCCTTACTTGCATTTGTTTTTTACACTGGCATAATTCCATTGACCTCAATGAAGTTACTCTCAATTTGCACCAGTGTCCTGAGAGGAGGATTGGGTTCATACTATGCAAATAAATTAAAAATATTTCCTTCATGTCATCTACAACATCAGATAACTATTTGATGATAAAGTTCTTAATATGTCATTGCTTAAGCAGGATATGATAAAGATTGAGTTTAAATCATTTAAAAAAAAAAAAACTATTTCCTGAAAAAATTGTACTGCTTGCCTAATTCTATTTCACCTAGCAGATAGGAATACATCATAATTAAAAAAACAACTCCATAAACTAATGTTGGCACCAATTGACAATCAGCCACATTAATCCAAACCTCATTGGCAGGGAAAAGAAATTCCTCCTCCCTCAGCTGTGTGCCCAAATCATGGAAGTAATCAAATCTGTGCTCCACCAGAGCAGATGCAAAGCCAGGTGTGGAGCTGTGGCTCTTCCACGAAGGAGTTCTACTCAGGGACTAACGAGCATCATGACTGATGATCAGTGCCAGGACAGAGCATAGCAGGCGATGTGACTTCTGAGGTATCAGAGTCCCAGCAGACCACTCGTGTTAACTATTCGAGTGACAATGCAGTTGGTTCGTTACACTGGGGAGGAGCAGTTTCCACCATGCTAATAAACTAATCTGTTCTATTCAGAGTCAGACTATCCAACTCCTCCACATTTACAATAATTCAAATTCCTATTTTTAAATAAGTCTTTAAAATTCTTTTGGCCATAGTTATGAACAATAATTGCCTTTTAAACAAATTATTAGATTTTCTTTTAAATGTCTGTGGGATATTTTCTCTAAACTTGTTTTCTTGTACCAGGATTTACTGACTTTAAGATAATCTTGTTCAAGAAGCAACCCAGTAGATCTGTTGTAACCCATTTAAGTTACGAGCATCATATCCACACACCCCTTCCCTCCTTTATTTGGCAGTAATAACCCACTTTATGCAAAGTCACTCCATATTATAATGCAACAGGGAACTGGGGGGTTTCAACCAGGAAGAAGAAAAATGATTCAAAAATCTGTTCTGCTATTTAAGTGTGAAAATCATCAGAAGTTCCAACTTGGTGGAAAAACCAAACACAAACACCAAGCTCCCTGTGTGAATCCCATCCCTTAGAACTTTTGTATATACACTCGTAATTGCAAGCTAATGAGCATTGATCAGCAAAATATAAAGAGCAAAGAAGGCTTGCTGGTAGTTTGATCATTCAAAATAGGAGTATTCGCCTTCCAAATAGATATACTTATAAAGAGACAAAATATTAAGTCAGTACATAGAAATTATCATGAACAAAAAGTAAAATAAAGTCAGGGAACTTGGAGAAAATACAGAGTATTGTTTTGCTTAGTGGTTAGTTGCTAATGCACCTGGCAGAAATCATGTGTTGGTAGATCTGATTTGAAAATTATAGGAGGATCATTGTCTGTCTCCCTTCCCCTCACCCCCCCGCCCTTTTTGCTTCAAGTAATTTATATCCTTAAACTACCACAGTTACTGTAATGCCAAAGATATATCTACTAGGTAAGGTTTTGATGATTATTTTATCCCTCTTCTCCCCCCCACCCCCATTCTTGTGGTTTAACTCTAGTTGTACAAGATTCATAGCTCTGTAAATCAGAGGTATGGATGCAGAAGATGACTTTGCAAGTTGCAGACCAAAACTTGACCTTTGTTTAATGGCTGCAGTACACCAATATCACTTCTTTATCGGAGACCTCCAAATCCATTGCCTCATTTACACTATTAGGTTTTTAACTTGTACATGACTTAGGTAGTGCATGAGTAAGGTAGTGGAAACCAATGTTGTGGTAAATAAGGAACATGTTAGGGTTTTCCCCCCCCTTATCTGAAATGTGCTTTTTTTTATTGTTCTGGAGAAACTCAGCTCAAATTTGTAATTTTTCTATATATTTAGTTTTTAAGTTTATACTATTTTTTTTCAATATTTCTTGGCCTTCATTTATATTTTATGATGTAATATTATTCAACATGCAGGGCCAATTTCTTCCCTTGTACATGTGCACACAATTATTATTGAAGTCCACTGAACACCCAGTGAAGTCGAGGGGAATTGCATGGGTGGAAGTGAGAGCAGAGTTTTGTTTATAATTTTTACTGAGTGTCAATGAGCATAAATGTAAAACCACCAGGAGAAGGTGCATATGGCACGGATCTGCTAAAGACTTTGAGCCCCACTGGAATGTGTCTTATGACACAGATGGATGAAGATTCCTTGATTTATAAATAAAAGTTAAATATGACATTCTAATAAAACAATTCAGTAAAGACCCAACAAGCAAAGAATTTAATTATGATATTTATTCCAATGATGCAAAAGCCTTTCCCGCCCTTAAATATTTCTGGGAAAATGAGAATCTAAAACATTACCAAGGATGAACAAATGGCGATGTTCTCCATTTTTGTTATCTTGTTATTTTTAACTTTGTGTTTAGTCACACTAATATCTGTGGCCCATATTCTAGCCCTGTCTAGATCCTTGATATAAAGTCAACCAGGGCTCCAAAGTGAGTCAGTACAGCTCTTAGAGAAGACAGTCCTAGCTGATAGTTTTGTAGAGCTGTCGTCTTGGGGAAAGACTATGACCATGAGCAAAAAGATTTCCCCCGGATCTCTCTCCTCCATGGAAATCTGATTAACCTCTGCAGAGCCTGAGCAAGGGGATCATGATCTGTGGGGTAGGGCTCTTCATCTCTGCCATAAGACACCTTCCAGTGGGGGTCAAAGTCTTTAGCAAATCCATGCTGTGTGCATTTGGGTGGCCAGGGACCCAATAGAAATGATGTCTCCAACCTCTGAGAAGCTCTATTGGTCCTAGCCCCAATGTGCACATGGAGTCCTAATCCCTTTCTAAATTGGGCCTGACCATTTCCAAGGCTGGATGTGTCATGCCAGATACAAGTAATGTGAATCTTAAAGGCTAATAGACCCCCCCCAATAAACTCCTTCCACATTAGAGGGCCAGGATTTCGTCTAATATAAAGGTGGGGATGAGGGGAATGCAACTTAATCAGCCACCTTCATAGTCTCAGGTCATCAATCCCAACAATTGTTCCACTATCATCATTCCTTTCCTTTTCTGGTGATTGAAATATAATCAAGCCCTTCCAAGTTCTTCTCCAATTCTTATGTGTTGCTTTGCAAATCCAGATCAGTACATCTTTGTCTTGGTATATAAGTCCTTGGAGCAACTGGATGGCTTCACGCAAAGTATTGTTTGTAATGTAACATCTTTGGAGCTGTAAAGATAATACAATTATTGGGGCCATATAAGTACCTAGATATAATTTCGCATCTCACTAACGAACAGTAACACAAGGAGTCTGTAAAAGATAAAATTCCTTGCAGAGCTCATTCAGCATGGTACGGGATTATTTAAAATAGAAACTCAACAAATCACTTTTCTGAAAACGTTCCTGGATTAGACCTTTCAGTGTGTTCAGGGTTTCCATCTACACTTATATTATTTTTATCTCGACTTATTTTCAATATCCTCCTCCTTTTTCCTTGACTGTAATATTGTTCTCATGGTAATTATGCTTTTGTTGGGGGATTTTCAAATGTACAAATAGGGGTTGAGACCCAACTCCCATTGACTTTTTCAGTGGGAGTTGGGTGCTTAACTGTTTTGGGGGGTTTTAGAGAGGGTAGGTGAAGTAATATCTTTTATTATATCAACTTCTGTTGGTGGAAGAGACCAGCTTTCAGGCTTGCACAGAGCTCTTCTTCAGGTCTGGGAAAGGTACTCAGAAGTTCACAGGAACAAACTGTTTAGCATAAGGAGTTATGCTGTAAGAGATCATTCAAGATGAAATGGACAGTTAACACCTCTGCACTCATAGGACAAAAAGCTTTTGACAATCTCCCCCTTTGTGTTTGGTGTACAATTTCCTTTTTTTTTTTAAATCCATTTCCCATCCTTGAGCTCACTTCTAGGGCACATTGTAGTTATTTTATATCATCCCAATCAGAGGTCGGGTGGAATATATGGAATGTTTTATGCATCTGCAATGACTCCAGTCGGTGAACATACAACCAATTTTATGTTGGACAGGTTCTGTAGAATTAAATAGGGATGAAACCATAGAAATTAACCAGGATTCTATAGAAATTATTCTTAAAAACTACATAATTAAAAGCATTAAACCAGTACATAGAATATAATCAAGTCCCTTCATTTTTCATTTATATTGTTTAAAATTCTGGGGGAATTTTTCTGTGCTGATTACAAAAATTGAAAAATTTGGGTGAATATTGGTGAAAAAATTAACTGCACAATTTTCTGGAAAAATATTGGGGTTAATATTGGGGGATGGGAGGATGGGGGGAAAAACATCAAATAGAGAAAAATAAGAGTATTAAAACTAAAAGCAGTTTTATGCGGTGGCTTATTTCATGAATTGTACATTGTCAGTAGGTACACACATATATGTACATGCATGTGTGTATTTTCAACTACATTGCCTTATTTTAACAGACAACCTTTATTTACACATTTATTAACATAAACACTACTTATTTTGTTGGCAAAGTTATCATTTTATATTAAATGATATAAGAGTCTGTAGGACTTTCTCCCATAAAGGATAGCACAATGCCTTTCTCTTCAAATTACATTATATTTGCAGTGTCTCTAAATCAGTGGTTTTCAACCTTTTTTTCATTTGCGGCCCCCCTAAAAAAAATTTGAATGGAGGTGCACATCTCTTTGGAAATCTTAGACATAGTCTATGGACCCTCAGGGAAAAAGAAGAGAAAGTAAGTCCGTTGATCCCAAACTGAGAAAAACAGACCGTATCCCATTATATTGCAGTCTGCTTATAATATCAAAAGAAACACCGTAACCTTGATAAGACTGCTGCTTCTGTGCATCGTCCATCAGGCTAAAAGTTGAAATTGCTGCAACAAATCAGCTGGTTTATTATATATGATGTCCAAAACATCAGTAAAAAGCTACAATAATCTCTTTAAAATAAATTACCCCAGTATGTGAGACAAAAACATTTCAAAGTCAGAAGGTTTATGCAGATAAATAAGCTGATATGTTTGTTTCTCCTCTTAGCAAGTTCAGATACACATTTCTTAGACAAGAGCCTAGTTTGCATCCTGACTTTCAGGTATAAAAAAATAGTCCAATGAAATTGTTCAGTTCCTACAGTAACTTCCTAGATGACTTTATGTTCACACACCAAAAATCCATATCAGACACATTGTCTCTCCAGACACACAGCACTCAGAGTTTGGTATCTCAAGAAGCAGATGAAGTGATAGATGAGAAGAACTTGACATACAATGAACTTGGCCTGCTTAAGACCTCAACCTCCCCAGGGTCAAGTCCTTCACCAGTTCAAAATTTGTTTACTTGGGTTTATTCAATGAAAATAAGTATAAACACTCCTCAAATACAGCACTCCTGCTTCATAAACACAGAGTGCCGGCCACCTGCAATATTGTTGTCCATTTTTCCCCCCGCTGCATCGAAGACTTTTTCCACTTTAGAGGAACTGATGAAACTCATTATCTAATCCTGAGTTACAGAACAGTTAGTGAAGCTAAGAGAGGTTGGGAGGGAGGAGGTGGTGGTGAGAAGGGCAGTTTTCTGATCTGAAATTTCCAATTTCAGAAGTAATGCTTATAGAACATACTGATGTCAGATCCAGCTGTGACACCATGCAAAATGCAACTTCCAGCTGAGAAGTACTTAGTGCAC
This sequence comes from Chrysemys picta bellii, assembly GCF_011386835.1. Taxonomy (NCBI): domain Eukaryota; kingdom Metazoa; phylum Chordata; order Testudines; family Emydidae; genus Chrysemys; species Chrysemys picta. Next base: position 125,666,637 of record NC_088793.1, on the reverse strand, counting down.
TGTGCACAGGCTTGGTAAGGGGCAGGCTTGCTTTCTTCACATGGCAGGTTGCTGCTTGCACTTTGTGAGGATACTAGCTCTTGTCTTCGCAATGGTAAAATACAGGACCCACAAAAGGAAAGTCCAGGGCCAGAAGAGGGAACTTAACACTGAAATTAACTAAACCAATTAGTGTTCAGACCGCCGACTGGCAGATGCAAGAGAAGTCAGGGAGTATTTAGCAATGGTAGATTGCTAATGTACTCTTTTATTAAACACAGCATTTGGGAGAAAGGAGAATATTGCTGTATTTAAACGTTTCCAATTGCAAGTTGTGATGTGTGAAACTTCATAAGAAAACTCCGCACCAGGTAAAGCTTACCTAACTTCAGGTCTGATTACAAATGCAAAATAAAGTGCAGTTTGCATTTCGGGGGGAAGAGGGAGCGTTTTTGTTTCTTTCTGGTTTTGACTGGCATAGGCTTGCACCCTCTGAGTTTCACTGTGAGGTTCAAGTTTAATACAACCATGAAATCAAACAAGAGATGTAAAGCCCATGAAACTTGGTACTTTTGGGCTGAGTTTTACCGTTACCACCCAAAATTGTAAATCAACAGAAGTTGGCTTGAAATGTGACATTTGCTGAGATTTTTTTCAGACAACCTGGGGGTGGTCAATTTTGAATGAAACCGTGCTTTGCGTGACTTCAACCATCTGAAACCTACAATAGACAAAAGTTGGCAGTTTCAGTTGATTTTCGCTTTGAGCTGCTAGGTTCATTGAAGCACAGAACTCAAAGTGAAACACTGGGTAGAAACAGAGCAAAAAGGGCAAAAAGTTGGTAGAGGAGGCAAAATTACTGAGTTTCACCTAGCTTTTAGTGACTGTTAACTAATCTTTTCCAAGGTAATGCAGATGCCATAGGAACTGGTCTTATTTCCGCCACTGACTTACAGTACCATGAAAATGGTGCAGAATGGAGCTAGAATCCCAGACAGAGGTTCCTGCTCATTTGGAAACTGAGCTGAATCATGGGTGTAGGTATGAGTCCTGATACAGCAGCAGTTGGGAGCCCAGGAATCTAGTGGGCCCTGCAGGAGTTTCTGCTGCTGGAAAGAGCCAGGTTTCAAGGTGAGGGGAGAGGTAAACCCACAAGGTGTTCGAACTGTGGGATGGTGAGAAAACAGACCGAGCCATCAGGGGCTGGGGTGAGTTGGGTACAGAAAGCTTTTTGTGTGGGTTAGGATTTTGGGTGAGGGGCAGAATATGGGATGAGGGTACTCTAGAGATATGCAGTGAAGGCCACATTTTGAATTTGCTTTGGAGCCATCTGAATATTGTTCCATCCCTGAACTGACTGTCTGCTATGAATAAACTCTTCGTGAAACAAATGTTCTGTTATTTTGATGACTGAATTTTCTCCCAGCTAGTGTCCTGGTCAAGTTTACACATGGAGGCAGAATGCTAAAAGCAACAATGTACTATTCCCAGTGTCAGGGTCTACAAAGTAAACAGATTTCAGAGTAGTAGCCCTGTTTTAGTCTGTATCCTCAAAAAGAATGAGGAGTACTTGTGGCACCTTAGAGACTAACAAATTTATTTGGGCATAAGCTTTCGTGGGCTAAAACCCACTTCATCGGATGCATGCAGTGGAAAATACAGTAGGAAGATATATATTTTCACAGAGAACATGAAAAAATGGGTGTTGCCATACCAACTCTAACGAGACTAATCGATTAAGGTGGGCTATTATCAGCAGGAGAAAAAAAACTTTTGTAGTGATAATTAGGATGGCCCATTTCCAACATTTGACAAGAAGGTGTGAGTAAAGTAGGGGGGAAATTAGCGTGGGGAAATAGTTCTTACTTTGTGTAATGACCCATCCACTCCCAGTATTTATTCAAGCCTAATTTAATGGTGTCCAGTTTGCAAATTAATTCCAGTTCTGCAGTTTCTCGTTGGAGCCTGTTTTTGAAGTTTTTGTTGTTGGAGAATTGCGACTCTTACGTCTGTAATTGAGTGACCAGGGAGGTTGAAGTGTTCTGACTGGTTTTTGAATGATATAATTCTTGACGTCTGATTTGTGTCCATTTATTCTTCTGCATAGAGATTGCCCGGTTTGGCCAATGTACATGGCAGAGGGGCATTGCTGGCACTTGATGGCATATATCACATTGGTAGATGTTCAGGTGAGCAAGCCTCTGATGGTGTGGCTGATGTGATTAGGTCCTATGATGGTGTCCCTTGAATAGATATGTGGACAGAGTTGGCAACAGGCTTTGTTGCAAAGATAGGTTCCTGGGTTAGTGTGTTGTGTGGTGTGTGGTTGCTGGTGAGTATTTGCTTCAGATTGGGGGGCTGTCTGTAAGTGAGTACTGGCCTGTCTCCCAAGATCTGTGAGTGAGGGATCATCCTTCAGGATAGGTTGTAGATCCTTGATGCGCTGGAGAGGTTTTAGTTGAGGGCTGAAGGTGATGGCTAGTGGTGTTCTGTTACTTTCCTTGTTGGGCCTGTCCTGGAGTAGGTGACTTCTGGGTATTCTTCTAGCTCTGTAAATCTGTTTCCCCACTTCAGCAGGTGGGTATTATAGTTTTAAGAATGCTTGATAGAGATCTTGTAGGTATTTGTCTCTGTCTGAGGGATTGGAGCAAATGTGGTTGTATCTTAGAGCTTGGCTGTAGACAATGGATCGTGTGTGGTCTGATGAAAGCTGGAGGCATGTAGGTAAGTATAGCGGTCAGTAGGTTTCCGGTATAGGGTGGTCTTTATGTGACCATTAGCACTGTAGTGTCCAGGAAGTGGATCTCTTGTGTGGACTGGTCCAGGCTGAGGTTGATGGTGGGATGAAAATTGTTGGAAATCATGGTGGAATTCCTCAAGGGCTTCTTTTCCATGGGCCCAGATGATGCAGATGTCATCAATGTAGTGCAAGTAGAGTAGGGGCGCTAGGGGACAAGAGCTGAGGAAGTGGTGTTCAAGTCAGCCATAAAAACGTTGGCATACTTATGAGTGAAAATGTTCTAGGTGATGCATTGGTACTTTGAGGAGAGGGTCCCCAAGAGCCTGATTTCTAAGATGCTGAGCAGCCTCAGCTCCTGTTGACTTCCACAGGATTTATGGGTGCTCAGAACTTCTGAATCAGGCCACAAGATTCTCCACATCAGTGTTCAGCAGGTTCAAATCCTTGAGCTTTATTTATGGGGGAAAAGGAGCAAGACTAGAGAAATTCATCGGCACATGGTTGCCTACTTTTATTCTCCTTAGCCACTGGAAAATGGGGAATCGCTCTGCCTCCCAAAAGCCATGATGCTGAATCCCAGACCATGACAGTCCACTGATCATCAGGAAAATGAATGAATGATGCCAGCTGGAGAGCTGTATTCCTGTACCTGTCTCGGTCCTGTGAATGTCAAACTACAGGGGGGTTACAAAAAGCAAGGGCAGAAGGGTAAATTTCATCTCTTGCATGTGGTGTGTACAGTGAGCCTTAGCTTTACAGCTCTCCAAGATTATAATAGCCATGGTTGTTCCAGTCAAGAATGGCAGGAAAAAGTGGATGAGCAGAAGTGAGATGAACAGAGAAATAAAAAAACCCAGATTATAAAAAGAGGGAGGGGCGCAAAGGAATGGCCTGTTTCTCATAAACCAGACTAGTCAAAATGTTCTATTTTAAAACCATCACAAATTCTGTATTTTAAGAAACAAATTATGCTTTGAATCTATTCATTCTAGATGTATTATCAAGGGATGGAAATCTTAATCCACAACTTCACGCTTCCATAATTACTAAAGAGGAAACACTATAAAAAGAGAAATCCAGGAATTTTCCCCTCCGAAGGAATAGCCCATCACCAGTCTGTTTGCCATGGAATTTTTTTTAAATGTTTTTGCCAACAATTCTTACTAGAGTGAATTTCAAGACTCAGGTTGGCCATCTCTATCCCAGAATCAGTGATAAATGGGTGTCACATCTGAGGAATGGCTCTCTCTCGCCCTAGGCAGAGGGAAGGGAGGGCAGAGGATGAAATGTGAGTCATCACCATTTTCATGATTATCTGTCCGCCAGTAATCAAAATGGTTACATGTACCCTGTGGTTTTTGAGAGAAGGAATACTGATATTCCTAGCTAAGTGATGTGCAAAGCATAAACTGATACCCAGCAGATTGCAGTATTTTTAAAAGTTCAACCCTGGCCAATATTTCTTTTGGGAAATCTGAGGAGGTAAAGTAACTTTAGATCGGTACATCATGTTTCAGAAATGGTGGATCCCCAGAACACTTGACTGTGTTCTATCCAGGATTTCCCATTTGGGAAAGGTAAATTCACTTGCTAGATTTTCAAGTATCAGGCATTGTGAATGTCCCACCAAACAATATAGGCCAAATCATGGTTGCTTCAGCACACGTGAGCTGAGAGGAGAGCAAGCCCAGGGAGTAGTTCTTTATCCTGCACAGAAAGAAACTAGAGCTGTCTGCACCAATAGCAGGCAGAGGGAGGGGGAGTGTCTGGATGGAGCCCTGTCTGCACTGGTGGGGAGGAGGGGGAGAGGGAAGGAAGAATTGTTTACACCTGTTGTACAGGTGTAGCAAGTTCCACTGTCTGGCACTCCCCTTTCCCCCCCCCCCCCCTCCCAGTGCAGCTGGAGATATTATGTGAGTAAAGTGGCATTTAGGTCTTTCATAGATATCTAGAAAATGTGGAGAACACCATGGGTGTGGTGTGAGGGGAAAAAATTTCAAAGTTCTGTAGGGTTACTTCAATTCGGCAGAAATTTTGCAAATGCAAAAAGAAAAATGTTCTCTCTAATAACTTTTTGGATGACCCAACTCTCCATAGGAGCTGCCTTTTTGAAGTTGCTCTGTGTGCAGAATTGCCACTGACGTCACAAAACCAGAGCTTGTTTTGGGTTAAAAAAAAATCTGAAGTCACCACAGACACCATCACCTTTTCTCAATCTTTGATCACAGGAAATGGTGATTCCTTTCTAGCTTTGGCAACAGTTAATATGGCGTTTCCTTGCTTAGATCAATTTGCATTTAATATAGTACTCAACCAACTGCCCTATTTTCAGCTGTGAGTTAATGTCTAAAAATTGTTCATCCTTATTACATTCAGGTGCTAAAGATGGAATCAGCCACCAAACCCTAAACTAGTGAAGGGAGACAGTCTAAACTTACACTCAAAAATCAAATGTCAATGCAAAGTTATCCACTCACAGCTAGTTTCACCATGCCTTTGCTTTAGAAGGTTTTTTTATACTTTTAAGTTTCCAAAACTGGTCTACAGACAGAGGTTTCCTTCTCAAGACAGTGTTATGCACAAACTGGCAAGAATCAAAAAGCTACACAACTTTGAAACTCTTCAGACACAGAAAATGATAAGATTACACGTTTCTATTTGGGCTCTCTATGTAGATTCTTATCACACTCATGACTGTGGTATCTAAATTTCCATCTACTTTTAATTAAAAGTCTTAAACAGTTAAGGACAAACACTGTTCAAAACACTGGTCCTTCGTTTATGATGAGAGATTCAAGGAAATTACACAATACAGAAATAAGAGCCGATTTACTAATGTATTTACAGTACCTCACTTTATGCCTGTTTCACCAGTTATCACACATGACATCGGCAGTCCCTTCTAGCCCTACATTTCTTATGACTACAAAAGGTGCATGAATCTGGTAAAAATGAAATAGGAGCATTTCCATCTGAGAGAAGTGTATTCCTTTGCACTAGAGTTGTGCAAAATGTTTGCAAGTGAACTGGAAGACTTCAGAGTTTGAGGAGGTTTATGCACTTCAGTTACATGAAAATTAGACCATTTTGAAAAAAATTGTGTTTTAAAGAGATAATGGGACCACTTTTGAGTGAAAATAAGTGATTCCTTTTTCCAACAAATTCTTTGATTCTTTTCAACACGTGAAACTTTTTTTAACATAACTTTTTGAAACAACATAGACAAAATTTCACATCTGGACACATGACTACAAAAAGTTAGTGTAATGGTGTGAAATATTCATGACTTAATCAAGACTATTTTTCCATGAAAAATATTCATTTTTTTTTCAGATCATTTAAAAACTTAGCAATGTTTTTTGGACAGAGCAATAACTGTGGAAGCTATTAAATCCCCAGGGCAGAGCATGAGATATTTACATTGTTGATTTTAAGTGTTGTTCACTTGCTGTCTCAGACATCTTCAGATCAAAGATCGTCTTGTACACATACCATGGGAAAGGAAGTGTGCCCAATTGAGAGACTATGGGGAGTTGCATACTACAGAATCACAAAACATGGCCTCTAGCCACATTCTCTTTGTAACTGAAGGTGGAAAACAAAGTTGATCAGTTGCAGGGGGTGTGGATATTATTTGGCTGGTGAACCAAAACAAAGTTCTACTTATCTATCAAGGAAGTTAGCCATACAAGCAACTATTATGGAGGTGCTCATTTACATCTCCTAACAGTATTTCTGTCAGTTTGCATAAACATTATCTGCTGCATTCGGGCTCCTGGCAAATTGCCAGTTCAGCTCTCTGCTCTGCATCACAAAGTATGACATCCTGGCTCTTTGTTCTTAAAAAGCCCCAATCGAAGTACTGATTTTGGTGATTGTCAGGTTTGACAAATGCCAGGGGATTCTAGGGATCCATTGGTCTTTCACTAATGTGCTATCACTATGAGAAGAACTCAAACCGTGAACACATTTAGTTTTAATGGAACATTTCAAGCCACCAGTGTTTGAATGAGTTCTAAATTCTCCAAAGTTCTCAATATCACGTAGTGCTTACATTTACTCTACTATCTTCAAAAACCTACACCACCATGTTGATTTTATGAATTGCTGGGTTATGTTCCAAAGGCAGGACAAAAGGGTTTTGCTTTGTTTTTGGTTTTTAACTGGTAAAGAAAGGAAAAGAAATGGGGGTGAGAAGCAGCTGGAGTCAATTTGTAAATTTGGCAACTGCATTACTCTACCTCTTGGCATTATCTCTCACATGTTCTAATGATTTCCATGGCTGATTTCTGAGACTTACAGAAGAGATTTACAGAATTTTTACTATAGTGATAACTTTTCTATACAATTTTTAAATCAGCCAATAGTATTCTGCAGCCAATAGTATTCTGCAGAAAAATGTCATTCATGGGTTTTTTTTACCTAAACATTCCCAGGTTCTACAAAAGCTATTTGGTTTCTGCTCATCTTCATCCAAAGTCTGGCCCATTCAAATACATGCAAATACTGATTATGTTCATAGATCCAGAGATTCCAAGGCCAGGTGGGATGCTTGTAATCATCTAATATAACCTCCTGTATAACACAGGCCACAGAATTTCCCCAAAATAATTCCTATATATTAGAAAAACATCCAATCTTGATTTTAAAATGGCCAGTGATGGAGAATCCACCCTGACCACTGATAGGCTGTTTCAATGGTTAATTACACTCACTGTTAAATATTTACACCTTACTTCCAGTCTGAATTTGTCTTGCTTCAACTTCCAGCCATTGGATTGTTTTTATACCTTTCTCTGCTAGACTGAAGATCCCATTATTAAATATTTGTTCCCCAGGTAAGTACTTATAGAATGTAATAAAGTCTTAAACTTTTCTTTGCTAAACTAAATAGATTGAGCTCCTTGATTCTACCACTATAAAGCAGGTTTTCTAATCTTTTAATAATTCTTGTGGCTCTTCTCTTAATCTTCTCCAATTTATCAACATCTTTCTTGAATTGTGGTCATTAGAACTGGACACCATATTCCAGCAGCGGTTGCATCAATTCCAAATACAGAAGTAAAATAACCTCTTTACTCCTACTTGAGATTCCCGTTTATGCATCCAAGGACCATTCTGAAAATCCAGTACATTATATTTTTTTTAACAATCCTACAGTTGTGAATAGTTATATTCCTGCTATAGAATTCTGTAAGATAGTTTAAACATTACTTAGGAAAGATTATCATGGTATATTAAATTCTGTAGGCTTTAAGTAATTTCAATAGAACTGTAGAAGGGCAGCAGTGTTTCCTTGAAACACTCCCCCTTTGTAGTCTTTTCCCAGCAAGACCAAGGCATGCTATCACGGGCGCCAACGTTGTCCTGGCCCAGGGGATGCTCGACCCATGCCCCACCCCCACTCCACCCCTTCCCCCAAAGCCTGACCCCAACCTGCCTCTTCCTGCCCCTGTTCCACCCCTTCTCCCCCAGTGAACAGCTGGTCGCAGTGGGCAGGAGGTGCTGGGAGGGAGGGGGAGGAGCTGATTGGAAAGGCCACTAGTGGGTGCTGAGCACTCACTATTGTTTTCCCGTGGGTGCTCCAGCCCTGGAACACCCACAGAGTCAGCACCTTTGGATGCTATGTGTGTTCTGCAGAGGCAAATTATTTGGTAATCTATCTGCAAATAAGGGAGGTGGGAGTGGCTTTCTAGGAAGAGAGGGTTAGGCCTGGTCTACACTACAGAGTGAGGCTGATGCAAGACAGCTTACATTGAACTAACTATGTAAGTCTCTACACTAAAATTTTGCTCCCACCAATGTAACTGCCCTGCTACACCTACTTAACTCCACCTCCATGGGAGAGGCAGAGTCAATGTTGGTGTAGTTAAGTTGATGCAGTGTCTGTGTAGATACTGCATTGCTTACATCATCTATTACTTTCAGAAGGTGCCCCACAATACCCCAATCAGTAGACACACACAAGCAATGTAATTACTGCAGCAGCAGTATGCCGATGTAAGTTACGTCGACTTGGAGCATGCCTATACTACAAAATTGAGTGTCAGCTGAGCAATGTAGGAGGAAACTTTGAAACAGCTGGAGCTTTGGGAGAAGGTTTAAGCTTATTTATATATAATATTGCTGTTTTCTTTATTAATAAAGCCAACACCTCAGGAAAGAGATGCTCTTGGACTTTACATAATGTGTGGACTATGTTTGCAGAGCAAGTGGGGAAGGTGCCTACTTACAAGAACAATTCAGCTTCTAAAAAACCCTATTGTTCCATATTAAATGTACACATGATTTCCCCATACATTTATTTTTGACAGCTATAGCATTGTATTGAAAGCAAATGAGATTGAGGGGCTTATACAGAGCTTCTTAATTTTCATGCCTATTTATTGTAGTCTGACCAATGATTTTTACTCTGCATTATCCTTGCAATAATGATTTGTAGTCACCTTCAGTCAGAAGCTTGCTGTAAGTGCATGTTATTTAAGAACTAATATCAGATCAAATTATTTAAATTGTTATAATGTAGAATTAGAACTGATGTATTGGTATCTTTCCCCTCCTCCATACACTCTGCCTCAAAGTGCTATAGTCAATAAATTAATACACGGGGTGGGGGGGTGATGTTTTATGTAGGTACGTGTCACTAACGTTATGTACTAAGCAGTATTTCATGTACTATCTTGTCAGACAATCTGTTCTACTACTCACAAGAAAGCCAAAAATGTGTGGTGGTGGTTACTTTTTTTCTTATTAGTTTGTGAACAGGATTCATAAGGAATATGTTGCAACTACAATTGCGTTTGTGTGTTGTAAGCACTTCAGTCATGGACTAGGACCCCATTGTGCTATGCACTGTAGAAATGCAAGAGGGAAAAAAAAGGCAACAAAAACCTGTCCCTTTCCCCCAAAGAGTTGGAAATTATGGCTTTTATCTTCTAATACCTTATGTAGCGTCTCACATCACAGATTGGAAGCCCTCTAGCTTTTACTTCTGTTGGATGCCAAGCAGCAGGTTGGCAGTCCATATTTTTGCTGTTGCCCTTCCTTCTCATCTGAGAAACACTACAAGAAATGCTACAATAATTGAAATAGTGTAAAATATTAATCAAAATGTCACTTTAATAATATATTTAGTTAATAGTAATATTTCACTTTCAGCATTCTTCACCCATTGTTCTCAAAGTGCTTCACAAAGGGTGGTTAATTCTAAAATCTACTCCTTCCTTTCTGTTCCAGTGAACAAATCGCTTTTCAATGCCATGATCATCTCCTATCTCCACTCGTCAGATTTTATCATTTTGGGTCTTGTTGACATTAACCTTTGACCCCTTTGTCTGTTTATGACCCTGACTTGTTGTGACATCTGAAATTAAGACTGTAGGCTCTCTGGGGCAGGGACTGTCTTTGCATTTTATTCTAGGCAGCACTGACACGTATTTGACCTAGGGAATTGATGATGATGATAGCAACCAGACACAGGTATGTTTTTAACCATATTCTATAATCTATTCTAGCGATTAGTGACATTTTTACAGTGCAAAATGAAAATTGGAATAGGAAGTTGCCATTTGTATATCTTTTTTTAAAAACACATAAACTATGAATGACAAGATTTTTCTCAAGGTCCTGAAAGTGTTATCCCACTAGCTTCACTCTCCATTTATAGTATTAGTAGTGGAATGAGTGCTTTGAATTCAATGTTTGTTTCTCTATTGTTTGTGTTGCCAGTTTATTTACTAATATTTCTAATATTAAAGACAAACAATTGACAGCATACAGATCATTTTCTTACATTAGCAACAAAAGGCAGGGCATCGGTTATGTAAGATGATGGTACTCAGCTGGGCTGTGTGGCAGTGTAAGCTATGGGTTACAGTATGTAATAGACAGGAAGGACAGCCTAATGGTTAGGGACTTATCTGGGACTTGAAGACCTGGGTTCTATTCCCTGCTCTGCCATAGACTTCACAGGAGCTGCTCAGATACTATGGTAATGGGGGCCATATAAGTAATAGAAATGATTTTGTTCTTAATCTGCTCATCTCACTTTCTCCATCCTTCCTCACACAATTCAATTTTGAACCACTATAGAAAGCTGCTTAATCACAAGAAATGGAAAAACATTTATTTCATAGTCCCTTTTTAGTCAAAATTATTTTCTCAGCATGATTAAAATGGCAAAACCTTGTAAATAAATTCTGTACTTCTGTTATACAAATCATGATTTAAAAATGTTTCTCCCTTTCAGCTTTCCATCCAGGGATGTCTCAAAAGTTCTTATTTAAATGAGGACCCCTGTAGTCTCTAGGCCTGTAAATACCAGTGTTCTGTGTTTCATATGCAGTCCATGTATTTCCACTATCATTTTCAGGGGTTAATTAACATTTGCAAATTATTGAAGATGGAAATCAATCTATGCTGTAAGTGCTAAGTAATATAAATCAGCACCCTGACTCCTAATCATCCTTCAAGGTTTTTTTCTCTCTCACTACTTCCCATAGTCTTCTGGGGGGTGGGGTGGGGTGGGGTGGAGAGGGAGGGACTTTACTTATAAACATGGTATTGAGGTCACATTTTCAAGAGTGCTCTCTATCCACAATTGGGGCCACATTTTCAGGCATGCTTGTTTCTCATTTAAGTGAAGTGACCAGATTTTCAGAGGTACTCAGGGTCCAGTATCTCCTGTTCTTATGGGGAGCTGAACTCTTTTGAAAGTGTAGCCCTAAAGCTTTTGCCTACAGTATTTTCAGTATAACATTTCCCAAAACTACTAGTAAGTGGGACACTCAGAAAGGAGGGAGTGGACTGAAATAGAAGCAGGAAGAAGAGGAGCTGCAGAAGAATGGTGGTCATAGGAAGGGGAAGGAAGAAATTAGTGGACATACATTAATGAAAATAAGGAAGGCAGAGAGAATAGAAGTATAGGAGTAAAAAGAAAGGGGAAAATTGAATGGAAAAGGAAAGAAACTGAACTAAGTATAGACTTCAGAAAGAAAAAATAAAACGAAAATCTTCACAGAAGATAGAAATGTCTGACATATGGCATAAAAGGTAGAGAAAGTCTGGGGGCGAGAGAGAGGATCATTAGGGTCAACCACAAAGACAAGAATGAAGAGAAAAAGCTGAGGTGTAGCTGGACTGTAGGAAAGGGGAAGCATGCAGCAGAGCCATAAGACCTTCCATTCCCTGTAGCAGTCAGGGATAACTGTTTTAGCTCTTCCAAAGCACAGACACCAAAGTGTACTTGAGACCTTGTCTCCTGACTTCGCCCTTTTGACTCCAACATAAGAATGGCCATAGTGGGTCAGACCAAGGGTCCATCCAGCCCAGTATCCTGTCTGCCAACAGTGGCCAATGCCAAATGCCCCAGAGGGAGTGAACCTAACAGGCAAGGATCAAGTGATCTCTCTCCTGCCATCCATCTCCACTCTCTGACAAACAGAGGCTAGGGACACCATTCCTTACCCATCCTGGCTAATAGCCATTAAGGGACTTAACCTCCATGAATTTATCTAGTTCTTTTAAACCCTGTTATAGCTCTAGCCTTCATAACCTCCTCAGGCAAGGAGTTCCACAGGTTGACTGGGCCGTGTGAAGAAGAACTTCCTTTTATTTGTTTTAAACCTGCTACCCATTAATTTCATTTGGTGACCCCTAGTCCTTATATTATGGGAACAAGTAAATAACTTTTCCTTATTCACTTTCTCCACACCACTCATGATTTTATATACCTCTATCATATCCCCCCTAGTCTCTTCTTTTCCAAACTGAAAAGTCCTAGCCTCTTTAATCTCTCCTCATATGGGACACATTCCAAACCCTTAGTCAGGAGAATAGTCCTGGAGTGTTGCAACAGCCACAACCTCACAAAAATATGTTAAGGCAAAAAAAAAATCTTCCTGTTATTCAGTAGGAAGTAGAGGTGACTAAATGGAAATACTACCCTTGAGAGATGTCACACACTCTCCCACCTTGACCTTTTACTAGGTTTAGTGTCTTTTTTTTTTCCCTCTACTGTACTGACAAAAGCACTGACTCCTCCAGAACAATCTAGAAGAGCCTAATGCAGCATATCCTGGACTAAATATGGGACGAACCCAAACTGTTTTATCTGCACCTCTTTCTCTTTCTGTTCTGGGTTGTCTCCCCAATGGTGTATGGAGCCTTGTTTCTAGTGTGGACAATAAACTCTGGCTGACACATTTTGGGGGTTCTCGTTCAGCTGGAGGCACAAATGCTGAGTGAACTGTTTTTCTAGCAATATTTTCTTAATAGGATTCAAAGCATGTGACGGCTTTACTCCCTGGTGAAGAGGCTCAACAGGCTCCCCTCCCTTCCACACCCATCCTGCTTCTCCCATCCTCCCGTGTGGCTCCCTGCTGCCTGAGGGGAAGAAGGGTGAAGAGAGAGGCCTGTGGCTTCTTTAGAGCTCCATTCTTGTGGGGGGAAGTCCTGGAGAATTTTATAGGGATAAACTCAACTGGATTCTTCAGAAGTTACTGTGATTAATAATAAAAACTCCATACAGAATCAATAGAAACTATTAAGCTTTATAAAACCCTTCTGTAGATCTCTAGAGGGGGGGGGTATTAAATGGCTATTAAAGCCAATGTGGATGTTCCTTTAATTCTGTAGGAGGTTAAAATAATTTTAAAGGTTTTTTAATTACTGACTTCTACAGGACATCTCCATAAGGGTTACACTCCCTAGGGGGTGACAGAAGAAAGTGTTGATAAATGCAAAGTAATGTAAATGGGGAAAAATAATCCCAACTATAGATGCGAAACACTGGGTTCCACATTGGCTGTTATGACTCATGAAAGAGATCTTGGAGTCATTGTAAATAATAAATGTGGATAGTTCTCTGAAAACATCTGCTTAATGTGCAGCGATAGTCAAAAAATCTAACAATTTTAGGAACCACTAGGAAAGGGATAGCTAATAAAACAGAAAATATCCTAATGCCACTGTATAAATCCATATTACACACGCACCTTTGTAACTTTAGCGCCCTCGTGGCCAAGATGGAGTCTGCTCTGCAGGTAGCTCTGGCCAAGAGAAGGCGCGCACAGGAATGCAGCAGGAGAAATCCCTTCCAGCCCAGGGGCACCTGTTCCAAACCCCCCAGAGTGAACACACACGCCCACAGGAAAAGTACAATGGATAGAAGAAAGGGAGATATTTATTTACAGAGGGATGAGAGGAGAAAAACAACAAGGGGAAATATAGGGAGAGCAGTAAAACAGGGTTGCATCCAAGCCAAGGCCCCACAGGCCCAGTGGTTGCTCAGTGTCTGCCCTTCCAGACTATGCTATGTGTCTGCACACAGAGTCGGGAGTCCTGAGCAAAGTTCCAGTCCGGTGGTGAGTCTTGGGTGCTCCTGGTCATCTTCGGCGCCAGTGAACTTTCCCCCAACAAACCCCTCCGGTGCCCTCTTCTGCCACTCTCTGCAAAGCCACACAGAGCGACCACCTCCCCCCTTAACTATCTAGCAACCTCCCTCCTTGTTCCCACTGCAGAGTCAGAAGCCCCAGTACTCACAGCCCCGTGCAACTCTGCGCAACCGTGATATTGGGTTCAGATCCGGCCTGTCCTTCTTGGGCGAGTCCTCCCTGGCACAGTGCTCCTCCTGGCTCCTGTCCTGGGCTGTCCCCGATCGGCTGGGCTGTCCCCGATCGGCCGCCCTGTCCTTCCCAGGCTTCAGGCAGGTTCTCTGCTGCTTCCTTTGGGAGGGCCTGCAGGCTGCTGCCTCTCTAGCCCTCCGAGCTCCAGAGCCACCCTCTGGAGTTTCCCTCCTTTTTCTCACTTTTCCCCCTCCCCCCTAGGAAAAAAGATTTCAAGGGGCCATGCGCTCTAAACCCCAAAGGGGTTACACCTTGAATACTGCATGCAGTTCTAGTCACCTCATCTCAAAAAAAGATATATTAGAATTGGAAAGGTACAGAGAAGGGCAATGAAAATGATGAGGGGTATGGAACAGCTTCCATAGGAAGAGAGATTAAAAAGACTGGGAGTGTTCAGTTTAGAAAAGAGATGACTCCGCGGGGGGGATATGATCCAGGTCTATAAAATCATGATTAATGTGCAGAAAGTGAATGGGAAGTATTTCCCCTTTGCATAATGCAGGGATCATCTAACAAAATTAATAGGCAGCAGATTTAAGACAAAGAAACAGTAGTACTACTTCACACAATGCACAGTCAACCACACATGTCACAGCCAATTAGAGAAGAGCTGCAGGGAGCAGCCATTCTGGGCCCCACAGGCCCATATAAGAGGAGATGCAGAGCAGGGTCAGTTGCTGTTGGGAGCTCAAGGAGTTAGGACTGTGTTCCTATCAAGCTCAGGGAACTGTAGTACCTTGGACAGAGCAGCTGCTGGCAGGGACTGGGGGAGCAAGAGGGAGCTCCTGGCCGGCTGCTGGGACTGGGTAGCTGAAAGCCTTGAGGAAAGGATGAAAAAGGTGCGGGGGTCACAGGAAAGGGACCCAGGGAATTGAAGCAGTATTGAGTTACGTTAAAGAGATGCAGCAGGAGACTGCTATCTACAGGGTCCCTGAGTCAGGACCTGGAGTAGTGTGTGGGTCCAGGTCCATTCCCACCCCCATTAGCCACTGGGGAAGTGGCTGGACTAATGGACTGAACCCTGGAAGAGGGAAATATGGACAGTGGTTTCTGGACTGAGACAGGTCTATAGGTGGAGAAGATATGGAGAGGCACCAAAGGAGAGGGCTCACCAGCTGGCGGAGCTAATCCCCAAAATGGCCCACAGGAGGTGCTGCTGTGGTGAGTGGACTCCATCACAGCAACATATTCTTCTAACAGTCTAAGTAGACCGAATGCCTAGCTGCTGATGAATTCTTTTCCGAATTATAATTAAATTTGGCTTTTTTTATATTGCCAGACAATATTATATTGTTTTGCTTTCCCCTCTATGCTGTTAGTCTGCAGTTGTTCATATTTCATGTTTAAAAACAGACTTGGAAAAATCTAGTGGTAGAAAATAGCTGAAACATATTGTATTCATCCCCATGTCTCTGTTAATGCCTTGGAGCAAGGTTCATCCACTCTTGTGTACTTAAAGGGAGACATTTGTTCTTTTCAGGCAAATTCTTCTATTGTCTGAGAAAGTATGAAAAAATAGGATCATATTAGAGAAGCTGAAAGTGGCATCGATCCTGGAAATTACCCCAGGCAGTGAGATTCAAACCAGCACAGGTGATGGCATTTTAGGATTTAATGCTCTTCATCGTTTCGTCTAATAAATGGGAATGCACCATTCAGTTATTAGTTAATTATTATTGTAGTAAGGATTTTATTTTAGTTTTAGAAATGTGTTCAGAAGAAATATTCTTTTACCATTCATTTCCTGAGGGCATCCTCATGAATGGTGCCAGATTGACAGCGACAAAGAATTAAGCCCTCTGTTCATCCACACAAAAGGAGCCAGATCCTGCAAAAACGTATTGGCTTTAAGGGGACTACTCGTGTATAAATCTTTGCTGGCATGGGACCAGGTACAGTATAGGTAGCAGTAAGGCAAGTTTCCTCTGCACTGGTTAACCAGTGTGCCTTGATCCTGTATTTTTTTGCAAGATGATTATCAGAGCCATGTTAATTTTTCTGTAACTCAGCAAATATTGAGTCCTGGAATTTTCTTGCATTGTCAAAGATAAACATTTTACTACATGCAGAAGCACACAAAACAGGATAAAATACTTCAGTGGAGGCCTGAATTTGAGAAAATCCTCTTTTGCATCTCAGACCATCTAAGCACCCAATGAAGTCAATAGAACCATGCTCAAGTTTAAAGTTAAGGATGTGCTTCAGTGCTGTAGTGGATCCAGGCCTTAAAGAATCCTAGCATTGTCTCCCAGTCCTGCAGTCAGATCTGTGGGGGAGCTGGGATGGGTGGTACTTTGCACTACAAAGTTGAACAGGTTCATTTTGTGGATTCACCAAAGGCAAGACATGCCTGACCAACCCGATTGCCTTCTCCGATGAAATAACTGGCTCTGTGGATATGGGGAAAGCGGTGGACATGATATACCTTGACTTTAGCAAAGCTTTTGATACCATCTCCCACAGTATTCTTGCCAGCAAGTTAAAAAAGTATGGATTGGATGAATGAACTATAAGGTGGATAGAAAGCTGGCTAGATCGTCGGGCTCAACGGGTAGTGATCAATGGCTCGATGTCTAGTTGGCAGCCAGTTCAAGCGGAGTGCCCCAAGGGTCAGTCCTGGGGCCGGTTTTGTTCAACATCTTCATTAATGATCTGGATGATGATCTGGATTGCACCCTCAGCAAGTTCGCAGATGACACTAAGCTGAGGGGAGAGGTAGATACGCTGGAGGGTAGGGATAGGGTCCAGAGTGACCTAGACAAATTGGACGATTGGGCCAAAGGAAATCTGATGAGGTTCAACAAGGACAAGTGCAGAGTCCTGCACTTAAGATGGAAGAATCCCATGCACTGCTACCGGCTGGGGACCGACTGGCTAGGCAGCAGAGCTGCAGAAAAGGACCTAGGGGTTACAGTGGATGAGAAGCTGGATATGAGTCAACGGTGAGTCCTTGTTGCCAAGAAGGTTAACAGCATATTGGGCTGCATTAGTAGGAGCATTGCCAGCAGATCGAGAGAAGTGATTATTCTCTTCTATTCGGCACTGGTGAGGCCACATCTGGAGTATTGTCCAGTTTGCCCCTCTCCCCCCCCCACCCCCCCCACAGGAGGGATGTGAACAAATTGAAGAGGGTCCAGCAGAGGGCAACAAAAATTATTAGGGGGCTGGAGCACATGACTTACGAGGAGAGACTGAGGGAACTGGGGTTATTTAGTCTGCAGAAGAAAAGAGTGAGGGGGGAGATTTGATAGCAGCCTTCAATTACCTGAAGGGGGGTTCCAAAGGGGATGAAGCTAGGCTGTTCTCAGTGGTGGCAAATGACAGAACAAGGAGCAATGGTCTCAAGTTGCAGTGGGGAGGTCTAGGTTGGATATTAGGAAAAAACATTTCACTAGGAGGGTGGTGAAGCACTGGAATGGGTTACCTAGGGACGTGGTGGAATCTCCATCCTTAGGTTTTTAAGGCCTGGCTTGACAAAGCCCTGGCTGGGATAATTTAGTTGGGGTTGGTCCTGCTTTCAGCAGGGGGTTGGACTAGATAACCTCCTGAGGTCTCTTCCAACCCTAATCTTCTATGATTCTATGATCTGATTACAGGACTGGGACCTTGGTCTGTAAAGGATAATTCTTGCCTAGAATATAAATGTTTTCTTTTGCTTCATAGCTGCCTCATCTTTTAACACCACAATCAAAACTAGAGATCTTCCTGTCCTAATGTTATTTGTCTGTCAGTCCAGAAATATTGGTTAGTACTGCAGTAGAGCCAGTAATTCTACATACATTTTCAGTAGAAAATGGGAGTGTCAGTGATAATTTCCTTTATTTGTTCAATAATCATAGCAATTCTGCAGAGAGTCTCTCTCTGTTTTCTCTTCAGCTCTGGCAAATCCACGTGGGGCGGAGGGTGGAGTGGGGAGAGTTGATTTGTCTAAAATTTCAAACTTTCCAACCAGGAAGGTGTCTGTCTTGGTTGACTATACTAAAACTACAAGAAGAGGCAAATCTTGTCCCCTCCTCTTTAGAGTCAGAGGTGCCCCAGACAGCCGGACCAGCGCAGGGAACAGGACTGGAGAATGTGCAGCCCTGGTGCAATATGAACTGAAGCTCTGTAGCTGATCCTTGATGTGACGGATGTGTGGTGGGGCTGGGG
Organism: Chrysemys picta bellii; assembly: GCF_011386835.1. NCBI lineage: Eukaryota > Metazoa > Chordata > Testudines > Emydidae > Chrysemys > Chrysemys picta. Next base: position 125,648,145 of record NC_088793.1, on the reverse strand, counting down.
GCCTGCTGCAGACTCAGCACTGTGCTGACTCTGCACCCACTTCATGAACTGATTGTGGAGGGTGTCTTCTCTTGTCTTTGGAGGAGGGGTGTTAGATGGACACCGATGGGCACATTTCTGATTTAAAAACCTCTTGGGTGTTTCTTGTCCCTGGTATGCTCTATATCCCTATATGTGCAAATAGTGCTCAAGGAAATATAGCATATATAGTTCCTGTGTTTTGTAGGTCCTGAAAATATGTTGTGCAGTGCAGATGGCTTCCCCTCTGATGCTCTTAATATCAGCTGTTATGAATTCTTACATGCCATCTATATTCTTATGCTGTCTCAAATGCTATCCAACCTGTGTCTACATTCTTCAGCCCTGGCATCCAGCTGCATTTCCATAGAATCAATTACAGATGGGTTCTTCTTTGGGAAACCACCCATGCTAAATCTATAGCGGCAAAAGGCTTTACATTAATCACAGCAAGAGGAGGAGGGAGTCTCTGTTATAGGTAAATCACTATCTCTAACTGCTCCTGCTGTAGCAGTATAATCCCACTTGAGCTAAACTAACAGCTAGAATTATCATGCAAGCCTGCTCAGGAGATGAGTACTGTGGCCACCATAGCTGGTATTCCAAAACAGAAGGTGGAATCCCTGTGAGTAAGGCGCAAGTTTGCTGGTCTAAGACTGCTTGCAGGTCAGTTGAGCATTCCCTACTTTTGCTAACTTCAGTCCCTTCCAGTCAAAATCATTTTCAGTGTTTTGTGTCAAATCTGCCCCCCACCCTCACAAAGACAATCCAAGTCACTAGAATATCACTTATTATAAAGAGAGGAAGGATGGTCAAGTGGTCAGGGCACTAACAAAGGATTTGGGAGAGCTGGGCCCAGTTCACTTCATCACCAACATCCTGGGTGATCTTGGGTGGTTAAGTCACTACAAGTATGTCGATATTGCATTTTAAAACCTGCAGCAGTGCGGCTCAGAGCCCAGGTCGACAGACTCTGGCTCGTGCTGCAGATGTTCAGGCTCAGACTGGAGTGAGTTTGGGCTCTGAAGCCAGCACTCGGAGCCTGAGCCGCAAAGTCCACACAGCCGTTTTTAGCACCATAGCGTAAATCCAAGTCTGCTGACTTGAGCTCTGAGCCTCACTGCTGTGGGTTTTAAAATGCAGTGTAGGCATACCGTTGGTCTCTCTGTGCCTCAGTTCCCCCTCTGTAAAACGGGAATAATAGCACTTTCCTCCTTCATAGGAGTGTTGTGAGGATAAATACACTAAAGATAGTGAGGCGCTGAGATACTATGGTGATATGGGGCCATACAAGTACCTGACTTATTTTCTTCTGCTAGGTGTGTCACTAAAAGAAGTACCCTCCATTCAGAAGCAGCAGCAGAGTAGATACATGATTATGGTTCTAGAAAATGGTAATAAGACACTTGCGGGTCAAAATTCAAACAGCTTCCACAACTGTGTGATTGAGAACATTCTAGATGAGTAGAATGGAAATAACTGTAAAAATCTCATTTATACTTAACTCTCTCTGTGGCTTGTTTACTATTTGCTTTTCCTTTAGTGAAAATAGGCCAGTGAATGTCTCTTTTCCTTATGTACAGTCTTTGAGCAGGAATCTTATTCCTTTAAAATCCATTTCCACTGATTTTTTTCTTTAAATAATATAGAACAGCATTTTTATTGATGTTAGGTTTAATTAAGAGCTTACACTTAATTTTAGATATTAAATGGACCTGATAGTGTCCATTTTAAGGAACTGGTCCGTAATTACTTACTGAGGCAAACTTCCTTTGAAACCTGTGAGAGATTCATACTTAAATAAACCACCACCAGAACCAAATTAAGGCATAGGTCTATAGTAGCTAATGCCTAGAGCCCTAGCTCTTTGTCATATGATCTAAGCTTTAGTTTAAATGAAAGCTGCTTCTAGCCATTATGAATGCTAAGTAAACTTCAAAATTGTGACTCTAGTGTAACTGATACAGTGGTATCTGCAGATATCCTGAAACCATAACTCACTTGCCCCATGCATCACAATGGGTTGTTAACTCTAAAATCTGCTGCTCTGCAGGGACCCTGCCAACACCACCCCAGCAGAAGACCCTGGGTGAAAGGTCCCTTGCTGCCCCCAACCCATTATCAGGAGCCTCCACACTCAGTTTTGCTCCAGTGTGGGAGGGGCCTGAATACTTCCTTCTCTGGGATGGATCTGAACCCACTGGTAGAGAGGGAACAATAGCCTGTGGGGGATGGAGCCACAGTCTGCCCAAAGAGGAGTACTAGCGGCTTCTTCACCAGCCCAACAGACTGTTATTGTGTGGTTTGCTCTAGCCACCACTATCCTAAGCAGAGTAATGCCTTGGCAAAGAGGTGGGGCTTGGTGCAGGGGCAGAGCGGCAGGGAACTGTTATTGGATCCCAGTCCTGCTCTTCTAATGTGTACATATTCCATTTCAATGCAGGTCAATGGGCATTTGATTAGAAAGGGCTCTCTATTGAGGAACATTTCAAAGCATCAGTCAGACTAGTGGACACCTGAGTCTGACTTTTAATGAAGAGATAGAAAAACTGCATCCTGGCTGACTAAATAATAAATAAATTACATGAGAAGGAAAAACTAGGTACATTCTTTTCTACAAACAATAAGGTGTGTACAAAGAGAACCAGTTTATTTCAGAAATACAGATCACGTCTGTTTCTCATTGGGCTTTCCAAATATGCAAGTCAGAGTTGCATAAACACAGTGATATGTCTCTGTTTGCACTCATGGGAAGGAAGTGCAGAAAGTGTGTACAGTCTCTTGCACACACATGCTTTTGAAAATTTGGGCCAATAACTGTGTTGCTGCTTACACACACTTCCTGATGCTTTCAGGAAACTGTAAAAACAACATAAAACAAAGCAAGTGGGCATCCAGGGTTATTTGTCCTGTGTCTAGTGAAATCCAGTGCCCAACAGATCCAAAATGAGTTTCACATTATTTAGTTTAATAAAAATCTCTTTGAGGCTAGAATTTAATTTCCCACTCATTTTATTAACAGGGGTTGTGAACAATTGAGGCAAGGTGAAAATGTGCTTCCCCCTGGAGGAGTACAATGGTTTGTTTTAACTTTTCATTACAATCTACATAGAGCTTTATAATTAGTCTGCTGTAGCCATAGGCTACGGATCTTCACTGTGCAGCAAGTAATGGAACAACATATTATGTAAAGTAGAAATGAGGCCATTTCTGGTTAACGGTGGCTGTAACTTTTAACTATTGTGAATTAGTCATTTTAGCTTAGAAACGCATCAACCTGGTCTTGGTTCAGCTGCCAAATATGTATAGAGAGGCAGAGATGAGTTTCCATGGCAGTATCCACCCCTTAATGGAGGAGCAATTTTCTGAAATAGATTCCGTTCTTTGCTCCTCACAAAAATTTACTTAGGCCAATTTCAATTCTCATCATTATTTTAACTTGTGGCAAACATGATAGGGCATCCCAGCACCATGTCAGTGACTGTGAAAAGCTCTGATAATATTTGTCTGTTCTCCCCCTTTTGTGTCTCCCCCCCCCCCCCCTCCTATTCTCTTTTCTTTTGACTGGAAAGATGAAAAATAGGGAGCTGCTGGGGCTGGCCACTCACTTGCTTCGATGAACTTCCAGACTGGCCTGGTTAACTGAACTTAATTCTCTGAGCTGGTCAAAAGAGGCTCTGTAGCCTCCTACCTGCCTGTTCTGCTCTGTCGTTGTAGTGTGACTGAGCACTGTTAAAGAGTGCACAGTAGGTAATAGTTTGTTCCGTGGATATATGTGTGAATAAGTGAAAAATGTTACTCAGATGGCACCATAACTTCTGAAATGTTACACCACCCTCCTTGGACTCCAGTAAACAAGTGGAATTTATATCCTGTACCTCATTCTCCAAGTGAACAGTGTACAAAAAAGAGCTGAACCTATTTTCCCCAAAATATCATTGTCGGATTTCAGATTTCTTGGTACATCAGGATGTAGCTCTGAAACTCCCATCTTTTTGGGAAGGGAACATGTCTGAAAAGCAACATGTGAATTTATGATGCTCTGCAAATGATAGGTTATACTATTAACAATCACATACTAGGCAGAGAATGTGAATAGTACCCCAATGTATGTGTCATACCAATTGCAAACTACCATGAAGCAAGTCCAGGCAAAGATAACTATAAAGTGTGTTTCTGTATAATAGTGTATACTGTGGGGAGACTAGTGCAACCAGCTCATTGCAGACACTTTGGACATTTCAGAAAACTGAAGTGTACTTCCCCCTCACTGAATACTCGCTGTCTGAAAAACAGGACTGTTCATTAGTACTTACTGTAGCTCTTTTCCCACCTGCAGCCAGATCTCACTCCAGCCATTCCCTCCCCACCTCTCTTGCCTTCTCTCAGCTAGTTATTCCTCCCACCCCCATCATTTCCTTTCCAATCCTTTCATCCCAATCCTTCTCACCATATTGAGTCCTCTCGTTCCATCAAGGCAGAAAAGGCCTCCTGCATGAGCCAAGGTTTGCCTACTGGGGAGTTCCCTGTCTGGAATGCAAGCTGCCTCTTATCATACACTCATTGATAGTGTATGTTAGGAGACCAGTCAGGAGGAAGGGCACTGCCGCAAGGATATTGGTAGGTGCAGCCCAGCGTCACCCCTTTTCCACCTACACATGAACATTTTCCATTGGGTTGAGGTGAAGCAGCATGCCCATTTCTCCCTCCACACTCCATAAAGGCTGTCCTCAGCCCCAGCTATAAATGCACTGACATCCCACCTTACAGCTGATTGCACCACCAGCCAGCAGCATTGTTATCAAGAAGAAATTTCAGGAGGCCCTCTGAAGTGGCATGGTGTAGGTTCTGGTGCACACAGATTCTGGCCTTAAACCACCCCCAATTCCTTTTGAGGCAAGATTGCAGAAATAATAATGTGTTTGGACTACAATGCGTGTTGGACTAGGATATTGTTTCTTCTCATCTCTTTCTAGTTGCTGCTGCAGCAAACATCACCATAGCGTTTAAGCACTTGGCTGGTAAATTAGATCTGGATGCTGGAGTCTCTGCTAGACTCTCTATGGAGTCTTCCACTCTTCTCCCTTCCCTGATTACAGGAAGATTTGCTTGGAGCTGGGGTTTGTGTGGAGGGGTCCAAATCCTCCTCCTTGTAGTTAAAAAACTTCATAAAGAGGAGTGTTTTACAGCATACCTTATAGGTGGTCAGACTCTAGTAAGTCTGATCCCTTCTGGGAGCTCATTCTACAGTGGTATCATCTCAACCAGGAACACCTTACCTCTGGTTCTCGGGTGCTTTGCCCTGGACTCCATTAGCTGCATTGTCTCAAGGGAGGGCAACTGTCTTGATGAGTCATGGGTGAAGATGCAGCCACTTAGCTGGCATTTCATTCTACTTTTTCCACTTCCCCAAACCCTGAAAAAACTTGTTTACTTTCAGCTTTAAAGGCAAATGTTGAAGTGCAAATAATAAATCTAGCTGATAAGTACTTCTGTCAAATACAATTCTACTCCAGTCCTGTTGAAGAGTGCACAGTAGCTCTTCTGATAATATAGATCAGTAATATAGATCTAACTTCAGTTCTCTGAGCTAACCCTGAAAACATATTTTTAGAGCCAAGACATTTCTGAAATATGTCAGACACTGAATGCAAGCAGGTATATTCTTCCACTCATTACTGGAAAAATACTTGCCTTTCTCTAGTAATTCTATCTAGAGATTAACAACCATAGTGACTACTGGGCAAATACTTATTTCAAATCTATCCATCAATAACAGGGCCCATCTTTTCTGCTTCCCCGCCCCCAAGGAACTGCAAGCAAGAGCAAACATTTTTATCAAATTTTCTGGGTGACATGTCATGTCAAAATGCATCACAGCAGGTTCCATTAGGCATGTGAACAGCAGCGCAATGTAAAACCACTGTGACAGAATGACACATTTTAATATGTCACTAGGGAAATATGAAGGGCAGACTTTCAAGGAGCTGCAATTTTCAAAGAAAGAGAAACCTTTCCGCAAAGATTTTTTTCTTTTTTTTTTTTAATTGTGCTTTGGAAGGAGGGACAGACATTCATTAAGCTATTCAAATCTGTTAGAAGGTATCTGACTGTTTTCCTGCTCCTGTGCTCTACTCTCCACTTATGACTTACCTCCATAATTATTCCTTCTCCTTCTCCAGTCTTTATGATTTTTCTTCCATGCTTCCCCTTTATTCTGGAAATGTCCCATCATCTTCTCATTCAAATTCATTATTAAAAAAAAATTCCGTGAAGCCTCTTATAGTAAATTTTCCAAAGAAGGAAGAGCATGCAAATCCATGAAATAGCCGCACCATTCTGGTAGTAGAAGATATTCTGATAATCCGGTGCATAATGTGTCTGAATGGTATAGTCTGTCCAGTTTACAAGGTAAGCTTCTTCGGTTGGGGACCTTATCTTCTCAATTTTCTTAAATATTGAGCATGCTAAAGGCACTCAAGAAACCGTCACCTACAGCATTGAAATGGAGCTCTCACTCAGATTTCCTGGACTTCTGGGTAGTGATGGGGAGAACATCTGGAGGTCAGATGAGCAACCAGCTCAGCAGGGGGAGGTGCACCACTAGTGTAAATAGCCATCGCTCCGTTGGAGTTGATGACTTGTACACCAGCTGAGGGTATGCTCCCAGATGTTTATCCAAACCTTACCTGCCTTACTTTAGCCTGTGTTTTAATAACTTCCTTATATGAATTCAGTGTTTGTAAAAGCTGATGGACTGGCTTAGGGAAGGTCTACACCAGTGGTTCTCAAAGCTTGTCTGCTGCTTGTTTGTAGGGGCTGGTTTGTTTACCTGCCACGTCCGCAGGTTCGGCCAATTGCGGCTCCCACTGGCCATGGTTCGCTGTCCCAGGCCAATGGGGACTGCGGGAAGCGGCGGACCGGCTTTGAGAGCCACTGGTCTACACTACTGCTGCCAGTCAATATAAGCCACGCAATTTGAGTTACATTAGTAGCATAACTGAAGTCAACGTAGCTTAGATCTACTTACCGCAGGGTCCACGCTACACTGTGTCAACGGGAGAAGCTCTCCCGTCGACATTGCTTCTGACTCTCATTGAGGTGGAGTACAGAAATCAATGGGAGAGCGTCTCCCATCGATTAGTGTGTCTTCACTAGACCCGCTAAATTGATGCCGCTGCATCGATTGAAGCAATGCCGATTTAGCTCCATAGTAAAGACAAGCCCTTAGAAACCAGTTGTTTTTTTTAAGTGACTAGAGGAGGAAACCTTCTCTTTGCTACTCTGCCAATGTGCCTCAACCCCAACCTAAAGGGACCACCTGTACCAATGAGAGGTTAGTTCTATTTCTGTGACCAGTCAGTCCTAGGCTTATGATTAAAGTGCCAACAAAACAATAAGTGGGGTAGTGGTTTTGTCATATATACTCCTGTCAATGGGAAACTGGCCTGAGGTCACAAAACTCATTTCACATAAGCCACCAAATACCAGCCAACTTCCGCTAACTAAAACCTGGGCTGGGCTGGATTTGAATTGGCGATTGATATTCTCCTATCACCAATGCTGTGCACTATGCAGGATTCCCTCTTGATTTTCCTTTAAATTAAACCATTTTCCAACTGTGAGGAAAAAGCCAAGTGTTTGGTTTTGTACATCAAAAGAACACAGCTGTCACAGAGGGACCACTATTGCAAAAGTAATACCATTACTTTAGTTGTGGCAGACTTTTTTTTCCCCTCTGGTTCCTCATCTTCAATCTCCCCTTCACCTGCTGTTCGGTTACTTTACACTTTACCATGGAACTGTTGAACAGCTGCTGACAAACTGTGTGAAAACTAAAAACAGAGCTCTTGAAGCTTTGACACAGCTGCTCGTAAACTTCTGGGCTTTTTCACCATCCTGAGAACTACAACACAGAGCAGTTTTATTTCATTGGCTCCAAGATAACTGAATGTTAGCAGTATTTCCTTCTAAGTATTTGTCATCTGGGGATTGTAGTCTCTGTTAATTAGGATTTGGTTCTTTGTTGCAGCAGTAGATATCAAAGCTGTCTGTGCTTGCAAGTGAAGGAAGAACTATGAAGGTTTATAGCATACTGCTAGTAGTACAACTAAGGTGGCAGTAACTGATCACAGGCACTGGGTAATGGCAGCCATGGTGCAGGATTCAGGCTTATTACTTATTGATGGCTCCTTAATCAAATAGTAAGGGGGATTCCTACTGATGAATGGAATTACTTTCTTCAACAGCAGGAACCACAGTAAAAACATGCAGAAACACAGGTTTTTTTACTTAGGTAGGAATGGCATACTGTACCTTTCTCAAATAGCTGAGTGACAATCACTGAACCGGCCTTTCAGAGAAACTGCACTAGAGAGAAAAAGGTCTTCAGATTTCTCTTGCACCATTGGAGTTCTTTATCTGCTTGGTGGCACTGAGAGTACTGGAAGGTCATGGAAGAGATCTCTTAGCCACATTCTGCTTTGTTCCATGGGTTAACAATTAATAGGAGGTGCACCTTTGGAACTGAGAACAGAACTGAATGCACTTTATTTTTTAATATGTTTTCATAGTGGTTTTTATGAATGTACTTGGAAGTGTTTTGGCCAACAGGTGTTGCTTAACAATTGAAGGCCCTGAACAATGGGATTAGAGGTATTGAGCACCTGCATCTCATGCTGACCTCAGTGGGAGTTGTAGGTACTCAGCATTTTTGAAAATTGGACCCTTAGGATATACTAAATGAAGCATGCTGCTGAACTGGCAAAGCCAATACTGCTGCATGAGTTTTAACATTATATTTTCCCTACGTTGTCAATTTGATGTTTTAAAATCCTGCCTGCACTTCAAAGTTACCATTTTTACTTCCAAGGGGAGTGGGATAATACGCTTTGTCAGATATCACAATCTCTTCCATCCCTTCTTGGTGTGGTTTCCAGTTGATTGCCTTCTTCAAAAGGATAGGAAATAGATCTGGACACAGATGAAATACAAAAGAGATGTGGCCTTCTTCTCTTCTCTCTTACACAGCTGTAACAGTGTACGTCAAGGAAGTTAAGCCTGCTGTGCACAGAGAGAGAGAGAGGGAAGACAAGCAAGATAAATAAAATATATAAATGGAGGCAGGGACAGTCCCCACCAATAACACAGCTAGTAGTTTTTCCATCGACTTGAGCCAGGAGGGACATGGGTCAAAGCACCGTGTTGTCCAAAGTTTATAGTTAATGTCATCTGGCCCTTCAAGATCCTTTTGAGGTCTGTCCTGCCCAGAGTGTGCTGTTTACAGCACCTATGATCAGCTAGCGGAGAATATAAATTCCATAGCAAGTACATCTAACAGCTGCATGAAAAGTCTCGGTGACAGCATTTTTGAAGTGTATGTTTTGAAGGTTTCATTTCTCTGAAGGAGGCTCAGAAACAGTCTTTGACATGGATGTCAGGAAAAATATTGTACAAGGGATACTCCGTCTTAGTGGAGATAAGGGATGAAAAGCACTTCAGGTGAAGTGGCGGGAGTTACTGTTGACTAGATGTTTCATAAGATTTGAGATGTGCTTCAGTGCAACAGGGATGTTGATTTTTACAAATAAATGCTCTCTTGTTTGGGGGATGTTGGGGGCACGAGACAAGGCATTTCAGAGAAATTTTGATTAAAATATTAAATTGGTTAGTGTTCATCTAATGCCCTCAAAATGTGGTGTGCTCTGAGTAACTTACTTTAACCATTTATTTTTCTTCCAAATTCTGGTGTGAAAACAAGTGGCTTACGTGCTGGGAATTAGAACCAGATTCTGCAAACACTTACACAGATGCGGCCACATGAATAATCTTAAATTTAATCATGCATATCATAGAATATCAGGGTTGGAAGGGACATCAGGAGGTCATCTAGTCCAACCCCCTGCTCAAAGCAGGACCAATTCCCAACTAAATCATCCCAGCCAGGGCTTTGTCAAGCCTGACCTTAAAAACCTCTAAGGAAGGAGATTCCACCACCTCCCTAAGTAACCCATTCCAGTGCTTCACCACCCACCTAGTGAAAAAGTTTTTCCTAATTTCCAACCTAAACCTCCCCCACTGCAACTTGAGACCATTACTCCTTGTTCTGTCATCTGCTACCACTGAGAACAGTCTAGATCCATCCTCTTTGGAACCCCCTTTCAGGTAGCTGAAAGCAGCTATCAAATCCCCCCTCATTCTTCTCTTCTGCAGACTAAACAATCCCAGTTCCCTCAGCCTCTCCTCATAAGTCATGTGCTCCAGCCCCCTAATCATTTTTGTTGCCCTTCGCTGGACTCTTTCCAATTTTTCCACATCCTTCTTGTAGTGTGGGGCCCAAAACTGGACACAGTACTCCAGATGAGGCCTCTCCAATGTTGAATAGAGGGGAATGATCACGTCCCTCGATCTGCTGGCAATGCCCCTACTTATAGAGCCCAAAATGACGTTTGCCTTCTTGGCAACAAGGGCACACTGTCGACTCATATCCAGCTTCTCATCCACTGTAACCCCTAGGTCCTTTTCTGCAGCTCTGCTGCCTAGCCATTCGGTCCCTAGTCTATAGCAGTGCATGGGATACTTCTGTCCTAAGTGCAGGACTCTGCACTTGTCCTTGTTGAACCTCATCAGGTTTCTTTTGGCCCAATCCTCGAATTTGTCTAGGTCCCTCTGTATCCTATCCCTACCCTCCAGCGTATCTACCAGTCCTCCCAGTTTAGTGTCATCTGCAAACTTGATGAGAGTGCAGTCCACGCCATCCTCCAGATCATTAATGAAGATATTGAACAAAACCAGCCCCAGGACCGACCCTTGGGGCACTCCGCTTGATACCGGCTGCCAACTAGACATGGAGCCATTGATTACTACCCGTTAAGCCCAACGATCTAGCCAGCTTTCTATCCACCTTATAGTCCATTCATCCAGCCCATACTACTTTAACTTGCTGGCAAGAATACTGTGGGAGACTGTATCAAAAGCTTTGCTAAAGTCAAGGAATAACACATCCACTGCTTTCCCCTCATCCACAGACCCAGTTATCTCATAGAAGGCAATTAGGTTAGTCAGGCATGACTTGCCATTGGTGAATCCATGCTGACTGTTCCTGATCACTTTCCTCTCCTCTAAGTGCTTCAGAATTGATTTCTTGAGGACCTGCTCCATGATTTTTACAGGTACTGAGGTGTGGCTGACTGAGCTGTAGTTCCCCAGATCCTCCTCCTTCCCTTTTTTAAAGATGGGCACTACATTAGCCTTTTTCCAGTCATCCGGGATCTCCCCCGATTGCTATGAGTTTTCAAAGGTAATGACCAATGGCTCTGCAATCACATCCGCCAACTCCTTTAGCACCCTCGGATGCAGCGCATCCAGCCCCATTGATTTGTGCTCGTCCAGCTTTTCTAAATAGTCCTGAACCACTTCTTTCTCCACAGAGGGCTGGTCACCTCCTCCCCATGCTGTGCTACCCAGTGCAGCAGTCTGGGAGCTGACCTTGTTCGTGAAGACAGGGGCAAAAAAAGCATTGAGTACATTAGCCACATCTGGGTGGGGAAATTGCATGCAGGGCCATGAATGTTGGGCTGGGGCCGGGGGTTGGGGTGCAGGAGGGAGTGCAGGGTGTGGGAGGGGGTGCAGTGTGCAGGAAGGGGCTCAGGGCGAGGGGTTGGGGCAGAGGAAGGGTGCAGGTGTATGAGGGGGCTCATGGCGGGGGTTGGGGTGTGGGAGGGGGTGCGAAGTGCAGGAGGGTGCATGGGGTTGGGGTGTAGGAGGAATGCAGCAGGGGGTTGGGGGCTCGGGGTTGGGGTGCAGCAGAGGTTGGGGTGCAGGAGGGGTGCAGGGCTCAGGGCAGGGGGTTGGGGTGCAGGAGGGGTTCGGGGTGCAGGCTCCGGCTTGGCGCCGCTTACCTGGAGAGACTCCAGGGTGGCAGTGGCGTGCAGTAGGGCTAAAACAGGCTCCCTGTCTGACCTGGCCCAGCGCCTATCCCGGAAGCGGCTGGCACCATATCCCTGCAGCCCCTGAGGGGGGGGGGGAGCAGAGGGCTCCACGCGCTGCCCTCGCCTGCGGGTACATCCCCTGAAGCTCCCATTGGCTGTGGTTCCCTGTGGGCCATAGTTTGCCCAGCCCTGATCTAGTCTGACATCCTGCATAACACAAGCCATAGAACTTCTCTGAATTAATTTCTGTTTGAACTAGAACATATCTTTTAGAAAAACATCCAATCTTGATTTTAAAATTGCCAATGGCAGACTTCATTGGGTCATATTTAAGGGGCATCTTCCCACTAGGACAATGGCACACACAATGAAGGTGTATGTTCTAATTTTAATTAAAAATAAAGGACCTAAATCTGCATACACTTAAGCACATGAATAATGTTATGGATATGAATTGTTCCAGTAACTTCAGTGTTAGAGATCTTACAAATTCCAGTAACGTCAGTGGGAGAGCTTACAAATTTTTGCACTAAAGAAACACAGGACACTATTTATAGTATAGCATTAAAACCTAGTATAAATTATGTGCAGTAACCTAACTTCAATAGTTTTGATCTAATATGGATGGGTAAACACATTTTGAAATAGATTTTTGTGTAGATGGGCAAAAGCTTTAGAGCCAATGCACTTTTTCATTAAAGATAAAGTTGTTGACCATACAAGATATTTTCATTCAAAAGTTTTAAAATAGATGGAGACAATATAAAAGATAAGGGAATACAGTAGATGAGAAACTGTAGAAATTGAGTTACAGTGAGTATACATGTTTGGGATTTTTAAAAGCGGGCCTAAGGGAATTAGTTGTCTAACTCTCTTTTTTGAAAACCCCAGCCATAGTTCTGATACCTGCTATATGTATTTTTCTAGCTCATATGACTCATCTTTCCTAAAATAGTTCACTTGATAATTCAATACACACAGTACCCTGCATGAATTTTTTTTCTACAGAACTGCAGCTATATTGATAATGTGAGGTTAGACCGGGGAAAAAGAAATTAATGAGCAAATCTCTCCAGAGGATGGGAAAGATATGATATTAGCCACTATGATGAGCAGTACGAGTCCCGGCTTACATACCCCCATGCACATCCACATCACTGTAAGTTATAAGTAAGGCTAAGATTTTGTCACTGATATTTTTAATAAAAGTCACGGACCGGTCACGGGCAATAATGAAAAATTCACAGAAGCCCGTGACCAGTCCCTGACTTTTATTAAAAATATCCATGACAATATGGGGAGCATGAGCAGCTACGGGCGGGCTGGGAGCTCCAGAGACCCCCACTACCCAGGGGGGCTCGGAGCTCCAGGGTCCTCCTCTACTGGCAGCTCCCAGCGGCGGTGTTCCCCCCTGCCACCCGCGGCAGCTGGGAGCAGCGGAGGGCTCCCACAGCTCCCTGCCTCCACAGATGTCAGGGGACCCGGCAGCTCCCAGCTGGCACTGGTTGAAGTCATGGAGGTATTTGGAAAACACGGATTCCATGACCTCTGTGACTAAATCGCACCCCCCGCCCCAGGAATTCTGATGATATGATTACCAACGAAGCTCACCTGGTTTATGATGCCATCAGAACTGCTATTCATAGTGATTAGTTTTTTGATGATCACCTGCCCTCTGAAAATGAGTGTCTCAGGCTGAGCACTAAAATCATCAGTCACTTGACAATCTTGGTAAACATAATTGTGTTGGAATTATAAATTTGCTCTTCTACAAAGAAGATACCTGTATATACCTTACATTAAAATGCATGCATACACATCTCGCTCACTCACTCAGAGGCAGAACAGGATCTCTCATCATCCCTTCCATTTTACCAGCATCAAACAAATACCGAAGAAAAGAGACAGGCCTTTCACTTTGTCCCACAAAGCAGTCAAGACAAGGCTTTAGAACAGAAGATGCAGGGAAAAACATCATTGCCAAATGGTGAGGAGTTACTAGGGGTCTGATCCTAAAAGGGCTGAGCATCCTTGTGGATTGGTCAATACCTTACGGGATTGGATTCTCAAGAATAAAATAACATAACTTTATTCGGTATACTGTGGTGGTTGCTACATTCCTGTTAAGTAACTGAATCGGGTGAACATTGAATGCCTCTTGTTTATTGCTGTGCAACAACCCCAGATGAGTTCCCCTGATGGCTACTCACCAGGTTCCCATACTGGACCCAAACCTTGGGTGCCACCTGGGGTTAGGAAGAGTTTCAGTGCTGTCTGTGGCTGTGGGCCTCCAGGCACATTCCTTGTGCCCACTCTGTCTCACACCTCTCTTGACAGTGGGGAATCTGTAGTTCAATTACCTAGGCCTGTGATACTCTCACTGAGGCTCGCAAGCCACAAGTGACTCGTTAATGTGTCTCCAGTGGCTCTTTGCAGCACATGATATTAAAACACTGTGTAATTTTAATTATTAACCAACCAGGATTCTTTTACTATGTTATTAAGCAATTGTAATTGATAAAATATATGTGGTCAGTCATTTTGTTGTGAGAATAATATGTATATATAAAAGTGAAATATTTCCCCTGTCATACCGTTTAAATATCAATAGTACTATAGTAAATGAAACCATGAATTCACACTACTGTGGCTCTTTTGGGTAATGTTGATCGCTGATTTGGCTCCTGAATCACTGAGGTCTGAGAATCACTGAGCTAGGCCATGAAACTGGGGCCAGCTCTCCCAAGCCTCCCCAGTCGCTACTACACACTCCCAGACTTCCACCAAAGCTGTGGACCCTCTGGTTTACTGTTCCTCTCTTCAGGGACCACGTGATGGTGTAAGCAAATAATGCACATAATCTTTTTTATACACACACACACACACACACACACAATACAGTTTATAGAAAAATTATAAAATCCTACATGTAAACCTCTGCCTCGGTCTCCTCACTCCAAGAGTCCTTTAGGATTTGTTCAGTGTATTTTTAGGGAATCCAGCATTCTTCTGTACGCCCACTCCTCCAGCCTTATCTTCTGGTCTCTCTCTGCTCTCTAACATAGCTGATGAGAGGGCCGCCCTTTTATAAGGTTCCAGTTCCCCCTGTCATGTGAGTCTCTTTCTTGTCAGGTGATCCATTGCTTGATTACAAACTTACCTGATTGATCTGATTCCTCAGGCAGCAGTGTTTACAAAATGGAGAATGATGGTGCATATAGATATGTAAGGCATACACTAATTCATCATGTACTGAAAGATCTCAGACGGTGGAAGAGCTTTTAATCAAGAAAAAAGTACAAATTAATGTGTGCTTTGTAAAATCCAAGAATTTTATTCATAGTGATGCAACAGTGAGGCAGATCCTGCAGTGGCCATAAAGGTTGGGGAGATGATCTTGTATACAAGGGAAATATAAGCACAGGAGTAAGTGGCAGCAATATTGCACCACTGCTCATCACCAGCTCTCTCTGGTGCGTATCTACAGTTACTTCTGCATGTGTCCCACAGTAACTTAAACTAAAGTGGCTACAACATTCTGGATCAGGTTTAGTGACACTCGTAGCCATACCTACTTCAACACCTGCAGTGCCTCCTTGCACATATTGGGCCTAACCCCTGAAAGACCTACAAATGTCACTTTATTCCTATGATTAGTCCCACTGAAATCAATAGAACTACTTACATGGGAAGCTGCTCTGGAGTAATTTATCAATATTGTAAGTTGACCTGCTTATTGGGATGTCTACTGTATGACTATATTGGGATGTGGACGGTGTGACTAGGTTGGTTTAGTTTAATAGCAGGCTGTTAGAGAAACAAATAGAAAGGCAAAAGCAATGACTATAGACAAGACAGCCCCAACAAACCTTTGGGATAGTTACAGGACAGTGGGACAGCAATTAGCCTGAGGAAACAAGGTTGACTTCCCACAGAGCTGGTTTTGGACAGCAGGGTCAAAATGCCAGAAATTGAGAGAAATAAAAATTTTAGGGGACAGGCAATAGGTGCCAGGGACAGTTGTGGCTGAGAAACATTTCAGATTGACACACTGCTGTGGATGTTCAAAAAATTTAGGCCTCCATAGGCTTCCATCAGGGGATGGCAAGCCTTTAAGTCAGATAGATTGATGTGTAGACTGTGTGTTGCTTTTAAAATCTTGTTTCTCTTATGTTATGCTTTATTTCTACTGTTAAGATAAAGCAGTGCTTTGGTTTAAGAAGGCTACTGGTCACAGTACTCACCACTGGCCACAGAGTCCTGAAGGGAAGAATGGCATGTGCTAAACCAGTTGTACCTTCTGGGTAAGCAAGGTAGATCGACCAGGCCCTGGGTTACAGATCTCTGGGTAAGAGTGGGAGAATCAGGGGATTCCACCCAGGAGAGGTGAAGGCACAAGGCCTGACACCTGTGGGGTGCACTCAGAGAGACCAGAGTGGGGGGCAGAGGTGCAGCTAGCCCTGCAACTGTGACAGACTATTTTCCCCAGAATCATGCCTTGCAAAAACTCTATAGGCTCCCATGTACCACATGCTGATGATGTAGTTAAGATTCAGTTATTGAAATCAGAGTGGAGGGAAACTTCTTCTTAGCTCATTTGGAAAGAATTCTGGTAAAATTAACCAAATCACGGTAGTCTTAATCTTCTTATTTTGATATATTTTTTTGTTTTAACAAGTACATATTGTAGTATGTGCATAAATCAAATATACGTCTTTGTTTTCTTGTTTTGCATTACCTGACCTTAATGTGAAGCATTTACAGGAATGTTTCCAAAAATGTGCTGTTTATGGGAAAAATAAAATCCATTTTAGAAATTAGTGTCAGCTAAACCAGCGCAGCTATGAGGATGGCCAGTTGTTTTACAGAGCTTACAGAAACCTGTGTGCAAACTCTGCTGCTTCTATTTTTTTTATTTATTTTTTTAAGGGTCTTCAAGTTGAAAAGCTCAGATGGAGCTTAATTAAAGTTACGTACTGTTATTTAAAATAGGCCCATTCCTGCTTTGAAGCACCTTTCAAAGACTACCTTTCCAACACTGAATTAAAGGCACTGCAGTCATGTATCAAACTCTTAAACTATACCAAATCCTATAATTGCCATTCTTCCCTGCCCTTCCCCTCCAAGTTGTAGAATCATCACATAACCTGTACTTTGAACTAAATATACAGTTCTGCTTAAACTTATGGTTATAGGTTTCCTACATCTCTTAATCGATGAAGACTATTGGGTCTAAGTTTTTGTATAGCCCTTTGAAAATTATAAATGCTATTTAAGGTCTAAATATTTATTTACTTTTGTTTTCACCATTTTCCTTTGGAGCCATGATTCCAGAAATACATTTAAAAAAAAATTTTTTTTCCTTTTTACATTCCCAGTTGCAGATCTCCAGGGTCCACCCGCACCCTCCTTTGAAGTGCAATGATTAATTCAGAGACACATGAGGCACACAAGAACATGCTATGTTAAAATAAGGTTCAACTGCTAAAAGCCATGAAATTCAAAGATAAGGCTTTAACTGTGCCCTTAATCTGCACTGGTTGTTGTTTCCATCGAAGGCATTACAAGAGCAAGGTCATATAGCATCTGTACTGCAATAGTTAGACGTGATTTGTCTCTCTTTTGGGAGCATTGTTGGTGCACTGCATAAATATATGCATTTAGAAAATGTTAAAGAAGTGCATTAAAACTCAGTACATTGGAAGTATTCCAATCCAGTGAAAAGGCTGCTGTGGACTTCAGCAGGTATTGCATCAGGCCCTAAATTCCTATTTACCCACACCCTTAAAAATTGATTTTGACACAAATAGGACTGCTATTGTAGTTAATTATGTAGTTAATTATGAAATTATTTCATATTGACTTGGCCCCAAATACTGCATTGCACAACATATCTTCTACTCCCTGCTACACTCCCGCAACAAAAGGCAAGGATGTTGGGTGGCATTGTAAACACTGTATCACTTTTTAAAAATGGTTGCTGTGCAGGTGGGGCTGTTACTGTGCAAAATTAAATATTTTTGACATTTATTTTCAAAGTATTGGGCACTTGATGGGCTAACTTGCCTGTTGCACTTGTGTTTTGTTATTAAAGCTAGCTTAGCACCATGACACACATGCTCCCCTTTGCTTCTGTGCACATAGGCCAGTGCAGGGCAGTGAACCCATGCTGAGGAGAAGGGAGTTGATAGCTCTGTACTGTGCACTTACCTTCCCCTTGAGTCCATAGAAGTGTCTCTGTGGGTGCCATGCAGGCACTCAGTTCCCTGGGTAATAAGCAGGTGAAGGAGGGTGTTAGTTGACTACAGTTTCCCATGGCATTGTTTCCCTACCAACCCCCATTGACGCTAATTTGGACCATATTAAGTAATGTGGTTTCCAGTCATCATCTGGGGCAGAGGGAGGGAGGACATGGCAGTATGGTTCCTCACGATGTGCTGCAAATAGGCCCCAGATGGGGGACTGGGAAGCAGTGCCACATGGGTGAACTTGACCTCCAGGGTTCCCTTGAAATCTGAGGGTTTCTGTTTCTGAGCTCCTAATCCCCTTCACAGCCAAGGATCCAGGTAAATTCTGAGTGGATCATCTTGTGTTTTCCATGGGAAATAAAAAGGGCACGTTTGAGTTTAGATCTCTGTAGCTACTCTTAGTTACTGCAGAATGTAGCAGCTTACTTGCATGTTATTTGTTAAATGTATAGGGCCATATCCTGTTGCCCTTACTCAGGCAGAACTTGAGGCAAGGATGTGGTAGAATTTTGCTCATGTCTAGTTGGCGACAATTAAGGAGCTAATCTTGCTGTCTTTCAGCAGTAAAACTACCAAAAACTGTGGGATGTGGGTGTTTGCTGGTCAATAATCTGACATTTGGAAATGGGGAAAATCACAAATTATGTTTTTCTCTATTATAAAAGAGAGAACACAGACAATTTTCAGATCCAAATGTAGGTCAGCTCCTTAGCTTATTTTTTTTTTAACATGTACAAATTGCCTAGGGAGGTTGTGGAATCTCCATCATTGGAGGATTTTAAGAACACGTTAGACGAATACCGGTCAGGGATGGTCTATTTATTACGTTGTCCTGCCTTGAGTGCTGGGGACTGAACTAGATGACCTATTGAGGTCCCTTCCAGTCTGACACTTCTATGATTCTATGAAAATGCTTTGTATTACATTTATTTAGCTCCTCATCATCCAGTACTAGAAAAAAATATTGTCTAGTTACTTGATGAACTTCCATGTGGATTTCGATGGAGAAATGTGAAATTACTGTGCAACCATATTTACTTATATTTGTGGAGATGGATTTAGAAACTAAGAGATACAATGCGCAGTTTTTAGTCACACACCCATGGCAGAGAGATGCTTTTGTTTAGATGAATTCCAGACATAACTAGTTTCATAATAAGTATGGCCAAAACAAACAAAAGCACAGAAAATAGGCAATTTTTTCTAGCACTTTTCAGATGAAGAGCTCAGATTTTATGCCATTAATAGGAAGAGTAGAAGTAACTGAGGAGAAAGTCCTTTTCTCTAATTAGCAAATGGACAATGTCATTTTCATACACTTGTGGTACTGAAAGCTATTCTTATCTTCAAAGAAACACAAAGCACTTCAAGCAGAGCTAGGAGAATCACCAATAAGGTGGAACGAGAGATGGGACCATGACACTAAATTTAAAACTGAATTTTGAATACTCCCCTAAATTGAGGAGGTTTTCTGTATCCAGGGTTTCGATTTCACCTATTTTAGTGATTGGCCAGAAGCAATATTTTGATCTGGGCTTAGACCCAGAAGTGGGGTTGGATTCTAACTTCCCTGTCTTCCCTCAATGTTTGGGTTCTCTGAATCTGGACACATGGTTCAGTTCCATACTGGACTGGAATACAATTCTCTGGCAGATTTGTGGTGATATATAAACTTCCATTTTTTGCCATGCATTTGTACAGGTTTTCCCCAGGGGAATTAATTGCAGAGCAATGTTCACTAGTAAATACTGATATTTTGCTTTTAAAAAAGAAAAGATAGTTACTTTTTCTCTGGAAGCTCTTCTGGAAACTTAACATGATCAGAAACTTTTCACACCCTCTGTAAATTGTTTAAGTAGCATTTGAAATAAAAGGATTGAATCTTGTCCTTAGACACGTACTTCTGTTGGAGCCACGTCATGCAACCATAGCAGTGCTACAGTAGTACTTGGGGTAGGACTTGGAGGTAATGTCACATGGATAGTCCTAACCTCCAGGCGTCCCTTGAGATCTGTGTGTTCATCCATGCTTATGCATCCAAGGACAGAATATGACCCAAAGGCCAAAAATTTCAAATGTGGGTGCCTAAAGTTAGTCACCTACTAGTAAGGTTGCTAAAAGTTTCTTTGCCAAGATAGCTGTGGCAAAGGGGACTACATTTTTCAGTGCATTGGTTTTTCTGTGGTTACCATAGCAGAGCAATTTAATTTAAGCCACCTTACTGGAAAATTGAAATTTAGGCACCTAAATAAGTGACCTGATTTTCAAATGTGCTGAACATACAGTATTTCCAATTATGTTCACCCTGGGATACTAAGAGGACAAAAAGAAATAGTTAAATGACATTAAAGTAAATTGAATTATCTTTCTGTGGGAAAACAAATGTATGATTAATATTTGGACCATCAACGTAAGTACATAAGAGGGACCACACTGGATCAGACCATGTGTCCTGTCTCTGACAATGGCCTGTATCAGAGCCTCAGGGGGAGTGTACAGAACAGGGCAATTAAGGAATGGTCCATTCCTGGCTTCTGGTACTCAGAGGCTTAGGGTCACCTCAGAGCATGGGATTGTCCCCGAACATCTTGGCTGATAGGCATTGATGGACTTATTCTCCATGAACTTTTCCAGTTCATTTTGAACCTAGTTATGCTTTTGGCCATCACACCATCCCATAGCAATGAGTTCCACAGGTTAGATGTGCATTGTGTGAAAAAGTATTTCCTCTTGTTTGTATTAAACCTGCTGCCTAGTAATTTCATTGGGTGACTTTTGAATTGTGTGAAAGTGTAAATAACACTACTCTATTCACTTTTTCCCCCATCTTTATTTCAAAGATTACTTAAAACAAGCTAGGTGGTATCAAATCAACTAAGCCTTTTAGAAACGGCTGATTTTGAGTATACCATAGGGGATCATAGGATATCAGCTATCAGTTTAATTTTTAACAGGCATCAGGAGTCCTTCTAAATATGATATGCAGCAGCAGCACTTCATTATCCTTGACCAAGGCCTCATATTTCTTGCTATATGGCTATCTGCAAAACTGCATTCTGGTGACCTGTAGTGGACCTATAAAACTTAAAGCACCCAGGATCTCATTTTTTCATTGATCATTGTTTTTATACTGTATATCTACCTTGTAAATTCAATTATTGTTTGCAGTGTTGTAGCTGTGTTGGTCCCAGGATATGAGAGAGACCGGGTGGGTGAGGTAATATCTTTTATTGGGCCAACTTCTGTTGGTGAAAGAGAGATGCTTTCAAGCTTACATAGAGATCTTTTTCTTCTGTTGACCTAAAGAAAAGTTCTGGGTAAGCTTGAAAGCTTGTCTCTTTCACCAACAGAAATTAGTCCAATGAAAGATATCAGCTCACCCACCTTGTCTCTCTTATGAATTCAAGGTATTAGCATTTGGAATCATTAGTTTGTTTCAATCATGTGACAGTGTCACTCTGGAGACCCAGGGTTAGAAACTACTAACCTGGAGCCAGATTGTCCCATCAGACAGGAATCTGTGCTGGAGGAGGAAGTTTGCAAGGATCTTTTCACAGAGTTCCTCCCTGGTTATTCCAATCTATAATGAACATCTTGTTAAAATGAAATTAAATATGTATATTAGTTAATGTTCATGCTCTGGGGCATGTAATTTAGAGAACTGCTGAAACGTTATTAAAGAAGTACATGCAATACCTAACAAAATAAATGCCTCTCTTGTGCAGTGTCACATAATGGGAGGGAATTGGTGAAGCAATGATTTTTAATTTGAAAAGATGGACAGACTGATACAATAAAACTGACCAGAGGGGCATTTCTCAAGCTATCACTCCATTGTGGTTCACGGGCAACAAGATCTGTACTGCAGTCCCCACTCAGGCAATACTCAGTTTGATTTAAGTGGAAACTGTACATAAGTGGTTCTGGGAATAGTTTGGGCCTGGGTGATGGGGATAGAAGATTCGCTCGTAAGGCCATTGTTCTCCAGTTTCTGATTGATTGCCTTTATGTAACAAGGGCAGCTCATATAGACTTGTCAGAGCCACTGGAGAAGGTCAGCTGTGGCTGCTGCTGTTGTAACACAAGCTACAAAGGTTGCAGAATGGATTGGTGGTTTTTTACACAGTGGAGCAGCATGTTTTTAATAATGCTTGGGATGCTGCCTGTATTTGCTTTCTTCCTTTAAGTACTATTACACTGCACGGTGGGCCTTATTGCAATTTTGCTCATCGTGAGAAATACGCCTAGACCATAGTCCCTCTGTCAACTTCCACTTGCTTGTGATAAGACCATATTCTATATTCCAAAGTGTTCTCAGATTTTGCAAGCCTCTGGGTTGGGGGGACCAGCTGGAGACACCTTCAAAGGGCCTGATTTTCAGAGGTGCCGATCACCACAACTGGAACGGAAGTGAATTGGAACTGTTGGTGGTCAACACCTCTGAAAATCAGGCATCTATGATTAGGATTTATCTATGTTTTGTATTGTAGTAGCAAGGAGCCCCAGTCATGGAGCAAGAGCCCACTGTGCTAGGTGCTGAACAAACACAAAACAAAAAGATGATCCCTGCCTCAAAGAGCTTTCAATCTAAATAAAAATTGAGACATACAAAATCAGAGGCTACTTTAAAAAAAGTGTTGTGATACCCTGTGCATAATGTAACTGTCCAGTCCTAGCGTATGGTTCAAGTCGACGTGGAATCCGGGGATTTTGTTTGGGTTTGGGTACTTGGGTTTTGTGTTATAAGCTTCATTTATTAAGATTTTCTTTGGCTAAGTGTAGTTTATTGAGATTAGACACTATAATAGCTGCATGTATGCAAATCTCTCAGCATTTCTTTGGCTGTCTCACTCCTATCATGCTTCAGGCAAAGGGACTGAAAATCATTCATGGATGCCTTGTCAGGGCAAGAGATTTCTGTAAGTGGAGAATGAAAGATTAGTGAGGCTCCATGTTTGTCATGGAGGTCACAGAAGTCACAGATTCCATGATTTCCATGACTTCTGCAGTGGCTGGTGCGCCTGGCCCGGGGGCCGCCTGAGCAGCTCAGGCAGCCCCTGGGCCAGGCACACCGGCCACTGCTGGGGCAGTATCACCCGCCCCTCACCCCCCAGCAGCAGGAGTTTGGGGTGAGGGGTGGTGCTTCCCGGGGGGGGGGGGGGGGGCTCCCCGGAAGAGCAACAGTAGCTCCCCTCCCTCAGTTCCTAGCTCCATGTGCTGCCTCTGCCCGCAGGCACTGCCCCCGCAGTTTCCATTGGCCACGGTTCCCAGCCAATGGAAACTGCAGAACCGGGGCTTGGGGCGGAGTGGAGGCAGTACGTGGCGCTAGGGTCCCCACTTCCCAGGAGCTGGGTAGGGAGCCTGCCCCAACCCCAACCCCGGCACCTGTGACGTCCCCTGGGCCGCAATCCTTCCCACCCCCCAAGTTTTAGTCAGAGGTATATAGTAAAAGTTATGATGGACAGGTCACGGGCCATGAATTTTTGTTTACTGCCCGTGACCTGTCCATGACTTTTACTAAAAATACCCGTGACTAAAATGTAGCCTTACTGATTAAAGATGTTGTATAACGCTGCCAGAGTTATATGAAGGGACATCAGTGCAAATAAGATCTGGGCGCAATGTCTATGAACGTTATTGAGAAAAATGTGACTGGGGTAGAGGGAATGAGGGGTATGAAGAGTTCAGCGAAAGGGAAACTTCAGGGCCAGGAAGAACAAGGCCACTGTGCTACCCACTTCCCCCTTGCAAACAACACTCTGTTCTAATCTACTCCTTCCCTTGTCTACTATTAGATGTATGCCTGAATGGGAAGGGTGTAATTTAGTAGATATTCCACACCATGCAGTTTTTTGTTTCTTTTCTCATTTTGCAAGTTCTTTTTCCAGCCTGGAGATGTAGTTGAGCATAAAACCTATACCGGATACATATTTAAAAAAAATATCTTATACTGTAGAATTCTTATGTATTTTGCTATCTATTTTTCTTCTCAGAAGCTCATTTACTTATATGAGCTTCTGAGAAGAAATAAAAAGCATTGCTTTTTTTATGAGCCAGCAATTTTAGTTCCTTTAAAGCTCATAATACTTAAGAAGTCACAAGGAATAACTAGATAAAGTGAGGTACATTAATCTCAGGAGGAAGATAGAATCTAGTAGCTGTATTGTAAAAACAATTAGCTTTGTTTAATGTTTTTTCTTCCATTTTCTTGAATTTCCTTGATTTATTATTGTTTGGTTCCTTGAACAATTTCTGGCCAGGAACTCGGGATTTGGGATTGAGCAAATAACTTTGTGTCCTCATCAAATCCTTGAATGTGCCACAATTCTACACAGGTTAAGGGGTTGCTGCAAATCTGCGGCCACCTCTTCTGCCGTAGCTCTGGAACTTAGGCTAGGTCTACACTACCCGCCTGAATCGGTGGGTAGAAATTGATCTCTCGGGGATCGAATTATCGCATCTCGTCGGGACGCGACAATCGATCCCCGAATCGATGCTCTTATTCCACCAGCGGAGGTAGGAGTAAGCGCCGTCGACGGGGAGCCGCGGAGGTCGATTTTTGCCGCCGTCCTCACAGCGGGGTAAGTCGGCTCCGATACGTCGAATTCAGCTACGCTATTCGCGTAGCTGAATTTGCGTATCTTAAATCGACACCCCTCCCCCCCCCCGTAGTGAAGACCTGCTCTTAGTTACAGCACATGTAGCCTGTAGCCACACAGGGAGCTGAGATGATAATGAACATGAGCTCTTGGCAACTGGGTGTAATATGCTTCTCTCACCTGCTGGCTTTGAGAAAGCATTTACTTGCATAAACTGGGTAATCCCATCTACTGATACAGATGCCAACTCCTTAGAACTTTGATGTTTTTGAGCAAATGACGGTGAAACTCATTGGGAAATACATAGAAGCATTTCTGAGTCAGGAGAAACAGTATTCTCAAGTCTTGTCCTGAGCTACTGTATCTTGGAACAGCATTCTGCCATTTGATGCTAATTTAACTGTGCCTAGGGAATACAGTCCTTAAACTGTAGAGCCCCCATGGGTATAAGTGTATACACATGTGCATGGGCTTGCATGTGTATATATAAACACTCTAGTCTGTCTTTGGACATAGTTAAAAGCCTTAAAAGAAGCAGAGTTCTGGGTCAGACTTGCTTAACATCTCTCATGTGATTTATTTTTTTATTAGAAGTCTATGAAATTCTAGAATCAAAGTGAAAGTGATCCCTCAAACACAGAATTTCAAAATTGCCCTAAAATTCCATTCCCAAATAGCCCTGTTCCTGCTGTGGTTGAAGTCAGTGTCAAATCTTGCCTTGTCTTTAACAGGAGAAAGAGCAGGGAGGTTGGACATGGTAGATAAGTAACATCATAAACGAGTGAAGCATTTTAAACAAAATTTGTAGTGCAGTTTATCAAAAGCTTGCATGCTTAGGTTTTTAAAATGTTTTTCTTTCCACCCTGGGATTCTAATTAATAATCATTAAGTTTTAGTCCCTCCCCTCTCACAGCATTTTGTATTTAGAGCTTTAGCTGCCTTTGAGCCTGGGACCCTTTTTTCATTTAGGCAAGGCACTTGTTATTCAGCCTCGCTAGCACATTTTTAGTGTATTATTATTACATTCTATTGTTGTGTCAGAGCCTACATTGGAACAAAGGTATTACTCAGTAAACGTTTGTGGCAACGGTGGGCTTTAATTGCTAATTAGGAAAATGCATGGTAATTTAGTAATGAGATATTATAACCATCTTTGGTTCAATTATCTGGTGGATGGATTTGGAATGTACAGTGAGGGACCTGGGGGGGGGGGAGAAACCTATCATAAATTGGTCAAATTGCTTCATTACACAGATTTTGCTTTTTTTCCTTGGGAAATGCATTTAATAAGCCTGGTTCCTTAAGTAGACCAGTTCCTTTAGGAATCCAGGCATAACTCAATGCCTGAAATCACGTCATTAATTATTCACAGCAGGTCTCCAACATCCACTGCACATTGGTCCCATTTCACTAGGGAAGGCTACCTTCCTTTAAGGATTTGTAAGGCTAAAATGAGTGATGATTCTCTTGAGGGGCACTGGGAGAAATCGGTTTCCATAAACATATTATATTATTAGTTCTTCCTTCAATGCATTGCCTGTGATGTATAGGGACTCTGCTTGAGTGATTGCTTTATTTCCTTTGTCAAACATCTATTTATTGTGTGTGCCTGGAGAGGGGAAGGGGGGAACCAGGACCAGCTCCAGGCACCAGCTTGCCAAGCATGTGCTTGGAGCGGCCACTCCGGAGAGGGGCGGCACGTCAAGCAATTCGGCGGACAGTCCCTCACTCCGGCTTGGAGCGAAGGACCTCCTGCTGAATTGCCATCTTGATCGCGGCTTTTTTTTTGGCTGCTTGGGGCGGCCAAAATCCTGGAGCCGGCCCTGCGGGGAACGGAATCAGGAGCCCTGACCCATGCTGTGCTGTACCATTTAAATACAGTGGGCTGGGTACTCCAGTCACACTGAGCAAGATGAACTTGGTGAAGTGGTATAAAGTGAAATTATACCAAGTGGAGATTCCCACAGCAGAATTCCCTCTGTGTAGGAGAATCTTCACCATCATCACTGCTTCCTATGCCAGCTGTCCCTTTCCCACCCCCAGTGAAAGGAAGAAGAGGAGGGGCATGCCTGGGAGGGGCGCCCTGCTAGCATAAGCTCTGTTACAGTAGGCTTCTCTGCTACTCCTGGCAGCACTGGGTGGCCAAGGATCTGGGAGTCAGTCTCAGCTAGATCCTTGTGGCTTCTGCTGTCCACTGTGTTGGAGCACAGCATGGACATAGTAGAGAATTGGGAACAGTATATACACAATACAATAAAGGTCTGAATTGTCCCTAGCCTTAATGTGGCCATGAAGAGAAAGTAGGGGGCCCCCCCTACCAGCATGGTCACATTCGGGCTACTCACATCAAAGCTCCTGGTCTCAAACTGAACAAGGGGCCAGGGAGGGAATGGTGCCATGGCTCCACAACCTTCTCACTCACCCCCTGCACCCCGGGCAGCGGAGCTGGCAGGGTCCAACGCGTGAAGTAAACTACACCCTTTTCCTCCCTCCTCCCACAGAGAAAGCGGGGGGCAGCAGTGGAATTGGGGCTCTCTGAGTGGCATGTTTCCCAGTGCTTTCCCAGGACAGCACAGCTACATACCCCACTCTGTGTTCAGGGCTCAGTGTGAAAGCCTAGGGCTCAGCAAGTGAAGAGGGAGCAACAAGAAGTTGATAGCAGCTCTCTGATTCTCAGCTCTGCCATAGCCCCTGCTCTCATTTCTCTTTCCATGAAATGCCTCCTCCCCTCCCTTTCCTGATACTCTCCTTCCCCACTTACGATGGGCAACACAGAGTCAACTTACACCACCTCTGCTAGTTTTACATTGGCAGAGATTGCCCCTGCCCAGGGGGAATTCTCCTGGGACAACAACTTTCAGCCTTTTTAAGCTCACTTACACAGCACAAAGTGAACTTGGCCAGCTGGAGAATTTATCTTCAGTCTAGTCCTAATTCAGTTTTCCCTTCATAAAAATCTCAAATTTTGTGTGTGTGTGTGTGTGTGTGTGTGTGTTAAAAACATATATTTTAAACTAGTGCTTAGATAATGTCATTTTTATTTAATACAAGAAATGTCTTGGGCATTAATAGTTTATTCTATCTGTTATATGAGAACTAGCTAGGCTGCTGAATACTAGATTTGTTTTCTCAAGGAGTTTAGCAAAAGGTGCTTGTAATCTAAAGTGGAAGCATTAAAAGCCATTTGACACAAGTGCATAATGGGGATCACTGTGACACTTCTCAGGCTGTCACCAAAAGTGGCAATTTATGGGCAAAAAAACCTTACTCCTGAACTTACATTTCTATTGATATTCTTTGCATGTAGATTAAATATAATTCACAGGTTCAGTAGGAAAACAGCAATTGTGTTCATGTCTTAAAAAATAGAGAGCACCAAATTCTGATTTTATTGTGGTTGTACAGGTGTGATTAAGGGCAGAATTTAATCCTGTAAAGCTATTAATGTACATGTCAATCAGTGATCTTCTGCCCATGCAGACCCATCAGCAGTGGCAGTTTTGTAGGCTATATCATGGCAAATGTCATGGCAGTCAAAGATTGGCTGCCTTATTCAACCACTGAATGATCTGGGATCTGTCTGCATCAGATCCTGCTGCACCCTCGATGCACCACCATGTTTACATTTGACTGGAGCACTTCTACTGTCAGAAGTTGGTCCAATAAAACAGCGTTTCTCAAACTGGGGTTCGCAGACCCCTGAGGTCCACGAGGGTACTCCAGAGGATCCAGAGGCCCTGCTGATCAACTCCTCCCCCTCCCTCCGTCCCTCAACTCCTCCCCCACCCTCCCAGTGCCTCCTGCATGCCAGAGAACAGTTGTTCAGTGGCGTGCAAGAGGCGCTGGAAGGGAGAGGAAGGAGCGATGACACGGCATGCTCAGGGGAGGGGGCGGAAAGAGACAGAAGAGGAGGGGTGGGGTGGGGGTTGGGCCTGGAACTGAGCAGGAGGCTTGGGGGGGTCTGCAAAAATTTTTAAAATCAAAATGGAGGTCCTCGGGTTGCTAAAGTTTGAGAACTGCTGCAATAAAAGATATTGCCTCACCCACCTTGTCTTAGGGTTGCATTTGTGAGGGGTCGTGGCAAGGTATTCTTGCCAGTGGCTCCGTGGAGCTTATCTTGAAACTCACTCATTCCCTTATAAGTCTGCGAGAACCCTTGCCCGCCCCCCCAGGTGCATTGCAAGATGTTTGTCTGTCCTTACACTTCTTCAGTGAATTTTAGTCAGTGAGCATTTCCTTGTCTTTGTGGCAGGGCAAGGGCGATGAGTGGGTTAGTTTATTACATTTATTATCCCTTTTGGGGGTCTCTCCCCTCCCCCCTTTTAAAAGGGCACTATTGTACTCGGGGAATTGGCACTGCACTGTTCCAAACACAAACCCTGGAAATAAACTGCACTGCAAAAAAAAATCATGAAGTTGATTATTCCCCCACCCACACCCACACCCACTCCCACTTGTATGTCAGCATATATCCAGTGATGGGATAACTTGCCCCAAGAGAAAATTCCTTCTAACCCTAAACAGTTAGATATACATAGTTTCTCATACCGGCCACAGTTGGTAACTATCACAGGGGAGCTGGTCCCTGTGAGTAGATGGGGCTGTGTTAGAACAAGTGAGCCCAATCCAGCTAGTTAAAAGGGGCTGGGCTACACCTGGGCCTATAAAGGACTGTTAGTGGCAAAGCAGAAGGGGAAAGTGATTGTGGTAGGTGGTGCATAGGGCAGGAAAACCATGGTGGAGTGGAGCTAACTCCAATGATGAGTCCCTAGAGTAAGGTGCCAGGTGCTCAGGGAGGCAGCCCTGAGGCTTAGTTACTCCAGGAAGGGAGCAGAGTTGATGAGAACTAGGAAGCTGCCAGCAGCAGGATGCCAGAGATCCTGGGAGGGATGGCCTGGAAGCTGGAGCGCAAAGAGTAAGTTAAGACTGTTTTCTGTTTGTTTACTCACTTATGTTAAGAGAATAAACCTGCTTGATAGAAACTGGCTGTGGCACCACATACTTGGCTGATAGCTTGGGGGAAAGAGAAAGGGACAGAAGCCCCTGCTTGTAGAGTGACAAATTGTATCAAAGTTTGCCACCTAATCATGCACATTTTATAAAATCATAATTTTGTGTGAGCCTGTAATTTTTGTCTCTATACTGGCTTTTTTCTCACCTTGTCAGAAATAACACACATGCCTGATTTCTTTAAAATATTTTCAGAATGTGCAATGGGAATCTTCAGTGGTGAATAATACATTTTTTGGAGTGGAAATCATATTTCCTAATCACTTTTCAGGGTTTTCAATAGCAATTTGAAATTCTCACTCAATATATCCTTGAGGTCAGGTGGAATCCAAATGCTGAGGT
This sequence comes from Chrysemys picta bellii, assembly GCF_011386835.1. Lineage (NCBI taxonomy): Eukaryota > Metazoa > Chordata > Testudines > Emydidae > Chrysemys > Chrysemys picta. The sequence goes on along the minus strand of NC_088793.1, from coordinate 125,617,998 downwards.
ACCTCATGAGGTCTTAATAGCACTTGGAAACTCAGCAGTATGCACATTAAGACAGATAGACAAAGCATGGACACATTAGATAAAAGCAAGAAAATATTTGTGAGGTACAATCTAGGGAGACTGATATTTTTGCCTGGCTCAGCAACATAGCCTGAGAGAGAGAAAGGAGAGATTATTCTCTTATACATAGAAAGAAATGAAACTAGCTGATAGCTTTCATCTTCTTACGTTGATGTTACTCAAGAGTAGCTGGGATTAGCATGCAATAAGAGCCAGTTTTCTTCATGAGAATAAGAAGAAAGTTTGGTTGCCCTTTAATAATGCTACTAGACATGAGTAATCTTTAGGGCTGTATTGAATTGATGAGCAATCATCTGAGAAATTACACAGAGCCTTTTAAAATGCTGTAGATGTCCTTAGATCTGTTTTTAATCAAGCATTTTTAGTCTTAGGCTCAATTCTCTCTAGGAAAATATTAAAAATAATATTAAATTGACATCTGTTTGTTTAAATGCTATCTTACTAAAAGTTAAATTCTGGAAGAAGCAAAGACATTCCCCTATAAGTGGTTTTAAAAAGTGATTTGACTACTGTAAATAACCAAATCACTACTATATTCTGAACTGGATATTGTTATACCACTAGACAACTGCTGAAAATAATATTCCTCGGACACACATTATTTATTGCTATCTACTACTATATAAACAGCTTTTTATGTTGTGCATTTTTCATAGGAAAGTCGAAAGGAATTTAACACTCAAGAGGCACTACTGAATGTAAACTGATTTGTGGCTGAAGAACATGTGGACTCGCCACTGTCATAGAAGCTGCTGTTTCTTTAGGCTACCACTCATTTTAATGGAGCCAGATAAAGCAGATTTCATCTTTACATTGCTGCCCAAATCTGCCCCCTTCCTGAGGGCGTCTTCACCCTATGTTGATTATGACTGGGCACTTGAGAATTAAATCCGAAAATGCTCTGAACGTGCTAGTGTATCTTCACATCTCCGTGTGCCTGTGTTCTTCCTTGAAAGCAGTTCAGGGAAGATTCTAAAAGTGGCAATGTTCTTGAAATTGAAATCTCCTGACTGATAGCTCCAGCTCTGTGTAATGAAGCTATCCTCAGCTAGGGAGAGCAGATAGAAATTTTAGGGCTGAAAGTTGCTCTTCCACCTGCTAGCACCTATAGTGGTTGCAAAGCATAGAACATAGCATCTATAAGGCTTCCGTACTGGAGGATAAGTCGAATAAAGCCCACCATCACCTCTGGTGACTGGGAGCACAAGTTCCCTACAACCAATTCCTGCAGTAACCAGGGACAGACACCCCACTCACCCGGCTTTCTATGGGATAGGGGAGAACATTTAAACAAGGACAGGCAAAAAGTAGTATTTTTAAAGGTGGCTGGAACTCCATGAAATTTGATATTTAGTGAATGTTTAGAACTGGTTTTTTGGCTTAGAAGATTTTTTTTGTGAGATTAAGTTTGTGAGCATATTACAGGAATATTAACTACACTGTAATTACATCTTTGGATACATGTGTGCATCCCATAAAATCCTGTACATTTGTTATGAGTATAACTATTGTGAAGTATGTGAAATGCATATTGCAAGTTCAGTAGAAGATTTGTAGTTAATGTGAAGGATTCTGTAGTAAGTACAAGTATCACAAGGTATAATTGGTGTCTGAATGCCAGAAATACTGAGATTATATAGACAAAAATGATTCTACTCCTATTTTGTTACTTCCACCAGCTCTATAATGGCTGGATCCAAAGTCTGTTTGAATCTTTCCATTGACTCAGTTGGCTTCAGAGCAGGCCCTAATTTCCTTCCTTGGAGTGGACTTTGTTGTTGTTGCTGCCTTGTGCCCCAGGCCGTGCCACTGATGACCTGTTTCTTGAATGCATTGGCCCAGTGCAGAAGCAGCATGTTTGGTGTTTATCTCCTATCAGTTTGAAGTTGAAACTCACCGCTGGTTCATGTTGCTGTGGAAACACAAGTCCTGACTTTACAGTTGGGCCCACTGTACAATATTACTGTGACAGATATGGTAATTTCCCGCAATATCCTTGAAAGACCTTATTGTATTAAGTGTATGTATTATTGTGGGTCAGGATTGTGTATAACCTCTAGGGAGGAAATATGACAGATGAAAGACCTGGGAGTCCAAAAGACTGTATTGAAAATGTGCAGGCAAGAATGGACTTTTAGGACAATGAGTGTTAAGTTAACTTGTCCCTGGGAGGGACTCCCCGGGAAAGTATTTAAAATTTCCCAACTCTTGTTATGCAAAAACCCAGCCTTTTGAAACTCCCCCTTAGGAAAGTGCCATTGTCTGCTGATCACCTGTTACAGAAGGTCACGGTCAAAGGCTTGGCCTGTAGAAAGAAACTGCTGATGTGCCCAGCTTTGGTTCTGGATCTAAGACGGATGAACTTGTAACCACAGGGGAAACCCCCCAGCTGTGAGTTTTAAAGGACTAAAATACACTAGAGCCCTAAGCTGGAGTTGGGGGTGAACTCTGGTAAGTTGTTTGTTTGTTTTTTTCAGTATGATAGTAGGTTTTTATTGTTTGTTTTTTTAATTTCTCTGTAATGCTTTTCCTTTAAGAATAAATGTACTTGCATAGAAGGAGCTATGTGGTAACCTGTAACTGCAGGCAATACACAGGTTATAGCTAAGGATACAATTCTGTCACAGATTCTGTGACTTTCCGGGACCTCCTCTGGAGCAGGGATGGACCTGTGGTCAGCCCCAGGGCCCCCAGAGCAGTTAACCTGTGGCCTGCTGGAGCAGGAACAGCGATGAGGCTCAAGCTAGAGCAACTGCAAGCCCTGGCAGTGCTCTGTTTGTGTCTCCCTTCACCCCCTGGGTATTTTTAGTAAAAGTCAGGGACAGGTCGTGGGCTTCTGTGAATTTTTGTTTCTTGCCTGTGACCTGTACCTGACTTCTACTAAAAATACCCATGACAGAATCTGAACCTTGCCTTCTGAGAGAAAGCAAAGTGCAGGCAATGACCCTTGCCTTGCTGGGGATTTCACAGTGTAAGCAGAGAGATGCAGCCTTAAAGTCCCCTTTCTCAGGGAGGGTAGTGGGGGGGGGAGGGGAAGAGTGTGATGTGGGTCTCCACTCAAGAGAAGTGATACCTGGGAGCTGGAAGCCTAAAGTGGATGTCGTTGGTGGACCATGGTGGGGAAATACAAGTGCAGTTATTCTGAAACTGTGACAACTGTGTAACCTTAAATTCTGATGCATAGTCAGTGGAAGTTGAAGCTGAGAGAGGGAATGCCTTTAGTGATAATACCAGAGTATAATAACGCTAACTTAAAGAAAATAAGTGGCTTATACAAGTCACTTTTAATTGAGTTACTTACTTTGTCACTGTATGGTTGCCCATGTTTGCTCTTTACAGCTTGCTTAGCTGCTGTTTATAGACTGCAAGCCTTTTTTTATTTAGTAGTAAGACTCGCTATTTCCCTGGAAGGACCGAGACGTTTTTGTAATAGTTCAAAAATGGCTGGTCAGGCTAATCAAGGATGAGTTGGGAGCATCGTCCTGTGCTCTCTCTGGATCATTCCACAGCTGAGAATTGCTCTTTTAACTGAGATTTTTGTCATTGTGCAAATATTGCATCTGCTATACGTAGTCACTTTTAGTTTGATGGGGAAAGAAATCTTTCTGTAATATTTATTGACTCACAATTACATGAGAACCTTCCCACAGAAGCAATTAAGATCACTCAGGTTTATGAATTTAGTGAGCCTTATAAAAGAGACACTGTAGATCGAGCAGTAATTTTTTTGTATATCTAAAAATATTGCCACATTTTTCCTACAAATGGGTATTCATCTGGATCTTTAAGATGAGGGCAGGTGAGGACCAACAGATGTCCTATGTCCCTTATTAATATAAAGCACTTGCCTCCAGGAACCAATGATATTTTTCACCTGACTAAGCACATGGCTGCACAGAGTAGACCCTTTTCCCCAGGGCAGCCTTTTAAATCATATGTGGGGTTCAGGCGTCCCTTGGATCCTAAAGTGTCTCTGTTTGTGTGACTGATCTGATTTAGCAAGGAAGGTGGAATGGTGCTTGATTACTTTTCTGATTTTGGAACACTTTCCCTCCCTCCTAACTTGTCCCATATTGAGTCTTCCCCCACTGACTCCCAATAGGAAGTAGATCACTGTTAGACTAAACCCTCCTAGTTAAAATTCTTTGTAACTGTGAATAACCAATTACGAGACACTGGGAAATAAAAAACATACGTTTATTATTTCCAGTACTTGAAAATATGAACACAACAGATGTCCTAAAAATAGGACTAGAAATCGGGGGTATAATTTCAGAAAAAAATTGGGGTGGGGAGGGCAAAGTTTTGTCAACGTATAGAGTGTGATATGTTATGTTCTGCAAAGTTCAGGGAGGGAGTGGGAAATACAGTGGAGCAGATAGACTTTTCTTAGATCTAAGGAGGCAAACCAAGGTGTGTGGGAGAGTGGGGGGCCAAGGCAACTTCCCTCTTTGCCCCAATGCTGCCCTTGGTAGAAAAACTTTTTTATAAATAACAAAAACTAGGAAAAATAACTCTGGAACTGGGAATTAGGAAACATGGATTCTAGTCCTGACTCTGTCATTGACTGTGTGCCCTTGAGCATGGAACTTGGGCCAATGTATTTATAAGTGGTATGATTTTGAGGGCCTCTGTTATGGATGCCCAACTTGAGACAGAGTGGCTTCTTGGACTCCTCTCTAAGGAATGAATCCAAGCCTCAAAACACAGAATTCACTAATCAAAAGACCCATCAACTCCTTTATTGATTGTAACTCAAACGTCGTCTTAATAAGTAGATTTTTCAAATGTAAAAAGAGCAAAGCCATTTGAAAGGAAAATATAAAGTATGCCTATGTGAACTGATAAGCTGAATTTATTCAAGAAATTTTAGGTTCCTTAATAATGCAGTGACCCAAGTAATCTGAATAATTTGCTATTATGGTGTTGAGCCTGAAAATACTTTAAGCAAGTGCATGACTTAGTAAATGTGAGTAGTCCTAAAAGTTAAATGCATGAATGCTTGCAAGATAAGGGTCTGAGACACCTTCTATCGCTACAGGTACTACTCAATGTGGGTATATGTATTAGAATCTGTCCCATAATAATCACTGTGACCACTTTTTTTTCTTGTTTGCTCCCAGAAATATTGGAAGCAACATTTCTGGAAACAAATAAGCCTATTGTAGTATGGAACTACTAATGCTGCTTCTGAAATGGACGTGCCATCCTCACAATAATACTTTCTACCTCTAGGAATCACAGTAAAGGATTGTGGAGGTGGCTATTTTTTTAGTATCTGCAGGTAATAACTGTTTTCTAGCTTGCTAATCTCTTGTCTTTAATTAAACAGAGCAGATGCTGCCTCGCCCAAGTAATAGTTAGGGACCAACAATTCTAGCATTTGAAAGATCAGTGCAACGTGTAGGTCAGACAAAAAAAATGTATGCAGTGGTGGTGTAGCTGTGTCAGTCCCAGGATATCAGAGAGACAAAGTAATATCTTTTATTGGACCAACTTCTGGTGGTGAGAGAGAAGCTTTAGAGTTTACACAGAGCTCTTCTTCAGGTCTGAGAAACCTACTCAGTGTTGTTGCTAAATATAAGGTGGAACAGATTGTTTAGCATACGTAGTTAACACATTTCTAGGGACCATTCAAGGTGAAGAAACCTGTTAACACCCCTCCTGTCATAGGTGGGAAAGGGAGAAGGCAGCTGGGAGGGAGCGAGCGGGTATTAGTGGGTTACAGATTGGATTTATGGCTTATTACAACAGTGTCTCTAACTCCATCAATTTTAGTGCCTAGCAGAGCAGTGAATTTAACCTCCCAGGCTCATCTTTTAAAAGTATTGCACAGGTTTCCTTTGAGGATGAGGATTGAGAGATTTCCCCCCTCCCGCTCCAAATGACTGGAGGGGTGTTAACATGCCATTTCACCTTGAGTGGTCCCCTGAAATGCGTGTTAACGTCTTATGCTAAGCAATCTGTTCCACCTTGTATTTAGCTGTGACACTTTGAATATGTTTCACAGACCTGAAGTTGTGTAAGTTGGAAAGCTTGTCTCTCACCACCAGAAGTTGGTCCAATAAAAAACAAAAAGTAGTGGTTGTTTAAAGGTGTGGGGAGGGATGGGTTCTGAGTCAGCAAGAGGGCTGCAGCTGGAATAAAGGCAGAGAAACTGTAAATCTGGAAATGACATTTTCCAGATGAGACATTTGCTTGAATGAAAACCTTTATTTTCTGTTTACGTTATGTGTCAATGACCACATGCTTGGTACAGAAAGCATTGCTTGGCTGATTAAGCTGGGGACAGGCAGTCAGGAGATGGTGTACTAGTCCAGCCTTCTTGTGTGACTTTGTGCCAATCACTAATGTCCTGATTTTCAGCTATGCTAGGCACCTGCGGCTCCTGTTGACTTCAGCTGGAGTTCTGAGTGCTTAGCATCTGTGAAAATCAAGACTTTAACCTATTTGTTCTCTGTAAAATGGGAATGACCCTTATCTAAAGTGTTTTGTGATCCTCCAATGAAAGGTACAACTCGAATGTTATCATCCCGGGTGAAATGCCAGGACCTCAGCCACTTGCTGCTTCAGTATTTAAGCTGTGTCCCCCCCCCCCCCCCCCGCAGACGGCCTGAAACAATTGCTCAGAGGTGTGGACTCTGTCCTACTCATTTCAATGATATATTAACTCTACATGCCCAATGGTGATTCTTTTAAATGATAGTTCTCATCAAAGCACATAAGAAAGGAGGGGGAGGGTCATATTATGAAGATCTAAACAATCTGTTGTGAGTAATATCTCAATATAGCATTGCCAGTTGGTAGCACCTGATAAATACCACCATTTACTCCCACCCACCCCCTCAAAAAGGAGCCAACCCCCAGGAGCCTAGCAGAGGTCAGATGGATGTCTGAGCCCATTACCAAATTAACAAGAAAATAGCTCCCAGTGATAGTGTTAAACAGAATGGTCTAATGGTTTTAAAAAATGGACTGTAACTGGTTTTATAATAATACGTATTTTAACTGGAAGAGAGATTGAAACAGCTTTGAACTACATACATGCGATTAGTTATTCTTCGGCCAGCTGAATAAGTTTAAGAAGTTGAGATGGCCCTATTTGATGTGTGGACACGTGGATGGGGAGCTCTGAGTGAAGGTAATTGCGTACTTAACATTTCCATGCAGTTCTGATACAGTAACGCTACAGCATCCCTGTGCTTAAGCTGAGGCTAGGGTCAGGGCCGGCTCCAGCACAGCAAGCAGGTGCTTGGGGTGGCCAACAGAAAGGGGTGGCACGTCAGGGTCTTCGGCGGTGGGTCCTTCCCCCCCCCCCCCCCCGAGAGGGACCCGCCATCGAATTGCTGCCAAAGAATAAAGGGGCGGCGGTGGAGCTGCTGTCAAAGTGCCGCCAATTGCGCCTTTTTTTTCCCCCGCCACTTGGGGCAGCAAAAACGCTGGAGCCGGCCCTGGCTAGGGTTGCCAATTCTGGTCAGATGTATTCCTGGAGGTTTGATCACCTGATATGATCTCAAATGAAGGATTAATCTGTACTTTTTGGAGACTCCAGGACAATCCTGAAAGGTTGGCAACCCTAGCTGAGACCATTCAATTTCAGTAAAATAGAAAACAAATCTTAGTATATTCCACACAGATGAGCATGAGGTAAAACATTAATATACCTAGTAATGAACTTTGGGGATTTAGCAATATTACAAGCATAGGCCTCCAAATTAAAATGTAGTGGTTAAATCTGTGTGGCTTTGTGATTAGGACTGGGAGTCAGGAAAGTAAGCTTTTATCCCTGGCTTGGCCAGACTCATTATGTGAGCATGTGCAAGCCACTTAACCATACTGCACCTCAGGTGCCCCATCTGTCCAAGTTTATATTTACTTCCCTCACAGGGTCTTGTGAGGCTAAATTCATGTTTCTAAACCACTTTGACGTATGATGGAAGATGCTGCAAAAAATGCACACACAGTTGTTAAGGAAAAATGGAATGTGGACTAATCGCTCTAATTTATTGTAAGCCCCCCCCCCCCCCAAATGCAAAGGAATGTGGACTAATCGCTCTAATTTATTGTAAGCCCCCCCCCCCCCCCAAATGCAAAAGGTACAGCCCACACATGTATTTTAACATTCTAAATAACAACCTCATAGGAGTTCAATAACAATAGTTACAGCTAATCAATCAAAGTAAATTTGTGTGACAGTTTAATGCAATTTGTACTTTTTTTTAGAAATGTGACTAATCCCTGGTTTCTGCTGACCCAAATTAGGTCAGCATAGCAGGTACTTAAATGATACAGTAACCAAGGCACTCTCCAATAGAAAATGCTGGCAGTGCATTCCCTGGGGAAAGCAATGAACAAAACATCTGAAGAGACAAAGGGAAACTATCAATTTTTTTCATTGTTTTATAGATGCACTTGCAAATCATGAATAGCGTCTTCTTTCACAGCAAGTGGCTCTAGGGCTTCTGGGAATTAGTGGCCAGTAGAGTAACTCCCTGGGTTTGTTATTGGAAAATGCTTCAACAATGCAAACTTTGAAGAGACTTTAATTTTACGTGGGGGGGGGGAATGGGAGAAAAGTGCTGTACTGTAAGAAAAGAGAAGACTGAGAGGGGACATGATATCAGTTTTCAGGTATTTTAAAAGGGTGTCATAAGGAGGAGGGAGAAAACTTGTTCACCTTAGCCTCTAAGGATAGAACAAGAAGCAATGGGTTTAAACTGCAGCAAGGGAGGTCTAGGTTGGACATTAGGAAAAAGTTCCTAACTGTCAGGGTGGTAAAACACTGGAATAAATTGCCTAGGGAGGTTGTGGAATCTCCATCTCTGGAGATATTTAAGAGTAGGTTAGATAAATGTCTATCAGGGATGGTCTAGACAGTATTTGGTCCTGCCAGGCGGGCAGGGGACTGGACTCCATGACCTCTCGAGCTCCCTTCCAGTCCTAGAATCTATGAATCTATATAGGCTGATTCATAGTCACCTTGGTCATGTGTTCACCTTGCATATCCAAATAGTATGTGCTGGATTAATGAGCTATAGTAACTAGATTACTTGGAATTCTGATGAATAAAACCTAATGAGCTGTACAGCTCATCAACTTAATATTCACTTGAATTAGTTCTGAATGAGTGGAATTTGATAAAGTTGCATGTTATGAAGCTGCAGCATCTGTCTGCCTTCTATATGAGTTTTCAGTCCGGGTTCAAGACTGGATATATGTGGAAAAATCTCAACATAGGGAACATTTTCTGTATATCCTCTCTGTGTTCCTGATTACATGTCCTTGTAGTTCCAACTATCTAGCACATTTCTTAGGGAATTCTATTTACAGCTCCTCTTTCAGTAATAGTGTATCCTAGGACTGAACTCTTCTGGTGCTGAAAATTGCTAAAGGATAAATGGGTTGCATATTGGAGTTTCCTGTATTCAGGATGCCATACAGGGGAATTTAAAATTCCCCTCTGGAGATATTAATGTCAGGAATAAATGGCCAAGGCTTATTTTTGTGGAGTTAGAGTGTATGGCATTTCTCCTTGGAGGGAAGATGTTTGTATGCTGAAGGAAGGTGTTGGAATTGTGGTTTATTTTTAGTGCTCCCTTTTCAGGAAGGCTTGCAATAAAGCCATTTACCTGGTTCAACAGCATTGCCTGAGACTGGTGCAGTCAGCCATCAAGAGACCGAGGATCTGATTCTTCAACTCTGTAATCCTTTCTCGCTGTATATAACCACCACATAGGGCAAGACCAAGTTATTGACCTATTGTGGGCTTAGTCACCCCCACCCTGCCACACCTGTCAGAGGTTAGAATTGGAGGGAGGAGCTTAAAAGGGGTGAACACAGCAGAGTTGGTGGCAGACTAGAGAGGATAGTGGACTTCCAGACTTCAGCCATCTCACTAGGAGCTGAAGACCAGAACTTCTCAGATGATTACTGCCCAATGCAGAATCCACCTTTAATGGGACTATTTTTCCTTAGTCGCCTGTGAGGCTAGTTGGGGACACAGTTTAGCAGAAGTTGACTAAAGGAAGAAAGCCTTGTCCCACCGTGGGGGACAACTCATTTGTGTTCATTTCTTGTAATGTTTGTTGACAGCCCTGGAAGGGGAATACTGTCCAGGGCTCAGCCATAAGACAGATCCTGTTACTACTAGGCTGTCATGATAGAACAGCTGGACATCGCAGAGCAGCGACTTGGGTGAGTGCAGGGGCTTGGCACAGGGCCTAGGGGGCACCTTGCTGAAGGAGCCTAGTGATACTCACATTACAGCTAGACCCACAAAGGGACTTAGGTGCCCAAAGCCCAGTTTTAGGCCCAATTGTGATTCCCAAAAGTGCTGCTCGGCTGCCACCTAACCTTGTAGGTGCCCAAACTCACTCAGTCCTGAAGTTTCTGCCTCTGAACATGCACGCTTCTGCCTCAGGGAGGGCCCAGGTGCCTATCTCACACCTAAGTCCCAGCATGATCCTCCAGCCAGGGGAAGATAGGCTGGGGAATACCTATCTTGTCTGTGGGGACTGATCCAGTAGGTGTACCCTGAGTATTTCTAACTCCACATCAAACAGCCAGGGAGGGAGAAAGCGGCAGCCTCCCTTACAACCTTAAATCCAATGGTTAGAGTACTCACACTGGATTTGAAAGATCCCCCATTTCAACTCCCTCTGCCTGATGAGAAGAGATTTGAACAGGGATTTCCCCACCTCCCAGGTGAGTACCCTACCCACTGGGCTACAGGTTATAAGGAAGGTAGTGGCCCCCTCACATCCACCATTCCGCCCCCCCTCCCCCAAATTTTGGCATAGAGGTAGGCAGTCACCTAAGCTGTTCTCTCAAAAAAACCAACTTATTTAGGTGTCTAAACTGCCTGATTTATTGAATTCCTAGCTGAGGGTCGCAAACAGAGACCGGCGCTTCCCTACGGCTCAGGGTTGGGCACCGAACTCAGAGAGGAGCAGGGCTTTAACATACCTCTTATCAGCATCTCTCATTGGGTAGCTTAGACAGCTCCCTGGCTTTTGTGGATCAGTCTCAGATGCCCATCTCTCCCCATTCATCGTATAGGGGCCCTACATTCCTGAGTCGATACTGTGGTCCCAGTGATTTTTCAAGGTGCCTAAAAGTTAGGCCTTGCAGCACTGGAGTCCCTTTGTGGATCCAGGCTTAGTGACTTCTCTTATGAGTTGGGACTTGTCTCCTTTGTTAGGGCTTGCAGAATCGGGCCCCAACTATACCATATGGTAGTTGAGCCATTAGCAGTAGTTAGGTAGTTTTCAATGGACTTGATGCCCACATAGATCAGTACTTTATGTATTTAGAGCCTGATCACAAACCCATATAAGTCAATGAGAGTCTTTCCAGAGTTTTTGGATCAGGCCTTTAATTTGCTAACTGGATGTTTGTTTTCTTTACTGCTTAACATTTAGCAAAACAAATGTAGAAACTCTTCATATTTACAAAAGAGGCAACAGTGCTAGCTGACTAAAAAGGGTATAATTTGTTGCCCCACTTATCTCATTTTGTTGATTAGCTGCAACAGATGCTGATGCCCAAATCACTTTTTAATATAGTAAATTTGGCACATTTGATAGCTCCTCCTCTTCTTGTACCGTCCTCAACAGACATTAACTGGTACTGTGCCATAATGACAAACATGAGTTGTTTGCACTAATGGCACATCTTGCATTAGCCATCTGCATCCTTCTTTCAAATTTCTTTTGAAGGGCCCGATCCTGCTAATTCTCAGTCACGCAAGCAGTGCTTTCTGACACCTCTTCTCACACTGAAAGCAACAGAACTACAACCATGAATAAGGACTACACATATGAATAAGGTTTTGTAGAACAGGGTCCTGTATTTACAGGATTGATCCTGAGCAGAGCCGGGCAAGATTTTTTTCGAATGAATAGTTTTTACTAAAAAATGCAGTTTGAGTTGACCTAGAACTATATGTGAAATTGACATGATGAGAACCGTAACTGCCTCTGAGTTTAAAGAGAGATGAGTAGCCAGAACTTTAGCACTTGTGTTTGGAGAGAGGATTACTGAGTCCAAATTGGTTTCCACTCTTGTGTTGCAAAACAGTTGTAGTTGATGAGTGATACATCTGCTCCTCCCTCAGAGCTCTGGTCCCAGCTCTGTTGTGGCGTTGGCCGACACCTGGGTCAGCTGGGGTCAGTGGTTTTGACTAAAGCCTTCATCACAAAAGAATTTGTTGTGTTTAGGGCAGGATTAAAAGACAGGTTCCCTGATAGTAACAAAAAGCAACTTTGTCTGGGGTGTCCCAAATACAGCACTCTGTTTAGCTGGCGTTCTGAAAGTAGGGCTACATCCGTATAAGCTGTACTGTTGCTCTTTGCTGTTAATCCTTCTTTGTGCAATGTAGGAGCTGGAGCTATATTTAGAGTGTCAACAAAAAAACAGAACAGGAGGAAGACCTGGAGTCTGTGCCCACTCTTTTCTTTCTGCCTGAGAAATTAACCCAATCAAGAAGTCCAAAATGTGTTTTGTGACTGCTCAGCAACTAGAGAGGATTGTGTATAGTCTGCTGTCTCACAGCTTTTAATTCCATTAACCATTTTGCAGTACAGTTTTGTATCGACGATTCTATACCAAATAAAGTTTCACTGTGCAGTGTACATTTATCTTCCTTGAGCCTCTAATGGAACACATTCGTGTTCCTGTCTTTCACAAACACCCAGTTTTAAGAATGTCTCTAATTGAATTAACCTATTAGACCACGGTTTGCTGTTCCTTCTATTTCTGACTTTCTGCCTGGTGCATCTCCCTGTGGTTCAGCTGGCTGAGAATAAGGGCAGGGTGGAACTTGCAGTCCTCCCTCCACAGCGTGCTGTTTGGTGGACTGCAGAGGCTATTTCATCCATTGGGGCTGCATTAACCTTGGTTGAGCAACTCCATGACCAGAGGGAGGATTTGTTCTTCCTGCACATCTACCTAGACTGGCAGGGCTACTTGGGTCAGGAGATGGATCCTGTATTTGTCCTTTAATGCATAGGAACAACTATTACTAAGTTTCACCACAGATCAATCAATCTCTCTCTCTCTCTCTCTCTCTCTCTCTCTCTCTCTCTCTCATATGTTTTTACCCTGAACCTGAAGCAAATACTCACCAACAACCACACAACAAAAACACTAACCCAGGAATCTATCCTTGCAACAAAGCCTGTTGCCAACTCTGTCCACATATCTATTCAGGGGACACTATCATAGGACCTAATCACATCAGCCACATTATCAGAGGCTTGTTCACCTGCACATCTACCAACGTAATATATGCCATCATGTGCCAGAAATGCCCCTCTGCCATGTACATTGGCCAAACATGACAGTCTCTCTTCAAAAGAATAAATGGACACAAATCAGATGTCAAGAATTATAACATTCAAAAACCAGTCAGAGAACACTTCAGCCTCCCTGGTCACTCAATTACAGACCTAAAAATCGCAATTATTCAACAAAAAAAACTTCAAAAACAGACTCCAACGAGAAACTGGAGAACTAGAATTAATTTGCAAACTGGACACCATTGAAGTAGGCTTGAATAAAGACTGGGAGTGGATAAGTCATTATACAAACTAAAAACTATTTCCCCATGTTAATTTCCCCCTGCTGTTACTCACACCTTCTTGTCAACTGTTTGAAATGGGCCATCCTAATTATCACTAAAGTTTTTCTCCTGCTGATAATAGCCCCCCTTAATCAATTAGAATTGGTATGGCAACACACATTTTTTCATGTGGGGTGGGGTGTGTGTGTGTGTGTGTGTGTGTGTGTAATATAATCTTCCTACTGTCTTTTCCACTGCATGCATCTGATGAAGTGGGCTTTAGCCCACAAAAGCTTATGCTCAAATAAATTTGTTAGTCTCTAAGGTGCCACAAGTACTCCTTGTTCTTTTTTTTTCAGAAAAGCTTGTGCATTTAAACTTCTCGTTTGGTTCAATAAAACCACTGGGAGTGTATTAATCTTTTATGAAACTTTCTAGTAGTTAGATACTGTGTAGATTTGCTGCAACAGGTGTAAGCTACAGTAGAAGAGTCAAATATTTTAGGCTAATTAAAAATACATGGCACAGACATGTTGATCTTGGTTTGACATATTACAAGACTTGCAAGAGTGCAAGGAAATCCTTGTAGGGTGGAGAACACTGCAGTGAAGTTGTTCTTAATCTGGAATGCTTGATGTTTTTAAAGCACAGGAGGATCGCCCGCTATAACCGATTGAAGGAAAGGCATTCCCTTCCATTGATTTCATCGGCTTTGCTTTGCTTTCAATGGCAGTTCCCTGCATTAAGTGACTGCAGAATGGAACCCACAGCACCTAGTCCTCATTTACACTAAAGGTGGCAGTGTAAAAGGGCTTTAGTGTAAATGAAAATCAGGTTTATAATCTTCTGCAGACAGATGACAGCAAAAGCTACAATCAAGCTCTGTTTTAAGCCCAGTTTTAGCACCCCTCTAACTAAGCAGAGCGAAATTGGTGGGCCTTTCACTTAGCAGGCTGACTCTAAAAGCCAAGCAGTATTTTATCTGGAAAGGTTGAAAAAACTACTTTTGAGTTACAAGTCATTAAAACGTACCTAGATGTGATATTTTGACTTGTCTAAGGCCACTTTGTGTCCTCCTAGCTCACAGTCAGCTCATTACTATCCCTCCAAACTTGGAAAGAGCATCAACATATTTGGCGAATGCATTACATCTTAATTTGTAAACATTGAGCCAAATTCTGACTCTGAGTCTGATAGCATACAGGAGACTTTCCCTCAGTGCAAGATGCTGCAATATAGGGCATAGGGGCCTGTCAGAGTGGAAGGGGGAATGTCAGTAGTACCTTGTATTATGGCTATTCTGGGCTGCAGATGACCCATAGGCAGAAGTAAGAAGTTACTGTAAATTAAAGCAGAGGTTGTTCTTGGGGTGACCAGATGTCCCGATTTTATGGGGACAGTCCCGACTTTTGATTCTTTTTCTTGTATAGGCTCCTATTACCCCCCACCCCAGTCCTGATTTTTCACATTTGCTGTCTGGTCACCCTAGTTGTTCTTGAACCATACAATGTGATTCTACCTACACTCTCTCTCACTCGCGCACTCTTTCTCTTTCTCATTCTCATTGTGGGCCTAATCCAAAATCCAGTGAAGTCAATGAGACTTTGCATTGATTTCAGGTGGGGTTGCATTTGACCCTATATAAACTATTGGTGCATTTGAATATCTATATACCTTCCTCTAATGGCTCTTTTGCACACTTGAATACAGAGGGGTGTTTTAGATTGTAATTTTCCTTGGTGTATATACATTGTTTTTATATGTTAATATTTAGGAAATTGGCATTACAGTGTAACATAAATGGCATTTGAATCTTACAGCAGTGAAACTAATAAATTAAACTCATCAAGGTTCTATTCAGCTGAGAGCTGTCAAATTATTTTCCTATTTTGTTTTTGCAATGCAAAAACAAAAAGTATGCTCACAGTACATGCTCTTCTACCAGGACTGCCAAGATTTATGCAAAAATGTCACCTTGTCTGAGATGAGACTAAAGTTCTCAACAATCTTAAAAGGTGTTTGAGTGTCTGGAGGGATTTCCTGAATTTTGTTCTAGTTTAAAAATTTAAAAAAATCTTCTAATTGTGTTCTTTGATGGATGATTCCTGGTAAGTGTGTAATAATATACTTGGTAAATTAAAATATTTCTGCCTCTGAAGAAAAGAGGCTGAGTATGGTGGGAATATAACAAGCAAACTGCGCCCTCAGAGATATACCATGTGAATATGAGTTATGTAAACTATGCTGAAGGGCTTCTTACTATTTCACAAAGCTGCAAAATGTAGAGGACCTTTGCTGGGCTAGACCTTCCAACAGATTGTTCTGCTATAAATCTGTTTATATGTGCATTTGTACTTGCATGTGGAAACTGGGTAACAGCATGCAATCCTTAGGCACTGAAGGTAACTAATTGTACAAATAATGGCCCTGTTTCTCATGCTGGTGCAGTAAATGTACACACATACAGGTCAAGACATACATGAATTTTGTGTGCTAATCTTAGCATTCCTCAGCTGAACATTTCTCCTTGTAATTGGAATCTAGTTTGAAGAGGTGTTGTCGCATAGTTTTTTTGCATCTCTTTAATTTTACCTTTGAGAGCATAGTGTAAGACAACGAAATGAAATTCGTTCATAAGTAAACAGGCAAAGCAGTGGTAAGCAGAGAACCCATTTGTGTATTGGCAATGTTGTCTAGCTCATGTTGATCAAGAAATATGAGTAACCACTGGGATGTTGACTATAAGCTAAATTGTCATACCCCTTAAAGGGGAGCAAGGTCCTCACCCTCTCTTACTCCCTTGCTCTGCCTTGTTCAGATTTCAGGCCTGAATACAGGGGGAGGAGAGAGGCTGCATGCCTGGTACCCCCCTTACCTCTGCTCCACAAGCAAGTGAGCAGAGAAGACCAAGGCCTGGAAGGAGCCTTGGCTCATGTGTGCGCACACTCTTGCTCACTGGCAAGAATAGTTGACTAGATGCACAGATAGTAAACTGCTACATTAAAAAGGGTGTAGTAATTTACTCCTTTCCTAGATCGAGCAGGGAGCGAGGCAGGAAATGTGGCTCTAGGCTGCTCCTGGGCCAGTGCAGCTACACACTGCCCCCACGCGGGTAAAGTTACATCTAAACACAGGAGGCTAGACTGTAAGCCATGTCTCCAACTGAGACATTTTCTTACTGATTCTGAACTCTGCTGAAAATGAATTGTTCACAAATGACGGGTGGGGATCTGAAACTGGACTAAATGGGTGGCTACAGCAAATGATACTGTCCTCTTGAGTATTGAGTACTGTCCTCTTGAATATACAGGCAAGACTGAATAAAGGCCAAATCCTGATCCCATTGAACTCATTGGAAAACTTGCCATTGACTTGAGTGAGATCAGCACTTGGCCCCTAGAAAAGAGGGCTCACCTCTGCAGGGATGGATTTCCCTATTGTGCTGTTTTATGGTTCTGAGTGTGCACATGCACAGGATAAGGTAAAGTGCAATGATATTTTTCTACTGTTTGTTGTGATATGCTAAACCTCTTACCATTTGCATAGCACCTTTTCATCCTGTGTGGCTTTACTGATGTGTATATAAAATTGTCCAGCACTAAATATTACCAGCTCTAGACTGACCCTCCTTCCCCCACCAGCAGATATCTCACACCTCTTCAGAAAATAAATTAGGACAAATACCACATGTAATTGAAATCACTGGGTGGGAGGAAAGTAACTCCCTGAGTTGGTGCCAGTTCACTTCCTCGTTTAAGAAAAATCCCCTGGGGATGGGGTCAGAGAAGGCAGAAAACTGAGGTGAGGTGAACTGAACCTTAACATTTTCCAGGAAGCATGGCCTCTTCCATGGTGCTGAAGATGGGCTGTAGAGCAGGCAGTGCATGAGGTTCCAACACATCAGAAGTAAAAGCCATTCTTCGGCAATGGTTGCGTTTTCATGTGGCTCTCTGTGCTTTCTTTTCCTCCCTTCCTCACCAGATCTTTGCTCCTTGTTCCTGTCCCCACCATGGCATGAGCTTTGTTGTACTGTAGTTGGCAGAGGTCCCTGTGGTTGCTCATTGTCAACCATGGAGGGACTCTGCAGGCATTAATGCTGCTCTCTAAGATACGTGTATGTGAAAACCTTGTGGTTAACCAGAGGACAGTACCACAGAACAGCTGGTCCCCTGTTCCACTTACTGCTGAGTCCATAAAGCACCAAAACAGGAGCATCTGTATAGGGGTGCTATTTAGGGAGGGTAGGGGGAGCTCTTGCTCCCTCTCCCCCAGTTTCGTACCTGAGGTCTGCTCACAGAACACACCCTAGCCCCAGACTGACCTTTTAACTGCAACACAGCTTGCGTGTGATATATGATGAGTTCTATGCTGCCCCAGCTTCCATCCTTGGGGCAGGGAGTTTGTTTATAAACAGAGACAGGGTGGTTAAGATAATAAAAAGGTTTGTCTGTAAATTAGATAAAGATCCCTTAGATGATCCTGAAAGCATTGCCAAGCACTCCAGTTAAGATAGAAAGCAAAGGGTTAGGAATAAATGCTCAATTCTCAGAATGGAGAGAGAGATGAATAGTGGTGTCCCCCAAGGGTCTGTACTGGGACCAGTGCTGTTCAACATATTCATAAATGATTTGGAAAAAGGGGTAAACAGTGAGGTAGCAAAATTTGCAGATGATACAAAACTACTCATGGTAGTAAAGTCCCAAGCAGACTGCAAAGTGTTACAAAGGACTCTCATAAAACTGGGTGACTGGGCAACACAATGGCAGATGAAATTCAGTGTTGATAAATGCAAAGCAATGCACATGGCAAAATATAATCCCAACTATACATACAAAATAATGGGGTCTAAATTACATGTTATTCATCAAGAAAGATCTTGGAGTCATTGTGGATAGCTTTTTTGTTGAGTGGATGTTTTCAGAGAACTAACAGAATACTGGGAATCATTGGGCAAGGGATAGATAATATGACAGAAAATATCATATTGCCTCTATCTAAATTCATGGCACACCCACATCTTGAATATTGTGTGTGGATCTGGTCACCCCATCTCAAAAAAGATGTAATGGATTTGGAAAAGGTACAGAGAAGGGCAACAGAAATTATCACGGGTATGGAAATGATAGCCGTGTGAGGGGAGATTAAAAAAACTGGGACTTTTCAGCATAGAAAAGAGAGAACTAAGGGGGGATATGATAGAGGGCTATAAAATAATGAATGGTGTGGAAAAATTGAATTAGTGTTATTTACTCCTTCACATAACACAAGAACAAGGGGTTGCCCAATGAAATTAATATGCAGCAGATTTAAAACAAAAAGTATTTATTCAGTATTTCTTCCCAGGATGGGCAGGGATGCAATACCATGCTCTGAGTGTCGGTAGCCTCTGTTTGCCAGAAGCTGGGAGTGGGCAACAGGGGATGAATCACTTGATTTCCTGTTCTGTTCATTCCCTCTGAAGCACCTGGCATTGGCCACTGTTGGAAAACAGGATGCTGGGCTAGATGGACTATTGGTCTTGCCCAGTATGGCCGTTCTGATATTCTTGTATAGAACCCAGATATATCTGCCCCCACCTCCCTGCTGTAACCCACTAGATCCCACTTCCCTCCCAGAGCTGAGATAGAACCCAAGAGTCCTGATGGGGTCTCTCTCCACAGACTTAGTAACAAAATAAGAACATAAATTAAAATTTTAAACCTAGCGAGAGTGCCCCTTCAGTGACTTGCCACAAGATGTCAGAACATGTTAGTATTTGAGCTGAGTGGGTCTAATATTTAATTTTCTTTCTTTTATATAGGCATTAGATACAGTGCTCCTTCAGCTAGCTAATTGCTAAGCTATCTGTCAAAAAACTAGAGTTTTCAGGTGCCTAAATAGCCCCTGGAATCACAATGAAAGTTGTCCCACCCTACCAAAATCTGAAATGGTGCCCTGCATCTGTACTATCTATGGCTGCAAGGAGAAGGAAACCGCAGTCTCCTATTTCACAAAGTCAGATTGGGTTCCCTCCATGCAAATTTTGTATTCCTTGTGCACTCAGAAGTCCAACTCATGTCATTGGGAGTTTTGGGTGCATGATGAATGCAGGATCAAGCCCTAAATCATCAACATTCCTGTCCTATGCAGGGCACATAGAATCATAGAAATGTAGGGCTGGAAGGGACCTTGAGAGGTCATCAAGTCCATTTGTACCCCCTCCCTCCCCAGCACTGAGGCAGCATCAAATATACCTAGACTATCCGTGACAGGTTTGTCTAACCTCTTCTTATAAACCTTCAATGATGGGGATTCCACAACTTCCCGTAGTAACCTATTCCAGTACTTAGCTATCCTTGTAGTTAGGGAGATTTAGGTTGGCTATTAGAAAAATCTTTCTGCAAACTAAGCCAATTATCTTTGTCCTTCATTTGGAGAACATGTATTTGGTGAACTGTCCTCTTTATAACAGCCTTTAACGTATTTGAAGACTCATGTCCCCCCTCGTCCTTCTCTTCTCTAGCTTAAACATGCCCAGTTCTTTCAACCTTCTCTCATGGGTCACAGAAGCATTCTCTGCTACTTTATCAGGGGTGCAGGCTCATCTCCCTCTCTCTTTCAATTGTTCCATCCCATGCTTTCCACAAACAGACAGGAACATCCAATTCACTTGAGTAATCGTAGACTTCTGGCTCAAACAGACACATTTATAGAAGATTTAACTCAATCAATTCAGGCATTCCCTTGTGTGTGCTAAAGGGACAAGTCAGCTGGGAGTTAGAGGACTGGCTGCTGTACACATGACTGAATCATGAACGTTTCATTTTTATGTTCTCCCAACTGGACTGATCAAGACTCAGCTTGAAGCTCTAATGGGATGAGATCTTACTTCAAATGTTGCTTTGCCTCATCCTCAAATTTGGTTGTTGTAGATCTGGCTGAGGGAGGGCTAGACAATGCACACACCCTTTGCACCTGGTCAACATTCAACCAATAACTAGTCCCATATCTGGGATACCATTGCATACATTTTCTCAGTTCAGCGTGCATTATTGTAGTTGTGAAACACAAAAGGGTTTCTGCAGCCTACATGTGCACAGTGAGAACTATCTGAACTCTGATCCACAATAACAAACAATATAACCATACAAAATGTTTTTTCTACCAGGAAAGAAACAAAAATGTTGTGGGTTTCCCTCCCTCCCCGGTGTTCTGAGAATATAAAAATGAGGTAGGCTGGGCAAGGTTGGATTTACACCTTGTGTGCTCTTAGACACCCCTAGTGGCCAGGAGCTGTGGAGTACCCCTCACCTTGGAGCTCTGAACTGGCGTGGGTGATGGGGATAGCCCGCCACGTTTAACTTTTAGGTGCCCCACCACACAGCCTACCACCACAACTGCCCAGTGCCCTGTCTAGACCCCCCCACACACTTCCAAGCATCCCAACACACACCTCCCCCTTCCCCCACCTTCTCACTGCCCAGAGCCTCTCCGCAAACCACCCCAGAGACCCACTCTCCCACATCCTGCCCCCGGCCACACTCACCAGCCCCTCTGGGAGGTGACTGTCTGCACTGGGCTGAGCTGGCAGCATGGCCAGTCGGGGATCACTCTGGCCCCTCGGGAGTGGCAGGATCAGCCAGGCTGGAGCAGGAGCGTGGTCTTCCAAGGCCCAGCAGGGCCCCCTGCATTGGACTGCTTAGCGCTTCCCCTGCCTCAGGGAGCTGCTTCGCCTCCCCTGCTGGCAGGAGCGCTCCAGCAGAGCTGCATGGGGCGGTCTCCCTCTCAGCCAGCCCGCCCCCTACTAGGACCTGAGAGTGACCGACTTTGAATTTTTAGGGTGGGTGACTCTTGGATTCATGGGGGTCCTAATTCTGAAACAAGGGTGGATTGCTTGATATTTCCCCTATTAGCACCACCACCTTTGTAACTACTTTACATAAAATGTTTTCTTTATGTTCAAGGAGGAGGGATAGCTCAGTGGTTTGAGCATTGGCCTGCTAAACCCAGGGTTGTGAGTTCAATCCTTGAGGGGGGCCTCTTAGGGATCTGGGGCAAAATCAGTACTTGGCCCTGCTAGTGAAAGCAGGGGGCTGGACTTGATGACCTTTCAAGGTCCCTTCCAGTTCTAGGAGATGGGATATCTCCATTAATTTAATACCTGTCATGTCCTGCATCTATGGATTCTGGATCATGTTTTGTGGAGTGTCTGTGCATATCTGTATCAATCTAGTTGATGTTCTGTGATTGGCGAGTACGATGGTTATACCTAACACTATTAGCCATTGAGGGTGAAGTTGAGGTTGGTAACATCACTAGTAAAATTGGTTAAATTATTTGTGGTTAATTTTGGCATTTTGAATTTTTTCTTAAATGAGTTCCACAGTGCTACCCATTTGCCTGAAAGATTTGTTATTGGGATTCCACAACTGCCAGAGCATTGCCCATGCTGATACCCGAAGGGATGATATGGAGAGATGAAGACCATAGTCTACAGTTTCCAAAAGTAGTAGCGACTTTTGGGTTCTCATCTTGACATCTGAAAGAAGCTTAATTTTCCCCTCCCCCTTCCATCCTCCCCTCCCCCCCCCCCCCCCCGCCACACACATTCACTAGTCACTTTTGAAAAATTAGGCCAGCAGACTTGTATACTTACTACAGCTCTACCCTGAACCTTACGTGGGGCGGAGGCAGGGCCGGCACCAGCCAAGCAAGCTGGGGCTTGGGGCGGCAGATTGAACGAGGCGGCATTCTGCCCAATCCTAGGGCGGCACGGCCGCTTTTTTTTAATTTATTTTATTTTATTTTATTTTATTTTATTTTTTGCTTGGGGCAGCCAAAAAGCCAGAGCCAGCCCTGGGGGGGTGGAGGGGCTAGGGTAGATAGGTCAGGCCCAAGATGGGCCAGCCTTACTCTGTTGGCACCTCCATCTCCAGTGTACTTCCCGATATTAATTGTTTCCTAGGCAAGACAAAAACAAAGACAACCTTAACCAGGCCATTCTAACAACCATCATCCAAATGTCAATGACACTTACCACAGACCACTGAAACTCTTGTGTTATATATGTCTGTGAACAACACGTATAGAATACAACTGCTCAGCTCAAAAAAAACACCATTAAACTAACTTTTTTCCAAACAATTTTCCTGCAGAAAACCTTTTGAAAACCTCCTGGTTCATCATGCTTTGGAGTGATGAGCTGCATGCCCCTGTGCGCTGCTTGTAGCATTAAGTTTTCCTGTCTGAATGCTAGCTATTCAACAGAATTAAAACCCTTCCTTTTAGTGATATGATCTCCTTTTGTAATTCGATATAGTTCATATTTCTGTAATTATTTTCATTTTAAGTTGTATTTGAGTTCTCAGTGGGGCTCAGCTGATAGTATTTCTAATATTATTTTATCCCTGATTCCAGTCTTTGTATCCATAAACTAATCTCTGGGATGACAATGTCCTGTGTATCCTGAGCACACGTAACAATATGATCCTTGTGCTGGCCATGGCTACCCTGGTTGAACCATCTAGCGAGAGCTGTTATCTCCCCTTACATAAGAACTGTGCTGCCAAAGCAAATGTTCATGGGACTCCTTTCTGTGAGGTCCTAAACACCATCTCCTACTGGTTTCATCTAGAGCTGAAAGCAGTCAGCGCCTCACAGAAACTGGCCCTATGACAGTGTGTAGATAGGACTTAATGATTTGCTACCTTGGTTGATTGACCGCCATAGTTTTATACCATGTTGAATTTAGACAACCACATACACCAGTATTCCAGAATCAGCTTATTTATTTGTATTACCGTAGTACCTATGGGTCCAAGTCCATGACTAGGGCCCCGTTGTGCTAGGTGCTGTACAAATGTAGAATAAAAAGATGGTCCCTGCCTCAGGAACCATACAGTCTAAGTAATACTCATAGACTTTAAGGTCTGTGATCATGATCTATGGCTCTATGCTGACCTGGACATTGAAGGCCACAGAACCTCACCCACCCACTCCTGTAATAGCCCCCAAACCTCTGGCTGAGTTACTGAAGTCCTCAAATCATGATTTAATGACTTCAAGTTACAGAGAATCCACCATTTACTCTAGTTTAAACCTGCAAGTGACCCATGCCTCACGCTACGGAGGAAGGTGAAAAACCTCCAGCGTCTCTGCCAATCTGACCTGGGGGAGGAAATTCCTTCTTGAGGCCAAATATGGCATTCAGTTCCCACACACCTGGGAAAGAATTCTCTGTAGTAATTGAGCCCTCTCTATCTCATCACCGGCCCTTGGAGATATTTGCAAGCAGTTGCAGATCGGCTGCATGCCATTTTAGGCAGTCTCATCATACCATACCATCCATAAACTTATCAAGCTCAGCCTTGAAGGCCAGTTAGGTTTTTTTGACCCCACTGCTCCCCTGGGAAGGCTCTTCCAGAACTTCACTGCTCAGATTAGAACCTTCACCTAATTTGAAGCCTAAACTTGTTGATGGCCAGAGGGACTCTGTCAAAGTTCACAGGCTCAAGCAATCTATGTGATCTTTGCCCTTCACTTCAATGGGAGGAGGATTAAGCCCGTAAACTTCATTTTAAATAAAATAACAATTACCATTTATGCAACTGAGAACCTACTGCAGTGCTGTTCTCCCATTCTGCATCCCTGCGCCTCTAGTCAGCAGGGCCGGCTCCAGCATTCCAAGCAGGTGCTTGGGGCGGCAATCTGCAAGGGGCAGCAGTCCGTGTGTTTTTGCTGCCCCAAGCAGCATGCCGAATTGCCGCTGTGGACAGCGGGGCAGTCCATGTGCCGTTAGGGCGGCAAGCATGTTTCTGCGGCGGCAGCAATTTGGTGGTAGCTTCTATGTTCAGCTGCCCGTGGCGGCAATTCGGCAGCTTCTGTCTTCCGGCTGAAGACAGAAGCTGCCGCCGAATTGCCGCCATCGTGGAAACGCGCGTGCTGCCCTAACGGCACACAGACTGCCCCCGTCGTCCGCAGCGGCAATTCGGCGTGCTGCTTAGGGTGGCAAAAACAATAGAGCCGGCCCTGCTAGTCAGGAGACTGCTTATGGAAATTCACAAGCATCCGATCTTTCTAGTGCTTCAGAGAACATCATGTTTGCTCCCAAGAACAGAGTAAGCAGACTTGAAGTAGCTTGACATGCCTTTGAGCATTTGAAACAAAGCCAAACTAAAGCAGAATAATCTTCATAGGAAGTGATCTAAACCTCATTGCCTGAGATATTTAACACTGCACTGGACAAGTCAAATGAGCTAATAGATCTTTTCTATCTCTAAAAATCTATAACTCTCTAAAAATTTGGTAGGTCTAATTTTAGATCTTGGGCGTCCTTTTTAACAATCTTTTTCTAGCATTAATTAAGTCTCTTTGTAGCTAATAAAATTGCTGCTTTATTAGAAGTTATGAATTACTCACTTACATTATGGTATTCCCAGGAAATAATAATAGATTTTTCTAATATTTTTTCACAAACAAAATTAGCAACACCTTAGCAATTTCAACATATCCCTGTAACAAAATGTCTTGAACTCAAATTTAAAAGCATAATGTGAAATATGCTTCAGGTTGTAGGCATGTGACACTCATTATCAATATGAATGGATAGATAGAAAACTTATTGTATAATTTTACTTTACGGAAGCAGCTTGAATGAATAGGAAATAGTGAGTGGAATCCTAGCCCCACAGACATTGCGAGTTTTGTCACTGACTTCCATAGAGCCAAGATTTCATCCAGAGTGTTTTGGGGACAGAGAAAGTTAGTGAAGAGAGGAGATACCAGTAGTTTTGGGAATGCCATTTTGATGTATATAAAACTAGGGTTAGTTTTTGTTTTAGCATTGTGTTTTGAATTTATGCTTTGCCAAAACAAAAACAAGATCCATTTAGATCTGGGTCCCATTTCTCCTATATACCTAGAGTTCAGGAGTCTGGGTAGATGTTTCTGGTTTTAGTCCATTTCTATATGAAACAGATTAGCGAAACTATAGAGTGATTTAGGTTTTCCAAAACCTAACTATAGTTTAGATCCAATGCTCAAGTTATCCAAACCCCAGGAGATAATAAATTGTTCTGTTTTAACCCATTTCTATTTTTTCTTAATCTCATAGTGATTTTTGTTAAAATATATTTTAATTTTATTTCTTCATTCCTTCCCCATTTTTGTATTTTCTCACCATGTGGAAACTACAAAATATGGATTACACACAGATGAGGCAGCCACCTAGTAGACAGTAATCTAGCTCTGAGCAAATGCTATGTGCAAGAGTATAGAATGGCTGCGTTGGAAGACACTTGTATTGTGTTGTAGTGATTATCAATAAGTTGACTCATATGGACGGTGAGATGGATGAGATGCTTTTGGGATACACACTAGATAAAAATGAATATGCTGTGCAAGTCAGAGCCAGGTAAATCTACTTGATACCGTGTCTTACAGCAAAATTAGGGCCTATTCCTATGATCCTGAGCAGCTCATGCAGGTCTGGTGAAAGGTTTTGTGCAGTCTCCCCTTCAGTAGGCGCAATGACAAACTTGTATTGTTACCCAGCATAAGATTGTTCTTCAGATATAGTGGAGGTAGGACTGGCAAACTCAGGCTCCTGGTCTTGTAAATACTCAAACGTTTAGGTTTGTGCTTAACTTTAAGCACAGATGTTTGCAGGATCAGGAGCCCTGTTCAGTGTTTGATGTCTTCAAAGGATGCCCCTCTGTGTTGACAATACAAATATTCCTAAGGAGCCTAGAAAACACGAAGTGGTGAGGCTCATTCCTGGCAGTGGGGGGGAGGAATGTGTCATCATCCTTCTGCTGCCCCAGTAGCATATGGGATTTGTAATTTTTTGTGTATGGAAGGTTGCTAGTAGTAACCTTCCATTATTCCTTCAGCTGAACATCCAGAAGCACTGTGAGCAAAGTCTTCTCTCTGTTGCCCATTTATAGTCAGTCTCTCCTTAAAGATGATAAAGCTACAGGTTTTTAAATGACTGTAAATAATGTCTTTGGACAGTAGGTTGTATTTGGAAAGGACTGCAGTAGTGGTACTGTAGCACATGCACATAGATCACTCTAATAGATAATAAGGTCTGTGATGAACAGGCATTGTGAGCCCAGTAGCTTCAATTATTTACTCCAGTGTTTCAATTTACAGGTTCTGTTTTTATCTATCCACATCATGAAGTTTCATAGGCAGAAGTAGTGGGATGCTGACTTCTTACATTCAGACTCCATGTGTTGCACTGAAAATAATAAGTCCTGATATATACACGCTTCGTATTTGGCATAGCATATAGTTTGTATTCTCCAAAGTTTCTGGTATTAGGGATTTAATTGTAGAAACAAGTGTGGTGGGGTTTAAATAAATATTGTGTTTTCTTTCACTCACAGTAACAGCTGTGATTTTATTTTTTCTTTTCTTTCACAGGAAGAAGGTATAGTGAAGGAAATAGACATCAGTCATCATGTAAAGGAAGGTTTTGAAAAGGCGGATCCTTCACAGTTTGAGTTGCTGAAAGTATTAGGGCAAGGTTCCTACGGAAAGGTAATTTTCTACAGTAGGTAATCATTCAGATTAGCATTGTGAGAAGATAACATAATGGACCTAATCTGCTTTGAACGGCACTAGTCCCATTCCATTGAAGTCAATGAAGTTGCAGGGGCAGAAGAGCATATTTGCCATTTACTGGTGTCCTATGTAAGACACAGGTTGGGGATAATATTTATAGGGCTAGGCCTAGAACACAAGTGAGTGTTATGTACTAGTTATGTAATCCCCTCCTTGTTGCATTAACCCACCCCCCAGCTGTTCCAGAGGTGGTGATTGTGCTATAATTGCTAGTTAGGGGACATTGGTTGGGATTTTCAAAGAGGCCTGTGGGAACTAGGCATCCAATTCCCGTTGACTTTCAATGAGGTTTGGTCACATAATTCCCTCAAGTCCCTTTGAAAATCCTCTGAGGTTCATGTTCTGAGCTCTGGAAATTCCAGGCTTAGGGAGCAAGCTAGCAACCATTAAAGTTAAAGCATGGGACTGGGAGTCAAATGTTTTAGTTCCAGCTCTGCCAGTGACACCATGTATGGTCTTGAGCTTTCACTTACCTTCTCTGTGCTTCAGTTTGCCCATCTATAAAATTAGATTGATAGCTTCCTCACAGTGGTACTGAGAGAACTTTATGGTGCTCAGATGAAAAGTACTATGCAACTGCAAAGTATTATTATCTTTAAGAAAGATTAAACTAGTTTTGCATTGTCACATCCATTTTTAATGCCCACAAAAGCCATGTTTGTGCACACAGTCCATTGCTGTGTGCATATTGTACATATCTATTACAAAACAACGTACAAAGACTAGAAACCACAAACCATCACCTGAATGTCCTTTGGTTAAGCATCTACATTTCTATGGTCTGAACGAATGAGATCTCCAAACCTTTGCAAGTGTGACCCCCCCCGCTAGCGGCTGGTGAGCCTAATTTAAACCAGGTGCCAAAAATCCTTGTTTAAAGTTTATTTTTCTTGGTTTGTTTGAAAACCTATTCCCCAGGCTGGAACCCTTGATCAATCTGCTTTACTCAAGAAACTGATGCAGTCCTAAAATCAACTGAGTTACACCAGCATAAAATGGAGAAAGTGTCAAGATGTCTAGAGTGGCTCACAACTGTGAGTGCCGACCTCAGGGCAGACACTCCAAAGTGGTTGTATGTTCTAGAATTAGATTTCAACAATCCAGTAACAAGTGTGAACTCCTGAAGCACTATAATTGTCTTACCATGGAGTCGCAGACAGTCCCCTTGGGCATTCCACTCTATCTTCCCACCCAGGCAAGCTGGACTATGTGATAGATGGTCACTTTACACCAAAAATCTCAATACTCAGTTTACTCCCATTCCCAAAGTACCAGTCAGTCACTTACCCCAGGTCATTTGTACTCCAATCTCAAACCAAAGATAATGCCTGTAGTCAATCCTGTAATAAACTAACGATTTATTAACTAAGGAAAACAAATAGGAGTTATTTATAAGGTTCAAACAGGAAACACACACACACACACACAAATGAGTTACCATTAAATTTAAAATGATCATATAAGATTCTATGATAAGCAGCTCTATATGTCCTTAAGGGCTGACCAGGCCAAGCAGCATGGGGATCTCTTGCTTATGTTTAGGAATCTTTACTCCTCCAGGTCCAGACAGCATAAAGATCCTGGTTTCTTCTTGTCAGGGATTTTTATCCCCTGTTCCCCAGAATCCAAGCGGATGGGATGAGTTCATGCACAGCTTTTCACATTGTGGAAGAAGTTAGGAATGCTATCAACAAGGTCTCTGTTCTTGATGCTACATAATGCTAATTTGCCTTCAGTGGGCCATCTTGTGTGCAGGATGAACACTTTACCTGCTTTTCCTGTTTGAGTTATACAGTGACAGGTTTACAATGCAAACATTCAGTATAACATTATAATATTAAGTAGGATTAATGCATGCAACATCCTACTAACATTCCATGAAGTCTACATACTAAATACTTTCTTATAACATTAATATCTATTTTAACTATACTAACCCACAGGTAAAGCCAGACTGGCTTCCAGCTATGCATTTGTCAGTGTCCAATGAGGCCTGGGGCCTTGGCATAAGCTGGCACCTGGTCTGCCAGGGTCACATACTGATGAAGCACACCCTACAATTTTATTCCTGAGACAAACTATATCTAGAGGAGTTATCCGCTTTCCTGAACACTGCAAACAGATAACTATCACTGCATCTGTTACAAGTTCCCTGGGATGAGGGAATTTGGAAACCCTTCACCAACAAATTTATGACCTGCAGCCCTGCATAGGAAGGACCATAGTATTCTTGTGTTCTGAACATCTGCATTTAAAAAACAGCCAGACCAAGTAAGCATTGGCTGCTGCGGTGAGATGCAATGGGTTTAAAAAAAAAAAAGTGGGGGAGGGTTTGTTCTTTCAAGATCAGCAATTGGCAGCTCTCCTTGTTCCAAATGCCCCAGATCTTTTGCTCTGTTGTAGTTTCTCTCTATCAAACTTAATCCAAACTTTTCAGAATATGGGTATAATAAATATTTCAGAAATGGTTCAATGGCCGTCTTAGAGTGTACTGCTGTATTTCATTGTTAGTCCTCTAAATTGGCTCTTTACAGTTAACATTTCACAGCTAAAATAGCTAGTCTCTGGTGCCACAAAAATACTTACCAAAGGAAGACTTGGTCCTGTTGGGCCAGGTCCATACACTTCAGTGAAGGATCAGGGAATAACGGGGTACAGATTCAACCTAGCTTGGGTTGTGGGTGATTGCAAGCCACCATTCAGGGAGCTATGTGAAATAAGTTAGTGCTCTCCATACCACCACAGGCACTACTTGGCAGCTTCAGCCGAGAGGCATGGGATTGAATGCCCCTGGAAAGCTAATCGCCTCTTTGCTCCAGTAATGGTCCCTACAGGTTAGGACAGGGTGGGGAAGCTTGCACTAGGGTTCCTTGTGCTGTTCCTATCTAGGTTTTCATCACCATAATGTCTGAGATCCTTGTTTAACTTTATAGCATGTTAGTCTCCAGGACTGTCAAATCACCACTTTTCATGGCTACTAGCTGGAGCCAACTCTCTGCTGCAGGATGCTCAAAGAAACTTCCTTTGTAGTCTAGTAGAGCTGCAGGTGCTCAGCATCTCTGAAAATCTTATTTAGGTGCCTAAACAAGGGTTTAGTTGCCTAACTTTAGGTAACCACATAGGTTGCGGGGAATTTTGACAATTCTATTTGAATTCCATTGTACCTTTAAGAATAAGAAGACATCATTTTGCAATACAATGCATTTTTGTTTGTGCCATTTCCCTTTTGGTTTCATAATTATTTTGATGTCCTCTAAAACAGCACACAGTGTTCCTTGACTCATTTGTTTTGGAGGGGAATGCAGACCAACTGCAATATCCCATGCTACACAGAACAGCTGACAAATGACTAATAATTTAAGTTGATGATTTTTCTTATTACAGCCATAGGGATATTACTGGCTTTGCAAGATTATATACCATACAGTGAGAGTTATTTTTTTTCTGCCCCATACTTCAGCCATTCCAGTTTAATATCTGTGCAGGTATAATGTGCTGTGCTGCTGAAAGTTCAAGGCCTCTTATGAAACAGTATATCTAATACTGTCCACTTGATTGGGAGTTAGATACCATGCCAATGTTTAAAGGTGAATAACAATGCTGAAACTCTGGGGTTTAGCCAAAGTTGCTTACTGTGATTTTTTTTTCCCCCACTTCCGATCCCCATAATGCTAGACACTATTTCTGAGTAGAATTGAGTGAAAAACACACACGTTTCTGTGGATAGTTGAACTTTTAAATGATTAGCTTTGGCAATGTCCAGTCCTCTTTCTGTCTTTGATTGCCATGAATATTTGAGTAATTGAGCTTAACTGAGCAAGAATGTTAATTAAAAATGCATTTTTCAAGTTGTATCTGTAGAAGCTAGATTTTACACTTTGAACGCACAATTATTGGTGGTAGAGGTGCTTCACTTCTAGTATCTGTCCAGCAGCAGAAGTCCTGAAATACCCCAGAGAACAGCTTCTCTGATTATATTTCTGGCCCATGTGGAACCAATATTATACTGGAAATTGACTGAAAGACCATGCTCTTCAGAGACTTCTTGCCTTATTGATATACCAAGGAGGTATGAATAGTTTGTAAATCTTCAAACTAAGTTTTGGGAGGCTTATAGTGACTGAACTAAATTGCCTATTTCTCCCTTTCCCTTTTGTCCCAAAAATTCATCTGGGACTAGATAGGAAGAAATTGCTGCACACAATAAAACAAAAACATGTATTTTGTATTTTCAGAGTCAAAAGGTGTAATAATAGGAACCTCTCTCAGATGTACGCTGGGCAAACTATCTGTATTGGTGACCAATTCATTGATCAAATGTAGCCCTTTTTTCTGTTCATGAAGTTTTCATGAACAGACTTTGATCTTCGCAATTTTACAATACTTATGCACACACATGTCAACTTCTGGATTGTTAATGAACTATTCAACTACATGCTCAGATTGTCAATCATGAATAATGAATCGCATAATATGGCTTCTTCTCTCTGAGTCAAATGATTAAACCTCTTTAAATGGGCTGAACACATCTGGGCACAAATGGCAAATATCTTGTTTTCATGCAAATAGAGCAGTTACTCAAAGAACATCCATTCTCCAGACGTTCATGTGAAATAGCTGTTCAGAAATCAAACGTTTACAAACACTGTTACTATTCAACCAGCTTTAACTGGATGTGTAAAGAACTGATAATATTAAACATGTCACCTTTAGGAGAGGGCAATAGGGTAGAAAATGAAGCTTACAAGGGCCAGCTAAGCCAATTGTTTGTGAAGTAAAAACTAAACACTTTGAGCTATTAACTTTTCCTTAGAATTCTTGCTGTCTCAGTATCCATTACTTCATCAACTTCAGCAAATGCTCTCCCCTCAAACCACAGTACTTGATTACATAAATGTCTTATTTTTGTAGGTCTTTCTGGTGAGGAAGATCAAAGGATCTGATGCTGGCCAGCTTTATGCAATGAAGGTACTTAAGAAAGCAACTCTGAAAGGTATGGATTAAGACACTGAGCTGAAAACGCTATCTCTTGTACTAGAGTATACTTTTATTGCAATGTTTAGGATTTGTTGGCATAGTTTTGTAGGATTTAGGAACACAAAAGCATGTTCTTATCAGCCTCCATCATTCAACTTCCTCATTATGGACTGGACTGAACTGAACTTACTAAAACTCCACACTTTCAGTGCAACATTGTGCCTTAATAATTGCACCCAAAATTTTGCACCTCCAAGTTATTTGCAGGATCAAATAATAGATGTGGAAATAGCAACAGAGGGTCCTGTGGCACCTTTAAGACTAACAGCAGTATAGGGAGCATAAGCTTTCATGGGTAAGAACCTCACTTCTTCTGAAGAAGTGAGGTTCTTACCCATGAAAGCTTATGCTCCCTATACTGCTGTTAGTCTTAAAGGTGCCACAGGACCCTCTGTTGCTTTTTACAGATTCAGACTAACACGGCTACCCCTCTGAGAGATGTGGAAATGTTATTTTACAGCACCTGCAAATCAGGCAATAGGTGCAGGTGCTCTCATTTTCACCTGCAGTAAATTGCAGGCAGTGTTATTTGTGGGCACCAAATTAGAGGGCAGTTCCAAAAATTGATCCCTAAAATTTTTACATCAAAAAAGTTTTTTTCATTTTTCAATATTTAAGAATTTTTAAGAAAATGCTCAATATTGTTGTCACTGTCACTAGAAGATGCAGTTATATTTTGTGTTCATAAGAACTAAAATGTTTAGGCAAGGAAAGCTGTGCACTGATTGTTAACAAAAAAAAAAGTAAATAATGAAGAGAAATTGTTGTTCCATCTGTAATAGGTACCATAGCTCAATCTGAGTAGCAAAGACAGACTTGGTTGCCGTATGGAAAAATAAAATGTTCTGCTTTCTCATTTTATTCTAGTTATAGCTGTGGTTGAGATAGAGTTCAGTGTTTTCAATTCACTTGTTTTTTTTCTTTGCTGGCCATACAGTATGGGAGCCAGAAATTAAATAAGGAATTTGGTATTTGCTAATTCTGCATGACTTATTCACTATTTTAATAAGGATTATTTATAGTTCTTCTGGGGTTACTTTTAATTTGTATCTGAGAAAATAACTAACTATTGATAAAAGTAACCCTATTGAATGATTCTCATTACATATTTGAAAACTCACGGGCTCAAACTTTCAAGAATGACCAGTTATTTCTGGGTGCCTAACATCTCTCAATTTGGATATCTACAAATTCTAGGTAATCTTGGTTATGACTAACAACACAGTAGACGTCAAGTGGCTGATGACATGACACAGCAATTCTCTTGACCACCAACCAAAACATGCAAACAGAAAACTAAGCACTCACATAGCATTATCTGACGTCAAAGCCCTTTACAAACATTAACTACAAATGCTGAAGCAGCTGCTGGTCTTTCCATTTAGAATTTATATAGAAGAGTTTGCACTCTGCTGTTTTTCCTGGAATAAACATCCATCTAAATATTTCTGATTCTAATGGATAAATATTTGTGTGTTTATACATGGTTTATAATGGAGAAAATCCTCAAGTCTTTATTCATAGTCAAATTCTGCAGTACCTCAACTAATCAAAACTGAGTGTTCTCCACCTGTGAAAATTATTTCTGCCCTCAGAAAGCTTGTTACTATTTTTGTGATCCCACAAAAACGTAACCCTTCCTTTGCGAGAGTTTATGTTTTGACATCCCCCGTATAGATGAGTAAGGTCCTTGGAGCAGGAATGACCTCTGGCTTTCTGTCGTGTGCAGCACCAAGTACACGCTCACCACTTAACAAATAATAGGATACACTATGTGCAGTTTTGTAGCTGTGTTGGCCCCAGGATATTAGGCTGTGGGTATGTCTACACTGGAAACTTCAAAGAGCTGCCGCAGGAACGCTCTTGCAGCAGCGCTTTGAAGTGTGAGTGTGGTTGCATGCTCCTGGTAATCCACCTCCACAAGGGGATTAGCTCCGAGCGCTGGGAGCCTGTTTACACTAGTGCTTTAAAGCGCTCAGACTTGCTGCGCTCGGGGGGGGGGGTGATGTTTCACACCCCTGAGCCAGCAAGTTAGAGCGCTATAAAATGTAAGTGTAGATGAGCCCTGTGTCTACACTGCCACTTTCGGCGCTAAAACTTTAGTTGTTCGGGGGTGTGAAAAAACACTCCAGTGAGCGACACAAGTTTTAGCGCTGAAAAGCACCAGTATAGAGAGCGCTTTATCACTGAGAGTGGGGAGACACCCCCTCATTCGGGGTGTTTATTTTTGTGACTACACTGCCCATGTCACATACCCTTAGAGAGAGGAGGTGGAACAGATTGTTTAGCATAAGTAGCTAACACACATTTCAAGGGGTCATTCAAGGTGAAGTGGCCTGTTAACACCTTTCCAGTCATGAAGCAGGGAGGGGGAAAACCAGGGTGAGGTTGTTAGCAGGTTACAGATTGGATTTATGGCTTATTACAGCAGTGTGTCTCTTCAGTCTGTGATTTTTAGTGTCTAGCAAAAAAATTAAGTTCACAGGCTTGTCTTTTGAAGGTGTTGTGCAAGTTTATTTTGAGGATGAGGACTGAGAGCTCAGATGAGTGATCACTTTGTGAAAAGTGTTGACCCACAGGTGATGTGGTGTTTTTGTCTCATGTTTCTGTGCGAGTTCCTTCGAGCATGTAGTAATTGTCTGGTTTCACCCATGTTGTTGGGGCATTATGGCCCTGGATCTGGTACATCACATGGTGTGATAAGCACATGTAAGACCCATACATCTTGAAAGGTGTGTTGTGGGGGGTGTTGACCCTCATAGCAGTGGAGAGATGGCTGCAGGTTTTGCATCTGTTCTGGCAGGGTTTTGTGCTGTTTTGAGTTGGGGTCATGGACATTGACTCCGTGGGTGCTCCGGGGCTAGAGCACCCATGGGGGAAAAAATGGTGGGTGCTGAGCACCCACCAGGAGCCCCCTTACCAGCTTCCCCCCCCATCAGTGCCTCCCCCTCCCTCCCTGCGACTACCGCCCACCGCAAACAGCTGTTTTATGGTGTGCAGGCGGGACGGGGCAGGAGCAAGGACACGGGGCGCGCTCAGGGGAAGGTATGGGGCGGGGAGGGGGTGGAACTGGGCATGAAGAGGTGGGGTGGGGGTGGAGCAGGGGCGGGAAGGGAATGGGGCCTTGGGGAAAGGGTGGAGTGGGGGCAAGAGCTCCCCCGGCACTTTGGAAAGTCAGCACCTGTGGTTGTCGTGTCTTGGTCTGTGGGGAGCTTGTTTCTGATGATGAGCTTGGAGAGATAGGGAGGTAGTTTGAAGGTCAAAAGAAATTCTACAACCTCATCTCTCATGAAACCACCCCAGAGACCTTCTGCATGCTTCCCAAGATACACAAACAAGGGAACCCATCATACCTGGTCCTTGCACTCTTACTGACAGAATATCAGGACTCATAGAAACCATCCTCAAACCACTCACTGCACAAATGTCCAGCTTCCTCCAGGACATAACTGGCTTACTCCACAACATAAACAAATTCTCTCAGAACCAGGGCCAGCTCCAGGGTTTTGGCTGCCCCAAGCAGCCCAAAAAAAAATAAATAAGCCCCAATCGCGATCTGCGGCGGCAATTTGGCAGGAGGTCCTTCGCTCCCAGGCGGAGTGAGGAACCGTTCGCCGAATTGCCGCCGAATACCTGGACATGCAGCCCCTCTCCGGAGCGGCCGCCCCAAGCACCTGCTTGACAAGCTGGTGCCTGGAGCTGGCCCTGCTCAAACATCATCCTTGCCACCAGGGACCTCCCTATACATCAACATTCCTCACAAGGAAGGCATCCCTGCCAGCCTCAAATATTTACAAAACAATGGACCACACTCAGATATCCATGCCAAACTCATCCACATCATCCTCACCCATACAATTTTACATTCAACAGATGCTTCTGGTTCCCCTCCCCCTGCATCTGCACAACATCACCATGCTTCCTAGAATACTCCACAGCTGCTTTTCAGACCTTTAGGCCTTGGCTACACTTGGGAATTCACAGCGCTGCCGTGGCAGTGCTGTGAAGCGCGAATGTAGTCACGCCGCCAGCGCTGCGAGAGCTCTCTCGCAGCGCTGTATGTACTCCACCTCTCCGAGGGGAATAGCTTGCAGCGCTGCAAGCGAGCGTGCAGTGCTGCAGGCACTGATTACACTGGCACTTTACACTGCTGCACTCGCTGGGGGGGGGGTGTTTTCACACCCCTGAGCGCAGCAAGTTGCAGCGCTGTACAGCGCCAGTGTAGCCAAGGCCTTAGTGGTAACACCCGGAAGCTGTGACAGGAATGTGATCTCTGCCAGATCCCACCTGCTCCATTCAGATTGGTCACAGTGTGGAGATTCCAGTCAGCGGGTATGTTTTCACTGACTTTTGTGCCCCTAGGGATCAGCATAGGGTAAAGAACAAAAGCTTGTAGCCCAGGTCAAAGGAATGGGGAGATCCACATTAGCTTCTTACAAACATGTTATCTACCTCGAATTAACTGGCAATAAATTCACTTGAGTTACAAAAGTGAAGACAGCCCAGAAGTGTGGTGAAGGAAGGGAAATATTAAAAGAGCCGCAGTGAGAGCTGCTGTCAGTGAAGTTCCAAAGAATTTGGCTCAGAGGATAATAGTTTTGACAGCTTAATTTGATCTTTAAGTGAGTTCTAAATTGTCGCTGCCCACCCACACTGAGCAGGGCTGGAAATCCCTCCAACTTGAGGTATTTATTACCATGTCAAATGATGGGTGCAAATGCAGAAGCGCTTGCTAGCTATAATTCAGTAATTACTGGCAAAAGCATTGCTGCGCAGAACTTTTTTTTTTTTTTGCGCTACCCACCTTGCACTGAACTGCATAAAGCTGAATGTCCCCTCCTCATGAGTAAAGCTAAGATTTTTGTCATGGATATTTTTAGTAAAAGTCAGAGACAGGTCACAGCCTTTGTGAATTTTTAGCTATTGCCCGGAAGCCTGTGACCTGTCCCTGACTTTTACTAAAAATATCCCTGACAAAATGGGGAGGGAAGAGGGTCCCACACCTATAGTGGCTGAGACATCCAGGGGCCCCCACAGACTGACAGCTGGGCAGCTGCAGGGGGTTGCCACCCGCACTGCTGAGAGGTGGGGGTGCCCCACTGCCTATGGCGGCTAAGAGGTCCAGGACCTTCCCACAGACAGCTGGGCAGCTCTGGGGGGGGCCACTTCCCACAGCAGCTGGACACTCCGGGGAGGTCCGGCCACCTGCGGCAGCTGGCCAACTCCGGGGGGAAGGGGAGGGGAGATTCCCCCGGCTGCCTCTGGCAGCTGAGAGCTGCCCTGGGACTGAAGTGAACAGGTCACTGAGGTATCTGGAAATCACAGATTCCGTAACATAATCATAGCCTTACCCGTGAGTAGCCCTGGCAACCCCAAAAACCACATTGGTGGTTTTTCTGTATGAAGGTAAATTTACAACAACATAAGGGAAGCAGGAGGCGGGGGGGGTGGGGAATGACAGCTTAAAAAAAAAAAAAAAAAAAAGGCTGCAGAAAGCCTTGCCTGTTTGGATTAGTCTGAGGAGCTAGTTTGTGGGTAAAGAAGAGTATGAGGCATTTAATGCATGTTTTAACCAAGGGTTACCCACTTATGGTGAATCTCTTATTCTTTGTCAGTAGATAATCTCTCCAGGCTAGTTATGCCTCATTAGTCAGCATGATCCCAGAGTTCAGTGACAGCAAAGGTGGTTGTAAAAACAGTACAGAACCTTTCACCTTCAGCAATCAGTAATTTCCAGCATTCACAGCTCACAATGAGCCAGTTCTGTACCAAGAGAGCTCTGAAGTTCAAATATATCTGTCTATAGAAAAACATAGTATTTAGAGATGGAAAAGATCTATTAGATAATTGAGTCCCTCCCCCTTCAAAGGCAAATGTATCCCCAGTTGAGGCTGTATTGTATTTTAAACTGATATTGGATGTTAAATATTAAACAGTCTTAGAATGGAACAGTTGCAAGGATATGAGTAGTACACACACACTCTTGTGACAAGAAAAATAACCCTTACTAGTATTAAAATAGTACATGTATGAATAGTCCTATGTTTATTGCATGGATATTTGATAGTGGAAAATGCTATAGCTGGGTATAGATCAAACCAAAATTAGTTACTTAATGACCCATTGCCTTCAGTGCTTGCTGCTGGGTGCTTAGCACTTCTGAAAATGAGACCATTTATTTTGAACCCTAAATAAGGATTTAGAAAACTAATTTTAGGCACTCACTTGAGGAAAAAACTTTGATAATAATACTTAAAATTTGGAAGTATCTGTTAGCTGGATACTAAATGGGGATACAAAGCTGCAGTTAGGGATGTTTGCAGAACTTAAACTCTGAATTTTCTGACTTTCAAATTTTTAGTGTTTCTTTTAAACCAAGATATTAACATGAGGTTCTTTTTGTTTAATCTATATTTTCAAACTTAAAATTGCATTAAAGTACTACTTGTCTGGGAATTTCTTTAAAGTTGTGAGGTTTTGAATAAGCCCTTTAAAATATTTCCACTTCTTAACACTATAAGAATTATTTTCTTGGAAGTATTTTTTTGGAAAACAGACAAGAATATAATATGTTTAACAAAAAACTGGAGTATTTCAATGAAGCAGGGCTGCCCTTCACACCCACTGAAACCCAGAGGACAGAAGCAGTGGGGCTCCTCTGTACTCTGTCGGAGACATGGCACACAGGAAGGACAAATTTACTAACTTGATTCTCACATGGTTGCGCTTAAGGTGTTTACAGGCTCCATCAGCTCTGCCAGAAAAGGTTCAAAGTTCCTTGAGCAGGAGCTGTTTTGAATCACATAAATTATAAACTCCACTAAACATATCTGAAGAGTTTGTTGTAATGGAATACGAGGACTAACTAGAGTTCAAGCATGAAGACACAGCCTTATAACATGTTCTATAGTAATTGGCACCGAAACTGTAGCCGTATATCAGTGCGTTTGAACTTCATAATTATAGCTGTACTGGCAATACCTGCAGATTTTGTAAACTTTGTAGTGGGAAGCTTCTAGAGTTTTTGAGGGACAGAAGCTATTTGGCTCCCAGAGCACAGCAGTTTCTGCCACACTGCAGTTTATGGAGCTTACACACAGCATAGTGTTTATCTCCCAAGTTTCTAAATTCCTTGAACAAATGGCACAGTCTGTATCTGCAGAGTTGGTGATCTCTGAGACCAAGCTATTTGGTTTATGGTGTTTACAGCTGTGCTGATTATGCTGTAGAATTTACAGATTCTGAAAAGTCTAAAGAATTTTATTAATTCTACAGAACTTGGAGTTCTCAGAGGTTAAAATAATCATAACAAACTTCAAATTAAACACACACATATATACAAAAGTCCCAGACAGTAGATGTCACTCAGGACAGCATGCATCAAAAAATTGGAGTTTCTATACTGGTAACAGTGGCTTACGTGTTCAACCATCAGGTGCAGTAATTCACTCAGTTTTCCCCCTCACTGTGCCTGCCTCAGTTTCCTGTTGGTGGTTGTGTAGTTTAGACCTGAGGCTAACCCAGGGGTCTCAAACACGCAGCACGCGGGCTGCATGTGGCCCACGGAGCTCTTCCCTGTGGCCTGCCAAACTCCTCGCACTCCCACCCCCTGAGTTATTTTATGTGGCAGCTAAGCTTCCTGCTCGCTGCTCCCCAATGTTTGGGGCCAGGTCTCTCCCCCGGCTCCACCTGCCACCCCCACGTGTCTCCCCCGAGTGTCCCCCGGGCTCACTTGCTGCCCCTTCACTGCCCCGGAGCCTGCCGCTCATGGTGACTCCACTCCGCTCTGCCAGCTTCCAGCATCATCGGCTGCCGCAGGGTCCTAGTGCCCCCCTCCACTATGGCCAGGGCAGGCTGCCCTTCCTCTGACCTTCTGCCCTAGTCCTGAGCCTCTCCAATGTCCTGAGCCTCTCCAATGCCCCAAACCCCTCATCCCCAGCCCCACAGCCCTCTCCCCTGCACCCCCTCCTATCCCCAAACTCCATCCCAGAGCTTGTACCCCCAGCCCGGAGCCTGCACCCAGCACCCAAACTGCATCCCAGAGCCTGCACCCCAGACCCTCTCCCCCACCCAAACTCCCTCCCAGAGCCTTAGTCAGGGGGGGTGGAGTTTTGGGGGGGGCAGGTTCTGGGCACCACCAAAATTTCTACAAACCTGCCACCCCTGGAAGAGGCAGAGCAGGGGTGGAGTGGTGGTGCAGCCCAGTGCAGTGGGGTGGGGGCTTTAACAGAAGTAAATCTAACTACGTGCGTGGTTTGTCCTTTGAGTGAGGTGCATTACTGTTGGTGGCACTTAGCACTTTCTAGAAGGGAGGGGGGAGGAGCAAGGAGCCGCACGCTCAGGGGAGGAGGTGGAGAAGAAACGGGGCAGGGGCGGGGCCTCATGGAAGGGGTGGGGCGGGGCCAGGGACAGTGAGCGGGGGGGTCTGATGCAGCCCTCGGGCCAATGCACTAGTCCCCATGTGGCCCTCGTGGTCATTTGAGTTTGAGACTCCTGGGCTAACCCCTAAAACTTCTCTGGTTTTGTTGTAACAAGTCCACTGAAACAACATATATATGGAGAGTCTAAACATTCACCCCTTGGTGCAGAGTTTACAAATAACACATCACCCAAATAAACAAATTTCACTCATTGATGCACAGGTACAGAGTCCTATACTACTGGATGCTTCCACAGCCTGTGTTAAACCTTTGAACAGAACTACTCTCTCATAATCTCTGGTTTTCTAGCCCAAAACATTGCCTCTTCTTAAGCCCTCCCTCATCCTTTTACTGGCCCTCAAGACCCATGCCCAAGCTTTCCAAAACCCTGGAGGGCCCTTTGCCTCGAGAGACCCAACAGTATGTTCTGTCCCTTTCAGGTCAAGAGACCCACAATAGGTCATCCCTGGTCACCCACTAGTCTGAGGGAAGACTGCTGCTTATATTTCCCCAGCAACCTGCTCCACAGTCATTGTTGCCTAACATACAGATCCCCTACTCCTTGGGAGCTACAAGTCCCAGAATGTCATGGTTCTGAATCTGGAAAATGGACAGAGCTGGACCCTGATATGAAAAACAAAATGTGGTGTATGCTCTTAATGGATCACTTGAAAGATATTTTTGTGAAGAATGTAGCTATATGCCATAAAGAGAAATAATAGTCATGGTTATACAAGCTCTTTGTGTAAGAGAACATATATTCTGAGAATGTCACCCTGAACTGGAGAAATGTAAGTACTGCTGCTAGTATTGATTGCAAAATGATTCTCAAAAAGCCAACACAAAGACTTCAGGTCAAAACAGTTACCAAAAAAAAATCATATAGCATCACTGGAACTTTCTTTTTTATTGGCTGCATCTTTCCAAAGAGGTTCTTTAAAGATTGACTCACTTGCATCTAGATCTTAATTTTTGTACGTGTGTATTTATACTTCTTGCTGTTTTCTTTAGTAATTCAGAGCACAGGTTCAGATTTGGATGAGAGGGCAACTTTTCTCTCTAAAAATAAATTCTGAGCACACAGCATTTTGTGAGTTATATTGTCTCTTTCTATTCAAGCCAGCTGGAAATTCTCATTGTATAAGGTCCTGATCAAATTATAGCCTCATACCAATGATGCACTTAGAATTGTTAAGATCCTGCACTAGGGGGGAAAAAATCCCATTTCTGAGAACTTTAAGCCTCTAGGGTTATATAATTTCTTAAAATGCTATTGTCCTTCAGCAATGGAGTTTTTTTTAAATAGGAACTCAGTGTTATTCAATATAATTATACCTACAGGGCAGGAGGAATTATAAAA
Organism: Chrysemys picta bellii; assembly: GCF_011386835.1. Classification (NCBI taxonomy): domain Eukaryota; kingdom Metazoa; phylum Chordata; order Testudines; family Emydidae; genus Chrysemys; species Chrysemys picta. The sequence goes on along the minus strand of NC_088793.1, from coordinate 125,575,934 downwards.
CTGTGTGCTTGTACTTTTTAAAATAACGTATTGCCTAGTCTGCCCTTGTTTTAAACAATTGATGGAAACCCATCTGACTCCATCAGATGTCATTTTCAAAAGTTATCACGTTATATAGGGCCAAACAGAGAGATGCCATCGAGTTGAATATAGAGCCTCATTTTGGTCAGCCAAAATTAATCAGTTTGGAAACATGCACTCTACTAAATCCAGGGGAAAATAATTCAAAACACATCAGATGATGGGGGGGGGAATGAATACTGATTTGAATGACAGTCATTGTAGTAATTTAGTATTTTGCATGTTTAAAACTTAACTGGTTGGTTAATCACCATAACACAACCGTGAGGAAGGTGGGTGTTATGAGGAAGAACTCAGAGCTGATTCAAAGGCCAGATTCTCCATTGCTCCCAAACAAAAGTTAACCAAAGTCATCTAAGCCACACCTCTTCTCTACATTTTATTGGTTTTGTATTTTGTATCCATTGATGATTCAACCCAGGGTCAAATATAATCCCCTGGAATGCTTGGGCTTTTGAAAAGGCTACATCTGTGCAACCGGCTGATGTCACATTGGCTGATGTCAACAACTTTGGATAATAGGAAGCCCTACGACTAGTCACAGCCCAAGCCAGAATCGAAAGAAATTGACTCCTAGAGCAAGTTCCATTTCTGGTCTTTTAGCGGTGAGTAACTGGTGGTCTAGGTACTGTGAAGGAATGTACTACTCCTTTAAAGGATAGGCTGGAGCCTATGGCTGGGACAGCTTGGGGTGTAACAAGGAGGCCCTGCCCCACTCTAGGGCTGTGCTATATAAACAGGAAGAGGAAGTTGAGCAAGAGAGGAAAGTATTAGTGCAATAGGACTCTACAGAGATTTTTATTTATTTATTTTAATCTAGAAAAAACTGCAAATGTATTTCAGGGAAATACCCTGATTGCATAAACATACGTAGCAATTTCTTCCACAGAACAAATTTCTGTTGCATTAGTTTTGACCAGTTTTCTCTTATGCTTGCACTCATGCTCAAATTATCTAAAATTACTCTTGATACATGTTGGGTTTTACCTGGCTGTCAATGAGATAGGGAAAGAAAATGTGGAGCCTTTTTCAAAATGTATTATATTTATAAAAAAAAAAAAAAAAAAAAAAAAGCAACTGCCCTTGATCCGCAAAGTGCCCGCTGAAGTTATTTCCGTAGAATGGACTGTCGAACCATTGGCAACTTTTTGAAATCTCCAACAAATTGATTAGCATTCCTCCAAATGGTTGGGTTGACATGTGCAGGTTCACTTGTCTACATCTTGCATTTTTAATTTTTTTCAAGTACTGAGCAGCATATCATACTCATTTCATCAGGGATATTAAAATTGCAATTTTCCAAAGCCTTTTGTTACTTATGATCCAATTTGCTATCTAGCTCTTTAAAGTTTCCATAAATTCAAATATGTAGAACACAATAAATTAGTGGCCCTAGAAACATAGCTGCAGCTCCTGTTTTTTTTTTTTTTTTTTTTAATTGAAAGCTTTCAGACCCAAATTTGCTATAAAAAGCTCAAATAATAGACTTGATCATAGTGCTTTTAGAACTTCCCAACTTTGTCTGATGGCAGCTATTTGCAATTGTAGTAAAACCAAAATCTGCTGCTGTTCTGTAGAAAAGACCGCATGTAGTATTTCATACTGTTGAGTATCAATATATCACTCTTTGCTTTTGTTGTAGATATAAAAGATTGAAGACCACCCAGATTGTTGTAGTTATTATGAGTAGCCCTCCTAGTCGTGACTGAGCTCTATAGCACACGTTCCAATTTCAACCTGTCTAGCTACTCAATTTGGTCCCATACCACCAGCAGCCATCCACTTATGTAACCAGGATTATTTTCAACACCAGCTTCATATTCATCCTTAACAACTACAATTTCTGACATCTGAGGCTCTTGCAAAACATTTGCCTCAAAATTATCTTTCCATGTATAGAATCTGTTTGCCAATTGCTTCGTATTTTGCTATGTGACCTTCAAAACGATGTGTTAACGATGATAATTGTTCTAGTCTGTATCTGGCACAGATCAGCAGGTGTTCTTCCTTTAACCCACCTTTGTCCTTTTTTGTAATATTTTGTGAACTCTATTGGCTTATGCTGTGGACAAATTTCTAGTACAGAAGGAAGAGCAGTGTCTTCTGCTTTCAGTGTGGATTGCTAGCTATTGTTCTAATTGAACATTAACTGATGCAAATACCCAGCTGCAATGATACAATGAGCATACCAGCAAAATGTTAAATGTTTCTTGGGCTGAGTAGTCAGATGGGAAAAACTGTACTGCAGTTTTTCCAATATTGTCCTTTTACATTGCTACGTTGAACATCACCAAACAATTCCTCAAGCATTCTCCACTTGGGTTCCCCTTTACTGTCATATTTAGCTTTGTAATTAAGTACAGCATCAATGGATAAGATGCACTGTATATCTGTATTGGCACATCATTGTTCACATATGAATTTATTGTGCAGGTTCATCAAAAGCTGTAAGTTGTCCCTGTCCTATTCTCGTGACCCGCTCAGTGGTGTCCTCTAAGTCAAATGGGAACTTAGAGCAGAACTCTTCATTACTGGTTTTCTGTTTTCGTTTTGTTTTTTTTCCCTATCCACCTAACTCTCCTATGGACTGATAACTGTTCTTCATCAGCACCGTAAAGCATTGGGGGTGATCCTTCAAACTATAAAACTTCCACAGGTGTTGAAAATCTGTATACCACCAAAAGTTCTCCACATAGAAATGTGGACAAATTAATGAAGAAATCAGCCCAATTTTGGAAGAACTATGAAACAATTAAAGGATTTTCCTTAAGTTTTGAACACCTTCCATTTACTGTATATTTTTTTGGCATTGCTAACTAATCTGTTTTTGAATCTAGCAGTTGATATAGCTCAAGCCAGTGCAAATCAGCTGCTCTTAATGTGAAGACCAGGGTCGGAGGTTGCAAAAACAGTATCCTGTCCAAGACTTCACTGTGGCATGTGCTAGTAGGTGTTAGTACCCCTCAAAGATGAATTGTAGAACATTAGATTTTTGGCAAGTATAAGCTCTGCTTTCAGTAGTCTTTCCTTTAGCTCATTAATACACCTCTACCCTGATATAATGCGACCGGATATAACACAAATTCAGCTATAACGTGGTAAAGCAGTGCGCTGGGAGGGGGGGGGGGGCTGTGCACTCTGACGGATCAAAGCAAGTTCGATATAATGCGGTTTCACCTGTAACGCGGTAAGATTTTTTTTTTTGGCTCCCGAGGACAGCGTGTTATCGGGGTAGAGGTGTACCATTTAATTCATTCCTTCATTGGGCAGTATTTCCTACAGGATAGAGCATTAGACTGGAATTCAGGAAACTCTGAATCTGTGCTTTGCTACTGACTGACTCGGTGACCTGGGAAGTCATTTCACTTCTCTGTGCATCAGTTTTTCCATCTGTAAAATGAGGATAATGATGCTGATCTCCTTTTGTAAAGTACACTGAGACCTACTGATAAGCACTATATCAGATCTAGGCGGTATTACACATACTATTCCATGCTGAGATGTGGTCTGTGGCGTTTTGGCAAAAAATCTATTTCTGTAATTCATGAAGTGTTTGAAATAGTCAGATTGACAGTTAGCAGTTGGCTCTCAGTGAGTAAATCTGCAATTCCATTGGGAAATAGCATTGTAAAGGCCATATCAATCTACCCAGTTTTCTCAACTCATTGATGGGCTGTAGAAATTTCTAGCCATAGTATAGGCTCATTTTCTACATGAGCAGTGTTGGTTCTGTTTGCTGAAGGAGTTGCACCAAGGGAGCACCCAACTGTAATCACCACTTACTCCTTCTCAGCTGCCTCCAATCATGGTACATTTGTAGTTGGCAGGTGACCAAATGCAACACTATCTTTAGGGAGCTGCAACAAACTGTTTTCATTTATTTCAATTTCCCCATAGAAAATATTACTACTTTTCAGTTACAAAAGAGCATTTTTACAGTTTTCCAGTTAACATGGAAATCAACATGCCTATTTCCTGTATTATCACAATAATACCCTTGAAGGCAGTGAGTTTAATCAATGCTGAAGCCACCTTGGTATAGCGTTGACATCTTGTGGAAAGTTGATCACCTGTCTGCAATAATCAAACTGCTGGCTGTTAATTCTGTATACCATGGGTAGCTAACCTATGGCACGTGTGCCAAAGGCAGCACGCGAGCTGATTTTCAGTGGCACTCACACTGCCCAGGTCCTGGTCACCGATCTGGGGGGCTCTGCATTTTAATTTAATTTTAAATGAAGCTTCTTAAACATTTTAAAAACTTTATTTACTTTACATACAACAATAGTTTAGTTATATATTATAGACTTATAGAAAGAGACCTTCTAAAAACATTAAAATGTATTACTGGCACACGAAACCTTAAATCAGAGTGAATAAATGAAGATCTGGCACACACACTGAAAGGTTACCGACCCCTGCTGTATATCAATGCTACTGGGCATACGCTGGCAATCTGCAGTACTTCACCCCAAACTAGCTTATGTAATTCAGGCGCCTGTGGTCTGGAATCCATGCAATTTTCATCAGAAAATATATTAATGGGATTTGTATATTTTCTACATCACTCACCAATGCTGTCAATTATGACAGTCCCTATCAACTCTCACCACAATTGTGGTTTTTGCTCCATGGGTTCCAGCCATCCAAATCCCAGAGAAAACCTGCTTCAATACAGAATTAACCCCAACCCTCACCTCCTCCTCTGATCTATGTACTCAAGTTGTCACCTCCCACCCCACACTGGAACCCATCAGGGTTATAATCAAACTACTATGTCCCTTTCCATACCCTAGTGGGACCCTATCCTGAAAGCGTTCCTGAAACCTCTCTTCTGGCCTTCATAAGTGCCCACCCTCCCCCAGCCAATCTCTCGAAGATCATAATCAGAAGCAAGCTCCCCACAGACCAGGATATATCATCTCAAAGCAGCACCAGAAACAAAACCTCCAGGCACATTTCCACTGCTACAATGACCAACAACCCTCCCCCCCCCCCCCCAACATAAGATCTGTGGGTCCTACATATGTGGTGTACCTCATGCAATGCACTAAATGCCCCAATATTAATTATGTGTGTGAAACCAGACAAACATTAAGCTCTTAAATGAACGCGGACAGGAAAATGATAAAAAACCAACACCCTAGCACCTCCTGGGTGAATACTTTTCACAAAGCGATCACTCTGTCTCTGACCTCTCAGTCCTCATCCTCAAAGGAAACCTCTACAACACTTTCCAAAGACAAGCCTGGGAGCTTGAATTCATAACTTTGCGAGACACTAAAAATCATGGTCTTAATAAAGAGACTGGATTTATGGCTTATTACAACAATCTATATTCCACTAACCTCCCTTTTGTCCTATGATTATAGGGGTGTTAATGAGCCTCTTCACCTTGAATGGTCTCTTAGAATAAGGGCTAAGTACTTATGCTAAACTATCTGTTCAGTCTTGTATTTAGCTGTGACACTAAGGCCTTGGCTACACTTGCAAGTTACAGCACTGTAAAGCCTCCCCCAGAGCTGTAACTCACTCCCCGTCCACACTGGCAGGGCACTTACAGCGCTGTATCTCCCTGGGTACGCCGCTGCAGGTACTCCACATCTCCGAGAGGAATAACAGCTGCAGCGGAGTGGCTACGACTCTCGGGTGTGAGTGTAAACGCTTGCAGCGCTGTACTAATCACCTTGTCAAGTGGCCAATCCTCCCCATTGTTGTGACCGGCTGCAGGAATGCGGAAGTGCCGGTTTCAAAGCTCGTAGGACAGAGAAAAGCAAACAGTTTGCAGCTTGCTTTGAGTGAGTAAATGAATGAGCAGGGGGCTGGGAATTTGGAACTTGCAAAATAGAGAGCTGACATGCTCCAAAAAGCACTCTCTCTCCCCCCACACTCCCTGTCACAATCCACTCCACCCCCCCATTTTGAAAAGCACGTTACAGCCACATGAATGCTGGGATAGCTGCCCCTAATGCACCGCTCCCAACACCATTGCGCTGGCAGCTGGCAGTGTGGACAGACTGCAGCGCTTTTCCCTACTCAGCTGTACGAAGACAGGTTTACCTCACAGCGCTGTATTGCTGCAAGTATAGCCAAGGCCTGAGTACCTTTCCCAGTTCTGAGGAGGATTTCGGTATAGCTCAGAAGCTTGTCTCTCAACAACAGAAGTTGGTCCAATAAAACATACTATCTCCCTGACAAGTATCAGGGGTAGCCGTGTTAGTCTGAATCTGTAAAAAGCTTCCACCTCACCAACAACCTCAGCCTGTACCAATCTACACGGGAGGTCCACTTCCTAGACACCACAGTACAAATGAGCGATGGCCACGTTAACACCACCCTATACCGAAAACCCACCGACCGCTACACCTACCTTCATGCCTCCAGCTTCCACCCCGGACACACCACACGATCCATCGTCTACAGCCAAGCGCTGAGGTACAACGGCATCTGCTCCAACCCCTCAGACAGAGACCAACACCTACAAGATCTTCACCAAGCATCCTCGCCCACAGACAACCCGCCAACCTTAAACATATTCTCACCAGCAACCACGCACCGCACCATAACAACTCTAACTCAGGAACCAACCCATGCAACAAACCTCGATGCCAACTCTGCCCACATATCTACACCAGCAACACCATCACAGGACCTAACCAGATCAGCTACAATATCACCGTCTCATTCACCTGCATATCCACCAATGTTATATATGCCATCAGGTGCCAGCAATGCCCCTCTGCTATGTACATTGGCCAAACTGGAAAGTCACTACACAAGAGGATAAATGGACACAAGTCAGATATCAGGAATGGCAATACACAAAAACCTGTAGGAGAACACTTCAACCTCCCTGGCCACACAATAGCAGATGTAAAGGTAGCCATCTTATAGCAAAAAAAACTTCAGGACCAGACTCCAAAGAGAAACTGCTGAGCTCCAGTTCATTTGCAAATTTGACACCATCAGATCAGGATTAAACAAAGACTGCGAATGGCTATCCAACTACAGAAGCAGTTTCTCCTCTGTTGGTGTTCACACCTCAATTGCTAGCAGAGCACCTCACCCTGCCTGACTGAACTAACCTCGTTATCTCCATACTGATTTATACCTGCCTCTGGAAATTTCCATTACTTGCATCTGATGAAGTGGGCATTCACCCACGAAAGCTTAGGATCCTCTGTTGCTTTTTATCTCCCTGACCTCTTTCTAATATCCTGGGACCAGCACTGATGCAAAACACTGCATACTCTCTACAACGCCAATTTATTTTCCTATATGGGCAAAGTTTCTATTTGTGCCGATAATTGCATGATGCCCTTGGCTATCTAGCACACATTCATGTTGTAGCATAGTTTCCATAGCTAGGATAATTGCATTACACTCACTATTAGCTCAAAGCCACCTTTTGCGTTCAGAAGGAGTTTCATGTTGACAGCGTTCAGATTGCTGCTTAGTCTTTGTAGATGCCAAGTTGTTTGATTTTTGTGCATGATATAGGTAGTGAACTGTAAGACTGAAAACTAAACTTAATACACCTATGTAGGACATAAATGTAGTTAGGTAGGTACTTATTTTAAAGTTACCTGATATCCGTAGGAAGGAGTGTTGAATAATCCAAATTTGTAAAGTGAGAGTATTTTAGACTTTTTTTTTAAACACACACATGTTCCCTCAGGCGAGGGGCTCTGTGTCCCCCCAGTTTCCCCTCTAAAGGACTATAGAAGAGTGGCTAGGGTTGGTGTAGCAGTGCTCTCTGGTGTAGCACCCCTGCTGATAGTCACTCCAGTCCTATGTTGCTCTTCCCGTGACTCAGCCCTCCAGCCACATCTCACATTAATTCCATTCGTCCCAGCATAACAAAGACCAACAATTAAGTCTAATGTCCTTACAAAATATCTTTGTGCCCCACTCTGAGCCCTATGGTCCTTGCACTCACTTGGCTCAGAGCTTTCCAATGTCCCTATCCCCTTATATCAGGAAGCTACATGCCACCTTCTCTGGTGACTGGTTGGGGAACACAGGACCTCCTGCTCCTCTGAGTTCTAGCCTGGGGACCCTGTAGTCTGTCTATTCAAACGTGCCCCTGCTATTTCCCTGGGCTTCTTTTGCTATAACCTTTTACCAGGCTTTCTCCCCACAACCTCTTCAGATTCACCCTTCGCCCAGGGCTAGGACTTGTAGGTCTCTCCCCTGGAATCCCCTAACAAACTCTCAAACCATTAAAATATAAACATAAACCCACATCTGTCCTCCTTGGGTTTTACCTTACATCTGTCTTAATTTTCCCCTCTGTTCCCTGACTGAATGCCTCCCAGGGGCCTCTCCCTGTAAGTCCCCATCTTGTGCTTTTATGAGGGCTCATCACCAAAAGCCTGTTCCATGTCACTTGTGGCCGATTTGGCAGCCTTCTCTACTCAGGTGAGGATACCAAGGCTTCCTCCTAGACATGTATTCCTCAGGTGCTCAGTGGACACACAGTGATAGCACCTTCTGGGCTTCTCTGCTTGTACAGGAGACTTGGGATGAGTAACAGAGGAATGGGGAGGTGATCGCTCAGCCTCCTTTTTTCCCAGGGGTAAAACGGTGATTCTGCTTTCCACCAACCCTGCACCCCTCTGCCAGTGGTTTATGTTTAATTGCAGCTTGTGAGTGCTCAAAAGAGTCTGCAAAACCAGCTAATTCACCCACTGCATCCACCTTTTTGTCCCACAAATACTGTTTAACATTATAACTGCACATAGTCAGGAACTGTTCCTGAGTAACCAGACCACACATTTCTTACAAGCTTGTAATGCCTTTTCCCCTCACCCACTTGTTTAACAAATCTCTCATTTCATTTACATAGGCCACATTACTTAATCCAGATCCCCTTTTAAGACTTCTGAATTTAACCCTGTAGGTTTCAGATGTAATCTGAAACTGTTCCAAAACCAGTTCCTTAAATTTACCATACTTTGAAGCATCAGCAATAGGCATCTTACTGAATATGTCCAGGGCGCTCGCAGTCAATTTTGCAACCAAAGTGGTCATTTTTTGATCTTCGGGAATCGCATGGAGAGTGCACAGACTATCAAAAGTGACTAAATATTCAGCAATATCACTGGATTCATCATACTGTGGGCACAACCACTCCCATTTGTGGATTTTGGGGGAAGTGGAGCCAGCTGCTGAAGGGTTCTGTCTCTTCCACTCCATTTCAGCCAGTTCATGCTTCTGGATCTCAATTTGGGCCTGTATTTCTCTGTCTTTTAATTCCAGGGCTTACTGCCTCTCTTCTTGAGCAGCTTGTTGGGCTAACTTCTGGGTGCACAAAGCTGCTCACTAAAGTTTATACATTTTTAACTCTGCTGAATACCCACTAAAATAGACAAGAGGGTGATTTCTTCTGCTGCTAGATAGTTGGTGATGGCATAAGTAGGTAGAATATGATTTTTATTTTTTCATAATTTTGATGGATAGTATCAATGTCCTGGGGTTTTTCAGCTTTTTTAAAATCTATTTAAATGTTCAAAGTTGCAGGAAATTATGGCACATCAGACAGTAGATAACTATTTAATGACAGTAGAGTTTGAGATTTAAAAAGTTAAAGCTTTATAACTGCTAAACCACAAATTAGGGAGACAAGGTGGGTGAGGTGAAATCTTGGACTAATTTCTGTTGGTAAAAGAAACAAACTTTTGAGCTTACATAGAGCTCCTCTACAGATCTGGGAAAGATACTTGAGTGTCACAGCTAAATACAAGATGGAACAGATTGTGTTAACTCCTTATGCTAAACATATTGTAAGAGACCATTCCAGGTGAAGAGGGCAGTTAACATCTCTGCAGTCACAAAATAAAAAAAGGGGGTTAGTGAGTTACAGACAGGGCTGGCTTTAGGCCTATTCCCCTGAATCGGGCCCCGCGCCTAAGAGGGCCCCACACCCTAAAGAAGAGCACCTAACTTAAGCGCCTTTTTAATTTTTACTCACCTGGCGGCATTTCGGCGGCGGGTCCTTCAGTGCCGCGGAAGACCCGGAGCGAGGACCCGGAGCGCTGCCGGGTGAGTCATCCCTGCTGGGGCCCGTCGAAATTCTTCGAATTGGGCCCCACGCTTCCTAAAGCCGGCCCTGGTTACAGTTTGTCATAAGTAGTCATAAATCCTGTGTCTTTATGAAGTCCATTATTTTTAGTGTCTAGCAAAGTTATGAATTTAAGTTTCCAGGCTCATCTTCTAAAGGTGTCTTGAGGATGAGGACTGAGAGATCCGATATGGAAGGATCACTTTGTGATAAGTGTTCACCTATGAGTGATTATGTGTGACAACGCACCTCTTTGGTCACATCAGGGCTCAGCTTTTCTCCCTCTGGCATTAAGGGAGCCTGGGGTAAATCAGTCCCACTCGGGAGGTTTAATATTTCATGCTAGTTTATTTACAGTATTTTACAGGGTAGGTCCATGGGCTTCTTTAAAAAAAAATTACATTTCCTAATTCCCACTGGAGTTAGGAACAAACACAAGATTTCCCCTTATAAGGAAAAACAACATTTTATCTCAGAGAAGCCTTTTGCCCACACTGCACACAACCCTTCTGCAGCTTGCTTCTCGTACCTCCTTCCTTTTCTTGCTCACTGGAAGAGGTTTTTAAAAATCATAGGCTGCCCTTAATTAGACTCAGGTGCCTCTTTCAGTTCATAGGAAAAAAGGCTTTAACCATTCCAAAACTAATACACCTGCCTTCAACCACACTTACAGAACTGTCAGTTCTGACTTTGTCGCTTACGTCAAATTGTCAGCATCACATGTCAAAATATACAAAGTAAATATCCTTAAATCAAACTCTAAATTCTCAAGCAGCATTTTCTTACTTTGCCTAGCTGTAAATTTTGATTTATATTGATGGGGGGGGGGGGATTCTTTGGTTTGTGTGTGTATGGTGAACTTGATATTTACCAACATTTACAGATTAAAAATCTAATCCTCCCAAGCCTAGATTTAAGGCAACTAGATGCATTTTCAAAGCTGAGTATAAGGATTTAGACATAGAGGGTGAAATCCTGGCCCCATTGGAATTGATGTGAGTTTTGCTATTGTCTTTAGAAAAGCCATGATTTCTCTCCAGAACTATCTGAACCTTATCATGTCTTCCCTCAGGCTCCCTATATGCCAGTGGACACCAGGCTAAAAAAATAGCTTGCAATGGATTAACCATTATGTTTTGCTGCTGAAGGGGAGAATGCTGTATAGCCTTTTCTGGTGTGTTCTTCCTGTTCATGTGACCCAGGACTGTCTATTGCAAACCTTTAGTCACTTTGTGTTGGCACCCATCCAAGGACTGGCATTCATTTTCAATTAAATTTAAGGAATAACCTTCTTCTGACTTTACATGTTAAAACACTTGATGACTAGACTGAAGACTTCTTTAACTATTCTGACAAAGCAATAGTTCCTTTTACTGGACAGACATAAACAATTGAGCCTCACTATCTAAGAATGTCTGCACAATGTGTCAAGAGCTGGAGAAAGCTAAGTGTTGTTCTGCCTAAATGTTACCCAAAAATGTAGTGTGTTTCTTGAAATAGTAGAACTCCAAATTCTCCTGGACTTGACATGTAAATACTGCCAGAGGCCAGGGTTGTAATACTCTGGGCCTGAAGAATTTATAAATAGAAACTAATTTAGGGTGTCTTATGTCTGTAAATTGACAGTCCTTGTTTTTCATATGATGTCCTAGGAACTTGTTTAGGGACAAATGAAATGTATCAGTTTTTCATTTCACAAATCAAAACATTTGATTTATTTTTAAAACTAGAAAATGTTTGCCCAAGGCATTTTGCTAGAGCAAGTAGAATTTGCTGTTTACCAGACACAAACCATCCAATGGAACAAGTGTTCAGTGTGCTGGACAGCATTTGGAGTGAAGAGAAAAGTCAATTCAATGTGGACATGAGCAAAACAGCAGCTTTGATCAAAGTGAATATTAACAATGTTTGTTCAGTATTTCATTATCAATTCACTGACAACATGAAGTCACTTGAAAAAAATCTACCATTATGTCGTCACAAAACGTCCTGTTTTTAGGCTTGCAGGGGTGGGGGATGTTTTGTGATTTGGAAAATATAGTCACCTTACTCCTGGGACATTGTTTTAGTTTGAAAGGTCGCTTTTCTCACCTTTGCCCTCTTGAACTGAAGCACTGCGTCAGAAAGATCCAATGACTGGCCAATGGAATTTCAAGCGATAAAATAGCATGCAATGTCAGTCTCTCATCGGCCATCATCGATGAAAGATACCTTTTAATGAGCCTGAACTTCGAAAAGCTGCACTCACGACTGTGACTGGCAGCATGAGCAGAATCCTCAAACCTATCCACACATTAGAAAAAGTGTCCTTATGCTCTGCATCATGAACGAATTGGAGAACTTGCAGTGGAGAGTGCTTCCCATTTGGCAAAATGTGATGGATGTTGTCCAATTTGACAGAGTGTTTATCATTGATGTCCAAACATTCGCCATGTGTCAGCGTGTGGTGAAGGTCTGTACAAGTGTTCCAGAGTGTTTTCCTGTCCACCAGCAGCTTACTAAGATCATACAAAAAAAACCCAGGTCTTTTCATGGTGCTTCATTTGTCCAAACCTTTCTTCGATAGACACTCAAGTAGTGTCAATGAGCAAGCAAAAAAACACCCTTTTTGAAAAAAATTTCTGAGCTTACCATCACCTCATCTCTACCCTTGTAACCAAACTGTCTCTTCTTGCAGTGAAAATCAGTTTCCTTGAAGACAGGCTCAACTCCTAAGTTTTCTGCCATTTCTTTGGCAGCACTGATGGTACCTTCAAACCCATTTTCTCTGGAGGCCACAATGAAATCAAGGCAGCTTCATCAAAGTAATAGTGGTTTCCACATCCATCAAACTGAGTTTGTAGTGCCTTGCTTATAACATTTACTTGGAACAGAGATCGTGAGACTAGAAATTTGAAGTCAGTGATCTGGTTTGCCAGGCTTTGTACCTTGTGTCGGATTCTGGCCTCATCTTTATTTGACTGCACCAGTTCCATGAGGCATCATAAACCTCAGTCACTTGGTACCTCATTGCCATTATGCTGTCAATGTGGCTCTCCCAGCGAGTGTCACTTAGCTGCTTCATAGTCAGATTTGTAACATTGTCCAGGAAGATCTTCCACCTGATAGTTGATGCTGAAAACAGGACGTATAGCCTTTGCAGTACTCTAAAGAGAGATACTGAATCTAAAGAAGATGATGCTGTATCTGACACAACCAAGTTGAGGGAATGGTAGCCACAAGGCATGAAGGAAGCTCTTGGATCCAGCACAAGGATCCTTGCCCGGTAAACGGCACCCCAAGCCCAGTGCCCCCCAAGCCCGGCACCCCAGGCAAGTTGCCTGGGTCACCTGCCCCTAAATCCAGCCCTGTGCATTACAACATATTAATGGCGATAATTTAAAAATTACTAAACTCTAATTTTAAGATAAAAATGTCAAAATGGAAATAATTTTTTTCAGAACAGTGTTTCAGTTGACCCAATTTTTTCCCCAGAAATTTTATTGTGTAAGAAATTTCAACTCTTTGTTCCAATTAGAACAAAAAGTATTAGAAATGTTATAATGTCTCATAGAATGGCAATTCAGAGTTTTGACCAGTCTACTGAACGTATAGTACTGTGACTGGTCTCTGTGCCTGTCATGAATAAAACTCAATTGATGGCACAGTTCAGAATCCCACTAGGCATAATCTCCATTGTGAGAGAGTGTGTGACATTGTCCATTCCTCCCAAAGATTCATTCCCAGTTCCCAATTGATGATATTTAAACACTTTCAGTCATGACCCTAGCAATCTATATGTCTGAGGGTGAGAATCTGTGCTGCACCGAAGAGGCACAGCACAAGCCTCATAGCGCAGGAGGAGGTGGGGCTAAATTGACTTTAAGCCACATTGGTGTGTCCTACTTCTGGGTTGCTATGGGAACTGGAAAGGTTTGTCATACTTTAGGCAGCCCTAGGGGCCTGTTTAACTTAAGTCAGCCTCCCAGGACTACCCTATGTGTTACAGTACTGCCTAGAATTTCAGTCCTAGCCCTGCCCCCAGCCTGCCCTCTATGCATGGGTTTGCAAATAGGTCCTCGGAAAGCAGCCCTATGGCCATCCACCACAGTGCCTGCACTAAGAGAATCTTCCTTTGGCCAGAATTGGGACTTCTTGAGCCCCTTTATGTCACTCCGGCTCTCCTACCCTGTGTAAAGGGGACAGAGCAGGGGTGAGGCTTTCACCACGTCTCTTTGGATGTTTATGGACAACTCAAGGGGGGCTCTTAACAGTTTTCAATCATAAAAATTGCATATTTCACTTCTGTGAAATACTGCAGAAAATAATTGCTGTAAAAGCCAAAACATTGCAATTTTCACACTTTATGGCAAAGTGAAGTGAGCCAAGCATTTTGCACCACTGTGTCTGTACCAGCCACCTGGCCTGAGCGTCTTTTTAAGAACAAAGAAAATAAATGACAATTGATTACACTAAGTTGGATATATGAAACTTGCCACCAGGAGAGATCCACCAGATCCTGGCTGGCTGGCTCATCTCCATCTCAGACTGGAGAAGAGAGAAACAATTTCTCCATTGTTCATGTTGACTTAGTGACATCACAGTAACAAACACAAGGCAGACCATCATTTAATTCAGGAACATCCAACAGATATGAAACATTTGGGCTCTGGATAGGAGAGATGTGGGTGCTGACCTTCCATGGTAGGCGAGCAGCCTGCTGGTGAACACTTCAGCATGACGGTAGCAATAAAGAGAACTAGAGGCTCAAAGGAGAAATGGTGGCACGAGAGCAATGCTGAGGGGAAGTTTAGACTCTATGTCGATCGATTGATTGTCTTTGGAGTAAATAATGTAATACGTGTAGGTCTTTTCCATGCCTAATTTCTATGAGTTGGGACTAAATGTTAAAAGGAAGAACACGCGTCTTGGTGAGGGAAAAGAGGCCATCCTACTGTGTAACTATTGTAAGTTTTTCGTTATTTAAATACTCTATACGTTGTCCGCTAACTCCGCCCTTCATGATCATAACAATTTTCAGAGCGACTACTGATCCCATGTAGCTGGAGCCCCTGTAGCCCTAATGACTGGTTTATTTGTTCGTTTCTTGTTTTAAAATTTTGTGATTCCTATAATGTGGGTAATTATTGCCTGTCAGTGGTAGTTAATGCAGTAAGTGCTGGTGTGGCTTGCAGTAATAATATATCATACATCTAGGCAACTAAAGGAAAATGTAATATTAAATAAGGATAGGTTACAGTAGAATTTGAAACCAGAATCCAATATTGCATGCATCATTTGACGGCAAATCATGTCAAATAAGGCAAATAATTCTAAATAAACATCATTTATGTAACCAAGAAAGTATGGATCTGCTGTGGCGGTACTGAGAAGTTAGAGCTTTTATTTGTGTGGGAGACAGGCTGGATGATCTATGATTGTTAGTGTAGAATAGAAAGACACATTTCATGAACATCCATGTGTACAATTTTGTTATCCGGAGGTTTTCTTCTCTCCTGATGACTGGCAGATTTCTCTGTTCATCAGTCTTTTTATTAATGCGCTCCTAGATATCCAACAACAATTGCCTTCATTGGTGTTGCATGCGGTGAATGTCAGCACAAAATTTGGCCCATTGAGTGTATGGGCATATCTGCCTTTGAAGAACTTGAGATATATTGCATGTGAGGAGGCAGTGGATTGACGTGTGTGTGTGTGTGGTGTGTGTGTGTGTGTGTGTGTGTGTGTGCGTGTGTGTGTTTGTACACATTTAAAATTTAAAATGTTTCTACATAGGGATTTTTTCTTTTCATTGCAAATGTGATACTTTATCCTTTAATTTTTTATGGATTTAAATTACTTTCATAATAAACTTACTTTCATTTTCAATAACATTTCTGATCAAGAACTTTGCAAAATTATGGTGTTTGTCCAGTGATTAGAGCTGGAGAGGAGAAAACCTGGGCTCTCTTCCTGATCTTGACACTGATTTATTATGTGACATTGGACATGCCACTAAATCTGTCAGTGCCTCAGTTTTCCTGTTTACAAAATAAGAATAGCGGCCTCATAGTGATGATGTAAGATTAATTAATGTTTGTAAAGTGCTTTGAAAGCCTCATAAAAAGGTGGTGATATATGTTATAAGTGAAAAGTATAATCAGATGTTTTGAGTTATTTTAGAGACATCTTTTCTTCCAACCCATAAAGTAAATCCAAGCACTCAAGGATATCATTTGTCTACTGATAGCTGACTTAAAAAAAGAATCCTAAAAGTGGAATGTGTTGGTCTATGTAAGAACAATACTGGGAGGGGGGGGATTCTTAAAGTACAGCCTGATCCATTATTGATTTTTCTGAGTGCCCTTTAAGAAAGAATGTCTTGATTCTCTCTGTCTGGTTGTTCCTGTGCAGCCACAGCTCTAAGCATAAGTACCAAAGCTCACTTTTTATTTCTCTTTTCTCATCTCTAAAGATTCCACATTTGGGGGGTGGGAAGTCTTTCTTCCAGAAAAGTAGCCAGTCCTCTAGGAAATGTTCAATGGCATTCTGCACAAACCATTGCCATTGTGCTTCGTTATTCAGGTGACAATAGTATAGGTTTGGGGGTAGGGGGGGGTCTGCATATTGTAACAGATCCCTATGATAAGGTAACACAAAGATAAGGCAACTCTGGTTTTAACTTGGATAGGAGCTCAAATTCAAGTCTAAAGGAGAACTCAAGCTGCAGTGCCAGTTAAAGTATCAGAATTGCCTCGTCTTTATTGCTATTTTTAACCTAAATTAGCCACTTGGGTTTGCTCACCTGAATTAAAGATTAAGAATACATTTATTTTTATTTTTCAAGGAAGGCATATCTTTATTGTGATTCTCTGTCTACAAGATAGTGGAGCAAGAGTAATACATATTTTCTTTCAAAGCACAACCATTAGATCCAGATTCTGATCTTGGTTAGGAAGCCTATATTGCTTTGTATTTTGTAGAATCTGCTGCTGTGCATCTAGTTTATCTTCCATGCCATGCATGCATATCTGAGATTAGAATCTAGTTCTCTAAATTGCTTCCTTCAAATGCAATATACTGCACTTAAAAAACCATTGAAGAAAATGTCTTGAGTAGCTTTACTTGTGTGTCCACTATTCTGTATTGTCTGCGACTCCGTAATACTAGAGAGACAAGGTGAGTGAGTTAACTGAAGGTTATGTAACTGAAGTCAGTGTACCTTAGGTCAATTTACCGTGGTGTCTACACAGCGCTGAGTTGATAGGAGATGGTCTCCCACTGACTTACTTTACTTTTCTTGGGGAGCTGGAGTACAGGAGTCGATGGGAGAGCGCTCTGCCATCAACATCAACATAGCGGGTCTTTACCAGACCTGCTAAATTGACACCGCTGCATCGATCACAGCAGTGCCGATCTAGCTGTAAGTATAGACAAGCCCTTTTATTGGCCAACTTCTCTGTTAGTGAGAGAGAGACAAGCTTTCAAGCCACTCAGAGGTCTACCCAGACCTGAAGCAGAGTCCTGTGTGGTTCATAAGCTTGTCTCTCTAACCAACAGAAAAAACGGTCCAATAAAAGATAGCACCTCACCCACCTTCTCTCTGATATTCTGGAACTGACAGAGCTATGACTACACTGCATACTTCGTAGTACAGTCTTAAAAACTTGAAATTGAAACATATGTCCCCAAGTTTGAGTCCGTTCTCCTCTTTGTTACATCTGTGCAATGGCATTGAGATCTAGAGGTGTGGAGGAAATAATGGACGGCAGAATCTGACTATTAGTTTCCTTCATTTAACAAATGTTGATTTACCCCATCCCTCAATCACCTACATTAGCATGTCTCCTAGCTCCCGTCATTGTTTTGGTCATGTCCTTTATATGTTACCCATTCCTTAATAATCTCAATACAACATGGTAAAAATTGAGTTTCTTAGTTAATTTGTACTCTCTCTGCTTGCTGAGTAGAGACATTTCTTATGCAATTGTAACAAATTATTTGTCTGTTAAATTTTGTCTTTCTTTTCACAGAATGTTTGTGAGTAGATTGAAACTCATAATGAATCATATGTTTCTTCACACATTTTCTTATACAATTTGCTCAAAAACAGCTTCTTGTGAGCATTTTTTAGTTGCATAAGGCAATAGGAGTTAGGTACCTAGGCACTCTTGAAATTCAAACGGAGTGCCTAAATACCTTTAAAAATATGACCCAAGGCCCTTTTGAAAATGGGATTTAGGTTCCTAAATCACATAGGTGCATCTGAAAATTTTACCCAGTGTGAATTGTGAACTTTACAGTTAAATATACAATGTGGAATGTGCTTTGGGAAGCTATTTTTCAAGGATTCCTTCTGTTAGTAAGGCTCACATTTTCAGATATTCATAGAAAATGCACACACAAAGGTTATGATCATTTAAATGAAGTTTTGAATTTGAACAAATATTCACAGAAAATTTTTCCACTGTGACATAAGTGTTAACCCCCTGGTGAGTTTGTGTTCTAAGTCCCCTTCTGCGCCAATTTACAAAGGAAATGAGTTATTACAGGCTCCGGTTACAAAAGGCTTGTCTCTTTAGGATAAACTGTAGTTGCTCGTGCTTTTAGTTCTGGACATCCCCACTTCAATCCCTGGTATTTCAGCCATGAAGCCACCACCAGAGTTGCTCCCCATAAAAAGTAAATGTTGTTTTTGTGGTCCAAGTATCACATATTTAAGTATCTGACTGTTAAGCCAGGAGCCCACAATTTTAGGTGCCTTGACAGCTCCCTTAAAGACAGACTCAGGTCACTTACTCTTTTTTCATTGAATCCCTTGGCACCAGCAGTCTGAAATTCGCGCTGCTTAGCACTAACACAAAATGTATAGGCTTGAACATTCTCTCTCAGATCTCTCAAACATGAGATCCTGGCATGGATTTTAGAGGTGGTTAAGAATCCTTAACTCAGCCATGTGCAGTTCAGATCTCCTTAACCCAGGAATACTGAGATTCCCATAACAAGCACCCCTTCTTGACTCTTTCTCAATGTACATCTTTAACTGAGGCATTGGAGGAGACGAGTAAGTGGAAAATTCTAGCAGTCATGAGAAAACTCATGTTAAATGGTCAAGTGCCACACTTACCCCAGCTGGCACAGGCAGGTGCCCACATCGTGATGCTCACTGTGCACTAGATGGGTTTCATCCCTTGTGGGGGGGCAGGGCTTATTTCCCTCCCTTGGAGATTCCAGGGTTCCTTAGGGGCCCTTGCAGTACAGATTGGTGCAGGAATAGAGCAAACATGCACATACCCTAGCTTCCTGGTGCACACCTCCTCTCTGGCTGGCACCACTCAGTTTGAAGACAGTAATGCCCAGCTAGTGGCTACCCACAGTGCATGTGAGCTTGTGGCCACCCTGTACCCGGTTTTAAGTTGGCAGAAGCAAGCAAAGTAAAATTCAGCCCTGTAACTTCACTGAACCAAGTTTCTTCAAATGTGATTTTCTCCCACAATAAGGACTACTGAACAAGTAAGCTTGATGTTTGTAGCTTCATCCTTTTTTTTCTGAGTAACACAAACAGAAAATAAAATTGTGGTTTGGAACATATGAACAAATTATGGCTTTTTTCCGTGATTGTGTAACTCAAAAATAGCTCAGCTGGTTTTGTTCATACCTTTTCAAATAAATTCACCTTCAGGCTAGGGCCAAACATGGGAAAAGTGTCAGCCCAAGAAGAGCTGGTTTGACAAAGGTCTGAACAACTAAGGAGGAGTTAAATGTTGTTGTTTGGAACACTGCATTACAGTAAAACATCAATTACGAACCTACTAGTCAACCACACACCTCCTTTGGACCAGAAGTATGCAATCAGGCAGCAGCAGAGACCAAGGAGAAAAAAAGCAAATACAATATAATATTGTATTAAACATAAACTATTTATAAAAAAAAAGGAAATGCAGCATTTTTCTGTGCATATTAAAGTTTCAAAGCTGTATTAAGTCAATGTTCAGTTGTAAACTTTTGAAAGAACCATGACGTTTTGTTCAGAGTTACGAACATTTGAGTTACGAACAACCTCCATTCCACAAAGTTTTCCTAACTCTGAGGTTCTATTGTAATTATAGCTCCCATTATGAGCAGAAACTATAGTATCCATGACCTTCCCTCTCATCCTCCCTCCCCCCACACACACTTTTTCTCTCTTGTGAAGCTATCCATCAAAGAAACAATGACAAGTTACAGTTTAGAACAAATACTATTTAATTTTATTAACCTTCCCTATATGTTAATACTACTTTGTTTTTCTTTGTAAATTAATACAATTTTTACAGATCTATTAAATTGTATTGCATTTGTTTGCTTATGTACTAGCTAATAAAAATAATTCATGCCTTCTAGCTCCAATTTCATTGGTAAAATTCAAAACATTACTGACAAAAAAATGTAAATGACCTTTCCAGTGACCTACAGTACAAAAATCAACTCCTTCAAATTAGAGAGATGGAGACACCCCCCCCCCAAAATAAAGCCCGATAAACTGCATGGGGACAAGCAGGGCACCATTTTGAGGGCAGCATTTGGCCAAACTAATTTAAAAATGCAGAGAGGAAATCTTTGCCCGACTGAAGTCAATGGCAAAACCCCCATCAATGTCAATGGAGCCAGGATATTACTCCAGAGATCTAATCATGAGCACTTAGGAAAGTTTCTTCATTTTTGTACTAACTTACCTACCAATTTTAATCAGTATTTTAATGGGGAAATTACCGTATCACCTCTATAATATCTCCCTTTGCAGATCATCTAAACCCCAATTTGCTTAATTAAAGGTTCCCATTGAGTTAGCCCAACTTCCTGCTGAATTAGTAGACATTCTGTGGCTTCTGCATCAAGCAAGGCCTTTTATATTTGACAGAGTCCATAGTTAGCGATGTGATTTTGCTAGCTATGGCATGCATTTAGCCTAAGGCACATCTCTTGAAAATTAATATTTTGTTCTTATTTAACTCTTGACCAGATCTGAGGTCAGCAAATCACTCAGCGAGAAGGGATGGGGATTTTTGGTTTCATTTTCTTGGGGGGGGGAGGGGGATGCAACTGATCATCTCTAGAGGTGGAACTTCTTTTTATCAGTGAAATACACTTTGTATTAATCTTCTTTCTCTTCCCTTTCACTTCAGTCTCTTATGACTAGGAAAACTACACCAACCGTCTAGCTAAAAATCCACTTTAAAAAAAAAAAAAAGTTTCTCCTTCCATCCCAACCCTATCATATTAAATGGACTCATTCAAATGTGGATCACTTTTATTGCAATTTGACATACACTTTCTCCATTGTTGTAGGATATGACAGTGTAGTCACTTCTGTTTCACATCCCCCAGGGTAGCAGAAGTAATTTATAGATAATTTATTTATCCTAGATTGGACAAGTGAGTCAATGGCGCAGCCACGATTAGCATTCATGACTTCCTGAATCTCAGCCCTATACTTATTCTTCTGGGCCAGCAGTGTCCCCAATTTCTTGGTTCATATACCACCACATTAAAAACTTGTTGTGAAGTGAACTGATGGAACACCAAGATTGCCTACCGTAGTTTGGGAAGCCCTGCTCTAGGTTATACACTCTCCATTTCTATTATGTTGCTTAAAGTTGAGAGGCAAAACACACATTTTGGCCATAATCCAATACTGGATATACAGGATAAAAGCTTCCCTGTCAGTGGGAGTTCAGCAAATGGGCACCATTTGCAGTGAACAAACTGTTTATGCAGATAAGTAAACATCTTCTGTTAGTATGTATGTCACCTGCCAAAACACTATACACTGCCGCTTCTTGTGCACGCTGCACTTAAACCTCTATAGGTGATGCAAATCTCAAAAGGGGCTGTTAGGCACTGGAGATAGGGTTTGGACATCTGAACAATCCCCTGCCAGTACCAAGAGAGGGGTAAGAATAGTGCAGCATAGCCCTCTCAAAGGCCTGGAGTAAGTTTGTTCGTTCAGCAGCAGACCCTTCTATATAGCCAAGTGAGGGGACAACACTGAAGTGAACCACAGCACGGGAAGCTAAATCTTCCAGGATGACAGAGTAATGCGATCCATAGGAATAAGTCCTTTTTATAGACAAGTTTGACTGAATTTAGGATGATGCAAGTTGTCTCCTATGCTAGCTGATCCAACAAAGGAAAGTAGAAAGTTATGCACCCACATGTAATGACCTAGACAACAAGAGGTATCCACAGTTGTTCCAGAAATACGCATCAGTGCTTTTTTTGGTTCACTGGGCCTTCATCCCTCACATCCAACTGCATATTCAGACCCTACTAATCTCTCCCTATAGGATCTGGAGAATAATCTCAGAGCAACCAGGACCCAGCAATCTGGAATGACTGAGCCAGAATTGACTCACATTGCAGACAATCTATAAATGTCACCCATTTATGCTGGCCCCTACATGCTATGATGCAGGCACTAGAAGTTTTGGGGCCAATCCTGGACACAAGCACAAAACTGTAGAATGCAGCAGGCAGAGCATTTTCATACATAGGGCCCCACCTGGGGAAGACTTGGTTAGAGGTTGTCAAACTGAGCCAAAGCCTGACCCTCTTCAGGAGGGCCTTAACCCATCAACACCAGCTCCACCTACATCAAAAATGTAGACAGGAGCAGGAAGAGCTTGAGCATATGGCAAATCCAGGATATGAGAGAGAGAAAACCTGACCTTTCCCCCCCCACAACCAGAAAACCTGCCTAGAGTGGGAGCTGGAGGAGAGAGGGAGTGTGCCTTGATTTATATTGCCTATAGCCTTGTATGGCATACAAATACCATGGTGATAGGGCCTTGCAGATATTCAACATGGAATAGCAAACCATCAGCTGTCTCTACCCTGAAGAATGTTAAACTTATGTTTCCTTCTATGGATTAAAAGCATGCGCAGCCCAGAGACACTAAAGCAACAGAGAGGTAATATAGGAGGAGGGGAATAGAGATGGATTTGCTTTGCCATAGAATGTGAGAAAGCATCTGAGCAATGGACTAAATGACCGATGCTGTGACATCGGGATGCCAGAAGTGGGCCCACGTAATTGCTGTCCTAAGGGCGCCCATGCCAGGAAATATGTAAAGCAAAGGGGCGGAGAGAGCATATCATCCACCTATCAGTCAAACTATAGCCTCTGAAGTACCTGTGTGCCACAACAGTCTTTTTAGTTGCCCCTGGGTAGGGAATGGGAGATTAGAAGGATATGTAAAAAGGGGTCATCAGGCCAAGGTATCAGAGAAGCTGTGATGCATGTTATATGGAGACACACTCTCCTCAATATCACATGGGCATGCTACAGCTTCTGTCTCCATTTGGGGAGGCAGATGGCATACCAACATGGCAGGCTGATGAAGTCCCAAATTGTGTAACCACCACCTTGGTGAATTATGTCTAATGATCTGAGCTAGATAGACCCAGAGGGGAATGTTAAATGTGGCACAGAGACAATCACACAGTGTGTAACTGGGTTACATCCATTGTTGCCTGCCAAATCCCGAAATCCATTTTCAGAACAGACGTTTTCTTATGGAGAATAAGAAGGATTACAGATCCGCAGTCCCCAGAAATACTGACTAGTAAGGACTGTGGAGAAGGGGCAGATGGCTGATGCTGAAATCCCTTATACACGTTGCTCCCCAGACCCATTTCAATCACCTCTTCACAAGCAAACAGTATCCCCCCACCACCACCACTTAGTGCCGTCATCCTATTATAATATCCCATTCCTCACAGAGCACTATCCTGATACAAAGCATGCCCTCCATGCTCTCACCAGCACAACAGGATCCTGGCGCTCACCTAAAAACACAACACCCTAACAATGTGTCAGGAGAAGTACCCAATGGGGTGAGGGAATCCTGCCATTGTTCGTGGCCATAGCCACGCAGATGTAATGCACATGTACACACATCACAAATATCACCTCTGCGGCTACATTCGACTGCCCTCAAACTAATGACTAAAATAACTTAAAACCAAAGCTTTTTATAATGTGATATTAAAAAAAAATGTCAGCACAGCACTACTGTCAGGCACCAGGCAGTATAAGGGTATGGTTGGTGAGGTGGGCATAGCCGAGTGGTCCTTCTTTGTCTATGATGGGCGTGAGAGCATTACAGCTGATTTATATTGTTACCCAGTGGTGGGTAACAAACCACTTCTGCTTCTGCCCACTACCTCTCTACCCTGTCGCTTGGGGATTTTGTGCCTCAGGGCTGATGCATGGCTTACGTGAATGTTTTGGGAGGTTGCCTGCATTTGGCATAGCTAGACTTCAGGAAGCACTCCTCGTAGTTTATCCATTTGATTGTAATAGTAAATATCTTATACAGAAAGGGCGTAGCAGTCTCTACCCCAAGCATTCCTACACTGGGTACGTGACTGGCTCCTTGTGGTGTATGGTATGTGCAGCATGAGAAATGTATGTCCCTGCCTAGCTTTCGCATTGCATGACTATATGATACGCCATCTTTGCACATGGTATGGAATTTAATACAAAATGGCTTGAATTGAGGAAGCAGTGTGAATGGCTAATGAGGATTACAAAATCATGCTTATATGGGTCCTGTCTTAAATAAAACATTAAAATAGCTAGAGACCCAAATTTTTCTAACATTCAAGGGTTTTCATATCTGAGGTTTTGGTTTGGACGAGTGTCTATAAACCAACAATTTTAAAATCACAGTTATACAGAAGAATGTGTCATTGCACTGTAATATATTCATTACTTGGGTGCTGGAGGCATTCAGCTTTTGACCTCCCATTTATCAATACACCCAATACACATACATGTGACAACAGAACCGCAATGAGGCCTCATGCATTATTGACTAAAATAGACTCGCAATCCAGTGGGTGGGTGCTGCAGCTGAGAGATGAATAAATAATGTGGTACAAGAAGAAGGAACAATAAACCTAAACAACTTTATTAGAAAATCAGCAAAACTGTGATCAAGAATAAAATACAGCTTTAGGATCAAGGGATGTTAATCTGAAAAGTGGAACCCAGCTTGGTGTTGTGAAATTCTATTAAACACTGTTACTAGGTGATCTTCAGTTTCAGTCTTGATTAGCCTGAACCCTATACACGTCTGCAATTATTTTTTCTCTTATTCTTTATTCATCTGATCCATAAAAAAATCATTACTCTTGCTTCTGCCCTGCAGTAATTGTCTCTGCAGATGAAAATGATAGTTGCCTCTTTTGCCTCAGCCACAGACTTTTCCTTTTTACTAATTGTATCTGATTGGGAGCTTAAAATATTTCATCTAAACCACATCCAGGTGTTCAATGAGTCATTCTTATTATTAATATCAGCACAGTACAAGTACGCTTAAATGCACGCAAAATTAACCTACCATAGTCTCTTGATTAATTTGCGATGGTAAGTTGCTGTTATATTCTGTTTATTTTTATATTAGATATTCAGTTTATATAGTGTTGTTTTATATTAAAATTCCTTTTTGTAAACCTTAATCTTCTTCGTATTGTTTATATTGCCGTAGTGCCTCACAGCCCAGCCAAGATTAGTACTAATTGTTGTACAAATGCAGAGAAAGAGACAGTCTCTGCCCCCAACAGCTTACTACTATCTACAGAAACAAGACAGGCGGTATGGGCAGGGAAGGTGAAGTGACTCGCCCCAGGTCACACAGCGGGCGAGTGGCAAAGTCAGGACTAGAATCCAAGTTTTCTGAGTCCCAGTTCAATACTCTCTCCCCTGTGCACCATGATGCCTCTTAATTGATTACTGTTCTTATTGTTCTCTCTCTTATAGTTCGGGATCGGGTACGATCGAAAATGGAGAGAGATATTTTGGCAGAAGTGAATCATCCTTTCATAGTCAAGCTTCATTATGGTAATTATAATAACATGGAATTCGCATTCACTCTTCCGTGTGTTTTGGGATTGTAACTGGATCTGTGTCATTTCATAAGAATACCACCTTGCTAAATACTACCCCATTTCCACTCAGTTACGGATGCGTATGACTTCATTTTCCTTATGTGACGGGAAAATTTTCGCATGAGGAGGGCTTAGCTACGCCTCTGTCAAAACAAATTTGATACAAGGTGTAATGTAATAATGGTTACTAGAGGTTGCTGGTGGGATAAAAAAGATGTAGAAGCCACTTCTACCACCCCTCTTCAGCAAACAGTTTGATTATTAGATTCTCTTGTTTCCAAAAACTATTAATAATTGATAGCACTCACTAAATTTCTATAAGCTATTTACTCCTGGGGGAATTCTGCACCACTGCGCAATGCAGAATGTTGCAGAAATTAACGTCCGCGCAGAATTTCTTTTCCCCCACAGAAATGGGCTGCAGTGCTGCTGGCCTCCACTAAGGGCTGATGGACCCGGCAGAGCCCAGCTCACACATAGAAGACACTGATATGGGGAGGGGGAGGGAGCTAGAGGGTTCCTGGTGGCTGCAGTTCCCTGCATGCCCTGATGGAAGGAGAAGGCAGCGTGCAAGCCTGGGACTGAGCATCAGGCTGTTTCTCTCTCTGGATCCCTGGGCTCTGGGGGGGAGTGGTGCAGGTGTCTGGTCTGGGGGGAGGGGGTGTGAGTATCTGGGCAAGGGGGGGCCCTACAGCTGGGCTCTGAGGGGGGGAGAGGGTGTGGGTATCTGGCGGGAGAGGGCCCGCAGCTGGGTTCTTGGGGTGGGGGGTGCAGGTATCTGGGCTAGGGAGGCGTGGCTAGGCTCTTGGGGGAAGGGGTTTGGGTGCATTGCGGGGGGCACCATGGTTGGACCTGGGGGGGGAGGGGTTGTGAGTGTCTGGCCCCCCCGGCTGGGCCCTGGGGGGCAAGGGAGCAGAGAAACAGGACCTGGGTTGTTGTAGGGGTTTCTTTAACTCTCTACTCCTGGGGGAAATTTTGTGTGTGTTTGTATTGTCACAGAGACTTGATTATGTTGTGTTATTTTGACAAATAAAATTTGCAGAATTTTAAAATATTGCACGCAGAATTTTTAATTTTTTGCCACAGGATGCCCCCAGGAGTAACTATTGCAATGCTTTCAGTTACGCAGAGCAGCTTCCCCCTAGATTTGCCTTTCTCAGCCCAACAAACTCCCTAAATTGCTAGTGCAAAGGGGCTTCTGTGAGCATTTTGAAGAGCTGTAGCTCTCTCCTGCCACAATTCTGGGAGCCTCTCTGACTAGTTTTACTCTCTTTTCGTCTCCTCACCCTGTGCAATGGAGGACAGCTTTAGCTTCATTAGGTATGTATACACAATAATTAAAGGCCTGCAGCTGGCATGGATAGGCTGACTTGGACACCTGGGGCTCAGGCTGCGGGGCTCTAAGATTGCTGGGTAGGTATGCGGGCACAGACTGGAGCCCAAGCTTTGGGACCAGATGCTAAGAGGGGCAAAGAATGCATTAGTAATACATCTCCATCTCCCAGCTAACACAGGATTGTTCCCTGTAGTATGGGCTAGATTGCTTAGTCCAGCAGAGATCTTAAATAATTCCATTCTAAAAGTGAAGTGTTAACATGGTAGGAGAGTTAGAGAACGATGCAGAATTAATCAATAATATTCATTCTTTGGAGACTTTGTAATGATTTAAAACATCCAACATCGCCATTCTTTTCTAATGCAGCATTTCAAACAGAGGGAAAGTTGTATCTAATACTAGATTTCCTGCGGGGAGGGGACCTTTTCACAAGACTCTCCAAAGAGGTAAGCCCATTGATTTTTGTGTCGGACACAAAATAATGTCTTGGATCATTTTCAGAATTTGTGTGTGTCCCTGGGTGTATTTTCATTCTATGTAACTGAATTGGAGCTGTAATTTGTTATAATTTCCCTAAACCTTTTTTAATACTTGTATCTACATTGTGTGATAAGTGACATACCTGACAGAGTGTGAGCATCATGTTAATAGAAAACTTAATTACAATTTACTCCCAACGGATCATTGCTAGTTCCTTCTCATGGTAGAATAACCCCTGACTCATTGATAAAAAGAGACACATGCTGGCTGTGATGTGGAGAGAAAAGATATACCCAGATTCCCCACTCTATGAAGCCTATACTCAAGTGACCACGTGTATCAGGGTCAGGTTCTGGGTGGCTAGGGAATTCACAGGACTCTCCAGTTGAAATGCCAAAATCCCTTCCAGGTTTTCCAGTTTACTTCACCAGATATTTTACACTTCGCAGAAGTCTCTCTTTGCATTCCTTCAAGTAAAGGCCAAAATTCAAAACAAACACGCCGGCAGGGTGGCCCTTATGTTCCCCCAGAGTTCCCTTCCGTGGCTTCTGGTGAATAAAATTCCAGTCTCTTTCATGGGAATAACCTAGCCCCTCCTTATTGTAACTGGGTTCATCTATCCCTAATTAGCTAATTAGGGAGATTAGTCTCCCTGAGCTGACTCTGAATCCTTAGGAATTAGCACAAAAACACAAAGGGTAAAATCTTGGCCCAATTGTAGTCAATGGCAAAACTGCCATTCATTTCACTGGGGCAAGATTTCACCCAAGGTTATGTGGCTCTGCAAGGTCTTTTCCTAGAGGCCTTGCTTGGGCAGGAAGCAGCAGGGTTCTGAGGGCCCCTCACTAGGTCACTGAAAGATCAAGGACACCTTGTTGTGCCAGGTTAGCCATGCTACTTTGTCTGTGCCCTTCTGTCCCAGTAATTACATTGCCCCAACCCTGGACTGAGGTGGTGACTAATCCTTCAATTCCAATGATTTTTCCTTAATTTAAAGAAGAGTGATCCTGGCTCCTCACTCTCTTTCCCTGTGTAACTTTTTATTTTTGTTAGACATACATTATTCATAATACAGCACCTTTTAGTCTGAATAGAACATTTCATACAGTCCTTATCCCACACTGCTTCCCAGAGTTAAATCCCCATAGATATATAGTTACATAATAAAAAATAGCAGAGGGGAGAAAACTGACAGAGAAATGAGGAAATAATTGTTTTCAGATTAAATTTGAAAAGAGGGGGAGAGTCAATGAGGAGGACAGACACAAGACAGCTGCTGGTGGGGGCAGGAGCTGCAAGGGAGAAGATAGTCATGGTGAGACAATTTAAAAAAACACCTGGTACCACAAAGTGGAAGGTGCAAATACGGGGGGGAGGGAGGGGGGAGAGAAAGAGAAGGTGCATGTGAATAATGCAAGCCAAATTCTTAAAGCATTGCTCTCACCTGAAAATTGACTTTTTAAATTCACATAGAGCAATGACAGCAAATAGGTTTTTTTTTTTTAAACGTATTACAATATTTTAAATTCTAGATTGAATTTGGTTCTACCTAGCACCTGGCAGAGACAGTGGCAGAGGATGTTATTCCAATGACACCATTGGCTGAGCTCATCGGAGATTACAAGTCTCTGACAGAACCCTTGTCTGGGACTATTGCCAGTGGCATTACAAATCCCAAGGAGTTTAACCTGGGGCACATGGCAGCATGCTGGCTCTGGCTGCTGGAGAGAAGCAACAGCTGGAGGTGGGGATTGGACATAGCCGTGAGACAGAACACAAGGCACAGGGTGTGGCAGCTGTGCAAGCTAACCAGGCAGCAACCTGCAGAATGTGGATAGTACTGTCCCCTGTAGCAGCTGTTGGGAGTCTGAGTAGACCAAGAGCCACCACCTTTCCTTGGTACTAGCAGTTCTTCTCTCACCTGTCGCAGCTGTGTACCTGCTCCTCTCCCTGCTTCCTTGCTCCTGGAAAGGGCATCTCTGCTTGTCTCCATTCCCTTCCTTCCTCACAGGTTTCCCCATATTCCTCCCCGCTCCCCTGCCCTCCTGGAGATGTGGTAAGAGCTGCTGCAGCCACCAAAGGAACAAGTCTGTACGTGGCCAGGACTTGAGCCACCAGCACCCGGAGGAAGACCACTTCTGGCTGGCTGCCAGCAATGTCTCTAGAAGACAGCATTATCCCACGTCCCCAAGTGATGCTTCAGAAGCAGCCAGCTGGGTAAACTGCAGCTGCTGCTCAGCTCCCTGAGTTCTGCCTCACAGCTAGTACCTGCAGTTGCCATACCTTACCAGTCAGGCTCCCCAGGGGTTTGCTGTCGCCCCAGGCTAGACTAGTGGGGGAGCCATGTCTGGCCCTGTAGGCGTTTTGCCTGTGGCTTTTACTGTGTTCTGTGTCTCATGTCACCAGGATGAATCTGATATCAAACATATGTCTCAGCAGGTAAATAAAAGAGGAGCTTGTCATAACTAAGAGCCCAAGCCCTCTGAAGTCAATGGAAAAACTCCTATTGACTTCAATGGAGGGTTTTTTTGATTGGGTCCTAAGTCTACGCATGCTGCATATTCTGTTAATATTTTGGAACTAAATATAAGTCATTTTATAAAACACAAAGCATTTCAGTTCACTTCTACACAAACTAGGTCCATATCTCAGCTTGTGGGAATTTGGGAACCACGTGCCAAGATTTTAGTAAACAAGGATGAATGCAGGTACTAAGGGCCTGGCTGTGCATTGTTGACTTTTTGCCATTGACGTCAATAGACTATGGCTCAGCCCTGATTTATATTAGTATGTAATGTCAGCTGAACTGACTAAAAACAAGAATGAAAGCAGCATGATTTAAGGGAGAGGAAAACACAGCTGAATGAACAGAATTTTGTCATGTAACCAGGAGAACCCGGTGAGGAGGGTTAATGTGAGTGCAGACAAATACTGACAAATTGAATTTGATATGATGGTCTTTCTTGCAATCCTGAGTCAGAGAATTCTCCCGTGCAGCTGTTTGAAGCAAATCAACCTGTTATCAGACAGTGATTAAGACTTCTTGTTCTTTTCTTTCTGGCTAGGTAATGTTTACAGAAGAGGATGTCAAGTTCTACTTAGCTGAGCTGGCCTTGGCTTTAGACCACCTCCATAGTCTTGGAATTATTTACAGGGATCTAAAACCAGAAAAGTAAGTTAAGGAAAATAAATTAACTGAAAATATATATATGAACCTTTTAAATCACTTCCTTGTTATTTTAGTAAGTCACAAAATGCCAAAGAAAGTCCTTAAGTATCTTTTTCCTTTTCTTATTTGAGTATTTGTAGCACCCCCATCATCATATATCTGAGCATCTCACCATCATTACTAGATTTTATTCTCAACACCCCTATGAGGTAGGTATTTACCCATTTTATAGATAGGGAACTGAGGCACAGTGTTGATCAAGTGACTAGCACAAGGTTATTCTAGAGGGGGGCTGTGGTGAGCCAGAAATTGCACTCTGGTCTCTTGAGTCTCATCCCAATGCCTTACCTATTCAACCAGCCTTCCTACCCTACCACTTCAGCATGACGTGACACAACATCTGCTACAGTCCAGCATTATATAATCACACAGAGTGGGTTCCCTATTGATTTTGACTTGATAAATTATCTCAGTTCAAAACAGAGTATGGAATAAGGTCCCAGATAAGGTGAATCTAGAATAACTCCATAACTCTGGATTTGTACCATTTTAATGCAGATCAGATTTTGACCCTAAAGTTCTTTTCTCGATTGAAACAAGTTTACTTCTGTTTGTAGCAGCGAACCAATATAAACTGGCCTTAATCCTGCTGGTTTACAAACTATTCAGTGATGTTAGCTAAATTTTGCCAAGAGTAAGTTTACTGTTTCTAAAATGCTAGTGTTCCCTTTTTTTGCTGAAATAAAGCAAATGACACTCATAGTGAGATGACTGGGAATCAGCTGATATTTTTGGTTGTTGCTCTGTTCCAGTTGACTTGTGCTTAGCATACATGTTCCATGCCAATTTTAATAAAACGTGCTTCAACCTTTAAAAGTTATGAACCTTTTTAATGAAATATTCAGGTTTATCGATAAACTAGGCAAATACAACTTAGATGGGGCTACTATAAGGTGGGTGCATAACTGGCTGGATAACTGTACTCAGAGTAGTTATTAATGGTTCCGAATCCTGCTGGAAAGGTATAACAAGTGGGGTTCCGCAGGGGTCGGTTTTGGGACCGGCTCTGTTCAATATCTTCATCAATGACTTAGATATTGGCATAGAAAGTACGCTTATTAAGTTTGCAGATGATACCAAACTGGAAGGGATTGCAACTGCTTTGGAGGATAGGGTCAAAATTCAAAATGATCTGGACAAATTGGAGAAATGGTCTGAGGTAAACAGGATGAAGTTTAACAAAGACAAATGCAAAGTGGTCCACTTAGGAAGGAACAATCAGTTTCACACATACAGAATGGGAAGAGACTTCTAGGAAGGAATATGGGAGAAAGGGATTTAGGGGTTATAGTGGACCACAAGCTAAATATGAGTCAACAGTGTGATGCTGTTGCAAAAAAAGCAAACGTGATTCTGGGATGCATTAACAGGTGTGTTGTGAGCAAGACACGAGAAGTCATTCTTCCGCTCTACTCTGCGCTGGTTAGGCCTCAACTGGAGTATTGTGTCCAGTTCTGGGCACCGCATTTCAAGAAAGATGTGGAGAAATTGGAAAGGGTCCAGAGAAGAGCAACAAGAATGATTAAAGGTCTTGAGAACATGACCTATGAAGGAAGGCTGAAAGAATTGGGTTTGTTTAGTTTGGAAAAGAGAAGACTGAGAGGGGACATGATAGCAGTTTTCAGGTATCTAAAAGGGTGTCATAAGGAGGAGGGAGAAAACTTGTTCACCTTAGCCTCTAAGGATAGAACAAGAAGCAATGGGCTTAAACTGCATCAAGGGAGGTTTAGGTTGGACATTAGGAAAAAGTTCCTAACTGTCAGAGTGGTTAAACACTGGAATAAATTGCCTAGGGAGGTTGTGGAATCTCCATCTCTGGAGATATTTAAGAGTAGGTTAGATAAATGTCTGTCAGGGATGGTCTAGACAGTATTTGGTCCTGCCATGAGGGTAGGGGACTGGACTTGATGACCTCTTGAGCTCCCTTCCAGTCCTAGAATCTAAAAATCTATGAAAGGAGATTACAGGGTAGTGCAGAAACAGAACCAGTCTCACTATCCTTTATGCTCCAAACTCTAAGAACATAGCAATATTCTTTCCCTATATACCATGCAATTTAAATAAATGCAATTATTTCTTTAGAGTGGTGTGTAATCCGTTTCATACTTGTGAAGGAAAGAAGAGGCCAAGAAAATTGGAAGCTTGATTTTGTAGGAGTGAAGAGTTGAGGGCAGGAAGCTTGTTTATCCACAAATATGATACAAATTACATAACCTTCAAATTCAGTTTCATGTATATATTGGTCATTTTGACAAACCAGTAGATAATGACATGACTGAAACTATCTGTCATTTACTCAAAAGACCATTTCACAAATTACTAAAACTTCCAGTCATTTTTGGTTAAATGAAAATAAGAACCAGAAATTTATCAAATGCAGAAAGTCACCCCCACTGAATTAAACATCTAAAGGAATAAATGTATCACTTTATTACCAAATATCAAATATAAAAGAACATCTGTCATCAGTAACAAGTGCCATATGTTTTTCTTTCTCTATCTGCCAGCAACCCTTTTGATTTTATTTTGTTTTGGTGCTTAGTTGATTCATGTTTGCTAGGCAATCACATACTGCATTCATGAGCACCATAGAAAAGCTAACAAATAAATAAATAAATAAAATAGTGTTTGTGATCTTTGATTCTGATTGCGCTAATTGAAAATCGTGCTAATGTGCTCTACTTGATGACATTGCTTCTTTTGTTGAGGAATGGCACATTCTCCACTGCCTGTTGCTTCAGATCAACCTGTGAAGTGCTGAATCACTACTAGAAAATCATCCTACTACAAACCCATTTAAAAAGCTGAGTTAAGGTGTAGTTAAATTTGTAGGCACATGAGAGTGAAGTTTTGTTTAACAAACAAAAAAGTTAGAAATACAAGAAAGTCCAGAGTTAATGGTAAAGTGACCACAAAAATGAGAACAGGCTCATTAGGCCCCTTAAAAGCCAAAATAGGCTGACAGTGGGACTAATAGGCCTCCAAAGATGAAATAAACTGAACCGGTTTTAGCAGTGTTGGGAGCTATAATGTAGAGAGCCCACTAGCTGCTAATGCTGTTATTCATCCTCATGTCACCTAATCCTGCTTATAGTAAACCTAGTCAACATGGTGCTCAAAAAAACTGTGTTGGTAGCCCATTTACACTACGGCTCCCACTGTGCAAACATCAGTGGAGCCGAACCTGTGTTAGATAGGCCCTCTGTTGTCTTTATAGTACTATCCAGTCAAAAAGCTGAGGTACAAATACATCTCAGAATTTCATCCTTAAAAGAGCGAAATTAAAAGATCATTAGTAAGGTTGCAAAGTTAAGTACTCAAAAGTTAGGAAATGCAAGAATTAAGATTCCCTAAGCAACCTTTATTCGACCCCCTTGTATTATGATAGAGTTTTTAATTACATTATCACATATTATTTTTCCATAGGACTCCTCCCTCATTCAGTGGAGTCATTCCACTCTGTTTTTCTCTCCAGCTTCCAGTCTTCTTGCACAGCTAGTCCAAATTTTGTTCCGTGGCTCCCAGTCTCCCCCCAGCTTTCCCCCACCTCCCAGGTTCCTTGTCACAATCTACTCCTCCCACAGATCTGGCTCATATCTTCTCAGGTCACCTTTGCATTTGAATAAAGCAACTTCCTCCTCCCTGGTGCCTGTTTTGGATGAAATTTTGACCTCCCCCACCACCCCCAAAAAAAATTCAACCTGAGGCAGACATGGAAAATTTTAGCCCAAACACGTGAAGTTTGGCAAAGATTACACTGCTCTACAGCCAAAATGCTTCTAAAATAAATGTAGTCAAACTTTACTAATTCTGGGTCACTGAGAATGAAAATGATGCTTAAAATTGTTGATTGGCTCTAGTTTTCAAGATATGCTATTGGGTCAGTATATACGACCCTTGACTTGGGAATGGCGGAGGATAAGTGAGTTATAAAGGGAAGGGATCTCAATTTAAACCAGAAATGACTAAAATACATCTTTGGCTGGATCTATGAATAAATCTATGACTGGGTTTGGACAGTACTTGCTTTTTAGGCAAAACAATGAATGATGCAATCTGAAGCTGGTATTGCGTCATACATGATATGAATTGCACCATGTTATTCCTAGAAGTCATGGATGATGCAATCATAACAAAGCTTACATCACTCTGCTGAACAAATTGCCCTGTATCAGCTCTAGAAATCATACAGTGTCGTGCTCTCTTATTTGTCAGTGTTTGATTTTGCAAAGGGACACATTTCTGTTTAGCCAAAGTGAGCAGAGATGCCTCGTACTTGTGAGAACAGTGCAGATAACTTCTGCTATGTTTGTGGTGAAGTGACTTTTGCATCACAAAAGTGCAGTATAACCACTATGGTTAAGAGAGCCTATCACTTTTATTTTGACTGCAAAATTGGAGATCAGGACAAGAGATGGGCCCCACACATATGCTGCAACACTTGTGCAACAAATCTTCGCCAGTGGTTGAACAGGAAAAGGAAATCTATGGCTTTTGCAGTGCCAATGATTTGGAGAGAGCCAACAGATCACACCAGCAATTGTTACTTCTGCATGGTGCCTCCAGTTGGGAAAGGTGTGTCAAAGAAGAAAAAGTGGACTGTACATTATCCAAACATTCCATCAGCTATACGCCCAGTACCCCACGGAGAAGGACTGCCGGTTCCTGATGCACCAGAATCATTCTCACTTGAGTCAGACGAGGAAGAGGATGAAACTTCTGGTCCTGAACCATCAATGTCACAGGACCCTATATTTTCTCCCATCCTCCTCCTCTGAACCACACCTCATAACACAAGGTGAACTGAATGACCTTGTCAGGGATTTGGAATTACCCAAGAGTAAGGCAGAGCTGTTGGGCTCCAGACTACAGCAGTGGAATCTCCTGGCAGGTGATGTTAGGGTTTCCATGTTCCGTGACCGTCAAAAGGATCTTGTCCCATTCTTCTTCATGGAAGGTGATCTTGTAGCCTGCAATAACATCGATGGTGTGATGGCAGCCCTCAACATCATTCACGATCCAGATGAGTGGAGACTGTTCATTGATTCATCGAAGACGAGTCTTAAAGCTGTTTTACTGCATAATGGCAATGTTTTGCCATCAGTTCCAGTTGGTCATGCAGTCCATATGAAGGAAACCTATGACAACATGAAACAACTTTTGAGGTGCATAAACTGTGACCAACATCAGTGGCAGCTTTGTGGCGATTTGAAGGTTGTTGCTCTCTTGCTTGGTCTGCAGACTGGATATACAAAGTACTGCTGTTTTCTCTGCGAATGGGATAGTCGTGCAAGAGATTCCCACTACATCAAGAAAGATTGGCCACTCCGACAGTCATTGGAGCCTGGGAGGAAAAGTGTTCAGCATCCACCACTTGTTGAATCAAGGAAGATTTTGTTACCACCCTTACACATCAAGCTGGGTCTGATGAAGAATTTTGTCAAGGCCATTGACAAAACACAAGCAGCTTTCAAGTACCTCCATGGAAAATTTCCAAGGTTAAGTGAAGCTAAGATAAAGGAAGGTGTCTTTGTTGGTCCTCAGATTCGTGAACTTCTTCGAGATGATGCATTTGACCATGCACTGCATGGCAAGGAAAAGACGGCATGGAAAGCCTTCCAGTTAGTGGCAATACATTTTCTCAGAAACAAGGCAGAAAACTACAGGTTGTTGGTGGAAAACCTCCTCAAGGCATACAAAAGCCTTGGTTGCAACATGTCACTAAAGATACATTTTTTGCACACTCATCTAGATTTTTTTCCACCGAACTGCGGAGCAGTGAGCGACGAGCACGGCGAGCGATTTCACCAGGACATTGCAACAATTCAGAAACGCTATCAGGGCAAATGGAGCCCATCAATGCTTGCAGACTATTGCTGGACAGTGACAAGAGATGCTCCATTTAATGAATACAAGAGACCAGCCAAGAAGCGCCGAGTAGACACTGAATAGGACTAAACTATGTACATAATAGTTTTTTGTCTTTTGTTTCATAATAAATTTTATTTATATAACCCTTTTGCTGATTTTTAAAGAGTTATATAAACAGGACAGGTGAAATATTATCATGTAAAGCAACCATAAACACATGAAAAGACCTAGGTGTACAATTTATGATTAAAACTCTACTATCTACACAATAGACATAGACATAAAATGTAAAAACTTAAATATCTTAGAAACAGTAGCCAATCAATTGTTTTAATTGTCATATTTGAATTCAGCGCATCAAAATACATAATAAATAGCACATTTTATCTCTGAAGCAGACGACGTCTCAAAAATTGTAGACCAGTGTTTTAAATAACTGGAACAGAGTCTTATAATGGGATGTCAGCAACTTTAATAATAGGCAGTGCTACCAGTTCAGTCTATAATAAATCACTCAGAACACATAGTAAATAAAAGCTATACAAGGGAATCCTTATGATTACATTGGTGTAGCTAAGGGCTTGTCTACACACAAATGTTGGTACTGCTTTAACTATACCAGCATAGTTAAAATGGTACAATCCCATATGTGTGCTGAGTGCAACATTGGCTTGATGGTTTACATCACATCATAAAATCTCAGACAAGCCTGAATTTCCAACTGCCCCATGTACTGTTTTTATATATGGTCTTTTAAGGTGATGATTTACTAGTAAGTATTAGTTTTAACTGTAAATATCTGGAATATTTTTTAACTTTCCATTCTTGCTATCAATAAAGAATTACTGGATACCATTTTTAGAAACTGTTAGGATGGTCACTCTTTAAAACTTTCTATTTCGCCTTAGATTACCAGATAATATTACCTTTAATATTAGCAGTGTTCCCTTTGCTTCTCTATGTTCCTCATACAAATATCTAGAGAAAATTACAAATACTGAGTTAGTGTTATTAACCACCTAAGACAATTGACAAGTTTTTAAGTGCAACCTCTGCACACCAGGAAATGTTGTGATGCTGAGAACTAGAAGATCTAATCTAAATAGCCAAAAATTGGTCTTTCTGGCTCAACTTTTATTTGCCAAAAATGCTTCTTCCTTCAAGTTGTTTACCATTTAATTCTGACTTCTACATTAAATAATACTTTTCTGCATGAGTGATCTCCTTGTTTTCAATGAAACTACTCATGTAATAAGGTAATTGCTCAGTCCCATTGAAACCAATGGGATTATTTGTGTAGTAAAGTATGATTCAATGTAAGAATGGCAGAATCGAACCCTTAAATGCAGCCATTAAATGCCAAAAAAACATGCACAGTTCATGAAACCTGTACATGAACATGTATGCTTGTATTGATGGTGTGGTTAAAGTAGTATGAAGGATTTGGGAGAGTAGCTCTACCTCCTACCTCTACCTCCTACCAAGAAGTCATGGGTAATTTTCTTACTTTTGTGGTGCAAAGGACCGAATTCATACTTGATGTAATTCTGTTGTAACTCTTCATTGTCTTCATTGACTGCACTGGAGTTACATAACAAATGAATTTGGATGAAGAATCTGCAGTGCTGAGGTTGGGTGACATGATACAAATATTGTACAACAATAACCACATAATACAATGTGATGACATCCTAAATTTGTGAGTGTCTCCTGTTTTCTGAAGAGATTTTGATCTCTGGAGCTGTGAGGAACTTTCATAACAAAACCTGCAACTAGATGAAACTCAAATGGTGTTTCAGATTTTCTTAGCAACCAGAACATCTGGCCAAGTTTGCAGAAAAGCATGAAATCTAGGTTATATTTCATGAAAGCCTGACCTAAGTATGGAGCAAATCTGACCAAAATCATGAAAACCTTGAAAAGTTCCACATGATTTTGGCGCCAGGCCAGGCCAAATTTGGTAGTTTTGGCTGAGTTTGATTCTGCGTTCAGGCTTGTTTGAACCTAAAGCTCAAAGTGAAGCCTAGAAGACACAGATCAGAACAAAAAACAGATTCAGAAATTGCTACGTGTCACAGACAGAATCATTTTAGTATTGATTTGAGATATACAGTAATGTCACTATCCAATGGAGAGGATTTTTTGTGTTTAAGATTCAGCCGTGGACTTCAGCTGTCAGTTGTAATCCCAGCTCTGCTGCAAACATCCTGTGTGACCTTGGGCATGTCACTCTACTGTCCCTGTCTGTAAAATGGAGATTAATGTACTCCCCTACCTCAGGGCCTGATCCAGTGAAGGGCAATAGGTGTTGGTTCAGGCTGTCAACAATTAAATTCATTGTTTGTGTTTTAAGATCTTAAAATTGAAATTACTAGAGAAGTGCAAATTATTATTATTATTATTATTTATTTATTACTAATTGTGAAATATAGAATGTGAAGAGCCATAGTTTTACACCGATGCTTTCTAACCTTACATTGAAAAAATAATTATGCAAAAATTGAATATAAAGAAGTTCCATCTTAGGGTTTTGTGATACCATCGGCATCCTCAGTGGAATTATAACCTAGTATAACTTGCTTATCTGTTCTTCCTCTTCCATTGTTATAATTTCAAACCATTGAATTGGAAGAAAGATTTTTTTTTCCCATGCCTGAATCATATTAACAATATCTGATTTCCTTTTTTTTTCTCCCCCTGAAAACTAAAGTAGTGTAGTTCTGGTTTGTGCATCTCATATGCAGTAGCTGAAATAATTGTGATTGTCACAATAGAGCTTTCGGTTAATGATAGTGTAGAGTAAAAAGGAACTGTAAAAAGAATAAAACATAAAGAGACAAGACAGGAAGACTGATCGAAGAAGAGGTATGTTTCCACAATTACTGGTGAAGTTTACTAAATGCCAGTTGTTTCAGTCAGGATAATTAGTGGCGGATACAGTGGCTGCTTCACTAATCTTAAATTGATTCATTGCAATAATGAGCATGTTTTTCCTTCAAATTGATAGCTTATTTTCCTTTTTTCCCCTCCAATGTAATTTTTGGTTCATAAATATGGAGTTCTGTATATTTTATACATTGTAAGGGGACAAATTACTCTGTGTGCACATGTGCATCCATCCACACACTCCCTCCCCATTTTGTCCTTGGGCAAGTGTAAGTTGCAGGTGTCAGTGACAAAAGTGTAGCACTCAGTGGAGTTTGTAGCCTGCTAAATACAAAGAAAATGTAGCAGGAACGTTGAACATGACTTATCCCCTCAGTGGAGGTCTTAGTGGTAATGCAACAGGGACAGGAGCATAGTCTATCAAATCTGTGGAGCCTGATGCAGGGAATCTCATCTCCTGCATTGCAAACAAGAATTCTTTCTAATCTCCTCTGTCTAGACCCTCCTTGCCATAGGGTCTGAGTGTCTCCCATTACTTAAAATATTACAATGTTCTTTCTCTCTCTCTCCCACTCTCTATACAGTAGATAGTGCTTTGGTGTGTTTGCTCATTTTTATTTAATAAATCCCCCCCACACTTAAGGAGTAG
Source organism: Chrysemys picta bellii (assembly GCF_011386835.1). NCBI lineage: Eukaryota > Metazoa > Chordata > Testudines > Emydidae > Chrysemys > Chrysemys picta. Next base: position 125,535,427 of record NC_088793.1, on the reverse strand, counting down.
AAAATACACAGGGTCTACACAATAGCATAATTTTCCCGTCCGAAACAGAGCGCACACATCCCACGGGAGCCTCAAAATGGTGAGTAAGGGGGACTGATTGTTTCAGGGCTGCACTGTCCTCTGGGTTTCTGTGCCTTGGGGAAAGCCAACAGCTTCAGGGAGCACCTACACTGAACACTGTCCCAACATTTTCCACAGGAGTTCGTCCTGGACGATATCTCCAATGCGGTTTCCGCCCTGGCCCATATGTAGCTTGCCTGTGTGTAGCAATGGTCCCGCCGCCCCTCGCGGCACAGTGGCGCGGACACGTTAGCCTGGCTGGGACAAGGACCACGGTGGCTCTCCTGATAAACCTGTGCAAGCGCATTGCACACGTTCTGGATGAGACATTTGAGGAGATTACCGAGGCTGATTACCACGATGTGATACACTATATCAATGCACTATTCCGCATCTAGGCATGCATGCCTAACCCTCCTCTCCCAAAGAGCCCGCACCAAAAAAATTCCTTCCCGAAAAAAAAAACCCGCTTACCGGGAACCTGCTCTTCTGTTTGTCCTCCACCAAGTACCGGCCACTGCGACTGGCTATCTTCCTCCTGGCTCGAGAAGAGCTCCTGGCTGCATGGCTCCAGGGATTCCGGGGTGTCTCCATCTGGCCCACCACCATCACTCCCGTTTTCCTCCTCTTCCTCCTCCTCCCACCCCGCCCCCACCGGCTCTGAAGTATCCATGGTGGTGCTCGGAGTGGAGGTGAGGTTAACCCCAAGTATCGCAACCAGCTCTTTGTAGAATCGGCAGGTCGCGGGGGGGAGCACCCGAGCGGCCGTTTGCATCACGGGCTTTGTGGTAGGCACTCCGCAGCTCCTTCGCTTTAATCCTGCACTGCAGGGTGTCCCGGTCATGGCCCTTTCCATCATGTCCTTTGATACCTTCCCGAAGGTATTGTAATTCCTACGGCTGGAGCGCAGCTGGGACTGGACAGCTTCCTCCCCCCAAACACTGATGAGGTCCAGCAACTCGCCATTGCTCCATGCTGGGGCTTGCTTGGCGCGTGGAGGCATGGTCACCTGGAAAGATTCGCTGATAGCACTCCACGCCACGCCAGGCTGAGCAAACAGGAAGGGGATTTTTAAAATTCCCGGGGAATGTAAAGGGTGGGTCACATGGTTGGTTACCTGAGGCCAGGGCAGTAGAGTTTGAACTGATGACCAGAGTGACTAGAACATGCATTGTGGGATACTGCCGAATAATTCTGGAGGCCATTCACAGCGCATTGGGCTGCCACACTAGCGCTGCAGCGGCAGCGCAATACTCTCTATTCCTCTCAGAGAGGTGGAGTACATGCAGCGCTGCAACCACGGAGATACAGCGCTGCAAATGCCTTGCCAGTGTGGATGGGGACTGAGTTACAGTGCTGGGGGAGCCTTTACAGCGCTGTAACTCGCAAGTGTAGCCAAGGCCTCAGTGTAATCCTCTTGTGGAGAGAAGATTATCACTAGTGCATATGTAAACATGCCTGTTACATGGCTAGTGCTTAAAAATCACGCTTCCTCAGGAAGGTCGGAGGTGATGGAAAAGAAGCAGCTTTACTTATTGAGCAATAATAGTGACTAAGCTGTCAGCCTTTGATGTTGAATTATACTCTATAATAGTCTGTCCCCAACCTACAAATGCATTACAGATGATCTTCTGTTTAATTATGTTTTAGTACAAAGACAACATTTTCTGCATCTATATACTAATGTATCAGTTTTGCTTCTATTATGTTTTTTTTTAATATGTATTATGATGATCTGAAGGTCTGAGAGGATGGGAATATAAAGAGAGACAATGTGGTTGACTACTAACTTTACATATTTAATCTAATTGTTGATTAAAGGAGTGCTGACCACATTAGGGCTACAAAATTAATATCCTTACAAGTTATGAGTCACAATTCTGTTTCAACATTCTTTCTTGTTTCCACAAAAACTAAAGGTGATTTTTGCTGGCTGCCTTCATGTTTCATGTCAGAATGCTTCTGTGAAAACAGCAAATGTTAGCCTGGAGCAAATATATGAAAACACGAGGTTATAACTCCAAGGTTGCGTTTTGGTGTTTTTTGCAATTGTTATTAAAAAAAAATTGCTTATGATAGTGGGGAAAGTGAAAATGTTTCCCTGTTATCAAAATCACACTACAAATGAGAAGAATCTCTAGTTTTTCCACACAAATATTTTTGAATAGTGAAATATATTATGATCACATAACGAGGAATCACTTCACATCACTGAAAAGAGAGCTGCCTTCAGTGTTGAAAATATAAATTCAACTGTGCATAGAAACACTACAGCATAGTTTAGGGCCGGAAGTAAAGAATTATGTCAGATCCAATTGGTATAGTAAGGAAATTTAGGTGGGTAAAATGCAATTACCCATGATGGAATTTGACCAAGAGACTAGTATTAACATCCCTACTGTTCTGAAAAGTGCAGTAGAATCTTTTTATGGACCACAAGCAGTCAGGAGATAAGAGTTAGATCTTCTTCAACACATGAATCAGCAATTAGATTAAATACTCCATATTACTGTTTTCATATGGTAAAAATAATTTATAAAGTGAACACCCTAAATAAATCCCTTGTGCAGCATGCTCCTTCAAGACACAGCATTTATTTACTGAGTTTGGAACAAATAATTCATTTGGATTTGTAGGTATCCATAGTCTCACTATCACGATTCTACTATGTTCCCTCACCAGTGAAGTCAGTCTGCCATCACTTTTCAATCTGTTATGCGTGCTGAATTAAATTTAACTTTAGGAAAATAAAAATGTATTTACTTCTACTATTAAAACCGAAAGATATCAAAATAAACAATATTCATGGGCTAATTTAAGCTGATATAAGCATGGAAATTCAGCATACTTACTCATGGCATGACCAGATCATTGCCTCTGGAGTTAAATTTCACTGGAAGGGATCTAGGGAGATGAGAACTGCATAATCCTCCCTTGTGGCTGTATTACCTTTTCAGCAGATTTCCCATGTGATGTTGGAGGTAGAGAGGGGACAACACTCCCTCCCTCCAACATCTCATTTCTGGGCCAACCCCTCATACTCTTCCATTCACTGAGTCCTGGATGTATAAGGGTGCTCCAACTGGTCCAAGGCAAGGTGGTGCCATGCAGTTGGTTCAATCTTCTGCATGTAGATCTAAGAGATATGACCTCATTCTTTTATTAACCTATCACATTGTGCCTATTGGTTCACAGGCTTACATGACACTTAAATCCTATGTGATAAAATTAACTTCTCTTCTGAGATTGTTGCAACATTGAGCCATCCCGGGGAGTCGTGAACAGAATGGCAGCCTTAAAGCTAACTTGCATTATTTGTTTGTTTTTTGTTTGACCCTTGATGATGATGATACACTGTAAAAATGTGTGTAGCCCACTCTCAGAGAACCTCTGGTCTTCAAGAGTGGAAGAGTCCACTTATTTCTCCCTTTTAAGACTCTGTAGATCACTTTGCAACCAAAGAGTCTTGGGTTCTCTGTGCACCTTTCTCTCCTTTCCTTCAAGAGCAGGGAAAGCTCTGTGACTCCTGTTGCTGAAAGCAGACACCCTGCAGTCAGCTCCCTTCCTTCAAACACTGGGTCTCTCTGGGCTCAGATCATGTGTCTGGGCAGACCCAACCAAACATTCAAGTCATGGAATTGGCTGCCTTGGCCTGTCAGTAAGGCTGATTATCCAGCTTGCATAGGCTGTTCATGTCTCAGGCACATAGGTATGTAGACCTTTGGGCTTCTGGGGATCTTTCTCTTCTCTGGAGTCTCTAAGCAGGAGGCGGGCTACATGTATATTTAATTTGTATATATTTCCTCTTTCACCATTTTTTATTCTTTATTGTTAAATGTACTTTGTATCTTTATAATCCTTCTTTGTTTTTTGCCTTTTCCCTTCCAGCATCCTCCTAGATGAAGAGGGTCACATTAAGATTACAGGTATGTAAAGAACAGCATTTGATCACTGAAACGTAATCTCTACAGGCCTGCCAACGCACTGCATTGGTTTCCATGCATCAAGCTGTGATCTTGGGTCAGTAGCTGGAACGAGGTTGCTAGAGAAAACCTTGGGGCTGCAGGAAGTGGGATTGATGATTCAGTAGCTGACATTATTCCCTCTGGTCATTGCTGAACCATTGGCCTGGTGTAGCATAAGGGCCCTGTGCATGCAGGAAGTACCATTTTCCAGATAAAATTGGGCTCCTGGCTGTGGCTTCCAGCTCCAGACTTCTAACCCAGGAGTCCCTGCAACCACACCCTTCTGGTATGGCTTCTAGCTCCAGATTAGACTGCAACCAAAAGATGTCTAGAATGGACATCCTTTGTTGCCTTGGAGCTGCGGTGTGGGCATCATTGCATGCTTGTCCACTTGTGATGATTAGAAATTCCATGTTATTTTTTGCAAGAATTGGGTGTTAACTCCAATGTCCTATGCAAATTCCAACTGGTGTAACTATATTCTCTTATCCAAATTACCTCTGCCATCTTGGGGACGTATCTTCAGAAGTGTGTGGAAAAATGCATGTGCCCAACTTCAGGGTACAAATACCTACACGCAAGCAGGAATTTTGCTTGTGTATAGCCACGGGCAAATGTAACTTCCAACTTCTGAGTATGTTTTGGTGCTTATGTGCACATAAACTGCACATTACGTGAATGTGCACTTCTGTAAATATTCAATTCTCAGTTGGATTCAGTATTCTGCATCTCTGTCGAAAGCTGTTGGGTTTCATTTGAATGAAAAATGATATTTAAATGTGAGATAATGTTTATAATCATAAACCAAGATCTGACAAGAGTTCTATCTATTTACAAAATATGTCTAGATTTTGGCCTGAGCAAGGAGGCCATTGACCATGACAAGAGAGCGTATTCATTCTGTGGGACAATAGAGTACATGGCCCCAGAGGTGGTCAACCGGCGAGGACACACGCAGAGTGCAGACTGGTGGTCCTTTGGTGTGCTAATGGTAAGGATGAATTATGTTTCTTTTTTCATTCTTTTGGCAGCTGTCTGGATATTTCAGGCTAAGAGGGCTCACTTTCAGCAATTAATGGACTGGTAGTAAGGAGGACATAAATGGGTGATGATTGCTTTGATCGTTCACATGGCGTCAGCAGTAGGAAACTAATTACTTCTGACATTATATGAGATGACATATGGCCACTAATTTCTCACTCCCTCATTCCAATTCTCTCATAAGGTGGCTGTTATAATTGATTGCCATGAGTCATGATAACCTTATTCCAAAGAGATAGGCAGAACAAGATTAGAAAAATACAGTCACCCCAGGAATAAATAGGATCACTGTTTTGTTATTTACTAGCTTGGTTCTTGAGTGGAAGCAATTCCCCATGTGGGATCTGTCCATAGGATGTCCCTGACCTCTTAGAGAAACTTAGAGAAAAGGGGGTCATTGATAATAATGTCTACATCTGTGAATTGAAGGCTTCTGTCTTACTAGTATATACTAAACCTTCCAAGGTATTTTATTACATACTTATTTTTGGAGCATACTTTTCATGGTCTGCTTCCACTAAAGGAAAATTCATTATTGATATATTTGCCACATATGATGTCACTCTTTCTTCCTTTTATTAATTGTCTCCTTTGCATCATTATAGTGCTCAGTATTTTTAATCTTTTTTTCTCCGTTTCTTTCTCTCCTACTCCCCTCCTCAGTGACTTAATATATTGGAAAAGATAATGGAATACAGAAAGAGATGAGATAGAGATAGTAAAAGCATCTTAACTGTAAGCTGGTGCTTAAGCCTTTGAGTGCTGCCAGAGACACCTCAGAGAAAAAAAAGCTTTAATCACTTTAACCTTTTTTCCTTTTAATAATTAATGGATTGAAGCAGTAAAAAGGGATTTCTATAAGCAAAAAGTAAGGGAGGATATCTGCTGCTAGCATTTTCCTCTTTTTGTATCTCCTTATGCGGTATTTTCCTTGAACTGTAACCAACATACTCTGGTGGAGAAGCTGTTCTTAAGATAATCTAAGGATCAGAAGGAATTAAGTGATATTCAGATATTGGTTAGAATTCACCTCAAAGCAATTTGCAATGTGTTGTCAAATTCACATGAAAAAATATACTAGTTGGAGGCATGTACATACCTTGATGGAAAATGTATGTAAGTGTATTATTCATATCCAAAGTCTTGATCAATAGGATAAGAAATATGTTCCCTGCAGTAAGTTCTAAATGATAGCGATAAAATGGTATTTACCCTAGCAATGAGACCCGTCACCAAATAGTGATACTCCCTTGTCTCCTTTTATACCATTTGCTTCAGTTCATAATATACAGCAACAGCATAAAGAGGAAAAGAATTATACGCCATTTTAAGGGATTGTTCACTTGAGCCACAATGTAGGATCAAAGCACATAAAATGTAGATTCAAGGATCAAAATGGACTGGATAAAAAGAGATCAAAGACTTGGCCCCAAAATAGGAATCTCTGAGATGGGTCAGTGGTTGCCAAGGGAACATTGTAATTCTATCTAAACAAGCTGTTCAAGCTCTAGTGTGTTGTTCCCACTTTATTATGGATGTGGGCTTGTCTAGAGCAAAGCAGATCTGAGGTGCTGAGCATCCTCCGCAACCACTGACATCAATATGAGGTGAGGGTACTCTGCACCTCCCAGGAACTGGCCCTAAATTATCAAAGCAAATAAGCCCTGGGACAACAGTACAAGTAAAGGAGAGCAGTGGGATTGGTGATGGTGAAAAATGGTAGGAAGGAATGCTGGAAGAGGTGGGATATAAAGGAGCAGTTGAGCAGAACAACAGCCCATTACAAGCGTAGGTAGGGGCAGCAAGACTGAAGATGCAAAGCTCTTTATTAAGAACTAATGAAGTTCTGTCAGTCGGCATTAGCAGCGTCATACTGTTAACACAGAAACAAACATTGTTTTTGGATCAATACCAATAGAAAGGCTTGTGTTCTGAGTTCAGGCTGGAGGATAGTAATTCATGAGTTCTGATCTTGGTTCTGACTCTGACTTCATCTGGGTCCTTGGACACATAAGAAGAAAGGTCTCTTCTTCAGATTTCACAGGTATAAAATGGAGATAACAGGGACAGAGTCTCCAGTCTGCTTTACATGGCACAAAGAGAACTTGGAGCATCCAGAGATTGTCTCACATAAGAGGAGGCAGGGGGCCTGGTGAAGTAGCGAAGGGATGAGGAGAAGATGAAACGTGCAGCTTCAACTTACACCAGGACCAGTTGGCTGAGACTGGAGAAGTTATGACCAGGTCTCCATCAGCCTCCTCTCTTAAGCACAGTGGAGAATCAAGCTAAATAATATTTAGTTACCCATCTAATTGAAGTGTTTATCTAAGTTTGTCAAGCACTTTGAAGCTGAAGTCCAGTTTAAAATATTATTATTACTGTCACGCTGTCTGGAGTGGCTCATGATCAAGAATGCCAACATCAGTGCAGACTGACAAAAGCAGGGAAGACACCCCGAACTGGTGGTATGTTCTATAATTAGATTTCACCAACCAGTTACAAATGTGAACTCCTGGATCACTGTAACAGTCTTACCATGTAGTTCCAGACAGTCTCCATGTAGTCTCCAGACAGGCTGGACTTAGTGATAATTGGTCACTTACACCAAAAATCATAAAATATTCAGGTTGCTCCCAGTCCCAAGAGACCAGTCACCCCAGGCCAGTTTGTACCCAAGATCTCATACCAAAGAGAACACTGGTAGCCAATCCCATAGTAAACTAATTAAGGATTTATTAACTAGGAAAAAGAAATGAGAGTTGTTTACAAGTTAAAACAGGTAGTATATATCCACAAATGAGTTCAGTCTGTGTTTCCAAAAGGTGACAGAAATGTAGGAATCTGTCAGCACTGAATGTCTTTTTAGAGCTAAGCCAAATTGTCCCTGGGGATCTCAGCTTTTTTTATTTCTTAGCTCCAGCCCTTGCAAGAGTTCAAATAGCAAAGAGATAAAAATCTTCCTGTCTGCAATCTTTATTTCCCTCTTTCTGAATTCAAGCGGATGGGATGTGCTTTCTTGCACCTAGCACCTTTGTGGGTGTAAGAGGGCCATTAAACCAATCCGTGCATTGTGATGTTCCACAATGGTCCATTTAGCCTTGATAGTTCTTCTGCATGGGCAGGGGAACCACTTTTCCTGCCTTGGTTCACAAGTTCAGAGCAGGCAATTTTACAATTTTAAACCAAACCTTATATACTACTTTATAGCATGGGATACAGACATCACAAGTAAGATTACTGCATGTAGCAACTTACAAGCATTTTATAGAGATTAAACACATTCTTAGAAGTTTAACAACCATCTTGATCAATATTAACATACAGGTGAGCTGGTCCGGTTTCTAGCTACGAATTTGGCTCAGCTGACACCTACAGCCTTAGCAAGGGCTGGCACCTGGTTTACCAGCATCACAATCATTATCGTTATTATTATCAAAATGATCTTAACTGACAAGGTTATCCTGGTCTCTTTGAAATCAATGGGGGTTTTGCCGTTGACTTCTGTGAAACCAGAACTTGCCTCACTTAGTACCAATAGCCTGTCTGAGTCTTTGATGGTAGACCTTTGTAAATCAAAAATGCTACTTATCCTGCTGTATTTATGATCATGTAAATACCACAGTTTGCCAATTAATGTTTCGGAATTTGCTTAAGGTAGTATAGTACATGTCCATAGGAATGGTCATACCAGATGAGATCTTGTATCTTGGCTCCAATATCCTGCTTTAAACACACAGCATCAATCCTTGATGCTCTCTTAGTAAATGATGATACCTGGCGTGAGCCTACTTACAAATGTGTTCCAAGGGGTGTAAAGGTGTGTAAAGGTATGGCTTATCATGACCAGACTCCTTTTGTTTTCTGTCTTCCTGCCTGCCACTCACCCCTAAAACCTGAGATTTCAGGTACCAGCTCACAGGTCCGTTCTAGTCGTGTTATAAAAGCTTTTCACCGAGAGAATCGGTATGAAAAGTTAATTGACTTAAATGGCTAAAAAGTTGAGTATAAACCTAGTCCATTTTCTGCTACGCCATGAGAGATTTGGTAACAACACCATAGATCTAGATCCCTGGTGGATTGGGCTGTCATTGAGATAGCATCTGCAAATCTATTGGGAGGCCTGTAGTCACAATGGTCTCTTAGTATGAATTTCTGGCTGATTTACAGAGCTCCAGACCTAGAGGAAGCTGTTTGTTTTTCCTGAAGTGAAGAGAGTTAGACACTCTACAAACAACTTCATATGCATGTGGTGGGATGTGAACGATGACTGGGCTAGAGATCCCAAGTAAAAAGATACGTGTTAATACTTATATATGCAATGTAGGAATGCATAAAGAATAAAGTGAAGTGCCTTTCTTTAGTTGCTGCACCTGCAGAATTTGTAAGTAGAGAAAGGAGATGCTAATGAACATCTTACTCTGCTTCTGGCCAGCCACAGAATGTTTTGCTCTGATAATTTTTGCCTTAAACCTAACTGTACTACAGAGCTCTATACACTAAGGACTGTAGAGTGTACACACACTTACCTGGTTAGCTCAATACTAAGCATCACAGCAAGATTACCTCCTTTGCAAAATCCGGGTTTAACAATGTCCTTTTATTTTCATTGTGAGGGATGCTTTTCATAATTCAGATTATTTTGCATGTGAATAGCAGTTATGTGAAGATCTTCAAGCTCTTTACAAACACTAATTAAGTATGCCTCTCTGGAGGTAGGTGATGCAATTCTGTCCACCAACTTGAGGGGAAGCTTCTACCAGCACCTGCTCGTGTCCTGGGGTGCAGCTCCATCCCAGACCTTCCAGTGAATCCTTCAGTTCGCCTTCTCTCTCCCCTGCCTGCTCTACAGTGCTCTCCTTCTTCCTGGGAGCAGAAGTTTCCCATCTGCTCTCCTCCTCTAACCTTCCACTTGCCCCAGTAACCCAATCCCTTCCCATCTCCTGATCTCCCTCGCATCCACTCTCATCCCCTCATTTACTCATCTCCTTAACTGCTCACTCTCCTCTGGCTCTTCCCCTCACAATACAGCAGGGGCGGCCAACCTGTGGCTCCGGAGCCACATGCGGCTCTTCAGAAGTTAATATGCGGCTCCTTGTATAGGCACCGACTCCGGGGCTGGAGCTACAGGCACCAACTTTCCAATGTGCCGGGGGGGTGCTCACTGCTCAACCCTTGGCTCTGCCACGGGCCCTGCCCCCACGCCACCCCTTCCCTCCCCGCGAGCCTCCTACACACCAAGAAACAGCTGATCGGGAGGTGTGGGGAGGGAGAGGGAGGCGCTGATCGGTGGGGCTGCCAGTGGGTGGGAGGCACTGGTAGTGGGGGGGAGAGGAGCTGATGGGGGGCTGCTAACGTATTACTGTGGCTCTTTGGCAATGTACTTTGGTAAATTCTGGCTCATTCTCAGGCTCGGGTTGGCCACCCCTGCAATACAGGCATGCTTTAGTCTCTCTGTTAATATAAAAACTACCCTTCACCCTACTTGCCCCATCTCCCTTCTCCTCTTTGTCTCTAAACTCATTGAACACACTACACCTCTACCTCGATATAATGCTGTCCTTGGGAGCCTTACTGCGTTATAGGTGAAACCGCGTTATATCAAACTTGCTTTGATCCACCGGAGTGCGCAGCCCCCGCTCCCCCACGACCACCACCCCGGAGCACTGCTTTACCACGTTCTATCCAAATTCGTGTTATATCGGGTCCCGTTATATCGGGGTAGAGGTGTATTTACAATTGCTGCCTGGAGTTCCTTACCTCCAATTTCATCCTAGATCTTCTCCATTCTGGTTTGTACCTTGTGCCCTCCACTGAAACTACTCTGGCCAGAGTTTCTGATGATCTCTTCTTAACCAAATCTCACCACCAGTACTCCATCCTCATACTTCTTGACCTGTCATCCACCTTTCACACAGGCGACCATGCTCTTCTTCTTGCAATTCTGTCCTCTCTTGTCCTCCATGATTCTGTCCTCTCCTGGTTCTCCTCCTACCTCTCTAGTAAATCATTCAGCGTATTCTTCAGAGGATCCTCCTCATCCCCCCTTCAGCTTTCTGTGGGAGTTCCACAAGGCTCTGTCCTTGGTCCCCTTCTGTTCTCCCTCTACAGTTTTTCTCTGAGTAATCTCATCTGAAACCACAAATTCAATGACTATCGCTATGCGGAAAACTCACAGATCTACCTCTGTACCCCAGACTTGTATCCTTCTGCTTAAATGAAATTCTTGACCTGTCTCTCTGACATCTCATCCTTGTAGATGGCTAGCTATCAGCTCAAGATCAATGCAACAAAGCCCCTAATTGCCCCCTTTCCCTGCCCAAATCCTCTCTGTTACCTTCTTTCTCAAGCACTGTGAACTATACCACTAACCTGCCTATCATCTTGGACTCAGACCTCTCTCTAGGTACTCTGATCCAGGCTGTGTCTAAGTCTTGTAAATTCTTTCTGCATCTCTAAGTACGGCCTTTCTTATCCATCCACACAGCTAAAACTCTCATCATTCATATCTTGATTACTACAACATCCTTTTCTCTGACCTTGAGAAATGCAATGTTACCCCATTCATATCTATTCAAAAATTTTCCTAACTCATCACTTTGACCGTGTCATCATTCTCTTTGCAGCCCTTCCCTGGCTCCCTCTTCTCTATCATACCAAACATATGCTACTTGTCTTCACTTTCAAGGCCCTTCACAGTCTATTCCCATCCTACCTATCATCTCCATTCAGTATCAAAAGACTGACTTGCATGTCTGATCAGCCCATAATGCCAACATCTATTGTCCACTTGTTACATTTTCAAACAAGCACCTTTGTGTTTTCTCCCATGCTGTCCTTCATAAACATCCACAGAGTTACCTCACGATCGTCCTTCAAACCCTCCTTTGCCACCATGCCTACAAAAAGCTTGATGGTGGTGTTGGGGTTCTCTCAAGATTTCTTCCATTCAGCCTCTAAGAACTCAGTTTGACTTAAGTCTTGTCACTCTAGTTCTTTTATTTGGCATACAGCAAAGCTATACTGAGTTGATCAGACTCAAGTGTAGGGGATGGGCACACCTCTTTCTTTATATACATTTACATATTACACTGGGTTTACTATGCACTGAATCACACATTTGGGGATTGGCTTGGTTATTTTGTAGGACTCAATCCCTGAATACCACGCACTGTTCATGCACGACTTACTCTTTACCTTATCTTACGTTCCAGGCTTATCTTATCCATTGTTATCTTGTCCATTGTAAATGGTTCCATGGGTATTCCCCCTTATCTTAGATTGTACAGACATTCTGTTTACAGCCTGCTGATGCATTTACCTCCCAAATCCTCTCTCTCAAAAAATGAGGCCTCACCCATGTCCAGTTACTCATGTCAAGCCAAGCCTACTTTTGTTTTTGTTTTTTATATTAGCATTTGTTTTATGTGCATTATATTTCTGTCTTTCTGTGCATTTTTTTTAAGTTTACTACCCAGCAACACATCTTCAACACTACAGAAGTTATTTGAACTACTATTAATGCTAAGCTTAAAGTACAAACTAGGGGGCGCAAGCTCACCTGTGGCAGGGGTTCTCAACCTTTTTCTTTGAGGCCCCCTCAACATGCATGTTTGGGTGGAAGCAGGGCCCAGCGGGACTCAGGCCATCTCTGCAAGGCACAGGAAGGGAGTGCCACCTCCACCCCCTGACTTACCTCAACAGGCCATCCAGCCTGTCTGGGATGGGGGGTGGCACAAGAAAAAATTATAGCTTAAAGACGGTGTGGGGGGGGGCGGTGAGCGCTCAGCTCAAAAAGTTTGAAAACCACTCAGGATGCAGGAAGAGGTGTAGCTAGGGGCTGTGTGCGGGCAGGGGGTAGCTCAGGGTGCAGAGAAAGGAGTAGCTAGAAGCTGTGTGTGGGCAGGGGCGGTGGCTCAGGGTGCAGGCAGGGGTAGTTCAGGATGCAGAGAAAGGGGTAGCTAGGGGCTGTGTGTGGGCAGGGGGTAGTTCAGTGTGCAGGGAAGGCATAGCTAGGGGGCTGTGTATGGGTAGGGGGCTAGCTCAGGGAGCAGGGTGGGAGGTAGCTCTAGGGGCTGTGTGTGGGCAGGGGGTATCTCTGGGGTGTGGGCGGGGGTAGCTAGGGGCTGTGTGTGGATGGGAGGGTAATTCAGGGTGCAGAGAAAGCGGTAGCTAGGGACTGTGTGCAGGCAAGGCGGGTAGCTCAGGGTGTAGGGAGAGGGGTAGCTAGGAGCTGTGTGCTGCGAGGGCACCCCCCACTGTGGTTGCTGCTTCCCAAGGGCTCTGCCAGCCCCGGAGCTGGTTCCCCCCCCCGCCCCAAGCAGCTCTTACTGGCTGCACAAGCAGTCAAGAGGGGCTGGGAGCTGAGGCGCAGCCACAGCCCCAGGCACCAGCAACAGGAGGAGGAGACAGGGAAGCACTTGGCCGACTGCTCCATGGCACCAGCCAGAGCAGGAGCCGCCCCACCCTGGCCGGCCTTTGACCTGGCCGGGGACTCGGGCGGGGGAGGGTGAAGCTGACGGGGGACTGCTTGCAGCGACCGCCCCCCCCCCCCCCTAGGGCCACAGACCTCCCAGATGAGAACCACTGACCTATGGTATAGCCCACCAGCATGTAATTTGACATTATAAGCTTGCTTTGCCTTTAAAGCATTTTTTCATCATTTCAACTTTGCTTTATTTTAATTGCATTGTAAAAAACTTGTACAAAATATAAAAATATTTTTTATTTATTACTATAGGAAATGCAGGTGTGAAACAGAATGCAAACAAATTAAAATACCATTCCCCGGGTCCTGGTGTGCTGAGACCACTGCCTGTGTCTTGCTGACTAGCATTGCCTTGTTGTTTTCTTGTACTCCCCTGTCACTCTGTATCCATCTGTTGTCTCTTGTCTTATCCTTAGATTGTAAGCTCTTTGGGACAGGCACCATCTTTTTGTGTGGTGATTGTACAGTGCCTATCATAGTGGGGCTCTGGTCCAATCCTGGAGCTCCTAGGTGCTGCAATAATACAAATAATAAATAATTATAATAAAATAATCTGTTTTATAAATGGGAAATATGAGACACTGAGCAATTAAGTGACGTTGCCCGAGGCCACCTAGATGAAAGTGAGAGTGGAGCCCAAGAGCCCTGACTGGAATGTTCAACTCTCTGACCCAAGTGATTCCAGGCTCCTAGTGCAACCTTGAACATCATCCCAGGTTCACAATATTTCAGCAGACCTGGAGTGAAGTTGTTTGTGCAACCTATCCTTTCCACCACCCCCAGCTCTCAACTTAATTTTGTTAGCTCACTGGATCTCATTGAAGATAAACTCCTTCCCCTCACTCCCTCATTGAGTGTAGATTCCCCATCCCTGGGTCTTCAGAGGACACTACGTGGCTGCTTCTCTTATCTTGCTGCTTTGTGGGATCACCAGGTAAATGTTACCGCCTCTCCCCCTCAAAAACGTATGATGAGGTGAAGTAGGAGAGAGGAAACATTTCCTCTTTTGCAGTAGCTGGCAGTATGATGAGGCAGGAGTGTATGGCATCCCATAATTTCTAACATGGTAGCTAAGGAGCCTTCAGGGATTCCCTAGCAACTACTTATTAGAGAAGGGAAACCTCATAATCCATAACATGCTGTTGCTAGTGTTTTTCCTCTGCCACTGCTCATTAGTAAGGGTGAGAGGTCAGGATTAGGGAAAAGCAGCAGTCTTTCAAAGGTACTGGATGGAGTGGGCACACAGTGTCTCTGAATATGGGGGCTCATGATGGAGCTGGTGAGAGGGGAGGGAAGTGGTCAGGGACACAGCCAGTGGGCCCTCTAGAAGACCATCAGGGTAAGCAGGTGGTACACAAGGAACAAGCTATGAGATGGCTTATGTATTGGGAGGGGTGGATCCTGAATCTCTCAGCAGAACTGCAGGGTTCTGTGATGGGTTTGGTGTCAACTCACATCACCCTAATCCTGCAGTTTGTTTACTCCGAGGCCTGACACCCAGTCAATCTGCTGTGACCATCAGAAGCAGTGTATCTATGTGCAGGGGTGTCAGCTGTGAGGGCTAACTCTTTTTGTCAAGTCTCATGTTCAGTATTGAACTGAACTCTTAATTCTTTGATAATAAACAGGAAACTGGGGGTGTGCTGTGCAGTGGTATTAGCTGGTGAAGACATAAGCTATTTCAATTTACAAGGATGTTTTTCTGTTTACTTAATGTTTGCTAACCTTCTTCAACATTATGTTAAACACAATGGCATTGCCGTTACAGAAACATCAATGCTTTCTTTCAGATCCTGCCTTGATTCAGTTCACTGAAGGAAAAAGCATTGATGCATACAATGTGCTGGAGCCGCACTGCACTGACTTTTAAATATTGATGTTAAGTGCATGTCTTTTGAATTTGATTTCATCTTTATATTAGAACCATGTAATTGTAGAAATGTGGTAACAAAGTACTAGTGATTGAGACATTGTGGTAAATGTTCTGTATGGTGCTCAAGGGAGTTACTAGCACAGCTCCCTAATGCCAGTCAACAAATGTCTCTGTCTTTATTTTATTTTTTTAAAGAACACTGTGCAGGCAGGATGCTGGCTCCTGGGCTGGCAGAGCCCTCAGTAAGCAGCAAATGCTGGGGGAGGGTGCCCTCTGGGCACACAGTTCCTACTTATCCCTCTCCCTGCACCCTGAGCGACCCCCCTGCCTACACACAGCCCCTAGCTACTCATCTCTCCATGCACCCTGAGCTACCCCCTGCCTGCACATAACCCCTAGCTATCCCTGTCCCTGCACCCTGAGCTATCACTCTGCCTTGCAGGCTGATTTGCCTTCTGTGTCCACACTGCAAATACAGGTCTTTCTATGGTCTCCCTGATGAACGGAAGCTGCAGTCTTTTTCTTCCTCCGTGGCCAATAGCCAGGTTGTCACTCATATTACTGTCTCCTGCCTCGAATGTGTCAGGCTATGCCTTATACCAAAAAGAACAAACTGCAGCCACTTTTAATTTTCTTAAATTAGGATTTTAAGAGCAAGAAGCTCACAGGAGAAGAAAGCATGAAAAACATAATGTGTTAGATATCTAAACATCCATGCTTCTAAAAATATGGAGACAATTCAGTATAATGCATATTCCTTTTCTTACCACTTAACGGAAGGGTATTTAAGTCTCATTTTTTAAAATGACTTGGGTGCTTTCAATGGGATAACGTGATATTAGTCAAATCAACAGCGTGCCATCGCTGGTAAATAGTATCAATGGCCAATGAGGGTCTGGCTGGAGAATCTTGCCTACGAGCTCGGGGTTCTACTGATCGCCATATTTGGGGTAGGGAAGGAATTTTCCTCCAGGGTAGATTGGCAGAGGCCCTGGAGGTTTTTTTCGCCTTCCTCCGCAGCATGGGGCAGGGGTCGCTAGCTGGAGGATTCTCTGCGACTTGAAGTCTTTAAATCACAGAATTTGGGGACTTCAACAGCAGAGTCAAGGGAAAGGGGTTGGGTCAGCTTCTGTGGCCTGCATCATGCAGGGGGTCAGACTAGATGATCATAATGGTCCCTTCTGACCTGAAAGTCTATGAGTCTGAGTCTAATGGGACTTTGGCCCCTAAGTCACTTAGGCACGTCTGTGAATTTTACCCAAAATCTTATTCCCCTCTAATAAAACAGCTACTTCTCTCTGACCCTCCAAACCAACCACCCTTCCTCACTTTTCTGTCCCTTTGTTTTCTGAGTCTGGCTTATAATTGTCCACACATATTTGAAAGTCCTTTGTCTCCTTTCAAGTACCTGTTTTCAGTAGCTTCAGGGAGCTCGTTGTTTTCTAAGGTTAAACCTCAACTCTCCCTCTCCTTCTGTTTCCTCCCCACAAAACTGTTATAACAATGTAATGGTTTTGTTACACTGTGGTCCAAGTTATTAAATCATCAGGTACTTTTCCTGGTGACTATGATTGCTGAAGAAAGCGTTTTAGTGCCCTTATAATTCAAATAGCCTCCTGACATAGTTCTGATTGTGCCTAGGCTTTTATAAGTTCGGGCATGACATGGGCATGAAAGCTTTCCCTTTAAGCCACAGAACTTCACTCTATTTAAAACAGGAAATGCAGTTGTTTTGGTATGGCCAATACTATAGCATCTGTTGATAAGGTTTTCATAGTGACCATTACATCTTATTGGCCAGAGGAGTGGTGAATGATAATGAGAACTGCAAAATACAGCTGACTGGTTAGAAAGTCCATGACCAGAATGCTAAAGGAGTAAAGAGGTAAAAGGACACCATTTATTTATTTATGTATTTATTTTATGAAGATATATTAGTCTGTCACACCTCTCCCCTTCAGGCTGCTAGCACTGCTAGTAAGGAAGAGGAACTGTTTCAGAATAGAATGGTACATGGTTTTGGACATTTTAAATGAAATTAGCCCCCAGTAACTTGGCAACTTGGTTTTGCAGGCTATGGCTTCATGAATTATTGCTATGCAGACACTGCCAAACGCATTGTGCTATGGGTCTCAGAGGTGAAATTAGGCTTGATTTCTATTTGCATTGGATAACTTAGTGCTGGGGAAACCACGTCTGAACTGAAGATTTAATATGCAAAATGTTCCAGTGTGGTTGATAAATTGTCACTTTTAAATGTGACCTGATTTAAATATCTATACAGAATAGAAGACTTGAATTTCAAGCAGTAATGTCTGAATAGCCCCAACCACTGTTAAGAGTTTAAAATGAGGTGCTTATGAGAGAAGACAAAGCCAGTTAGGGTGACCAGATGTCCC
This sequence comes from Chrysemys picta bellii, assembly GCF_011386835.1. Classification (NCBI taxonomy): domain Eukaryota; kingdom Metazoa; phylum Chordata; order Testudines; family Emydidae; genus Chrysemys; species Chrysemys picta. Next base: position 125,517,604 of record NC_088793.1, on the reverse strand, counting down.
GATTTTATAGGCAAAAAGAACAGGAGTACTTGTGGCACCTTAGAGACTAACAAATTTATTAGAGCATAAGCTTTCGTGGACTACAGCCCACTTCTTCTGTATGCATCCGAAGAAGTGGGCTGTAGTCCACGAAAGCTTATGCTCTAATAAATTTGTTAGTCTCTAAGGTGCCACAAGTACTCCTGTTCTTTCTGCGGATACAGACTAACACGGCTGCTACTCTGAAACCGATTTTATAGGGACAGTTCTGATATTTGGGGCTTTTTCTTCTATAGGCACCTATTACCCCCCACCCCCATCCTGATTTTTCACACTTGCTGTCTGGTCACCCTAAAGCCAGTTAGCATATATTTAATGAAATATGTATAAAAGTCAGAATATTTATTTGATAAAAATTGCAACTTCAGCTTTGAAGAGCAGATGTTAAGATACCACGGGAAGTGAATCTAGTACAATGGCACTTTGCAATGAGTTTCAATTTTAAGAAATGCCCTGATCTCACTGGAGTTTTATCTTGTCTGAATATTTCTGTTTCATCTCTCTTTATCATAGGAAGTTCTCTTACCTGCCATATGCACATATCTCCTCAAGGAAAAACATATTGATCCAGCAAGAAACATTCCCGCCTATCATCTTGAAATTTGATTTAGAGATTCAAATTCTGCCCTCCCTTCTGCTGGTGGAACTCTGCGCAATGGTGTTGCCCCACTGAAGTCAATAGGGTTTAGCTTTTATTTTTCTAAATTTCAGGGTGAAAATAATAGTAATTTCTTTGTACTTCCTATGGGTTGGGTTTTTTTAATCATTGGGAGTTTTGTACAGATTTTAAAAAGCCATTATCCTTTAAAACACACGGTAGCCATTCCTTAGGGCTTTTATGTTTTCCCTTTTATATCTTTTAAATTGCTGAAATGGATATAAGAGTATAACTCTAAACTAAATTTAGTATTTAATCATCATTTGTGTTAATCAAAGCAGAGCAGATATTGCTCCTAAACTAATATTTACCAACTAGCACAAAGTAATTAAAAATGTTGTACATTAAAGAAAGGCAAATAGGACGAAGCATGCTCTAGCACTTAAGCGTCTGGACTGAGAGCCAGGAGACCTGGGTTCTGCTACAGGTTCTGACAATGGCTTGTTTTCTGACTTCGGGCAAATCATTCTGCCTTTCTATGCCTCTGTTTCCCCAGTTGGGATAATGCGACTTGCCCACTTTTATAACGTGCTTTGAGAGAGTGAGGTTTGAAATGTCGCCGTGAGTGCTAAATATTATTATGAAGTACTTGGGGGAATTATTGATCTATTTCATTTGAAAAGGGGGGAGTCCAGCTAAGAGTCAGATTCTGCCCCCCTTATTAACATTGAATAGTACCTTAATGCACAAGTAATCCCCCGGAAATCAAAGGAGCTACTCCTCTGGTAAGGTACAACTCAACAGAAGGGTGGCAGAATATGGCACTTGTAAATATGTGCTTAATTATAACTGCAAATATTAAACAGTATGTATTTATTTACTGTTAAAAGACCCAAGACCTTACTTGGTGCTGACATAAGCGGACAAGAATGCCTATTGACCTCAGTGGAAGTTGTCCTGATTTACGGCAGAGCTGAATTATGTTCCTGATCCCTATTTTGGAGTGCACAATACCCATCATTGCTTATCTTGGGGAATCAGCTACTACTTGTACATGCAAACAGTGCAGTGACTAGCGCTGTGTGAAACTCTCAGAATTCAACTCCAACCAGGCAAGCTCCCTTGATTTGGGCTTTTGTTACAAATGTGACATTCCAGTCAGGTTTGCTGAAAGAATCACTGTATTTCAGAGGAATGCTGGCTGATTTATGCTTTCAGATGGAAGCCAGTCAAAAATTGATGACCACTGCTGGGCTTTTGCTTTGAGTTTGTGGGTTCATTTAAACCTGAAACTCAAAGCAAAAGTCATGGGGGAATGAACCCAGGTGAACCAACACGGGTGGAAAAAAGTTCATGCAACCCTGTGAGCACCAGATTTTTGTGCATCTCAACTAGTGCATGATTCTCCATGCTACTGATGATAACAGTTCCTTAGGCAGCCCTTTGAACTGAAATATAGTCTTGGTCTCTGATGTCTTACACAGTAGAAATGGACTTACCATACTAAAATATCTTTTTGTATAGCTACAGTTTTTTAGACCTTTTTTTAGCATAAATAGTACATTTTTACAAAATAAGCATTGGTGTTTGAAATTAATAGAAACAAGGTAATGGAAGGTATTATAGTATGGTGCACTGTCAGATGGAGTCTTACATAAATACTGTATGTGCTTATTTGATTTACCATTTTTATTTTTGTTCTACAGTTTGAGATGCTGACAGGGTCATTACCATTCCAGGGAAAAGACAGAAAGGAGACAATGGCTCTCATTCTCAAGTAAGTAGTAATGTCTGTTTGGTTTATCTACTAAGTACTTGTTAGCTCTCTTCCTTGGATGGGCCTTTGGTCCTAAGTACATTTAACTGCATAAAATATATAGAACAAGAACAAATATACATAGAGGCTGAGATTTTAAAAGCTGCACAGGGAGTTAGATGTGCAACTCCTACTAATGTCAGTTATTGTGCCTAAATCCCCTAGGTAATTCACCCAGAGTAAATAACCAGAAACTGTGTATTGCAGATCTGTGAGCATTCCATTGTGTGTGGGGGGGGAGAGGGGGGCTTGCAGAAAAAATATATGTGGTCATATAATACAAGACTGTATGACGATGCATATATAAAAGGGTTCAGAGATAAGTTGTACAAACAACATGCACGTTGTCATTCCTGACTTTCGAGTCCTTTCCTTTGCAAACCTGACATTGATTTAATGCTCAGCATGTGCATAAATGTTTGCACGACTGAAAACATAATCCCTGCCAAATTACTTATTTCTGCAGTCTACCACTGAAGCACCAGAGCTATTAAAAACCAATTACAATTTTTAATAATGCAAAATGTGTATTTTATCATCACGCTCTTCATTCTTGAAAATGTCTAGGCCATTTTGGGTCAAACATTCCAAAAAGTTTGCTCTTGGATTGAGAACAAACCTGCCAAATTTAATCCAGAAAGGTAAAACTGAAAAAAGATAATAAATAGCTGAAAATGACCCCTTAGAATTAACGGAATGTCCCCACAGAATGTTCTCTGTGTGTATATATATCTTCCTACTGTATTTTCCACGGCATGCATCCGATGAAGTGGGTTTTAGCCCACGAAAGCTTATGCCCAAATACCTTTGTTAGTCTCTAAGGTGCCACAAGTACTCCTGTTCTTTTAGCTGATACAGACTAACACGGCTACCACTCTGAACCCTTAGAATTAGTAACCCTTGAGCAACATTAACTATAAGGTGATGTTATGTGCTTCCGGTCAGGAGCTGCTCCCAGTGACATCAATGGTAAAACTTCCTTTAACCTCGATGGGTGCAGGACTGGCCCCTCCATTTGTGAGCTATCTAATCTGTCTAGGTATTATATCTTTGGTGACAAATGTGTATGGGTGTCTGCATGTCCCTATAAAATGCAGGTGTGGATTTGAAATTTTTTGAAAAATATTTTTTTCTTTTCAAGTGTTCTGTTCTTTCAGAGCCAAGCTAGGAATGCCTCAGTTTTTGAGCATAGAAGCCCAAAGTTTGCTGAGAGCCCTCTTCAAAAGGAACCCATCCAACAGATTAGGTATGGATGCTCATTTGATTTCTGTACAATATGGTGGTGATAATTTCCCTTGATGCATTTTAACTGGTAGTTATCCTCTCCATTACATGTACATTTATATTCATATTTATTCTGCAGCAAAACACAAGCATTACTAGAGAGAGAAGCAAGGAAATCAAGCATAGCATTAGAATCCAAAGCATGAGATTAATTCATGATTTATTTCTTCAGTGAAGAGGGGAAGTAGATCACCAATCTTTATGAATTACATAAGATAACTCCTGTGGATAGTAATACAGGAAAATGAGAACCCAGTCAGGTATTTTAATGAACTCTCTATATTTCAGCTCCACATCTTGGAGGGGGGTGAAGTAGAGAAGAATTCTTGCAAAGCCACTCTGATTAAATTTCTGTGCCATCTCATTTGATTTAGTAGGAGCATTTTGAACAAAAGGCCTGCCCTTCTTTAGCACCTTAAAATGAATTGTCTGCTTTATCACCAAGATTTTGTTTTACTCTTCTTTCATTATTGCACCCAGTTATGTTTGAATAAGCATGGAGGATGTTTTTGATTTATTTATGTAAAGCCAACTCTGTCTATACTCAAGAGTTCCATTAGGAAACTCATGGTATTTGGGGGAGGGGAGGGGTTACGTAGGAGACTTAGTGTGTCCATTCATGTTTTAGCAGGTGGTTCCTTTGAAAATTTGTTCCCTAGAGATTTTAGTGAAGAACAAGAGTAACCATAGCAAATCGAGGACATCAGAGTCATAGCATTATGTTATTTTAAAATGTTGCCTCCGTCTGTAAAAATATTGTAGGTTCCTTCCAGCTCTCTAGTCTCTTGCTCTGTTCTGGGTGAATAAGAGAATGACTTGCTTTCTAAAATAGAGGAGCGCAAGAGGAAAAAATGGTTGCAACAAGATGTGTTTCCTCCTCTAGTCTCTCAATTTTTCTGTTCTCTCCTGCCTCCTATTCTCTTACCAGCTTACACCTCCTATGTCCCATTTATCTTCACTGCTATCATCCTCTATTCATTCTCCTTTTCCCATCTTTAAAAGTCTCGAAATATCACTGTTATTACCAAATTTCTACTATTAAGTGATACTCATTATACAATTAGGTGCAGTTCTAAGATGTGAGACTTAGGGAAGGAAAAAACGACAACAAAGAGAAATTCTGAAGCCTATGATCCTAAAATTCCACCGGACAATGTTGCTAAGAAAAGGTTGAAATTGTTTTCCAAATATGTGATTCCCGCCCCCCATTTCTGAAATATTAATTTATTGACTCAATAAAGATGCAGTATTAATTTTAACACCCAGAAGGCCATAAACCACTAATAAAATGCAGTGTGTACTGCACAGAACTGCAAAAAATAGTGTTAGTCAAACCTCTGAACATATTCAGAGTTTAGGTTCAACACAAGGGGAAAGTGATATATTCCTTTATAGCTCTTTTGCTGTAATTCCCCATCTGGATATTCTATTCAAGAACAAAAGCTATTTTACTCTAGAATAATTTCTCCTCTTTAGAAATAAGGGAAGTAAGGTTTTCCTGTGTGTGTGTATATATATATATATAATGTACCGTAAGGTATCCTTTCCACCAATCAGCCACATCATTTAGCTCTTCTGTGTATGCTCTATTGTATCAGTGGGAGTATATTGCTCTAGAAATTGTAGGTGGCTGTAAAGAAAAGGCCTCAGGGAAAAGAAGAATAGTTGATCTTTGACTTCTGTAAGGTCTGTCACAGGAAAAGAAATAACTAATTGGTCCTCATTAAATATACAGTTGACTGACATCAGCACCCATGGGGTTTTGGCAACTAATTAATTACTTTCTTTTTTGCAAGTAAGACACATCATAGTGTAAATACTGAGAAACTTTTGAAAAGCAGGATGCTGTTATCTCCTTTAACTCTTCATGCTGTTTAGATTTTTTTATTATTATTATTGGAAATAGGGATAGGAGAACAAAGCTAAATTAAGCACATAACTTGTTCCGAGATGTATAAAAAGCAAGTGGTGCAGGAGAGATTTTTTTGCCTCTGGCTTTCATACTTAGTTGTTCAATCACTTAAGGTGGTGTTATGGAGGGAATCTACTACTACAGAACATTTGATCCCACATGTAGCAGTCACAGCATTAGCATTCTGACTGACAGTTGTTAGCAAGATGTTTGGCAGCCCAATTACATCACTATCTGGCTGGGCTATGGTACTTGAAATTTCTAATAATAATCTTGTGTGGAAAATGGAAGCTTCCCTCTTGCTATCTATGTCCTTATGCTGCTGAGTGACCTTTTAGGGTTTTGCTAACATACAAAAATTAACATTCTTCAAGGATGTGTCAGTGTAGAGCCACTCAAGGTGCTCATGCGCCCCATGTGCACGGGACTGGACATTTTAAAGTAGCAGTGTCTGTTGGGGCTGCACATGTACCATGTGCCTCCTCATGCTCCTATGCGAAGGCATAAAGAGTGAAGCGACTGCAACCCACCCTCAGGTCCCTCTTCTTATTTATTGCAGTGAGACAGAATCTGGCAAGTTTCTAACCCACTAGCTCTTAGTTTTGGCTAAACCTTTTTAATTTCTTCAGAATTCTTTTGATTATCTTTATATTTGACTGTTGTGTTCATATCAACCCATCTTATCTGAGTATCAACAGCTAGATTCCCCTGTACACATCTTCATGCTCAGCGCTTCTTAACTTGGCAGACCTAAACCTACCAGCATCAAACCCTATCCATCCTGCTATGGACAAATCCCCTTAAAAGATGGACATAGGAGGTGCCTCTTCTGTTTAGGGGGACATGGGGCCAAATGCCATCTTCTGGAACAATTCATGAGTCTCATCAGACCCTGAGATCCTGTGAGTGGACAAGCCAGCATTATCCAGCATCTCTGTTGAAGACTGGTGCAGAAAAAATTGTGTTAAGAAAGAAACTTGTGCTGGCACTGGTACCGACATTGCCATCTCTGGTCCCATTCTCTGCCCGTCCCCAACGGGCACTTATCACAGATGCTTCAGTGGGCTGGAGTACCCAGATGAACCACCTACAGATGCAGGGGCATGGTGTATGGATGACCTGAGATTACACATGAATGTCCAGTAGCTGGGAGACATCAGACTGGCCTTCATAGCATTCCTGCCTGTTCTGTGGAACGCCGCAGTGCAAATCCTGCAACACAACATGTTGGTGATACACTATGTAAACAGACAAGGAGGTGCCCAATCATCCCCTCTTCTGCCAAGAAACCATCAGGCTATAGAAGTGGTGACATCAACACAGGATAGTCCCACTGGGTCTAAACCTCCTAGGGCTCAGTGAAGGCCTGGCAGACTTCTTAAGCAGTCACCCAGCGACCAACCACAAGGGGTCACTGAAGGAGTTTATCATAGACCTCATATTCTACCCCGGAAGGACCCCCATAATAGACTTATTCACCACAAGGGACAATGTCAAATGCATGACTTTCTGTTCCAGAAGAGGCATGAGCCTGGGATTATTGCCAGATGCTTTTCCTTTGCAGTGATCTGGAGGATTCATATGTGCCTTGCCAACAATTCTCCAGGATACTGTCCAAGATCAAGAGGGACAAGGCTACAGACATCCTGGTAGACCCTTATTGGCCAAGACAGTTTTGGCTGTCACATCTGCTACAGATGGCCCCGTGCCATTCCATTCATTTCCTGGCCTCCCTGGACATATCACAGAATCAAGGTCAGCAGCCAGACCCACAGTTGTTACACCTGATGGCTCAGATGTTGGCTGTTTGAACAATACTGACAGAGACGGCTCCCTACAGGTTCAAAAGATTCTCATACAAAGCAGAAAATACTCTACCAGGAAGACTTATGCCTCGAAGTGGAAAAGATTTTCTATATGGGCAGCCCAACATGGTTTGGACCCAGTTGAGGCAGCAACGCTGAAGATCCTAGACTATGTTGTTTCTGAAACAGGCAAAACTATCATTTAATTCTCTCAAAGTCCATTTGGCGGCTTTATCAATGTGTCACACGCCAGCACAGTCACACCCAAAAATACTGACATTTTTTAAGGGCCTTCTTCATATTAGCCTTCCATTTAAGGACCTGACTCCCTCATGAGACCTCATTGTTATTCTTCTGAAGCATACGGACCCACCCTTTGAACCAGTGACAGAATACACCATGCACCCCTTACCATCAAGAGGATCTTTGTGGTGGCTATCACCTCAGCTTGGAGAGTCAGTGAACGCTAGACTCTCATAGCTGGACTGCAGTCTTTCATATGGACAAGGTGGTACTCAGACTACACCCCAATTTCATCCCCAAGGTGGTCTAGACTATCAACAAAAATCAATCAATTAGCTTGCTAGTCTTCTTCCCAAAGCCACACTCACCAATGGTAGAGAAGAAACAGCACACTTTAGACATATCCACAGCTCTGCTGTATTACCATAATGAGACCAAGACGAAGTTTTGTCTGACTCGTTGCCACTTTGTGGTCATTTCTGGTTCGTCCAAAGGCCAAGCCATCTCACCACAATGAATTTCCAAGTGGATCATGTAATGCGTTTCCACCGGTTATCAGTTGGCTGGAGAGCCTTTTCATTCAAATATCCAGGCACATTCCACCAGAGCACAAGCTGCATCTGTCACCTGCTTCAGAAACTTTCTGATCTTATTTTCTTGATATGGCAGCCAGAGCAGCCACCAAGTTCAGGGGAACAGTTCTCCAATCGCTGATGCAGCTGAAACTCTTCACTCTCACCATCCTGAGGGGAAGTGATTGCTAGTCACCTACAGCAGGATCCACACTGAGACATACTCAAAGAAGAAAGAACAATCACTCTAAAGAAACTATGGTTCTTCGAGATGTTGTAGTCACTGTGGATCTCACAAACACCCCTCCATCGTCACTTTCAGAGTCCTCAACTAACACAGGCTTCGAATGGCAAGAGAACTGAGAGATTGGGACCATTCTCTCCTTTATGTCCTCACACAAGAGCATGAGAAGGCACAGGGGTGCATGCACAGGCCAAACAGACACTGCTGTTCAACAATTTCCAGTCTCACACACATGAGACTCATGGAGCCCTACAGAGGGAGTCACACTGACCACAGGATCTCGGATAACCACTAGGGTAAGTAACTGCTCTTTCTATTGTATTACAAAGATGAAGCGAATAAAATCAATATTGTTCTGATTTTTGTAACCTAAATGTTGCTTAACTACTGAGGTGATATGTGTTGAAGCAAATTTATTGGCTATTACTGGCCCTAATCCAACATCTATTGAAATCAGTGGGAATCTTTTCCAATGGCAGTTGAATCAGACCCTTTTTTAACAATTAAATCCATTAAATATTATATTCAGTAGCTATGTTAAAAAGAAAGTTAAGGTTGCAAAGTCAAGCACTCAGAAGTTAGGACAGGCCAGAATTAGCATTGCCAATCCAATCTCAATTTGTCTCCTTGGCTTTAATGAGACATAGGCTCCAAAGCACCTAAAACCACTTTTGAAAATGGGATTTACACTCCTAAGTCACTTAGGCACTCTTGAAAATTTTACCCACAGTCTTTAATTACATGATCACATACTATTTTTTCCACAGGATCCTGGCCTCATTCGGTGCATGGGATGGTCAGTGCTCACTGTGGGGGTAATCATTCAATATTCTTTTTAGACTTAACCACATACCATTCAAACTCTGCACTGAATACAGAATTATTAATTTCCTCATGGGCATTTCCCTGGTGTTCTCATAGTAATGTGTGAGTGCACTTCACAAACAACTAGTGAATTATCTTTACAGCACTTCTCTGAGGTGAGCGGTGGCATTAGACCCAATTTATAGTTGAGGAACTGAGGCACAGAGAGATTAAAACCAAAAGTGTCGACTGATTTTCGGTGCCCAATTTAACACACCTAAGACCTGATTTTTTTTTCCAGAAAACTTAGCATTTTTATGGCACTTTATATGTTCAAAGCACAGCCCCCATTGACTTCAGTTGCAGCTGTGAACTATCAGCACTTCTGCAAATCTGGCCAAAGTGTCTCAAGTTGGGCAACCATAAAGTAAGGAACACACAGGTAGTGACCACCTGTGAGAAATTTGGGTTTAAGTGACTTGCCCAGCATCACATAAGCATTCTGTGGCACAGTCAGGGATAGACTCCAGTTCTTCTAAGCACATTTGCTGGTCCTGATACTCTTCTGATGCTGGGTTTATATTAGTGTAACTCTGTTTTTTTTTTTTCTGTGGAGTTTCTACTTAACTATACTGGTGTCAGTGAAATCAGAAGCAGACCTGCCATATATGTTCAGTAGGCAATCAGGACTGTACCTTGAACTTGGATGATGATTGAAAATTCCTAATAAGAAAACCATGGAACAAGGTTTGTCGCTGGCCAAGTTTTTGTATTTACTGATTTCTGGCAGCAGCCTGTTCTATGTTCAGAATACCCGGGGGGAACAAATCAAAACTATAAACACACCTACTGGGTCAGCTTTCCCATGTACATGGCTGATAGCCCTGCATGTAATATGCAAGCAATATTTGTTTTTAATACCTAGTCATGAGCCAATGTTAAGCAAGCTGTAGAATGCAGTTCTTGATCAGTGCACTTTGGCAAACACTAATAATGTCTTGTGTGCATCGAAAGCAGATGTCACATTTTACAAAAGCTTGAGTTGACAAGACCTTTTACAAAACTGCTTGTTAGGAAGTACAAGTATTGCAAATAAAAGGCTTAGTACGCTGAGGTGCTGAGCACCCACAGCAAGGTACTCAGTGTCCTCAGCTCCCACGAATGTCAGTAGGAACTGAGATGCTCAACACATCTGGAGATGTTCAGCATCTCACAGGAAATGGCTCCAAAATTGCAATGCAGAATCTTCATCTCCAGGTGTTACTTTCCCCCGTGGGAGAATGAAAGATGCTATTAATAAAAACAAATCAACCAATCGCGTGGCACACTCGGTCAAATCTGATAGTTGTTTAATTATTACTGAACACCTGCTGATTTTCCTCAAGCCAGTAAACTAAACGTGCTGAAAGGAATAAACAAGAAAGATATTAAATAAGGACATAGAGGAAAAGCAATGAAAGAATTAGACATGTGCTGCCAAACCCCACAGAGTTTTGCTAAATAATCAATAGAATACATAAGAAAGTTGTTAGTGAAGAAAAAGTATCTATGACATTGGTGTGTTTGGTGCCAATACAAATGAGAACCAGCTTTGAGGTACCCAAAATCAGCTGACTTTGTGTAAATTTGAGCCTAAACTATGTGCACCAGAGTTTCCCTATCTGTAAACTGGAGTTAATAAAACTTAACTCTCACAAGGTGGTTACAAATGCATATCTGTAAGTGCTAGGTAGCAGTAATACCATTGCCCCCATGTCAGGAAGCCCTTTGGACTCCTAGTTCTGCCTAGTTTTATTCTATTCCCTCTATTCTATACAGCAGGGGTAGGCAACCTATGGCATGCATGCCGAAGGCGGCATGCGAGCTGATTTTCAGTGGCACTCACACTGCCCGGGTCCTGGCCACCGGTCCAGGGGGCTCTGCATTTTAATTTAATTTTAAATGAAGCTTCTTAAACGTTTTAAAAACCTTATTTACTTTACATACAACAATAGTTTAGTTATATATTCTAGACTTATAGAAAGAGACCTTCTAAAAACGTTAAAATGTATTACTGGCACGCAAAACCTTAAATTAGAGTGAATAAATGAAGACTTGGCACACCACTTCTGAAAGGTTGCCGACCCCTGCTATACAGGCTTTTAGACCACACTCCTCATTGTAGTATCTGAGTGCGTTCCAGTAGTGCATTAAGCAATGTGCTAACATCTGGCACGTTGCTGGTTGATATGGGGTCTATTTCACTTCACTAAAAAGGATAATTGTGACTAGATGCTTAACACAATTAATATTAACAACAAAGAGGAAGGAATACAAGCCAGAATAGGGACAGAACGGGTTAAAGAATATTTAGGTACATTAGCTATATTCAAGTTGGTAGGGCCTGATGAAATTCCCCCTAGGGTACTTAAGGAACTAGTTGAGGCAATATCAAAACAATTATCTTTGTGAGTTCATGTAGAACGGGTGAGGTCCAACAGGACTGGAGAAGTGCAAACAGAGTTTCTATCTTTAAAAAAGGGAACAAAGAGGACCTGGGAAATTATAGAGCAATCAGCTTAACTTCAATACCTGGAAAGATACTGGAACATATTAAACAATCAGTTTGTAAGCACCTAGAGGATAATAGGGTGATAAGTAATAGCCAGCATGGATTTGTCAAGAACAAATGCCAAACCAACCTAATTTCCTTCTTTGACAAGGTTACAGGCCTAGTGGATAGGAGGGAAACTATAAAGATGATATATCTTGATTTTTAGTAAGGCTTTTGACACAGGCAGGGCCAGCTCCACGCACCATCTAAGGAAGCAGGTGCTTGGGGCAGCCAATACAAAGGCGCGGCACTCCATCCGCTATTGGGGCTGCACGTCTGGGTCTTCGGCGGGAATTCGGTGGTAGGTCCCTCAGTCCCTCTCTTCCTCTTTGAGCTGCCGCTGAAGAAAAAGAAAGGGAGTGAAGGACCCGCCGCCAAACTGCTGCCGAAGAATGGAGCGGTGCGATTGAGCTGCCCTCGAAGTGCCGCCCATCGCCTTTTTTTTTTCCCTCCCTCCCCCCCCCTCCTCTTGGGGTGGCAGAAAACCTGGAGCCATCCCTGGACACAGTTCCACATGACAGTCTCATAAGCAAACTAGGGAAATGTACCCTACATAAAATTGCCATAAAGTGGGTGCACAACTGGTTGAAAAAACATGCTCAACAAGTAGTCATTGGTGGTTTGCTGTCAAACTGGGACAACATATCGAGTGGGATCCCATGGGGTTCAGTCATTGGTCCAGTAGTTTAATATTTTCATTAATGACTTGGATAATGGTGTGGAGAGTATGCCTACAGTATTTGTGGTGACACAAAGCTGAGAGGCTTGGGAGCACTTTGGAGGACAGAATTCAAAATGATCTTGACAAATTAGAGAATTGGTCTGAAATCAGCAAGATGAAATTCAATAAAGACAAGTGCGAAGTACTATACTTAGGAAAATCATATGAACACCTACAAAATGGGGAATAACTGACCAGGCTGTAGTAATGTTGAAGAGGAGCTGGGGGTTATAGTGGATCACAAATGTAATGAGAGACAACAGTGTGATGCTGCTGTGAAAAAGGCTATTATTCTGGGGTGTATTAACAGGATTGTTGAATGTAAGACACGGGAGGTAATTGTTGTACTCTACTCAGCACTGGTGAGGCCTCAGCTGGAGTACTGTGCCTAGTTTTGGGTGCCACACTTTAAGAAAGATATGGACAAAATGGAGAAAGTCCAGAGCAGAGCAACCAAAATGATAAGATGTTTTGAAAACCTGACCTATAACGAAAAGCTGCAAAAACTAGGCATGTTTATGAGAAAAGAAGATTTGGGGAGGGATTAGATAAGTCTTTAGATACGTTAAGGGCTGTTATAAAAAAGATGGTGATCAATTGTTCTCCATTTCCACGGAAGGTAGGAAAAGAAGTAATGGGCTTAATCTACAGCAAGGGAGATTTAGGTTAGATATTGGGAAAAGCTTTCTAACTATAAGGATAATTAAGTGCTGGAATAGGTTACCAAGGGAGACTGTGGAATCCCCTTCTGTGACACAATTGAGCCAGGATTTATATACAGTTTGCTGGGTGAATGAGAGTCAGACTTCCAGCAATGGTAAAATAGTTTCAAGTGATTCTCGAGTAAAGAGGCTGGGAACTGTTAAAGAAGGGCTATAGTTTTATCGTTGTTCGTTTTGGGTAAGGGACATAGAGCAAAGGAAGGTGTAAAGAGGAGTAAGCTGTAGAGAAGGCAGGAAGAGCAAAGGAACAGATGCTGAACTCACCAAGAAGCAGTTAGAAGAGCTGTGTGCAGTGAGCTCTGTCAGCAGCTGATCAGAAAAAATTGGAGCCGGTGTACATGCCGCACTCATATGCCACGAGGCAAGATGGGGCACTGCTCCAGACTGGGGAAGGGGTCCCTTTTTCTCCTACAGGGCATGCAAGAGATCAAGCAGATGGTTCCACAGATGATCCAGCAGTGGCAAGAGTATTAGAGCTGTGGAGGCTGGAGTGCAGAAGCCTGCTAGTGGAGGACAGACAAACAGAGTTGGAGGCCAGGTGTCAGAGTACGGAGACAGAGCTGGAGCAACAGAAGCTTGCTGACCAGGACAATTGCAAGCAGCTCTAACAGAAGAGGAGTGGCAAGTTATGCCCATGGGACCCAGGAGATGGACATAATGGGGTGTGCCTGATAGAAGCTAGCAGATGTGGATATGATGAATCTCACTACCCCGCCTGTAGCCTGAGTCGTTATGAACACTAAAGTTATTCCAGGATTCTGACTGTGGAAATGCAGGGAAGTGTGTGTTCTTGGTGTGTTGTTTTCTGTAATTAGGTAACAGGATTGAGGCTGAGGGCTCAGGTACAAGTGTACTATAGCCAGACACAGTGGTCAAGGGAGTAAACCCTCAATGGGGAAACTGAGTCAGTGTTTGGTAGGTCTGGAGCAAAGCTGAAAGGGGCTAGGGTCCAGGATCTGCTAGGAGGGATGGACCCTGGCACAACTAGGTCAATAGTTGTGGGCCTGTACTCTGCTGAGAGCAGTCAGCCTCTGGGAAAGCTGTGGGCCAGCACTCCGCTGGGAGCAGGGCTGGGTCAGGATGGAAAGAGATCTGGTTTCACACCTTGGGTTGACGGAGCTCTCTACTGGCCTGGGTGACCCAGATGGGTGTGAAGCAAGCACTGGGGTAGTATGGATTTTAAGAAAGGTAAAAGGTGCCCCTTAGTTTATGGACTCAGGAGAACTTTGAACAGATGCCTGTAGCCAGTAGCTAATCTGACTGGTGGTTCACTACTGTGTGTCAGCAACTCTTGTCAGGCCTGACATATTCACTACAATCTAACACACTGTTGTCATGGTACATGCCATGGTACACTGGAAAACTTCACACTTCCAGCAATGGTAAAACAGTTTCAAGAGATTCTCGAGTAAAGAGGCTGGGAAATGTTAAAGAAAGGCTGTAGTTTTATTGTTTTCTGTTTGTTTGTTTCAGGTAAGAGACATGGAAGGTGTAAAGAGAAATAAGCAATAGAGAAGATCATTAATATTCTTACATATGTAGGTTTGGGTTGTGTACAAAGAGTGATGGACATGTGCTAGAAATATGTTTGTCTGCATAAGCCCAATCTGTTGTAGACAAAGGAATATGTGTTTGTCTGACCAGCCTGGTCATCAGGCCGAGACAATGAAGGTGCATTTACATAAAATATAAACAAAGCTATCAACCTGGACAGTGGGGTCAGTAGCTTCTTGTGGGGATCTGAACCTCAAATGATAAGTATCAACTAATTGTATACAATATTACTGTATTATAAGAAATCCATCTTGAACAAAGAGAGTAGCTGGTAAGTTAGGTCTTAGCCATTAGAAAGCGTATTTTTACTTGTATTTGCTTGTAACCATTTTTGTTCTTATCCCTTGCACATAAATTCACTTAAAACCAATTTCTTTTTATTATTAAACTTCTCTCTTTTAAACTAAACCAACCCAGTGCTGTGTTTGAATTGAAGTGATTGTTAGCTCCAGTTAAAGTAATAAGCTGTGCTTTTGTCCCTTCAGAGGAATGATGAACCTTATTACTTCTCTAAGTGTTCCAGGAGAGGGCTGGACAATCCAGGGCAAGGGAAAATTCAGGACTGGGAGTGTGTTGGGGTCACTCTGCAAGTAGTAACTAAGGCTGGTGGAGACCAGTGTCTGGCTGTTGTGTTGCAGGAAGGCTGCTAGGGTCAGAGTGCTGAATCAGGGCTTCACAGCACAGACATTCAGGGTTTCTGGACTGTGAGCCACAGCAGCTGAGCATTTAAGGCATCCAGGGTTACAGGGCAGGCAGTGACACAACCTCTCATTGCTCTGGATTGAACCCCAAAGTATTACACCATCATTGGCAGTTTTTAAGAACAGTTAGAGAAAACACCTGTCAGGGATGGTCTAGACCAGCAGTTTTCAAACTTTCTGAGCTGAAAGCCTCCCTTTGAGTTACAAGTTTGGTGGCACCTCCCCAATTCAGACAAAAATAGACAGAAAAGGAGGGTCAAGGGGTGGAAGTGGTGCTCCCTCCCTGAACCCTGCTGTGTAAGGCTGCCCCAAGCCACCTGCCATCACTGCCCCCCCCAAAAAAAAACCATTCCTCTGCGCCCTTCTAGGGGGACATGCCCCCCAGTTTAAAAACCTCTGGTGTAGGCATACTTGGTCCTACCTCAGTGTGGGAGGATGGATTAGATGACCTCTTGAGGTCTCTTCCAGCTCTACATTTCTATGATTCTATTTCCTTATCTAATATGAAACATGAAAGACTGGCCAGGCAGACCTGATACAAGCCTACAATCAAAACTCGCATGTTCAAGGGTTTTTCTTTCCTGGCTGTGATGTTTGCATTAACAAAATGTCCTTGTATATATTTGTGATGGCTTAAACAATTTCTGACATTTCTAAATTTTTTCCAGGGGAAGGGAGGGATATGTTGGTGATGGTTTTAAAGAATACAGCGTGTTCCTCCTGGCTTGGCTTTATTTTGACTCTTTCTTCTTGTTGTCTTGGCAGGTGCTGGCCTCGATGGAGTTGAAGAAATTAAACGGCACCTGTTCTTTGTTACTATAGACTGGAATGTAAGTAGAGCAATATTGTTGCTAATTGTAGTCTGGGATTAGGTAGATTTAGCAAAGGCCAGCTGGAAACTGAGTCTGTCAGATAAAAACAAAACAAAACAAAAAAGCTTCCTGGAGTGAGCTCTACCATAGAAAGCCCATGAATTACAGCCTTTTGATTCGCATCCACGTTTCTGCTTTTACACTAAAGAAAATAAAGGTCCATTCAGCATCCTCAGCTTTTTCAAACTTTTTGTTTGTTTTACCTAATCAGCTAGCTCATTATGATGTAATTTGGATCACTTTCCAGAGGTTCAAAGAATAATTACCACATTACACTCTGAAGAATTTAACGTACTGATCCCAGGAGTTGGATTAGAATGTAATGGAGCAGCTCTAAATGAAGGCGTTCCTGTGACATTTCATACTGAGTGTAAAACAAAGCTTAAGGCTTTGGTTTGGAAAAAGACACAACAGGGGAAAGCTATCTGCTCCTGTGGATTCTTCCACTGTTGTGCTCTTATTTTCTCTATAAAAGTATTACGCCCTTGTGTCGGGCCTGACTGAGTTGTGCTATACCTTTGGGGCTCTATGCTATCTTTGTGCTCTCCAAAGCCAGGATTTACCAGCAGCCAATTTGCCCCCAGAGTAATTTAGAGCAGTCTCACAACTGCTCTATCTTATGGCCCCCAGCAAAGGGAACACTGCAGTAGATCAGAGCACAACAGTGCTCCAGTCATGTCCCTACCCCTCCAGCGCACCCCCTATGCCAATGGGGCTGGCAGGGTGTTTTCCAGAGCTGCTGTTGGCTGTACATCAGCTGGGGATACCCTATGCTGTCAGAATCATATATCACCCAGTTAAAGTAGCTTTGTGGCTTCTTTGCACCACAGGGGTGGCACAAAGTGGCCATAACGTGAACCAGAATCAGTCCCTTACTTATTGGGTGCTTTAGACAAGCATAAAGCGGACAGATTTTAAAGACCAATGATTCTAATAATAGAATATACAGTTTAATAATCCAGAGCTGACAAGAGCAACTCTTTTTATGGATGCTAGTTGTTTTTATTTAGGTGACTGACTAGTTTAGCTTCAGCACTTGAAATGAGAACAGCAAACATTTTAATAAATATAACAGTCCAGATAAGAAGTGTTTGAATGATGCATGGGATTGTAACCAATCATTTGCCTTTTTGCAGTCCATTTTATCTTATAATGAAATTAGCAGCAGAGTTCAGCTACGCATTTGATTCAGACCTCACAGCAATTCAAAATAAACCTCAGAACAAGTTTCAACTTATGAACCAGCACGAGCGTCAATACAAATTTTGTCCAAATCTACAAAGTTTGAGTTAAAGCTGGATGCACAAACTCTTTTTGCTCTCTGCGTATCTGCCAGCATTCTGAGACTTCTGCCTGCTAGAGCCTTTAAAACTCTCTAATCTAATTTTATCTGATGTAATTGGTTCCACAGAAATACCATAAATCACCCTAATATTAGAATTATATTCAGTGGGGTATGTCACATGGATCAAGTCACATGGCCATGACTCCCACTTCTGGTTTTGGTGAACCTGTGTGAATGCACCTAAACCAATCAAATCCATAGCGTATGGCTTCACAAAGGAGCTAATACCTGGGGAAAACTGCATTTGAACCCAATTCATTTTCAAACTACAGGCACTGAGCGCCCATGAAAGATCATTTTAATATTGTAAAAAATCATGCACCTGCTTTGAAGTGAACTTTGAAGAGCTGGCTCGGCTCTTGTTAATACCCCAAGAGCCAGTAAAATGAAAGAAAAGTAGAGTTTTAGGTTTTCATCTGCTGCCCAGCTGACTTGCATCCCATTTTCTTAAGCACTAGTTTCATGGATTCTCTTTTCCTTTCTTACATAGCACTTTCCATTTCAAAGTATTTTTCGAACATGAAGGATTAGGTTGTGTCTGGCCTTGCGAGAGAGAGTTCACAAAAGGCCATTCCTTACTGTATCCAGGTTTCTGCTTTTACACTAAAGAAAAATCAGTAAAATTTGAGCCAGCATGAGCCTTGAGATGAAACTAGGCCTTTATGTTTTATTATAATGATACAGCCAGCTGTTAGCAAGCCCTTCATGGATGGAAACAGAGAGGGGTTGGGGAACAGGAATGGATTTAGCACAGATGTTTCGTATTGATCACTATTTTTTTGCAGAAAAAGTCCCTGATACATTCATTTTGTTCTTCAACCAAATATATGGTACTCTTGGCTTATCATTGTTGATGTTTGCTGACTGCCCGCAAGCTGAAGCAAAGACTTCAGTACTGATATATTTTACTGCAAGAATATTTGAAGTCCTCAGTGGGGAAGGGACAAGGTGTCTCAGAAATTGCCTATCCCCTTTAACCCACTATGGCAGCTGTGATTGACAGGGACACTTCAGCTGACAGTCCAGAAACATTCAAGGACCATAGGGAAAGCATTTTCCATCAGAAGCCCTCAGGATGAAACACCCTTATCACCAAAGACCAGAATGAATCTGAGTCTTCTGAGGCTGAGCACAAGACTGATTTTTTTGAAGCAGGCTTTTCCCCAGTACTGAAGTAGCATGGTGACCGGGCAAGCAACCACCACACATAATCCCATTTGAAAAAGAGGCTCAAAATAGAAAGGAGAACTAGATCCTTCTCTCAGATATGTATATGGTGCCCAGATACCATGGTGATGGGTGCTTTAGAAATGCAGATAGACAAATTAATAGTTTAGATCTTAATTTCACAACACTGTCTATTGAAGTCGTTCACTTGGCTTTTGTTAGCAGTAGTTATTTCCTCAAGGACTGGAACAAATTTCTTCACATTGGGGTAGTTGTGGCATGGTATACTGGCATAAACCGCCCCAATTCCATGTGAGGAAGCATCACATACTAACTTGTTGGGCAAGGATGGGTTAAAGCATGTAAGCACACTGTCTGAGGTGACCTGTTGTTTTGCCTCTAGAAAAGCTTTTTGACACTCACATGACAAAACCCGCTTTTGACCAGACTGCAGTAAACAATTCAGCAGATGCAATAGAGTTGCTATGTTTGGTACAAATAGGCTATAGTAGTTGATGAATCCCAGAAATGATCTAAACTGTGACACATCCTTTGGCGGGGGAGCTTCCAGGACTGTTCCTTCTCCTGAGATTTATGTAGGGCTTGTACATCAATAACATGCCCACAATAACCTATCATGTTCTTGAAAAATTAACATATTATGCAATTAGCTCGTAACCTGTATTCTTCCAGATGTTTTAATACCCTTTTCAGGGTTTCCAGATGTTCTTCATCACTTCCACCAGTCACAATAATGTCATCCAGATAATATTGTGTACTCAGAATACCTTGCAAAACTTGGTCCATTGCCCATTGACATATAGTAGGAGCTGAAGCAATATCAAACACTAGTCTGTTGAATTGGTACTGACCCATTTGTGTGTTGATTGTGAGGTATGCCTTAGATTCTCCCTCAACTTCTATCCGTAGGTAGGCCTGTGACAAATCAATTTTGCTGAATTGTTGTCCCCCTGCCAGTGGTGCAAAAATATCTTCAATTCAAGGCAGAGGGTATTTTTCAACTGTCAGTCCAGGGTTTATGGTGACCTTAAAAGCTCCACACACACTTACTGCACCACACTTTTTTACAGTTGGAACAGTAGCAGTTTCCCACTCAATCCTGGCCAGTTTTGAAAGGATGCCCTCTCTTTCCAGATGTTCCAGTTAAGCATCTAACTTCGAGAAGATACTGTAAGGGACAGGTCAAGCTCTGTGAAACTTGGGCTGAGCCTTCTCATCTAGGATTGTTTTAGCCTTGATGTGTTTTAGAGTTCCTGGGCCCTCCTTGACTACTTCCGATGCCTGACTTAGTATCCCTCCAGCTGTTGTTCAACTGTTTTAGTGGAGTCTGCTGAGAGTGACTGCAGCATTTTTATAGATACCTAATCCAGTGGACCCTTATGTAACCATTCATGGCCCCGCAGGGCTGGCCCTCCTTTCTCAATTACATATAAGTCTAATAAACACTACTTATTGTTATACTCCACATTCACTTGCATCACTCCAATTGGCACTGTTTTTTTTCTCCCATATAAATTCTTAGTAACATCAGTGTCTCCTTCAGTTTGGTATTTTAAAAAGTTTTGTCATATTCCAAACATGAGATAATAGAAACTGCAGAGCCTGTGTCCAATTCCATTTTAAGCATTTTGCCCACCACCCTGGTGCCCACCAAATTACGGACTGGTCATTTTTGCTCATGCTATATATATATGCAGGTTGGCTACTCCACTCTCACAGTCTGTCACTACTGCCTCTATCTACATAGTGTACATTGATATTCATTTTTCTTTACTGATTTGGTCTCTTCCTTATTTTTCTTAGTGCAAGAAACTGCTTGGAGATTACCCTTTTTATTACAGCTTCTGCAATATGCATCTTTAAATCCGCAATCAGAAGGAGCGTGGAACCCTTTTCCACACCAATAACATGTCTGTCTGCTGAGTGGACCAGCTCTGTGTCTGGAGTAAGGCCCTCAGCAGCACCTGTTCAGTACCCCTCATAGCCTAACAAGCCAGCCAGGTTGCCTGATGGACCACCCTGCCTGATTGGCTGAGGAAGCCAGCCAGGTGGTTCTTAAACCTTACAACAGCAGTAGCTTGCTGGCTGCTAAACTCACATGTCCACGTACTATCTGCCTTCCTGTGCTCATTTCTAAGTCCTGCTCCTGCTCTGCTCCTCCACAGCTCCAGCCCAGACATGGTCCTGCACCCAGCTTTGTTCCCATCCTGTCCCAGCTTCGCTCCTGCCTCAGAACCAACCCTGCTCCTGTCTTTCCTAACTCCTGGTAATCCAGCTCCAACCATCCACTTTGACTCTGACTCCGCTTCAACCCTTGACTCTGGCATTCATACTCTGACCACTAGCCTGACTCCTGCTCTGGCCGCTAGGCCTGGCTGCCTAGGACCCGGTCCCCTGACACTCTTGCCCTGGTTACAGATAGTGTAAGCATTCGTATTTCTGTTTTAGTGCCAGTATGCAATTCTATTTCATCCCTTTCTGCAATTTCCATTGCTACTCCAATTTCTACTGTGCGTTTAAAGGTATGAGCTTCTTCTGCGTGCTTTCATTCAGCAGTCCCTATACAAATCTGTCTCTTAGGGCCTCACTAAGTCCATTCTTAAAAGCACAGTGTTCTGATAATCTTTTTAACTCTGTTGCAAAGGAGGAAATAGATTCACTTTCAAGCCGATTCTGCTTATGAAACCTGAACCTTTCTGCTGTAAGCAGGGGCTTGGGTGACAATCTTGAACAATTTGCACTCTTTAAAGGTTCTGCTGGCTGGCTTCTCTGGGACAATCAGACTACATAATAAACTGTAGGTTTTTCCTCTGATCACAATCAGTAATACTGCTGCATGTTTTGCTCGGGGATTCTCATTTACTTCAAAATATTCCTCCAGTCTCTCTAGTTATGTGGGCCAGTCCTCCACAGCATCGTCAAAGGCCTCCATTTTTCCAATACCGCTTGCCATTTCACCTCGCTGCTGTTACTTTAGCTGCTGTTAGCTCTTAGGGATTGTAAGCAAGGTCACAGATTGTCTTGCTGTTTGGATGGATAGAAGGTTCTTGACACCCCACCCTCGTCACCCATTGTTGTGTATTGTGGACGTAGCACAAATCCCTGATTATAACCCAGACACATCCATACAGGTGGAGCCAGGATGGCTGACTCTGTACTGCATAGAGATAGAAGAAAAACAGAGTAACCACTATATAACAGTAAATTCAGCATCAGCAACTGCTTAAAAAATAACTGCAAGTTCACACGAAGAGATTCAACCCTCCATTCAATACATTCAAATATATCACAAGCACCTTGGCAACTGAGCTAGGCAGAGTGAGGTCAGCTGCTTCCCTATTACTGTCTAAGGAGAGCTGAAGCACCAGCAGCCCATCCTCATAGAAGGAGCAGTACAGGAGAGCTGAATGCACGAGGAAGGCCAAGAGGAACAGTGGTTCTCTGTATCTATCTTCAGCCCAGGGGTGGAAAGAGGAGGGTAGGCTGGGCTTTGCACGTTCTGATATTTGCCAAGCTCCGCCTCAGAACCCACACTGTAATTCAGTGAATTCTCCCATTCCTAGTTCTGAGGCTGAGTCCATTTGATGCCATATTTCAGCCTAGGCTGCATTTTCATGGCTGAGTTATCAGGGCCGCCCGGGGGGGGGGGGGCAATTTGCCCCAGGCCCTACAGGCCCCACGAGAATATAGTATTCTATAGTATTGGCACTTTTTTTTATGGAAGGGGCCCCCGAAATTGCTTTGCCCCAGGCCCCCTGAATCCTCTGGGCAGCCCTATGAGTTATATACCCTTCTGAAGACAGACCCTTAACTGTAGTTGGGCAAGTGGGAACCAGTACAATAATTTGAGAACTGAGTTGTGAAGGCTTGATTTTCCACTGAACTTGAGTTCTGCTGAGATGCAGTGGAGAAGGGGGGCTCTTGGGGAGCTGGTCAGTGAAGTGAAGCTGCAGAGAGGCAGATTTAACATATACCACTGAGGTATAGTCCTTCAGAGACCTTATGCCAGTGGAGAATCGGATGTAATGGAACCTAGATCTGCCATGCCTCCTCACCCAGACACGCACCCTCCCTCCACTTTCAGCAAGAGGGAGGGCTCTGGTGCTGGAGGAAGCAGAGCAGCCTTCATCAGCTTTATGCCAATAGAGATTCCCCCTACACAAGGGCAATTCTCTAGTGCAAATCCCCAGCCACTTTAGGTGCACTCTACTTTGTGTAAACAACACATAGTGAACTTGACCGACTGAAAAATCTGGTCCATAGTGTTTATCCCAAAGCCAAAATTGTAGCACTGGCCAATCTTTGTAAAAGCCTCCATACTACTGTTACTGTCACTGCAATAACAGAGTCCTAAATCTGCACTTTCCAGGGTGACACAGACAAAGGTGTCTCTTCTGCAAATATCAGAGGGGTAGCCGTGTTAGTCTGAATCTGTAAAAAGCAACAGAGGGTCCTGTGGCACCTTTAGTCTTAAAGGTGCCACAGGACCCTCTGTTGCTTTCTTCTGCAAATCTCCATCTCAGTGCTACGAAACATCCATCAGGCCACTGCAGCACAAATTTGGTAGATTCTCCTTTAAATAAATTGACATCCTTTCAGAGTAAAGGTCTGGGCTGAGATTTTAAGGGAGTTTGAGGGAGTTAGGTGCCCAACTCTCACAGCAATTCATGTGCCTACAATCTCTACGTTTAGGGCCCATTTGTTCCCCAAGACAAATAGACACCACTCCCATTGACTTCAGCTGATTTAAAAGCAGCAGTGTGTCTGAGGGCAGAATTTGGGTCCCAAATGCTTTTTCTTATTATTTTTCCCTTGCAGATTGTGCTTATAGAAGCTTTGGCTCTTCACTGGGTCTATGAAATCCTTTTGTACAACCCTCAGTCAGAAGAGATGGACATGAATATCTGTTTTTTTCATCAGGTCTAGGGGGAAAAGGCTGAGTTAGGACTCTATTCATCACAGATAGGATTGATGTATAAAGTAGGAGTGAATTTCATTCCTTTCATCAGATCTGGCTGATAGGGTGGGAGTTCTTTTTCTTCCCCACTCCCTCTGTTTTCTTTACCAGAATACACATTCATCATAAAGGTCAAACTAAATTCACAATATAAATTAATTATAGATGTTATCAACAGCAAAAGCTGATCCAGGGTTGTGAATTCTGGTGCCCTTTCTGTCATTTGCCATTAGTGTTGTTAAGGGCTAACATTTTAAAAGATAGCTTAGTCTTTTGTCTGTTTATTAGATTTTTCTGTGACAGGTGTATGTATCAAGGAAGTTTATTCCTGTCCTGCAAATGCGTCACTGCAGAGAGCAGCTTCTTTCTATTTCTGGAAGGTGTCTAAGGAATAACTCAATTCTTCATCAAAGACACTCGGCTCAGTGCAGAAAATTACTAAATAGTTCTCAATTAAATTAAATCATTTTCTTTTTCTTGATATCTGCCAGATGCGTGCATAGGGCACTTACATCTGTATCTCTTTCATGTATCCATTGAAAATGAATTATGATAAGTAAAGTGTTCATGAATAATGAGAGACAGATGTGAGTCCCAAACACTTTATTGCCAGCTCATTACATGCATCGCAGAGAAAGAAATGTCCAGTGACCACCCAAGTTTGCAACAGGGACTGAGGGCAAAGATAATAACAAAGTATAATAGCAACACTTATTAAGTAGAGGTGGTACTAAAATCAGAATTTCCAGCCTGTGGAAATTCTGATAATTCTAAACATGACAATAACGGGACAAAATATTTAACTATCAAAAATTTTGGCAGAATGGAAAGTTCGGAAAATTTTCAATTCAAAACATTTTGTTTCTATATTTCCATTAGAAACTAAAACTAAATGATTTGACATCTTCAAATCAAAATGTTTCATTTCAACTTGGTTCAGCCTTAACCAGAGATGCCTCAGTGACTCATGGGAGCTGAATTTGTGTCTTATACCTCCATTTCCTGATGTGGGCCAGGCTCCCTGGTCATACTACATCACCCATGATGCACCATGGTCACATGAGTTCCATGAGGCATGGTGTTGGTTTAACCAAAGGGGAGACCGTGGTGTGTCATAGAGGTGTAGTCTAGCCATGGAACCCACCCCATAGAGAAGAATGGAGGTAGGAAGCATCCAAAGTACAACTCCCATGAGGTGCTGTGGCAGCCGAAGCATACCCAAAGTAAAGTCATACTGACCGAAAACAACCTGAAAATGAAATATTTAGTTTAGATTTTCCTGATGGAAAATTGACACATTATTTTCAAAATAATTCCCGCCGAAAATTTTGATTTTGCAGAAACTGCATTTTCTGTCAAAAAAATATTTCGACAGAAAATTCCTGACTAGCTCCAATATTAAGCTCTGTACAAAAAGCATCTCTATATAGCAGATATGTTCAGATGCAATAGAACCTCAATTACAGAATATAATTTTTTAACCTGTCAAACTAAGCAAATTCTTGACAGGTTTCCTAGCCTAGTGTCGGAAATATGAAATAGGTAATTGCAAAAAATGTCAGGGTTAATTCTCCAAACAAACTGGAGTTCTAGAAGCAAAGAGTCCTCGAACTGTCAGAGGTCTCTATATGCATTCTGGTGATTAGATGTGAATTAATCTGACTATAATAATTGTCAGAGCCTCAAAACGTTTGGGGATTTGATAAATATACAGAAGCTTGGATGCTTATCCAAACCTGTATGCCTGAGTATATCTCTCTTTTTTCTTTGAGTGCTAGTCCCTATGTGTATTCCACTGTGGGTATGCATGTGCTCGATGCACCTGAGACTGGAGAATTCTTGTAAGTCTCTTGTTCCAGGACAGCACCCGTGCCCTCCTCGGGCTCCACACCAAGAGCATAAAGGGCAGGGCAGACCAACCACCTCTCCAGTTCTTTCTTACTGCTGCATGGCCTGGGTTGGAATCCTCCAGTGTCCAGAGCTGATCGTTCTCTTCTCCTGTAAATATTCAAGTTATGCTGTTCTCAGGGATTTTTAATTGTTAGTTAGTGTTTTATAGCTCCCCAGTTACCCAGTGTTAGAATCCCCACCCTGGGAACTCTCCTAGTCACTTGGCGGGGTACTTAGATTTTGCTCAACATATCGGACTTCAAAAACTGTGTCTCCTGCCCCCACTCCTGTTCAGTTAGCAACAGCCACCAGGGTTCCCTCTGCTGCCTCAGAGATGCTCAAATCTCTGCTAAGTGCAGTACCTGCCACTCTTTTCCCAACCAAACGTGGCAAGCATGAGAACTTCAGCTTTGGAAGCACCTTATACATTGGCCAGGGTCAGCAAGAAGCACTCTCTTGAGTACTATGTCTGACTCCAGAGTGGAGACAGGAGTGGGAAAGACCTTTTGGTTGGGCCTCCTTATGAGAATAAGGGGCACTCTCACAGATGTCAAAGCAGATCCACTTTTAGACCCTCAAAGAGGAGAGATCCCTCCCCAACCTTCTACAAGTCAGGTGAGCCTTCACGCTCAATTCATAACACCTGAGGCCCTCCTAAAACTTAATGGCCTCTTCAAAAGACGCATAGGAGCAAGATTTCTTCTGTATCAGCATCTGCATCAACTTGGACACTGACTGTGGTGCCACCTAAAATGAAGCACTGGGACAAGAAGGACAAGGAACCACCGGTACTGTCGAAAACTCCACAGATGGAGACTCAATCACCAGTGGTACCATCATGGCCACATAAGGAACCGCCATCTATGCCTACTAAGGTGGCACAGAGTGACAAGACACAGCCTCCAACGGTGCAGGTGATTTATACCACTATGGACTATATCTTTGACCTCCCAGATCTACAATTTCCCTTGTTATCAGGACTGAATCTCATCAGAGAGATACAAATGCCTGTGGGAATCCAGGACTCTGGAAGAAGTCTATCCCCACCCAGTTCACTAGCCCTGGTTTCCTATCCACGGATCTGTTGGCACTGCCAGTGGACCCAGATCCAACTTTTGCATCTTTGGGAATATTGCTTGTTAGTCACTCACAGTGACATACACATAGCAACTAGCACTCAAAGAAGAAAGAGAAGTTACTTGCCTTGTTATAATTGGAATTCGCTAAGATACGTGGTCCCCATCTGTGTTCCGCTACTAGCTCTTCTTCCCCTCTGCTTCAATCATGACTAGATTTGCAATAGAAAAGGAACAAGGGAGGCAGTCTACCCTGCCCCTTACACCCTCAGAGTGGCGCTTGAAGCGAGCAGGGGCACAGACATGGACTAACAGTTGCTAATTGAAAGAATTCTCCAGTCTCAGGCACATGGAGTGCATGCATAACCACCATGGAATACAGATAGGGACCACACATCTCAAAGAACTCCAGTTACAGCAAGGTAAATAACTTCCTTTTATTGTGACACATTGAAGTTGTTACATCACCCTGAATCCAAGGAAGACAATAAAATCTCTTTACACAGCTAGTAACTCTACATGGTTCTGTGTAATTCACCATGATTTCTAACATTAGTCAATTATATCTTTCTGTGACAGGCCAACATGAGAGTTCTTTTTTGAAGTTTTTTTTTTTTATTTATTTGAGAGGAAAAAGAATAAACAGACAATAAAAGACTGAGCCGCATGTAATGAAATCCTTTCTTTGGCTAAGGAAGCAAACTGAATTTTCCCGCCGCCTATGTAGCATAAATAACACATGCCATATATTAGAGTAATTCACCCATTACAGAAACCATACATTAAGGAGAATCTTCCTTCATGTGAAGAGTGGGGAAAGCATGTGATCAGCTCCATTAAATCTTTTGAAAAATCAGCTAATTTATGAAGTTGTTTTATTTCTTAAGAGTTAGCTTAAAATATTCTTTCCAAACACTAATGAAGATGAACTCTCAGCTCTTATTGTGGCTTGAAGGTTAATACAAACATTATATTTGTGCTTAAACATATTAATTATTGAGGATGTTCTGTTTTAATCAGATCAGCCCTTTGACGCCAGAAGATAGCAATGCTGATAGAAGAGGGAATATGGTCTAGTGATGAAAATAAAGGGCAAGGAGTCAAATCAAAGCTCTTTTCCCAGTACTGGCATGAAGCACACTATGTGGTCTTGGTTAGCTCATAGAGGATCTGACCCAAAGCCCATTGAAATCAATAGGAGTCTTTCTATTTATGTCAGTGGGCTTTGGATCACACCCAAAAACTTTGTTCCTCTGTTTACTTATCTATCAAATTGATATAATTAACCATTGCATGGGAGTATTGTGAGACTTAAGTCATTAATGTTTGGAAAACATCTATGAGATATTTGGGTGGAAAGTGGTATGGGGTGCAAAGTACTATTATTACTGGTTACAAGTGTAGTCTTCCATATGTGCTCCCTCCCTCTCCAACACAAGCACACCTACACAGGAATTCTTATCTGTACATGCCGTCCCCCAATCCCTAGTATTATCCCTTGTTTCACCTGCAAGTGCCTTAACCAGACTCCTCCACCCATCTGCAGAACCCTCTTGCTATCTCTCTTTGGCAAGTTCTCATCTTCCCTGTGATTTTCCTAGCCAGTTCACATACCCTCTTTCTTTTCCAGTCATGACAAATGACAAGACACCAACTTGTCGTCTGTTTAGACTGTAAGCAGTTTGCGGCAGCAACTGTCTCTATTTTGTCTTGTATGGCATCAAGCACGTTGTTGGTTCTTACCAAATAATAAATACTAATAACAAAGTGACCCTTTCCCTCAGGGCCGCCTAACAAAGGCCACGAATGCTTGGTTCCTACTGTCATCTGCAAATTCATAGACGCATAGAATTTAAGGTCAGAAAGGACCATCATGATCACGACCTCCTGCACATCGCAAGCCATAGAACCTCACGCACCCACTCCTGTAATAGATCTTAACCTCAGGCTGAGTTACTGAAGTCTTCAAATCATGGTTTAAAGCAGGGGTAGACATCCTATGGCACACGTGTCAAAGGCGCACGCTGATTTTCAGTGGCACTCACACTGCCCGGGTCCTGGCCACCAGTCCGGGGGCTCTGCATTTTAATTTAATTTTAAATGAAGCTTCTTAAACATTTTAAAAACCTTATTTACTTTACGTACAACAGTAGTTTATATATTCTAGACTTATAGAAAGAGACCTTCTAAAAATGTTAAAATGTATTACTGGCACGCGAAACCTTAAATTAGGGTGAATAAATGAAGACTCGGCACACCACTTCTGATAGGTTGCCAACCCCTGGTTTAAAGACTTCAAGTTACAGAGAATCCACCATTTACTCTAGTTTAAACCAGCAAGTGACCAATGCCCCATGCTGCAGAGGAAGGCGAAAACCCCAGGGTCTCTGCTAATCTGACCCAGGGGAAAATTCCTTCCCGACCCCAAATATGGCAATCTGTTAAACCCTGAGCATGTGGGCAAGATCCACCAGGCAGATACCTGGGAAAGAATTCTCTGTAATAACTCAGAGCTCTCCCCATCTAATGTCCCATCACCAGCCACTTGAAACTCTCTGCAAACTGCACATTGCCTCCCCAGAAAACCCTCTGGCACAGCCTGGAAGAGCAGCCAATTCCCAGGTGCACACCTAGCTTGAATTTTTGTGCCATTCTGTAGCTAAAGGGTGCATTTTGTATAGACCCTGGGTCATAATAATTAAAAATGGCAAAGTCTTAGTAGGACATAGATATAATCAGCAGGAGCAGCTGCTGCATCCTCAAGTATATCACTCCCTGCCAGTGTGGCACATAGTTCTCCTGACAGAGGACATGCTAAAGAAGTGTGTGATCCTGCACTTGGACCTGACTGCTGCTATGGGATGTTATATCATTGATTGTTCTCTATCATTGTTCTCGTAGAAACTATATAGAAAAGAAATCAAGCCACCTTTTAAACCAGCGGTGGGACGGCCAGAAGACACGTTTCATTTTGACCCGGAGTTCACATCACGGACCCCTACAGGTTAGCATCAATCATGAGATGGAACAGCAGTGATGGATATTTTCAGTTAATAGCTCCACCCCCACTAAAGTCAATAGGCCTGATCATTTGTGGAATCAGTGGGCCTTGTCGGGTCAAGCCAGCAGGAAGCTGTGAGTGCTCAGCATTTCTCAGGAACAAGCCCATAGTTACTTCTCCAACTTGTCATTGGGTATGTCATCCAGAAAGGAAAGGTGTCTGATATTACCGAAACTAAAGAAAAATTGCAGGTTTTTATTGTTTGATTTTTTATTTTTATTTTTTTGGTTAGGTTAAATAATTGTAACTGTTTTAAATGACAACAATTTCAAAGGATTTGGCCGCTGTGCAAGTTAGTATGTAACTGTGTTACACTTCTGTCTGATTTAATTGTGAAATGCCCTAGAACACTCTGACCAGTGGAACTTGATGAATGTTAACCCTGATGGAGAGGCAAATTCTCTGCTGGCAAAACTCCAGTGAAGCCAGTGGATTTATGCCTGCAGAGAATTTGGCTCATAACATCCAACTGGTTAATGACCAATAAATGCTCCAGATGGGACTGTTGTTCCTATTTTTATTCATAATTTCCACTTCAGACTGGCGATAACATATGCCGGGCAGTTGTTACCCTTGTAGGTCAGTCTTTTGAACAGACAACAGTGGTACCAGTAACCTCCTAAGCACCAATCCCAGCTGCAACACTGACTCTCTGTGACCCTGGACAAATCATTTAACCACTCTGCCACAGTTTCCCCATCTGCAAAATGGACACAATAATACTTAACTATGTGCCCCACCAGTGCAAAGAGTTACTTTTTATTGTTTGTAAAGCCCTTTGAAGATGGTAAGTGCTATAGATAATGTTAAGTATTAGAATAAAATTGCAGCCTCTGGCTTCAAGCTTCAACCCCCAGCTTGTCTCAGAATTATAAGAAATGAGTGGATCAGTTCTGATAAGAATAAAACCACTAGAGATGGATCATGGCACTTGGACCCAAAGCTGAACTTTCCCATAGTTTTGGTTCAGGCTGATTGTGGTTTTGCCTAAGGCCTCGCTCTTAAAAATAATTCAGATCTTCACCCAAAGCTTGACTCAAACTTTTCACGGTGTGAAAAATGCTTGTAACACTTTATTTTGATCACCCCTTTACACTTCCTAATTTTTTGCTACGGTCAGGCTCTTGAGGGCTGTTGCAGGCACAGGGAGAGCTGCATCCCCTGTAGGGTACCAGACATTTTTACACCACTATTTGTACATTTAATTCAGATCTCTATGGAACCTGGAGGCACATCTGTGAAATGCTGGAAACTTCACAAGCTAGTCTGTTCTTGTGAGATTTGTGGTCTGGCAGTTAGTTTGAAGAAGGTGAGAGACACATTTGGACATCTAAATGCTTTTGGGGTTCACGCTTTGCCAGTTTTATTGGCATGAAAACCACGGTCTGCCCGAGTGTGCTGATGAACATAGTTAATACTACATATGTTTCTTTTCACAGGTATTTTCTGATCATTAACTGTCAGATTCAATTTGATATTTTGTGCAAAACAGACTTACATGGGGACTCTTTTTTAAATTATTTGGCCTGAGCCCCATTTGCATTAAGACCCTCTTCCAGTGCCAGGGCACAAGTGATTACAGCACAGGAAGGCATACCGATGCTGGCTTTAATCTATCTAGCACAGGTAACAATAGTAGTGAAGTCATGGCAGGACAGACTTCAGCATGGGCCAGCTGCCCCGGTACAGTCCCGCCAGGGAACCTGGGTACATACTCAGGTTGCTAGCCCACGCTGAAACCTGTGCCACCACATCTTCACTATTCTTGTTACCTTCGGTAGCTAGATTAAAGCTAGTGCACGTATGCCTACACACGCTACAGTCGCACCTTCATTTGCAGAGTAGATGTCTAAATAAGAATCAGGCCCAATAATTTTAAAATGGGTGTAAATGTGATCTGTTGCCACTTTAAGACCCCCCCCTTACACTTCCAGAGCAGGGTAAAGGGGCCGCCATATAAATAAAAATCAGGCCCATCTACAGTAGTCCTTGTCCCAGCACCATATCTTTGCTAACAAATAGTTTTCCATTGAAATTATTTATTTTGTTAAGAAAAAGAAAAGGAAACAGTGAACAATCCCATGGTTCCCGTACATCCTATGGGTCTGTTGAAACTGTAAACCAATTAAGCTTCTCCATTGTGGTTTATTATGTTTATTATGAAGCTTCTGTGTTGTGGGTCATTATGTCACCCTTTTACTGTAATGTAATTTTTGCCTTCTATTCACAATTAATCATAATAACTGTATCTTAATTTAATGATTGATTATGTTCTAGCAGTAAGTGGAATTATATTACAGAAGCCTAGTATTTGTATCAGTTACTGTTCAAATGTGTAGTTTCTTGTCATTGATATGTATCCATTAGGATCCGGGTTATTCCCTACAATAAAGTGGTGTCTACTTGCTACCTTCCTGCAGCATAAATATATAATTTGTCCTAAATGTTTTGTGGACATCAAAAATACTTGGACAAGTGTGATTTTGTGGTAATGGATTTTTGCTGGATACGTGATTTGTGCAATATGAGGTTGCTTAGAATTAAAGAGCTTCAGATAAATATTTGTGTATGTGAATTTAAAAAGTATAATAAGCATGGGGTATTGTCTGCTTAAATGCAATAGGGTAGGCCAGGAGTAGTCAATAGGCAGACCGTGGGCCAAATCTGTACCCCCAGATGCTTTTGAATGGACCCCCAAATTTTTTTATTTACTTATTATCATTATTTTTTTATTATTTTCTCTGAAGTCTGGACCTTGGCTATACCTTGACCAAGAAATTTGGACCTTGACAAAAAATAATTGACTACCCCTGGGGTGGGCTTTGAAGAGTGCCACTTTCTAAGAACCTATATAATAAAATTATATTACAGAGTTCTTCAAGTGCTGCACTGTGTGAATTCATATGTCAATGATGAAATGAAAAAACAATGTAGTGAAGGTTGGACAGGGCCCGCCTCCATTATACTTGTGTCCACCCAATGTTTAGGTGAATTCTTTGCTTTTATGAACACTCTGATCCCCAAATTAATGTGAATCATCTACAGCAGCATACTGTGGTGTCTGTTAAAGAACCAGCTGGCTGTGTACCTACTGCAGGTATTAGGAGGGGAAGGCGTAGGCTCACTCAAAACTAAAGACCCTCCCCCTGAGCCAAGGTGGAGAAACCACAAAGCCCAGACCACAACTTAGTTCGAGGGACAAAAAAGGAGAATGCAGGGACAGGAGTCAAGCTCATAGGGCCAAAATGAGGGATCCAGAGGGGGACATCAAGCAGAGAATAACATCCACCACTCCTCCAAGTAATACAAGGAGCCAGTGGACATCACTCAGAGACGTGAAGCAACAAAAGAATGGAAACAGGCCCCACAGTCTTAGAGCAGCCTCTCTACACCCCACCCTGATCAAACTTCTTCCTTCTGGTCTGCTGGATGGCCATTTTGGCCAGCACCAGGAGGAGGGGTTGACAAGGAGGCCTCACGATTTTGCTGGGCCATGGATGAGCTGTGCAAATACAAGGAGGTGTAGGAGAAAGTGCAGCCAGAACTTCTGGAGGAGGCAGAAAAAAGGGGCTACAGCCTGACAAATGCTACATAAATGTGTGCCAGGGTCTCCCTCTCGCTGCTTGGCTGTGTAGATCTACACTTGGAGGAGTATGTTATACAGAAACTGTCATCATCATAGGAGCACATTGTATGTCTAATGGGGTCAAACAGGCGCATGTTTTATTGTTTCCTTTCTGTCATGATTCGGACCTGAGAATTATCCACCCTGTCACTAATGACAAACTCAAACAGACAGTGCTGTAAAGATGGCCTATATCTTGGTCATGATAATTCTGTTGCTGAGTTTTATTGAGGCTGCCAGAGAGAAATAAAAACAAAGTACAAGCATAGGGTTACCATATCTCATAAATAAAAAAAGAGGACCCTCCACGGGCCATGGCCCCGCCCATATCCCCACCCCTAGCCCCGCCCCAACTCCACCCCTTCCCCACCCTAACTCCGCCCCCTCCTCCCTCCCACTCCCAGCCAGGGGGAAAGGGCTGCCCCAGTGCTACCAGCATCACGGTTTCCTGGGCAGCCCCCAGACCCTGCGCCCCCAGCCGGCACTTCCCCAGCGCAGCTGGAGCCCGGGAGGGGAAGCGCCCAGCTGGGGGCGCAGGGTCTGGAGGCTGCCCAGCAAACCGTGAAGCCGGTAGCGCTCGGGCTTTGGGCAGCCCCCATGCCTCCGGACCCTGCGCCCCCGGCCGGGCACTTCCCCTCCCGGGCTCCCGCGGCTCTCCGTAACTTACACTGTATAAGTTACACAGAGCCGAAGAGGAGCAGAGCCCCCGCAGCTGGAGGCTCTGCTCCTCTTAGGCTCTGTTTAAGAGCCGGGCTGCCCCAGCGCTACCGGCTTTGGGCAGCCCCCATGCCTCCGGACCCTGCGCTGCTGGAGCCCGGGAGGGGAAGTGCCCGGCTGGGGGCGCAGGGTCCGGAGGCAAGGGGGCTGCCCGAAGCCGGTAGCTCTCGGGCAGCCCGGTTCTTAAACAGAGCCTCCAGCGGCTGCGGCTCTGTGTAACTGACACTGTGTCAGTTACACAGAGCCCCGGGGGCTGGAGGCTTTTCTCCTCTTTGGCTCTGTGTAACTGACACTGGGTCAGTTACACAGAGCCCCGGCGGCTCCAGCCGCCCCGGCTCTGTTTAAGAGCCGGGCTGCCCGAGCGCTACCGGCTTCGGGCAGCCCCCCTGCCTCCAGACCCTGTGCCCCCAGCCGGGCACTTCCCCTCCCGGGCTCTGGCGGCGCAGGGTCTGGAGGCACGGGGCTGCCCGAAGCCGGTAGCGTTCAGGCAGCCCGGCTCTTAAACAGAGCCGCCATTTTCCCGGACATGTTCGGCTTTTTGGCAATTCCCCCCGGACAGGGGTTTGACTGCCGAAAAGCCGGACATGTCCGGGAAAAAGAGGACGTATGGTAACCCTATACAAGCATAACCTGTTGTTTTACATTCTGAATGAGTTCTCCTGTCTGGAAAATATTTACATATCAGTTTTGGCCCCAATAACTTACCAGTTGAATAATTTGCTACATCAGAAGTTGTTTTGTGTGGTCTAGGAGAGAACAGACAACAAGGAGTCAGGATTCCTGGTTTCTGTTGTGAGCCAGATATCCTGTGTGACATTGTCACTTCATCTCCGTGTCTGTTTCTCTATCTGTAAAACAAGGATAACAATGCTTACCTCCCAAGTAGTATTGTGAAACTCAGTTAATTGATATTTGTAAAGTACTTTGAGATCTTCTTATGAAAGATGCTATAGAAGTGCAAAATGATTTTTTTTTTTTTTTTTTTTAGTTTGAGAGATCAATGTGCATTTGAGAGACTCAGTGCGGACAGATTAAAGTCATGTTTATAGACATACTAGCTAGTTGTGGTCAACTTTTGATGTTGGAAACAAAATAATTAGTGCAGTTGTCGATGAAGAAATTGGCTGTGGATTAGTAGTTAGCTTTTAAGTAGAAAGGCACTGGGGTCATAGAGTTTGGAGCAGGAGCTGAGTTTTCCTAAAGTTCAAGTGTGTTCAGATTTGGTTTTGATTTGGGCCTGTCCCTACACCAAAATGTTCATTCCTACTTTTTTATTAGCCAGGCTTGTAAAACTAATGTGATGCATATGCCAGTGCAGCATCTGATTTTGCATGAGGCCTGGTGATTCAGTGTGAGCTTTTGGAAAGAGAGAACTCTCCAATATGCTGAGAGATGAACAGCCAGCTCAGATAATTTTAACAAACAAACATGATCTTTCTGACGCTCTGGAGATGGGTCTGACTCACTGTGTTTATTTCTAATTCATGTCAAAGCTAAGAATGATCCCTGATGAAGTACGTACCAGCTGCAACCTTGGCTGCACTAACCTCTACAGTGTGGGGCAGATCATTTCCTCTTAACATGTTTGTCATATGCTGGCCTCAGAAGAACTGTTTAGAGCATCTCTTTCTCTATTCATTATTCTTACTGCATTTCTTTGGGAAATGTTTACCTTGCTGGGTAATTCCAGGGCACTAAGGACCATGAACAACTGTGCATGCCAGGCCCATTGACATCAATTAACATCGCTATTGATGTCAACAGAGGTTGCACGCAAGAATCAAGAGTTGTATACCTGGCCCTAGGGGGACGTACGCTCTTTGCTCAGGTGAAACTGGATGTCCTACAAGTTTTCTACCAGGAGGTACTTTAATAAGGAAGGTTTAGCTCCTTGACCTTTTTGTAGAAAAATGCTTGCTTTGTAACTGGAGGAAGCATCAGAAAAACAATGAAAGGGGAAAAAATAAGTAGCATGGGTTTTAGAATACCCATCTAGTTAAAATCCAGGGATGGTACCAGTAGCTATTACTGAGCCCTGTTATTTGCTTTGTTTAAAAATGTTTATAAGTGTTCATTTTAAAAATGATAAATACAATGTAACTCTTATTTTCCTTGCTATGTCAGGTTAATTCTTGGGCTGGCTACCAGAGAATGTTGTATGGGTGTGTGACTCAAAGGGCAGAAGGATTTAAACTTTTTAAGACCCAGATTACCCCCTTCCATGGGCTTTACAATGAGAGAGGATCTTAAGGGAAAGAAATATCCCTGATGATCCCTTCAGAGTAGTTGGTCCAGTTGGTCTATCCAGGGGCAACCCTACATGCTCTCCCTCCCCCCCATTCCCACATGGAATAGGCGACTGCTCCCACCCCTAAACCTGCTAGATTTCAACCAGGCCAGGAACCAGCTGTGCAGAGGCACCATACATCTGCCATTGTTCCAGACCTGTGGTTTCTCCCCACTGCCCTGACCCAGACAACACATCTCCATTCATGCTTCTCTACACTCCTTCTGGTTGTGGCAATTCCCAGGCCTCAGAGCAGGGCTCCGGGGACAGGGGAGAGAGGGGGAAATAATTCAGTAGAACCTCGATTTCACAAACATCAATCTTACGAACAACCATCTTATATGAACCACTTTTCACGGCCAGGAATAAAGAACCTCCGTAACAATAGTGATGTTGATGAAGAACACATTGACATCCCTTCACATTCCAATGGCTTCAGTGCTTGGACTGAAGGACAAGAAGAAAGCCAAGCAGTCCGCCACCCTCCTACTTATGCACCATACCTACTCTAATTTTAGATGTTCAATTTTATGAACTGTTCGATTTTCTGAATTCAGTTCCCAATTAGTTCATAAAATAGGAGTTCTACTTTCTAGCCGTGGGTTGTATTTTTTTCCCCTGGGGAATCTCCACAAGGCCAAAGGGAGAACAGAGCCCCCAATCTTCCCACTCTTTCTCCCAGCCTGCCCAGCCCCTTCCCTCTCTGCATGGACCCCAGACTTGTGGAGTGCCCTCTGTTGTAATGGTGCTGTGGAAACTGCTGTGCAACAAGACTGATGTGCAGGAGAGGGGAGATCCATGCATGGATGTTCCCCTCTGTGTTCAGATACAGGGTGGGAGGAGGTGATTCATGCATATCAGAGTCTTGAGATAATGACGGAGACTATGAGAGTGTGACTGCTAATTTAGTAGGGCTTGCTGTTGGATGGTAGTGGTGACCTTCATTGCTGCAAATGTTGTACCATTACTCACCTTCTGATCTCTAGGTGTCTCATGTAGTCATACCCTCGTTTCTTCTGCAGATTCCCCTGGTGTTCCTCCCAGTGCCAATGCTCATCATCTTTTTAGAGGATTCAGCTTCATTGCATCCAGCTTGGTGCAAGAGCCTTCACAGCCAGATTTGCACAAAATCACAGTTCATCCAATTGTGCAGGTACTGACACTTTGCATTATACTTCACATTTGGTGAGCAGATATATAGCCGCATAGTACATTTTAAACTACATCAGTCAATCAGATTATCCATCCCATGTCTATTTACATACAGCCCGCAGTTTATCCACCCTAGTCTATTTACATACAGCCGGCAGAAGGTGCAAAAAGAAAGATATTCCAAAGGCTTTTAGTTTTACGTTCAACTTTCCTATTTACTGGCATAAAGAAAATGTCAATCACACAATTTAATTACTGAAACAAAGTGCACTTCTAAATACCTGACTATGAGCTGGCTCATGGGCATATGAATGGCCATACTAGGTCGGACCAGTGATCTGTCCGGATCAATATCCTGTCTTCCAAAAGTGACCGGTGCCAGATGCTTCAGAGGAAATAAACATAACAGGGAAATTTATCAAGTGATCCAATCCCTGTCATTGAGTCCCAGCTTCTGACAACCACAGAATCTGATGTACATCCATGACCATCTTGGTTAATAGCCATTGGTGGATTTATACTCCATGAACTTATATAATTCTTTTTAACCCTATTGTCGTTTTGGCCTTCACAACATCTCCTGGCAATGAGTTCCATAAGTTAACTGTGCATTCTGTGAAGACATACCCTTCCTCGTGTTTTTTTTTAAACCTGCTGCTTATTAATTTCATTGGGTGACCCCTGGTTCTTGTGTCATGTGATGGGGTAAATAACACTTCCTTATTCATTTTCTCCCCACCATTCATGATTTTATAGACCTCCATCAGATCTTCCCCTTAGTTGTCTCTTTTCTAAGATGAACAGTCCCAATCTTTTTAATCTCTCTTTGTATGAAAGTTGTTCCATCCCCCTAATAATTTTTGTTGCCCTTCTCTGTACTGTGTCCAATGCTAATATATCTTTTTTGAGATGCATCTACCAGAATGGCACGCAGTATTCAAGATGTGGGCATACCATGGATTTATATAGTGGCATTATGATATTTTCTGTCCTATTTTCGGATTTATTTATATATCCTTCACACGACACACAGTCAACCTGTGGAACTCATTGCCAGGGGATGTTGTGGAGGCCAAAACTATGATGGGATTCAAAAAAGAATTAGATAAGTTCATAGAGGGTAGGTCCGTCAATGGCTATTAGCCAAGTTGGTCAGGGATGCAACCCCACGCTCTGGGTGTCCTAGTCGCTGACTGCCAGAAGCTGGGAGTGGACAACAGAGGATGGGTCACTCAGGGGTGGCAGGTTTGTATAATTTTTCATGGTGCCCAGGACAGGTCCAAGTCCCCCCGCCCCACATGCCTTGTAAGGCGGCAAAAAACTTGGAGCCGGCCCTGTCTCCTTGGCTCTTTTGGGAATGGCAAAGAGAGTATCAGCTGTGTGTGAGGACTGTTTCTGCCCACTTACCCATCAGTGCAGATTTGCACGCAAACTAAAAGAACTCCACACACTTGAGTGAATAGCACTGTGACCACGTGAGTATTGCAGTCTTGCACACAAGGACTTTTCTGATGCACTTCATGGGGAGTGCCCCTGCTTATGGTATCCGCTTTCATCCTGCTAATATTCTGTGTGATACAATGTAGTATAATTTTTATATAGCTTGTTTTGTACAATAGTAGCACAGAACACTTCACAGGCAATTACTGAGGCTGGCCAAAAAACAAGAATTCCATTTTGAAAAAAAAATTGAGGATTCAGCATTAGGCTTCATTTCTCATTGGGCCAAAAATGAGACTTCAAAATTCTCTGTGAAAAACAAGACAGATAGACACAACTCCCAGAACAGCTAATATCTCAGTAGTTAGGGCACTCACTTGGCACGTGGGGGACCTAGATTCAAATCTCTCTACCTTAACCACCGTCCTATTGAGTCAGTCTCTCAATCTGTCCTGTTGGAGCTGCTCCACTTTGTATAAATACTTAAATATTCATTGGGCCAGAGAAAGAGTGTGATTAATTTCTAATGGGAATTGGATCTCCAAATCCCACATATGGCTAAAACCATCTCAGCCATTGTTTCTAGACATACAGTTGTAGTTTACTGAGGAAGAACACCAATAAGGAAGGAGATACATTTATTTAGAAAGTGGCCACAACTTCATTGAACTGAACTTAAATAATTTCTAAGGACAATGGATCCTTGGTAGATGTTTGGAGAGGGTGAGCTCAGCAGTCCCTTTATTGTCACTGGCCAGGATTCTTCTGTTTTTATGGTTCCATAATGCTTGTCTTTTGATTTCCCTTGTTTTGTCTTTCTCTACAGCAGTTACATGGGAACAATATTCATTTTACAGATGGATATGAGATCAAGGAGGACATAGGTGTTGGCTCCTATTCAGTATGCAAGAGGTGTGTGCATAAAGTAACAGAAGCAGAGTTTGCAGTGAAGGTAAGAAATCATCTTGGCAGATGCAAATATATGGTCAAGGCTGCTCCATTACATTGGGCATCAATCTGGCCACTGACTCGTTTGTTTTTTAGAAGGATTAGATGTTGAACTTTAAGGTTCATCCTTCTGATTTAACCTCAGCAAATGAAATTGCAGAAGGAAAGGACCTTTCATTCTCATACAGAATATCAATTCAGTCAGGTTTAGATTATTGTTAATCATTTCAGCCACTCTCCCTGCTACCTAGATAATCGATTTGAACCGGATCTAAATTGAAATAGCCCCCAAATGAAGAAAAAAATGTTGTGAAGTATACTCCTTATAAATGCAAACCACCTTTGTTTCTCATTCTCCAGGGTGTATTAAACTATGACACTTCCTTAGTATAATTAGAGATGTTTGGGAAAAGAAATATGCTGCACTATCATAGGCACCTATGATTAATCAGATTCCCTGCCCCTTCTGTCTCATTGGCATTCAGACACACTACCAACGCACAAAGGAGACCAATGGAGAGATCCAACAGAGAATTAAAATATTAATTAAATAGACTTCAGTTAGACATGAAAGAAAAAGCAAAGGACTTTACACTTGGTAGAGTAATACTGTGAAAACCAAGTCACAGTGCACAGCTGCAGCAAAGAAAGCCAGCAAGTTGCAAGGGTGTATAAAAAGGGAATTATTTTCGAATAGGAAATAATGGTCTCTCTGTATAATTCTTTGGTAAGGTCATATCTGGAGTATTAAGTTGCAGCATCTGTT
Source organism: Chrysemys picta bellii (assembly GCF_011386835.1). Lineage (NCBI taxonomy): Eukaryota > Metazoa > Chordata > Testudines > Emydidae > Chrysemys > Chrysemys picta. The sequence continues at coordinate 125,476,672 of NC_088793.1, read as the reverse complement.
GCCTGTATTAAATAAAGGATATGCAGGTATTAGAGAGAGCAGAGGATGAAACCCACAGGACTGGCTGATGGTCTGGAGGGTTTGTCTTTGGAGGAAAAGTTCCAAACATTAAACATGTTTAGCATCCTGAAGAAAAATAGATACTAACAAAAAAGCTCATGTGTCAGAGAAGTAGACAATGACATGTTCTTTCAGCAAGAAAAGGGGATAATGCATGGTCGTGATTTGAAGCTGAAATCAATGGGACTATTTTCAGAGAGATCTGAGTCCTCAGTGTGACTTAGGGTAGTAGAATCAGGCCCAATGATCCTGTATTATCTAGTGGAAACTGGTGCATAAATAAACGTAAGGTAAAGGTGGATATTTACTTGAAATCAAATTGTGGTATGTAATTGAGTATGTTTGCTGAACTTGCAGTGTATGAGAGACATCAGCAAATTACCTTTCTTCTGAATATTTACCTTTTCTAAGTTTCAAAATGGATTTGAAACTTAGTTTTGTTATAAATTGTGTCTTTGCAGGTGGGATAGGGAGATGAGAGTTTCATGATAATTGAGTTTGTTGAGGTAGCAGTTGATTAAGTACACAACCACATGCTGAAAAGGAGCGTGGACTTCTGTGTGAACTTCTGAGGTTTTCCATTTAAAGTGAATGGAGAAGTTACAATTTTCCAATGTCCACTGTTCTTGTCAACAGATGGTGCTGGGTTGTAGTAGGAATAATTTTACTTTAATGAAATTACATCTGTGCCTGCACAGAAACATGTTTTGAACCAAAAATGTATTTAATATTTTCTTAGTGTTAAATATTTTGATATCTTTGGTAGTAAGCATGAAAACAAAGCTCAAAGGGCTAGATGCCTTTAGGTATTACTAAGATCCTCAAAACCCCTGCTCAGCTGCCACTTAACTCTTTAGGTGCCTGAAGTTCCTTGGCAACTAAATTTCCATGTTAAAGTCCCCTAGGGACCTAGTTTCTGCCAGCGAGCATACACAGAGCCACCTTAATCTAGGTGCTCGGATGTCTATCAGATGCCTAAGTCCCATTGGGTTCCTCAAATTAAGCATTTCCCCCACCCTATGGGGCCCAAATCTGGGAGGTGTGCACAGAGCACACCTAACCCACACAAAAAGGCCAGAGGAGGTGATGGCAGTGTCCCCCTTATAGTAGCCCAGACATAGGAAACACCCAAGACATAGGAAAATCAGGTTCCGTTCTCTCCTCTGCCCAATGTGGAGCAGGGATTTGAACTTGAGTCTACTCCCTCTCAAGAGAGTGCCTTGACCTGCAGGATGTTCTGGGGTAGGCCTCACTCCTGTTGAAGCAGTTCCATTTTGTCTAAATAATTAAATGGTCCTTGGAGCGAGAGGATTGGAACCTCCAGTGAGTGCCCCAACCACCAGGCTAGAGAGTCATTCTCACTCTTTCTGTAGCCCAGTGTTAGCACTTAAGAGAATATTCCCCCACAGGACAGTGGTATCAGCAGCAAAGAAGCTAGGAACATGACTTTGTGGAATCACTGCAGGAAGATATGAATAATGTCACTGAGTGAATAATCTCTGCCAATTGCCCAGAGGACACAACACACCATGCTGCACAGTCCCTGTTGGGATTTATTTACTATTTCTGTGTCGGAAAATAGATTCTCCATAAATTGAGTCAGAGTACTGAGACAGAATAACTCAGAGCTGCAGCCAGAAAAGCCACCCAATAAAAGGAACCCCTCCCTAATCCAGAAACAGTATGTTTGTTAAAATGTATGGCATTTCTCCCCTTTTTCACACTATTGTTCATCTGCCTTCTCTGTCCACATCATGCAACTAGCTGGGGCCATATTTATAAAGGTATTTAGGCACCTAAAGATACAAAGAGGAGCCTAGAGGGATTTTTTAAAGCACCTAAGCAGTTTAGGCACCTAATTCTCATTGGCTTTACATAGGCATTAGGCACCTAACTCACTTAGGTGAGCTGCATTTGTCTATGCGGGGGGGTTGTTATGCACTAACTTTAGTTTGTGCACATTAAAATGACCTGCATCTACATGACACAATTCTTAGGGTATTAACTAAATTACAATTAGACGTAGGTCTTGCCTGGCAAGCTGGGATGTGACTCTGCTGTGCATTAGCTGTCCATGTGCACCCTGCTGCTGTGCACTAAGAATTCCCTAAAGTGCGATCCACTCCCGTTTCAAAGCAGGGTAGCTGAAAGCACACTAACAAACTCTCAGTGCGCATCAGCAGGGTCCACATGGGCATTAAGTGCAGGTTTGTGTGAGATAGATTTACACCCCTGCTTGCCACAAGCTAAATGTTCATGTAGGCAAGCCCAAAAGCTCCTGGTTGCCTAATTCACTTATAAAAATGAGCGTTACGTGCTTTTGAAATTTTTCCATTGGGTCTCTTTTCCACCTCACTTCCAAGTTACAGAGAATTCAACTAAAATGGTTGCTGGAGGTTTACTGTTTGGTGTGCAGTTTTGCGATATAAATACTGGTAATGTCACTCACTTCCCCGAGATCCTTGGGAAGGCACAGACACAAGGAAAGGAATTGGAAAAATGATCATTTTACAGATCTCTGCTCTGGTTCAGAGCCTTCAAATATTGATGTGTTTGCAAAGGCAGGTATAGCAGATGTCTTGGGATTTTAAACAGCAAAGGGGTTTGGTTTTGTCGAGCACGTTTGCACGGATTATATTGGTGTCATTGTACCAGTGGTGTCAAAGAGTAAATGAAAATCAGGTCAATCTATTTAAGTTATCTCAGTATTAAGAGAAAGTAAGTCACTTAAGTAAAAGGAAAATGCTTCAGCAAGTGTGTGCGTGTCTGGGGAGGATATTGTACCAAAGAAAAAAACAATTGATATGAAATCCCCAAAACAGATCGAGAGCTTTGTTTCAAAGAAGAAAGGCATCAGCTTTGCTACAACAAGGGAGTAGCAAATCAGACACTGGAAAACTTTCCAGAGACTTGATACAAGTCAGCACTCTTGGAGAAAAGTTTTCTTTGTTTAAATACTGTTGCTGATTTTCAGCTTTGATCCCTATATGCAAATAGCAATGAAGATATGGGGCTAGATTCTCAGATGTGTCAATTTTCCACTGGCCAGAGCTGAAGTGAGACTGCAGAGGCGCTGGCTACCTCTCTCTGATTCTAGGGCGTGCTCTAAACTACATGGGTTGGTTCTAGCCCACAGGGGCTGTTACTCTAGTAGAGAATGGCCAAAGCAGAGTAGTGCTCCAGCCATAATCCCGTCTGCCCCAACATGCCACCTTCACCAGAGGCTGCAGATGTGAATGGTACAGGAGCCAGCTACATCAACTCCATGCCAGCTGTGGATTCTCCCATGCTGAAGGAATCTCCAACTAGTAAGATCTGATGGCTTTCTGGCCCCTTCTTACTATTGGAGCCAGCCAGAGTGACTGGATCATGCGGGAGAATCTGGCCAAAAAAGCATAAAGTACAGATGGGCACAAATAAACACCCGAGACCTGAACACCCCAACACCTTGAGGAAGTTGGATCTGGAAACTGCATCTGAATGTAATGACTTTATCCTGTCTCTATAATGTGCCAAGCCAACACCCTGGCTCCAAACACTCCCCAGCTTTGAGCAGAGTCAAATTTTTGATATAGAGAAAAATTTTACAGCATGGGCCCCTCTCTAGGATAAAATGACATTTACTTTTAGCTTATAACGCTCATAATTAGTAAGCATTCTGTGGATGCATCCACCCCTGTATGTTTTGATATAGGCTGATTTGGAAGAAAGGTGCATTTTACGTAAGCTGTACAGATACAAAACAAATGGAGAAGCAGTGTCTACAAGTACAAATGGAAAGGCAGTGTCTACAAGCCATCAACAGAGAGCAGTTGATAACCCATCAGAGTGACGGGCTATTATTGCAGGGTCTGTGTAATCAGTCCCCCAAAATACATGTATTTCTGTGCTAATGACCCTGAGTGAAGTGGTCTAGCGAAGAAAGCCCAAGTGGTATATATCATAATTAACCTTCGCTTCTCTTCTCCTTTCCGTTAATGTTCATAGTTGTAATTTGCTGGTTTTCAGATGCTTGACCTAAATAGACATGAAAGCATATTAGTCTGAAGGCTAGAGAGTACTCAATAAAATGTAGCTCATTGCACAATATTCTCCTCATAACCTGCAGCTATATCAGGAGTTTATTACTAAGTGCAGAAAGCACTGAATAACTACCAAGATAAATTTAGCCTTCCAACACTGTCTGGCAGGTTGAGGCATTTGTTTGGTATTCTTTTTAAGGAAACAGGAATTTGTATGTCTTTGTTTATTGAAGCAGAAAAAGGAAAAAATTCTGCCCCGAGGTCCTCAAGTCTGATTGCTTGTTGAGGTGTCTGTATTATTTGGACTGCTTTGCCTGGCCACTCGCTCTCTCTGAAAATGGGAGTCATCTGTCTGAAATGAAGCAGATTGTAAACTCTTCAGGGGAGAGACCATGTTTATGTGCATCTGTCCACGAGGCACCCACCACACTTGTGGGCATGGAATAAATAAATTGCCCACTAGGAAGTGTAATGAGAATTTCAATGGACAATCTCAGGTTTGCTATATCCTTTGGCCCCAATCTTGCCAGCTCCTAGAAGCAAGTGCCTACATATAGCCCCTCTGATTTTAGCAGGGCTCTGGATGGGATCCAGGGTCCATTTGTGTGCTTAGTTTACAAGATCAGGGCAATTTTAAGAAACTTTTTTTTATTTAACAGTGAAACAAGTTTCACAGTAAATTGAACAAATCTAGCATACAGTGTAACTGCATAGTATCAAATGGGATATGTTCCTGGAGCCAAGCAGTAACAAAAATAATGCTCAGTGTTAAACCTGATTAGGTAACAAGGGAGGGAATGGGACGGACGTGTATGGGCCAAATTCTGAGGTCCAGATTTTACTGTCCTTTGTCATGCAAACTCCATTGACTTTATTGGGCGGGGGGTGGGGTGGAAATGAGGGCTGCGTAAGGATCTTGAGATTTGGCTCTGTATTTCCATCCCGGGGCACTGTAGTATAGGACCCAACACTACTGGGGAGAGTTGGCATCAAGAACAAATTTAGGTGCTGCCAGGGGTTCCCAAGAGTCCCATGTTTAAATTCAGCTGGAGAGAAGGTTGGAATGATTTTCTTGTCTCCAATGTAATCTCCATGTCTCTGGGTGTTAACTGCACCCTTCCAGAGATTACTTACAAAAATACTTATGAAGAGGAAATATTTTGCCTAAAATCTTTAGAATGGACCAGATCACATCAAATGACAGGTATGTGTCAATATTTCCCCAGGAGAAAAAATTCCCCACTCTCCCCCAGGCTTTTACCCCAGCTCTCCCCAACCCCCTTAATCAGACGATAGTGCAATGAAAACGATCAGTGTATGCCAGATATTTCTCAGGAGGAAAGCATGAAGATTTGAACATTTATAGCAAAGAGCAACTTAACATAAGTTTGTTGTCTCCATCCTTCATTATGATTATGAAAAAGCACTTTTGTTTAAACAGGAAAACAGATTAATAAATTTCCCATTCTCTCTCTCTCTCTCTCTCTCTCTCTCTCTCTCTCTCTCGCACATACACACACACACACACTTCTGCAAGCAGATTCTGTTATAGTACTATATTACATAGGGTTTGTCACAGATCACTAACTAATTAATGAGGTATTAGTGCTGCTCTACATAGTCCCAGTGTGACCATATCTAGAATAATTTATGCAGTTCTAGTCCCCATATTTTAAAGAGGAATACAGACATGCCAAAGAAAATACTAAGAATGAACAATAGATATTACACAAGGACTGCAAGGCTTGCTATATCAGGAGAGCTTGGGGAAGCTAGAATGTGTACAGTTGAGGAAAGACAAGCGTCCAGGGGGACATCATCAAAATCTATAAATATCTTCCAGGTGATAGAAATGATAGATAGCAAATATTCAGTCGCTGAGGAGGGCAGGACAAGAGGCAAAGGCTTGAAGCAAAGGAAAAGTTTTGGGGAAAAGTTGGATGGTGAGAGCAGTTAGTCGGTAGCATGGACTCCCAAGGGACATGATGAAGACACCATCACCATCAGACAAGAACAGGTTTGATTTATCATTGATGATTAAATGATGCAAAAAGTAGCCCAGTAAAATGAAGGCATCAGAGACATGGTCTTTTCTGACACCAGAAAATGGGGGGGGGGGGAATCAGTACTTCCATTGTCATTCTTCTTGGAGACACAAAAAATCCTGTAGGCCTAACAGTTCAGTAAAAGCTACTTATTATCAGTCAAAGGATGCTTAGGCTGGTAGCATGACAACAGCATCAGTAGAGTACAGTAACTCCTCACTTAAAATCATCCCGGTTAACACTGTTTCATTGTTTGTTGCTGATCAATTATAGAACATGCTCGTTTAAAGTTGCACAATGCTCCCTTATAACATTGTTTGGCAGCCGCCTGCTTTGTCCACTGCTCGCAGAAAGAGCAGCCCATTGCAGCTGGCTGGTGGGGGCTCGGAACCAGGGTGGATCGGCAACCCCCTATCAGCTCCCCACACCTCTAAGTTCCCTGTGCAGCAGCTGCCCAGCAGGCTATCAATTGCCGGCAGTTCAGCTGTCCCTACCCCACACCCCGCTATGTGCTGCTCCTGCTCTCTGCCTTGGAGCTGCTCCCGGAAGCCTCCTGCTTGCTGTGCGGGGAAGAGGGGTGCTAATGTAAGGGTGTCACCCTCCCCTCTGCTTCTGCCCCCCGCTTACCCATCTCCATGGGGGGGGAGGGGGACACACGACAGGGCTCAGGATGGAGGGAGCTTGCTAGCAGCAGCTACTGTCTCAACTTGCTGATCTACTTAAAAAGGCAATGTACTTAGAGTGGGGTCAGCGTACTTAAAGGGGCAATGTGCATCTCTCACTCACACTCACACTCTCTCTCACACACACACACACACGGTATGTGTCTCTGTCTGCCATGCTGTCTCCCCGCCCTCCATTTGTGCTGCCTTGTAGAATGTGAGGCTACATTAACAACAATGTGTTAGCCCTTGAGGGCTCAGCCAAGTGCTAGTTCATCATTCAGCACTAAGGAATATTTCCCAGGGATATTTCCCACCCTCTGACTCCACCATTTCAACCAAGCTTCACAATCATCATTGCTGTGTACAGTATTAAATTGTTTGTTTAAAACTTATACTGTGTGTGTGTGTATATATATATATATATATATATACACACACAGTACAAGTTTTATATATATATAAAATAGTCTTTTGTCTGGTGAAAAAAAATTCCCTAGAACCTAACCCTCCCCCCACTTTACATTAATTCTTATGGGGAAATTGGATTTGCTTAACATCGTTTCGCTTAAAGTCGCATTTTTCAGGAACACAACTACAATGTTAAGCGAGGAGTTATTGTACATGATGCCATTCAATAAACACAGGTTTCAGAACAGATTTGGACAAACTCCTTGAGTTTCTTGCCCCTTGTGGAAGATTGTGGACTTGCACATGGGGCCTACTTTGCAAGAAAATGCTCATGTGATATTCTGCAAAAGGGAAGGTGTGGAAACTCTTAATAGCTAAAATTGTGTGTGCAGAGAATGAGATGGGAATATCTAAGTACAACAGTGACTGGTGCTTTACAAATATCATAGAGCATTTATAGAGGTAAAAATGGCAGCAAGAACAAAGAGATGGAAATGGGACAGGAAGGGCTTATGAGGATTTGCCTTCTGATCTGTGGGAATATTTTAAAACCTTTTTTCTAATTATCCTCTTTTAACAAATCTTAAGAGCCAAAACATACATATAGGCAGGGCTGGCCTTACCATGAGGCGAACTGAGGCGGCCGCCTCAGGTGCCAAACTATGCGGGGGGGGGGGGGGGGGGCGCGCCACTAGGACCCAGAGTGTAGAAAATTGTGTCTGCTGCTGGTGCATACGTATTCTCTCTGCTCTAGATGCACAGAGATGGTGGAGTGCTGTGCTGGAGGAAGGAGGGCATAAGAGACCTAACAGGCAGGCAGGAGTAAAGCTGAGAGGGGATAACAGAAAGCAGGGAGAGAGAGGAGGAGGAGCCTCTTATGTACCTCTCTAGCACCCCCAGGAGCCTGGACTGATTAACACCAGCTTCTCAGGGAGCTTCCTGTTTCCTGCTGCTTCCCTGAACCCACTTGAGAAGAACAGGCAGTCAACTGAAGTGATAGGAGCCAGTTAGGCTTTTAAGATGCTGATATCTTCCCTCACTCAGGCCCTGCCACCAGCCTACTTATTTGTCCCCTTCAATTGAGTGTTGAGAGCCACTATAGCTGGCACAGAACAGCAGTCATGTGTGAAAGAAGAAAACGCCCCTCTGGGGCAGCATTCAGAAAAAGAAAGAAAGCAAAGGAAGCTTTTCTATCTAAGCAGGAAGGAGAAATGTTCACGGTGAGTCTTCTGGCCCCAGTGAGGATGTGAGTGGTGAGGAGATGCCTGATCTTCCAGTTAGTCAGAGTGCAGGTGACATGGCAGCTACTGCAGCATCCATATCTCCATCTCAAATGGATGTAACCATGTACATTCCTGAAGAAAAGTGTAGATCAGAGAAGACTGTGGTGGCAGCGCAAGAAACAGCTGCTGCTGAGTTTAGTTCCTTAAGTCTAGATGATCCAGGACTGTGGACCCACTTGAGCAGTAGCCTGAGGGACTTCCTTGTATTGCATAGGCCACAGCAAGTGAAAAACTTCATGTTCCCCAAAGACAATGAAAATAGAAGTTTCCATCCAACACATTACTGGCGTGAAATCCCCAATGGTGACAAAGTGGAGAGGCCATGGCTTATGTACTCAAAAACCCAGAAGGCTGCATACTGTTTTTGTAGCAAACTCTTCCAGTCTAATGTTTCAGCCACATTGGGTTCTACAGGGACAAAGGACTGGAAAAATCTGGCTGGAAATATGGCATGCCATGAGAGAGCATTCCATAGGTGAAAAGAGCTTGAGATGAGACTAAGGTTAAAGGCCACTATAGATGATCAGCATCAAGAGAAGATTGCATCAGAGTCTCTACTGGCAAAATGTTCTGAAAAGGCTCATTGCCATTGTGACAATGCTTGCTACCCAAAGCCTAGCACTGCATGGCACCTCAGATTAGCTGTATGTGCCAAACAATGGAAACTTCCTTAAAATTGTGGAGCTGATGGCTGAGTTTGATGCTGTACTCCAGGAGCATCTAAAAAGAATCACCACCCAAGAAATGTACACACACCACTACTTGGAAAAACAATTAAAATGAGATCATACAGTTACAGGCAACAAAAGTCAAACAAGATTATGGCAGATCTGAAGTCAGCAAGATATTACTCTGTTATTCTGGACTGCACACCGGACATCAGCCATACAGAACAAATGACTGTAATGGTGCATTTTTGTAACAACAACAGAACCTAGTGAAAATGTCCCTGCAATGGTGACTATCCCAGAGCATTTTCTAGAATTTATTGTTGACATTGATGATACTACAGGAGCTGGTATGATAAATGTGCTTCTTAAAAAGCTGGAAGATATGGGAATTGCGATAGCTGACATGAGAGGTTGACTACGATAATGGTGCCAACATGAGAGGAAAGAACAGAGGAGTGCAGACACAGATCCGAAAGTTAAACCCTCGAGCTTTTTTTGTCCCATGCAGTTCTCATTCATTGAACTTGGTGGTCAGTGATGCAGCATCAGCTTCTAGTGAGGTTGCTGAATTTTTTAATGTAATTCAAAGCATCTATGTATTTTTCTCTGCATCAACTCATCAATGGCAAATTTTGAAGCAACATCTGGGAACATCCTCTCTGACACTGAAACCACTGAGTGCCACACGATGGGAAAGTAGAGTGGAGGCGATAAAGCCTATCAAACACCAAATTGGGAAGATAGATGATGCCATAATTGTCATTATGAAGGATAATGGTATGACAGGAACTGTTCGTGGGAGAACAGTGGCAGAGGGCAATGGAATCACCAGAAACATCCATAACTTCACATTTCTGTGTGGCTTAGTGTTGTGGCATGACATACTGTTTGACATAAATGTTGTAACCAAGAGACTCCAAGGCGTTGACCTTGATATAGCTGGAGCAATGGAACAACTGGACAAAGCAAAGTCATACCTACAGTCTTACCGGTCAGATGAGGGTTTTCAAAACGTTCTGAAGAGTGCACAGAAGTTGGCAGAGGAACTTCATGCTGAAGCTATTTTCCCACCCATTCAAGAATACAAGAGTCACCAGAGAAGAAGATATTTTGATTACGACGCATGGGATAATCCCATAAGAGACCCCAAACAACAATTCAAAGTTGAATTCTTTAACCAGGTGCTAGATTGTGCAATGCAGTCAGTTGAAGAACATTTCATGCAGCTCAAGGAATACAGCAGTATATGTGGGATGTTGTATGATATTCCAAAACTCCTCGCTATACCTGAAGAAGACCTACACCAGCAATGCAGGGCACTAGAGACAGTATTGACACACGATGACATGCGCAATATTGATGCGAGTGATTTACATGATGAACTGAAAGCGCTTTCAAGATACATTTCAGCAGGATCAACTCCAACGGCTGTTCTGGAATATATGTGCACAAATAAGATGGGTTTCAGAGTAGCAGCCGTGTTAGTCTGTATCCGCAAAAAGAACAGGAATACTTGTGGCACCTTAGAGACTAACAAATTTATTAGAGCATAAGCTTTCGTGGACTACATAAGCTTTCATGGATGCATCCGAAGAAGTGGGCTGTAGTCCACGAAAGCTTATGCTCTAATAAATTTGTTAGTCTTTAAGGTGCCACAAGTACTCCTGTTCTTTTTACAAATAAGATGACCACCCTCTTTCCAAATGCTTTTGTTGCTCTGCACATACTTCTAACATTTTCTGTAACAGTTGCCAGTGGAGAACGCAGCTTCTCCAAGCTGAAGTTAATAAAAACACATCTACGCTCCACAATGACACAGGAGAGGCTGGTCGGCCTTGCAACCATCTCAATAGAGCATGAGCTGGCCCAGACTGTGGACCTTCAGGAAGCAGTTCAAATCTTTGCAACCAAGAAGGCACAGAAAGCACCACTTTGATTATTCAAACAGATAAAAATGCCAGTGTTTACTATGCAGACAAGGAAAGTTACATTTGTTGTTCAGGCGTTTGAAAGTTAAGTGTTACTTAAAATTTTTGGAAAAGGCATTTTAAGTTGTTAGTTCTCCTTTATTGGGGTAGGTAGCAGAGCAGTGAGAGGAGTAGAACAGGAAGAAGGCAGAATTGAGACCTTTCAAAGTTTTGGCCCAAGCGAGGGGGCATGGGGACGTCATTTGAGCTCCCCGCCTCAGGTGCCAAAATGTTGTGGGCCGGCCCTGCACATAGGCCCTGATTCAGCAAGGTGATTAAGGTTCATGCTGAATTGGGGCCATAATGAACAATTTTACCACAATTTCATGTGGTAACGTATACAGTATAATTTACATGCCGTCCTCATTTTGTGAGATTTGTGTTTTACTCACAGGAAAACAGCTGCAAAAATTCACTCATTTTCATTCTTCTAATTGTTTTAATTTGAGTACACACACAGATTTCTGCCAGTTACTACAAGCTTGGAAATGAAGGATGTCCTCTGAGGAGACAAAAGTAAATTGAGGCAGGATCAATGGACCTGAGTGGAAAAGGGATCTGTGGACAATACAGTTTGGATCCCAGGGCTTACAGGAGCACTACCAGTAAGACCTGGAGTTCACCACAAGCACTTGGGAGTAGGAGGCAGTATTGGCAGGGTAGGGAAACAGGAATGCCATGAGCAGTTTTGTAAGGGGGCGGTTTATTAGTTGCAGTCAGGGCCAGCTCCAGGCACCAGCCGAGCAAGCTGGTGCTTGGGGCGGCAGCTTGTAGGAGGCGGCATTCCGCCCAATCCTAGGGCGGCACGGCCGCTTTTTTTTTTTTTCTGTTCCGCTCCAGCCGCCCTGTAGGGGGCAGCGGCATGGAAGATGGGAGCGCCCTGCAGCAAGCCTGGCAGGGCAGCCCACATCCTTCCCTCCCAGCCAACTGGAGCGGTGCGGAGCCCTCCCGGCAGGGGGCACAGCGGGAGGGGCCGCGTGGCAGCACCCCGCTGAAGCCCTGGACGCCCTCCTTCTCTCTCTCCCCCCGCTTCCACCCCCTCCCACTCTCCCCACTAGCCGGGGCACATCTGCAGGGCAGGGAGTCCCCCTGCACCCTGGCTCTGGCTGCGCCACAGTTTTTTTTTTTATTTTGCTTTGCTGTTCTGGCCGCCACGTTGTGGGGTTTTGTTTTTTTTTGCTTGGGGTGGCCAGAAAGCCAGAGCCGGCCCTGGTTGCAATGAGCCCTTTGGTTTGCTGGTGACCCTTTGGATGTATTGGGTCCAGGCCCCATTTAGTGCTGGTGGACCACTGGAGGAGTATGTGAATATATGTGTGTTGCCCATGACTTCATTTGATGGTTTTAGGGTTCTGTTTTGGTTATCGATTAAGAAGATGTCAGATAATTCAGCTCAACTGTTTATTAAACATAGAGAAATCAGCACAGAGAGGTTCATACTTTACCAACTCAGGAAACAGGCTTGCAGCAATCACACCTTACATCTTTTATCTGTGTCTATCCAAAAATACAAACTTCATCTGACTTATGTTTATCGTGCACTTGTTTACGACAGATAGCAAATGCACCTTACTCTTCTTGCCTTATCTAGTTTCATACTTGTTTTTCAAGGCACAAAGACATCTGCACCAAACGTACACAGTAACATTCCAAGGTTACTAGACTGAAGAGTAGAAATCGCATTAGACTATAGAGACAGTAACTATTTTTTACTAATGGTGCCCAACACACAATTCATATATAAAACTCCTTAATAGAATATGCATATTATTTCTGACCGATTTTTCACATTCAAAGAATAAATGTTAGAACAGTTTAATTATTAATTGATTTCCACAGTAAAGCTTAGGATGGGTACAAAGCTTTCTGGGAATCCAGTTACACAATTTAGCATAAATGCAAAGCATTCGGGATAATAGATGATATTGGCTAACAGTGTGCAGTGTGGAGAGGATAACATTTTAAATGTAAACTGGACCCTTTTTGAGAGAGGAAATATCAGATAGTAGTTTTCCTACAATTTAATAGGATCATCTCTCTCTTTTCCCAGCTGGCCTGCCAAATACCTGAATATTTTGGATGGAATTTGGTCTTTAGCAGTTCTATTTTTTCTTTGAGACCAGGAAGTTTTTTGTTTCATATGTTTGGATTCTATGCTACTTTAAGAATTTTCTCCTTGTATCAAAAATAGTTGGCTCTTACATAGCATCCATAGAGCTTTATAAAAGAGAGTAAGTATTATTATCCCTATTCTACAGATGGGAAACTGAACCTAAGAGAGGTAATGTGGTCACACAGTAAGACCATGGTAGAACAGACAGTAGAGCCCGGGTCTCCAGACTCCCATTCCAGAGCCCTCTCCACTGAACCTCCCAGCCTCTAGGGGGTCTCTCTATAAAATATCCTTTCCTACTGCACAAGGCAGGACTCGGCTGAATTAGTTAGTGTTTGTACGTTGCTTGGAAAAGAGAAAGCACCAAACCAGTGCTAAGTCATAGGGCTATCATTGCAGGCTAAAGTTTTAAACACTGAGTCAGTTAGTAGTGGAAATAACTAGATATGTTCTGTGTGCAGAGAGCTTTACACTCCACCCACACACATTGTTCTGATGACCATTTTTTTTTACTGTTAATTAAATCTGTTTTTAAAAATATTCATTCCACTATTTTTCTGAAAAGCTTAACCATGAGGCGGGTGAACCCCTGAAACTGATCAAACCTAATAGCAGAGCAAATTGTACCCCCAGAAACTATTAGACTGGGACTAGTTCTCCTCTGAGACATCTTAAATGTAAAATTTATATCAGGTCCTTTTAAATGTTAGCCCTTCTGAAGTGATTTTCATCCAGCCTGAGTAACTTGAAATCAAAAGGAACCAAATTGAAACAAATGCTTGACATAAATAGGACTTATTTTTAGAAAGAAAGTTGATTGAAATGGAAACCAGCAGCAAAGTTCTATCTTTGTGTCACTTCTCTTTGAATTTAATATTACAGATGAACCAGCCAGTTTAAAATCTCTGCACACGCTCTTATGCCTCTTTTCTTCAAAAGTGATGTTTATCCTATCTATAGTTAAAGGAACCATTTTATCAGGGTGACGTGAATATTAAATGTGCCATAGATATGGGGTATAAATAGTGTGTTCAAACCATGGAATTAATTTTCTTTTTTATTCCCCCATTTAAAGCCCTTATAAATCATATAATATGGTACTGATATATACAACTGTGTTAAATGTGATTAACCCATCCACCCCAACAGGCTTCTTAAGAATACTTCAAAGCACATTATACAAGATAAAGCAGCTCTAAGCAGTGACAATGTGAATATTCTCCTCCTTCCCTGCTTTCTCTGCACAGCTGGCATCTTTTCCCTGGTGTTAATCAAAGGGAGGTCTTTATGGTCCCTCCTTCCAAGCTCTAAGCTTTAACCATTTCAGTGCTATATAATGCACCTGTAGTGCTTCCTCAGAATCTGATACATCTCTGTGCAAGTGCCAGTTTTCCAATTGAATGTCTGCACGTGAAAGAGTCTTGCCATAGTAGTGGCACAGCTGGGGTTAAATCACAGAGCCACCTCCAGAAACGTTTAGTTAGATCTGTCTCAAGAAGTAACAGTGGCAGAACTGGCTACCATTTTTTTTTATCTAGAATGTATAGTTCTGATCTTGCCCTCCATGCATAGAACTCCTATCTGACAAGTACGGACTAACAAGCCCATGCAAGTTCTACATGCAGAAGATTTATAAGACTGGGGCACATTGTTAATTAGGATTGAGATAATGTTTGTTTCATACTTGCCTTTGCTTCCTAACCTAGATAAGGTAGAAGGGTTCAGTATTATTTTTTTAATTGGGGCCTCCTCTGTTTTAAAATGTCATGAGGCTTGAGCCATAAATTCCTCCTGAAAGGAAATATACCTGTCTTCAGCTAGTCAGTAAAATACATGAAGGTTGTATTAGTCAAAGAGTAAGAGACACCATATACCAATCTGCACTGAACCCACTCTGCTCAGGAAGTGCTTCATCCAGAATTAAGACAGATGAGCTTTTCAGCAACCCCTGGGCTTTAGGCACATAGAGAAAAATCTATTTAGAGTGGCTGTATGGCTCACTTTCTTAAATTTCTAAAGTACTGTAGTTAACCCTTCTGCTTTTTTTAGCTCTGATTTGCAAAAGCACCACAGAGCTTTTAGTATGTTCTCAGCTGAACTACTGATTCGTTGTGATAGCTTTCTGGGTTAGTGTTATTCACCACAAAAAACACAGAGAGAAATATCAATAGAGGCACATTTTTGCATTATTCCAAACCTCCGCACTGGAAACAGACAATAGAAGTCTCTTACTTTAACACTGGTGTGTGTGCTCATGCCTGTGTGTGTTTACTTGAGTTCAGTTCAAAATGAAAGTCACAATTAAGGCTTAGAGAAAAAGGTTGATCCCTTGCACACAAAGAGTGGAAAGGGCTTGTGGGGCCTCATATGGGGAGGGATGGAGAAAGATCAGACTCACTGCACAAGAAATATGGTCTCAAAGGAACTGCAAAATGCTCAGGGTGAGGGTTGGTCTATGTTAGCAAGAGGAAAGTCTAAGGACATGTCTACAACGGGCCGGGGGGGGTGCTGCCACGAGGGTGCCTCAGGGTGGTGGTGGGGAGCTGCCGCAAGGCTCCCCACCCCAGCTCACCTCTGCTCCACTTCCTCCCTGAGCACGCCGCCCCTGCTCTAATTCTCCTCCCCTCCCATGCTTGCGGCACCAAACAGCTGATTGGCTGTTTGGTGCCGCAAGCCTGGGGGATGGGAGAAGTGGAGCGACGACCGCGCACTCAGGAAGGGGGCGTAGGAACGCTGTAAAAAAAATTGGGGGCACTGCATTTTGGCGCCCCCAAAACTTGGCGCCCGAGGCAACCACCTAGTTTGCCTTAATGGTAGCACCGGCCCTGGTGGCAAAGGACAGCATGGAAATTCTCAGGGACAGCATCAGTTGCAGCGTCCCAAGGTGTTAGACTCTCTACATAGGCAGAGGGGAGACATTAGTTCTCATCATGATCTCTAATAATTAGTGATTGGCTTAAACTCTGAAGCATGAGTAAGAGGAAAAAGCATTGACCCCAATGTGATGACGGAAGCCAGTTTCTAGCTGAACTCTTTCATGGCTGATCAAAGCATGCAAGAAAGAAGAATGTCAATCATATTAGAAAGATATGCACAATCTACTTCAAATGGCATCTGAGCCTCACCAAGGGAGAGCCATGCCCTCTAGGGCATCTACTCACCACTAAACCTGGGTAGCTCATCAGAATCTTGCTTGATTGTATTGGGAATATCTGCATAATCTACGGTGAGCAATGCCTCATTTTGGTATTTCAAGAGGGCAACAGTGATGACACTTATGGCTAGATTTTCAAAAGAACTCAGCACCCAAAACCCAGTTTTTTTGAAAATCTGATCCCAATTGTGAGTATTCAACTTTTCTTCCAGCCATATTGTGAATCACTTTATCCTTTGCTGAAATGCCTCCACCGCTGGGCTGGAACCTGGCTGCTGTTTAACAGTACATCACAACAATTTTGTAGTGGAAGTGAAAAAGAAAGTGCAGGAGGAATTTAGGCAGGCAAAATGACAACTTTGCCCCTGTGACCACTGCAGCATAAGAATATAAAAATTCCATACGCTGCAGTCAGTCTGAATTGGAGAAAGATTTCTGTTACCGGTGATGCAGCTGTCTCCCTTGTTATTTATCAGTCACAGTTCATCTGCAAACCACTGTGACAGTGTTGAAAAGAGGGATCATCACAGTGACAATCTATTCTAGCATATCCTAGTGGACTGCCCATGGGCCTGGGAGTCAGGAATAGAGGAGTTCTGTTCCCAGCTCTGACGGTGTGTTTTGTGGCCTTGGACAAGCTATTTATTTAACCCATCTGTCTCTGTTTGTGAGATAGTATTTATCGCCCACGGTTGTTATGAGGATTAATTGTGTGTAGAGCAGATTAAAAGCATCATGAATAATACATATTAATTATTAAATGATTCGCAGAGTAGCTCATAGCTGAGTGTTAGTTGTCTGAGTATTTGATAAATGACTGAGATTTTTAGTGTATTTATGTTCTCTCTTCTCTTGAAATAAGATGAATAGAATTTAAATAGACACTATATATTTTTTGTATTTCTGATTTAATCCTAGATGCTTTATAACATATGCACTACTAGAAGTTTTCTTCCATAGAAATGTGTGTGATGAAAACGAATTAAGAACGTGTTAAGGCATCTCTCATTCTACTGACTACATACCAGGGGACCAGATCCTTAGCTGGTGTAAATTAGTGTAGCTCCACTGACTGCAAAGGAGCTAGATTGACTTACACTAGCTGAAGACCTGCCCTTGGATACTTTTTTATATGAAACAGTTACTGATTGATTGGGACATTTTAAGACTCGGGGGTCCTATGTGTAAATTCATTCAATGAGAATATCCACTGTCTTTCTGAGCATTGGCTAGGTTCCCCTAAGCTAGTGAATAACACTATTCTAAGGAGAAGTTGCTAGTAGGATTTTTTTTCCTTCTACCTGTTTTTGAAGTTTCTTTTTCTCAGCATTTACTCACGTGTGCACACCTGCTGGCCCACACTCTGACAGTTGATATATACTTAAAATGTGTGAACCAACTGTTGACATGTAATAAGATCACTGACCTATCCTCAAATGTGTACCCTCAACCACTGATCTCCACCATAAATGCAAATGTGTGCCACAGTTGATGTGCACTAATAAGTATCAATGTTAAGAAAGTCAGTGCTTTTAAGGAGTTTTTAGTTTTGGATGAAATTGTGTTAAATCTATACCATTGTACTAGCTCTCAGAGAACTACACGTGTCTGAAGCCTTAAGAGCCAAAAGTTACTGAGTTACAAGTTTGTGAAAATGTCACAATTATTTTTTCAGAGCCCTGTTATCCAAAAGTGTATCTGGTAGTGCCCCCAGAACTTCCTGGGGGGGGGAGGGGAAGTCTCATCTTTTGGCTAGAATTTCTCCTGGCCAGAAATTTTTTGGAAATTGGTCTTATATAGTGGAGTGGATCTTACACCTTTAGTTCTGGAGTTACAGCTGAGACTCCACGGTAAGGCTAATTTCCTCTAGTTGTTTTGTAATTACTTTTGTTTATCATTTACGTATAAGAAATGAAGAGCCATTTAACATTCAGCACTGAAAGCAATGCACTCAGCTGGGCAAGTGACCAAACCTTTTTGACTGACATCCCAATTGTAGCAGGTAGAAATGTCGATGAGAAATAAATGACATCCTAGCAGCAGGCTCTATTTGCAGGGGTGGCTTTTAAGCAGCAGGTGTAATGTTTTCCTTAGACCCGCTGTCTACAGACTAGAATTTAGTCAAACTGTTTATGCCCCTGTACAGTGCAATAGATGTGTATATGTGTTGAATACAGAAAATGATGATGTACCAAGCAGTTGATGTTTTCTTCCTAGAATGGAGGTGACCACAGTTTGGCCTAGTGTGGCCCACAGAGAATAATGAATACAACTGGCTGCAGCTCAAGTCTGCTATACCTCCTTTATGCCTGTGAATGTCTTTCATAGGTTAATCAGCAGTGAAAAAATATATCTGACAAACAATTCCTATTTATCTACCGAGGAGGATGCAAATATAAGCCAGTGTTATGGCTGCCTGCATTTATTTTTTTTATGACACTATTAAAGTAGCTAATGTTCAAATTACACCCCTTGTACTCACAATTGTGGTCACAACGTTACAGGCATAAAAAGGGAGGCTGGGTGTTGTGCCGTCTGTTTTCTGGCAGATTGCCATTGTGGTCCTTGGTATCACAGCACTTTGGCTGTCCTGTCCTAGAACAACGATGACCAGAAGAATATTAAATGTTAATACATTTAAATTAGACATTGTTGTGCTTGGTGATGGGTGCTGTCAGCCTGTATCTTACTGGTCTGTGCTTCCTTTATTCCAGATAATTGATAAGAGCAAACGAGACCCCTCTGAAGAAATTGAGATTCTCTTGAGATATGGGCAGCATCCAAACATCATTACTCTGAAAGATGTGAGTAGTCTATGAGGACTTCAGCTTTAAACAATTCTCCTTTTAATATCAAGCTTACCTGCTCTGCAACTGAGAAATTCTCCTGTTTTAATGTTCAGTCATTTTAATTTTCAAATGAGAGCCATCTGAATCCCAGAAAAAATGTTCATTGAAAAATTATTGGACACACAAATGGCAAGATTATCAGACCATGCATTCAACAAATACTATTTGGTCAACTCTAGTGAAAAGCATATTTGAAATGACCCGTAAGGCTGGATAGAATAGAAATTAATTTGATTTTAAAAGACTTTCCATAACCAAAATCTTTCAATCTTCTTTTTGAAGTAGATTGTCGAACACTAATAATGAGGGTTCTGTAGATAACTGGAATGGCTATTTCCTTGTCAGTAACTGTTGACATACAGCCTCAGGTACTTGTTTTATTAAGAGGAGGGTTGTTAACTAGGCCAGTAGGGCTTCCCCTGTTTTTTATTGAGTGCCAAGAAGCCTTTAACTTACATATGAGCAACCAGAAAAGACAAGAAGAGACCTTATTTTAACATTTAATAGAAAGACAACATCTCTAAGGCCTTGTCCATGCTACAGAACTTTAGCAGAGACTTCTCACCAGTGCTAACGCCCCAGCTCAGCTACACCAAAGGGAGCACCCGCCAAAGCCCTAGAGCCAGAATGACTTCTGGTGTTTTTATCCCCTTTCTCTAGCAGCTTTAGTCAACATGGTGTAGAAATGTTGTAAGCTGCCGGAGTCTTGTCAACACTAGGAATCCACCTGCTGGCAGCCCTATTGGAAAATGTTCTTGCTAAAATCCCCTAGTATAGATGAGGCCTAACAGTGCTAGCTGTCTCATAAATGACAGTAAAGGAAAAAGAGGAAGCCTGCTTCTGGGTTGTAGTGTGCTCTTGGGTGGGAGACTACTGATTTGTTCACTCCCTTAAAGAAAACACACCTCTGTGAGCTCATTTGCGTTGGAGCTCCTGAGGTATTGTATTTATAAAGCTCAGAGCCCTTGATTCCAGTGGAAGATGGACAGCTGTGGAAAAGTCATCATGTGGACTTCCAAAATTTAAAAAAATCAAATATGACATTTTCTGGCTCCCCATTTCTTCCCCCATAACAAGAATTGGGGAATGTTAAGGGACACAGACACAACCTAGTGCATATCTATCCAAGAGTTACAGGAATTGGGAATGATCTAGCGTGAGATTCTAGGCACTCAGAGATTACAGTGATGAGCAAGGTATAAGAACCTAAATAGATACAGTAGAATTCTATCCAAGCACAGAATGTTAATGCTTCTAGAATGCTGGCACTTTGTAGATGGGTATCCAACTGAATGTTAGGAGAATGTGTGTAGATGTTGTTGGGGTTTTCCTGATACCTCTTCCACTCGTTCCCCAAGAACTCAGTTTGACTCCAGTCTCATCATTCAGGTTCCTTTATTTGGCATACATCAAAGCTATGCTGAGTTGATCAGACTCAAGCGTAGGGGTGTGCATGTAGGGTGTACCACACATCCAAAGTTACACAACAAAAGTTTACCTTGTATACATTTTTAATAACACATGCATTCTTAACTATACATTGCATCATATGCTTCATGGTAGGCTTGGTTAGTTTTCAGGAACCAATTCCTGTACAGTATGCTCTGTCCATGTAGAAACTGATCTTTACATTTCAGGTTTATCTTGCCCATTGTCCCTAGCATCCAGGTGCTCCTGCTTATCTTTGCCAGCACAGACATTCTGACTCCAGCATACTGCTTGTTAAGCCCCTACGTACAATTTAACCTTCCATTCGCCTTCCCAATGATGTCCACTAAAAAATGAGGCAAGTTACATATATCAAGTCAGGCTTACAGACATATCTGTATTTAATACTCACATTATAATTCCTAGTCAATTCATTTGGACAATAATTTACCATGGCCAGCACTTAGAGTGTAGTGGTGTGTGGTGTGTATGTGTTTGTTTCAATAGACAGAAACACAGAGACCTTATCCATAGTCTGTACACACAGGAACATAGGAATTGCCATACTGGATCAGATTTATCTTCATCTGGTCCAGTATCCTGTCTCCAACAGTGGCCAGCACCAGATGTTTTAGAGGAAAGTTCAAGAAATCCCTCGGCATATGTGGTCCCCATTAAGGTCTCATCCTAATCCCTAATAGTTAGAGATTGCCTTAAAACTGGCAGCATGAAGCTTTGTATGGCCTCCAAAAAGGTTTAGCATTGATTATTATAACACTGGATATTCTCGTTGTCCATATAAATGTCCAGTGTAGCAAAGGGGTATGAAATTAAAATCACTATATTCCAGTTTGGACAAAAAGCTGATGCAAACAACTTATTCACCAGAATGCACATGCTATATGCTATCACGGAAAGCAAGTACTGACTAATCATAATGCAGTTTGTTTGGCTGCTTATGAGACAAAGGGAAATATTGATATTTAAAATGGCAAGTGGTACCCTGTAGAAGTGGAAGAGAGCAAATAATTGTGAGGAAGTTTGGGCTAATGCCAGAAAAGATTTCAGGCTGCAGTTGGAGGTGCTGCTTCTGCAGCTTGGTTTGTTAATATTTTGCAGACTTGATAGCAAATTATGAAAACTGGGTTTCTGTGCAGCTCAAGGTTCGATGAATAGTTGCTTCAGAGATGAGAAGTACAGTAACTCCTCGCTTAACGTTGTAGTTATGTTCTTGAAAAATGTGACTTTAAACAAAATGATGTTAAGCGAATCCAATTTCCCCATAAGAATTAATGTAAATAGGGAGGGGGGACGCCCTTAGGTTCCAGGGAATTTTTTTTCCCAGACAGAAGACATTATATACATGTACAGTATAAGTTTTAAACAATTTAAACAATGTAATACTGTACTCTGCAATGATGAATATGAAGCTTGGTTGAGGTGCTGGAGTCAGAGGGTGAAAGAGAATGGATCGTCCAGCTGTTCCTCTTGCTGTTCTTTACAATGTGCCAGAGGGTGCTCAACCCTCAGCTCTGCCACAGGCCTGTCCCCACTCCACCCTTTCCCCCAAGGCCCGTCTCTGCTTCACCCCCGCCCCGCCTCTTCCCACCCTGCTCTACCCCCTCACCCCAAGCATGCCGCATCCTCGCTCCTCCCCCCTAGAACCTCCTGCGCACTGCAAAACAGCTGATCATGGCGGGTGGGAGGCCCGGAGAGGGAGGAGGAGGCACTGGGGGAACGATTGGGAAGGCTGCATGCCATGTCCTCGCTCCTCCCATCTCCCCCTCCCCACCAGAGCCTCCTGAACACCGCAAAACAGATGATTGTTGCAGGCAGGAGGCGTGGGGAGGTGCTCATCTGCAGGGGGAGGCACTGGGGCAGGTGGAGGGGATCTGTTAGCGGGGCTGCTGGCCCACCCTGGTTCCAAGCTCCCACCTGCTAGCTCTGACCGACTGCTCTTCCAGAGAATCCTGCAAGTAGTGGACAAAGTACTGTACTAGCAGGCGGAGGCCAAACAATGTTATAAGTGAACACTGCGCAACTTTAAATGAGTATATTCTCTACTAGATCAGCGATGTAATAATGTTAACCGGGACGATGTTAAGTGAGGAGTTACTGTAATGATTAACCCTTTTTGTAAAAAGATCACTTTTATGTTGTTGTTAAATACAAGGAGTATAAAATTCACTTCTCCTGTATTAGCTCTGTTTTCTTCTTGCAGCATCTTGCAATAACATGGCAAGATATTGCAGAGTGATCACTACTTGCTAGAGTAATGGAACAGAGATGTATGATTGCTTCCTCTGCTCTTCTAGGTGTATGATGATGGGAAGTATGTGTACCTGGTGATGGAGCTAATGCGAGGAGGAGAGCTCTTAGACCGAATCCTTCGACAGAAGTGTTTCTCAGAACGAGAGGCTAGTGCTGTCCTTTGCACCATTACTAAGACGGTGGACTATCTGCATTCCCAAGGGGTAAGTATGATCACCTCTGTTCTCCATGTCAACCTTAGTAAAAGCTGACTCTTAGCAGCAACATCAAAGCTACTTTTCTCAGGAAATAAATATTAAATAGGGGGGTTGCCCAAAATGAACATTCAAAGGTGCAAAGAAATTTGGAAAGGGTTAATTGTTTTAATATTTAAGCATTACAATTAAAAATGAGTGTCCGGTTTGTGAAATGGGATTAAAGCCACTCGTGCCATTCTCCAGGCCAAATATCTTATATTTATGCAATGCCAAAGATTCTAATTTTCAAATCTATGTGGGCATTATTTATTCATATCACAATCATTATTGTAGTATCCAAGCACCATGTGGGCAAATATGAGCTCTTCAATAAAATATCAAAATCCTATCCCTCAGACATTCACATCAGCATATAGGTGCATAAACAAATTCCCCTTTTTTAAGCTTATATGCTGATGTGAACGTCTGATAGGGCAGGGTTTTGACCACCTATTAATAGAACAACTTTTGAAATTCGAGACCCCTGCAGATAGCAATTTGAAGTACTCTCCTTTCCCATTTGTCTGGGGCATGCAACATTGTGGATGGGCCTGTAAAGTACCTTTGAGTTCATTTTGTACCAAGGCTGATACATTTTCATGAGTTTTGCATGGCTGATATAAACTATATCTTTTATTTGCCCACCACTGAAATGTAGCCACTTCTAGTGAAATACGCACTGCACAAAGGCTTTTTAGGAAGGGAAATGAAGGAAAAGGAAAATGTCTCCCTTCACTTGAGAGCCACTCATGTTAAGAGCAGCCAGAGAAAGAGCCTCACACTCAAATGAGTCCACACTTTCCGCCTTTGGCAGTCTTCTCTCTTTTTTAATTGAAGGATTAAAACACTCAGCTTCAAAGAGCTTCCTATACTTTTAGAGGGATGTATTTTATTTGTATAGTAATCCCTTCTGCTAACCCACAAAAGAGATGCCTTTCCACTGGAACATCTGCCTCCCTCTTGTATATCATCAGAGGTTGCAATTTGTATTATTATTTCTGATTTTAACAGAAGTGCAATTTTGTATCCATGCCATCAATTCACTCATTTAAAAAAAAAAAGTGACATTCTTCAAAGGCCCACTCTTCCAAGGCAGGAACAGTTTTGCCCCCATATACACACTCCCCACCATCAGGAAAAATGTATAATGATGGTAACCAAGCCTGCAAGCTGTGTAATCATGCCCATGTTATTTATTTTTTATTTGTTTCCCATTAAGGTTGTGCATCGAGATCTGAAGCCCAGTAACATTCTCTACATGGATGAGTCAGGAAACCCAGATTCCATTAGGATCTGTGACTTCGGATTTGCCAAACAGCTGAGAGCAGAGAATGGACTACTCATGACACCTTGCTACACAGCCAACTTCGTAGCCCCTGAGGTAGGGTTGTGTTTCATAAACTGTGGATACAGAATTTTATAACAAAAAGCATGTCTCTGTCCTTCCTTTCTCTCACTGCCTTTAAAAAAGGAACAAAGCAGGAGTTGGAACAGAGACAAGTTTCATGTGCCCTGTTACCAGCCGTCCCTAGTCCTCATTCCTTGTGGGTGGTTAGTTTTCCCCATGTCCTTACTAACTGTAGCCATGTCTGGTTGGGACTTACTTAGCAGACATGCCAAACCCGTGGGGAAAAAAACAGAAATTGGGTTTGTTTTTGGCTTAATTGGCTTATGAGTTGCTTGTTGGGTAGGCTAGTTTTTGGCTTGTAGCTTGGTTTTTTTGATCCGCTCTTGGCAAGCAGGGGCGGGGGGGTGGAAAAGAGTCAGGGGTGCACAGTGGGCCCACCACAGTCCCAGACTACACGCCAGGGGGGGATCTAGTCACACAGTGTGTTAGGGTTCTTAGAGATTGGCTTGTTTTGAAATGGGATTAGCTTGATTTTTGGCTTATTGTGAAAGTCAGGGTGCTTATTTACCGCGTGAAAGTTGGCAACTGTTACTTAAGTGTCACTTTGGCTGATTACTTCAGGCTGGGTATCTCTTTTTCCCCAGTTGTTTCCCCTTCAATGTACCTCATCCAAACAAAGTTAGTCTCAAAATGATTATATTGAAGCCAAGATTAATTAAGAATCAAGAGAGAGAAATTCTTGGAATGAAATCCTGGCCCCACTGAACTCAATGGGAGTTTTGCTAATGGCTTCATTGGTTCTACAATTTCAGGAACTTAAAACAAAAGAAACAGCCTGCAAAGCATCTCTGACCTGGAACTCCTCAAATAGTAATCCAGCCAGATAGAATCTGTGTGGTTATAGTGAAGATGAAAAAGGCGTTACAGGTTTAGTGAACTCTCCTCACCTAAGCTTAGCCCATCCTCCTCTTGCTCTTGGTGTGGCAGCATGTCTGAATTCCTTCTTGGCATCACATCTCTGGATTCATTTCCCATCTGGGACAGTTTCTGATACCATTATTCATGATGGATAGTATCTCACCCCATGAGCAGTCCCACTGAAGTCAATGGGATTACTCCTAGAGTAACATGCTGTTTAGTGTGAGGAAGGGTATCAGAATCTGGCCCACTGTGTTTTCTCTTCTTTCTACCTGTGATACTTATATGCCCCCGTCACTGTAGTATCTGAGCACCTCCCAGTTTTTAATGTCTAGTGTCCTTACAACACCCCTGTGAGGGTGAGAAGTGCTATTATCCTCAGCACTTACAGATGGGGAACTGAGGCAGAGAGAGGCCAAGTGACTTGAACAAAGTAACAGAAGCTGGATCCAGGTTAGCACGAATGAAAGCTAGTGCTCTTCCTCTTTATTGCCCCAAATCTTGTGGTAACCGTGCCCATGGCTTTGGTTCCTTACCTGTTTGGACTATTTAGGCTGCCTACTATGGTTCAGCGCTTGAAACTCATATCTGTCCTTCTATGAAGTATCAACAAGTTTATCTCCTGGATGATTGTTAGTTATTTGTTCCAGTCAGGTTTTACTAGCTTAATCAAGTCCCTAAATATACAACTCTAATTGTTTATCTACCTCTGCTGGTTACTACCCAATAACAGAATACACAATTATTACATATCACAAAATTATGTATCATTCCAATATCAAATACCATTTTTCCCTCGGACAGTATGCAATGCTCAACCTCCTTTACCTCCTAATTTCCTTACCCTCCTGCCCAAAAAAGTAGCAACTCGGTATCTGCCTGTAACGATGAAGTAAGTAACTGGCTTATCTTCCTACAGACAATACTTTTGGGAAGTTTTTTAAAATTTCGATCATATACCCCGAATTCTCAAAAAATGACTTTTGTTTAATTGATGCCATCTCATCATCAGATGATGTGGCTCATTGTGTTAGACACAAAGTCATGTTCCATGATACACATGCCACAGCCATGATTAATATATAAAAATGCAGATATGTTATTAACTCTTCCGTTGTCAAGTTACATTTTTGGTCCATTATTTTGTTGCTGTTGGTCTGGTTATCCATCGTGGAAATAGCTCTTTAAAATATATCAGAATAAATGAAAAATGTACTGTGGTACCATGACAGTTT
Source organism: Chrysemys picta bellii (assembly GCF_011386835.1). Taxonomy (NCBI): domain Eukaryota; kingdom Metazoa; phylum Chordata; order Testudines; family Emydidae; genus Chrysemys; species Chrysemys picta. The sequence goes on along the minus strand of NC_088793.1, from coordinate 125,450,002 downwards.
AATGTTTAAGATGAAAATTGACCACATATGAGAGACTAAATATTGTCATTTTCTGAAAGATTAACATGCCTACAGTATCTGATTTCCCTTTTCATTACGGAATATCTTTTGTACGCTGTCCATAATCGGAAACGCTGCCAGATCAACACCTCGACAGATTAGACTTTAGTGAGCTGAATTCAGATCAGAAATCATACTCCTAACCATTCTCAATGAGCCAGGCAAGTCCTACTAATGCAGGAAACATTAGCAATCAATTGAAACACTGCCATAACTGACAGTTCGCGTGAAAGCCTTAAGTGCTGCTCCTGTGACATAATGCTGCTCGTCAGCTCCGATTTGTCTTTTACGAGCTCAGTTCAACACCCACTGCAACCACTTCCTCCCATAAGCATGTGAAATTAAATAGGAAGTTAGGAAGGAGATTGAGCATATGATACAACAGAAGGATAGCAGAGGTGTAATGGCAGGTTTGCATATATAAATCTTTATTTTGGAAAGCATTTAATTTTTGGTATTGGATGCTAATGGGGCTATTGCAGGGTAAAATATCATAGATGGTAGAAGATGCCTAAGAGGAAGAACCAGCATGCCACCTAGTGGGAGCAGTGCTCTCCGTAAAGAATAAATAGCATGGTTCAGTCAGGAATAAACAAACCACAAGCACCGTGCATTACATGACTGAGTACAAGAGGATCATTTTGAGTAAAATAAGGAGCCTTCATTCTTCAAAATTCAACCAAACTCTGGACAGAATCTTTTTTAGCATGCAAAAACATAAGATTTTTTTTTCTTATTTTTCCATTCTTGTATGCTTCCTAGTCCCCACTATAACCAGAAGCAGAAATTCTAAAGTACCAGAGAGCCTATTTTCACAATATTTCAGCCCAGTAATGCAAAATCTAAAAGTTAGATGATTTTGGATATACATCTGGGTGATTGTTAGAATCAGTGGAGCCATCTGAAGTTTGCCCATTACTACAAATGACCTACCGTATGTTGGCCTAAGAACCATATATATGTACATTGGAAACCACATTCTGTCCCTTAGGAGATCTCAGCTCTTACATACATGACAGGTTCTCTGACTTCCATGAGGCCAGGATAACACACCTTCTCTTGTAAAGCCCTTTGAACAAAAATACTTTTATGGAAGTTGTGGAAAAGAACTGGTATCTGATTTTAGTGAAGACGTTTATTGTTATTTATTATAGTTGTGCCCAGAACCCCATTGTGCTAGTCACTGTACAAACACAGGCATGGTCTGTGCTAGGCTTTTTTGCCAAAAATGTCCCACACTGCTACCATCTGTTGAGTTTCACCAGTGGGAGCTGAAGCATAGATAAGGTGCTGGTGGCTGCTGGCACTTAAATCACTGTGTTATTGTAGAGCTGGACATGATGCTTAAAACGTCAGTGGTGACTAGTAGCTCTGACTAGCCCCCGCACCACCACCACCACCATTGTTACCACCAGTGGCAGCAACAATAGGGAATTTTTGGCAAACCGTCTTTTCTGAGTAATTGCACATCTACTTTTTCCAGATTTCCTACAGCATAAACTTGCACAAGGGTAGATTTTGCACCAAAAAGTGTGCAGATTTTCTGCCTAAATACCAGGTATTTGGCCTCCAAAGTGGATACATTATTTGAGGTACTTTGGAACCTCTCCATTTTATCTCACGCAGCTGTAAAAATCAGTGACACGGACTATTAAAGTTATTTTGGAAGCTAAAGCACACCCCAATACCTGTTCTTATTTTACTAGATGTTAAAATTGTCATGATGAAGTAGCCAGCCAGCACAGTCAATATTTAACACAGATATACTGTACTTTTAAGCGCTTTAGAATTTTTTGTCTACTCTATTTGCCCCCAAGGCATGATTGTCTTGTGTAAGGTAGCTTTTTCCAAGGTAGCAGATGCACACTCATCACATCTGTCAGATGGAGAGATAGTTTTGCCTCGTCATTTATATTTGCTAAAGTTTACCTAGGCAGGATTTTCTGAAGTCACTTTTTTCATAGATTCCAAGGACAGAAGGGACTATTATGATCATCCAAACTTACTTCTTGTCGAACACAGACCATAGAATTCCACCCCCCTCCAACAACAACAAAAATTCCTAGAGCAGAACTTTTAGAAAAACATTCAATCTTGATTTTAAAATTATCAGTGTTGGAGAATCCACCACAACCCTTCAATGAAGTGAGATCACTAATCAGTGCTAGGGCTCCAGGACAGGGGGGAACAAATGTTGCAGAATGTTCCTTCCTTTCATAGTGTTTTGCAGGGAGGTCACTGTATCTAGTGATCCCATCACATGGGAAAAACTGATCTTCTCTAACAACTGCAATCTCAAAATGTATGCAGAATACTGGCTCACTTTTAAAGCAGTAGGGAAGCAAATACAAAAGTTAATTATTCTTTCCTTCTGAGGGTAAGAATGCTCTAAGGCCCTTCTCAGAACATCAGGAATCCCCTATTCTTCCCCCACCCTGAGAGATTTACACCATTGTAACTCCACTGACTTGAATGGCGTTACCCCTGGTTTACACCACTGCAGATGACATCTGAATCAGGCCCCTTGTGTTGTGCTAGGTGTCCATGCGGCCAAAAGGACTGAACATAGCTCCCACTCTGGTTCTGCACCAGTATTAAGTCAGCTGGGCAGATCTCTTCAGAGCACTCTAGGACTTGTCTACCTGAGGGGAAATGATCAAGTTTGGCTTTGTTAATGTAACGCCGACAGACCCTGGTCGTCAGTGGACGGGATCAAACCTGGGACCTCTGCAGCTTCGTGCATGAGCCTCTACAGCATGAGGCAAAAGCCTTATGGCTGTTAGCTAAGACTGTACAACGGACTCATTCATCCCTCTCTCTAAGTGGTCTCAGTGCCACTAGATGGGACAGAACACCACACGCAGGAGGTGTGTGGGTTACATTACCATATGCTCTTTAAGCCCAACCTAAACATGACCACTTTTCTTAATGTAGATGCAGGGTTTCTTCTTTAGCTCTAGTTTAGGAGGTAGAGTGTTATTCGTTATCTACACTGGGGGGAGAGGGTTTGAATAAACCTGACCTAAACACAATCTTTACCCTAGCCCAGACAAAGTGCTTTCTCTCCCCCCTCAAATCTGAGCTTGCTGAATCTGCAACATTCTTTGTTACTTCCAACCCAGGAGTCTTAGACTAGAAAAATAGATAAAGTTTAAAAATGCCTTAGCTAACACATTTTAACAAATATGTTATACACTGTAGCAGAAAGGGCTTTACACCTTTAAAAATGCATTAGCTGGTCAGAATGGACCCTCAGAGAGCGTAAAGTAAAAACTGTTAACCTGTGTCTGCACTGAAGACAAGGTCTCATTTAAATTGGAGTTAGCTAACCCTGATCTAATCTTGACCTCTTTCTAATGTATACATATTCCTTGAAAGTTAGAACCCCACAGTGACATTTTTGCCTAGTCACTTTTCAAGGTATAACTGTACTTTAAATTAACCTTACTGTATTCAATTTTCTTTGTAAGCTAGCACATAGCTGCTATTTCTTGCTTATTGGTTTCCAAAAAAAAAAAATCCCAAACCAATACAATTCTACATAGTACATTTTTAAAAAGCCAAAACGAAAAACATTGTAGACAGAGCCAAAAAAAAAAAAAACGCATCACCACCACTCCAGTAACAATGCCCTATTACAAAGCAAAGCCTAGAAGATCCATACATAGTTTTACACATATGAACATAGATCACCATTCCTCCAGCGTAGCCCTATTGACTACTGAGTGTAAGTAAAGGTGGCAGAATCTGGCCCTTAATGATCTCTAGACCTTTGTTATGGAAAATCCTGATACCAAAGGCTGAGACAAGTATATCCGGAATTTTACAAGAATGAGAACAAACCAACCAAACAAAATCAACTCTCTCCAAAACAGTGGTGCTGGAACAATTTTTTTATAGCAGGGGTGCTGAGAGGCATTGAACCAGACTGTAAACCCTGTATATCATGGAAACCACTTTAAGCCAGGGGGTGCAGCACACACACACACACACGCACTTCTAGTTCCAGCACCTAGGCTCCAAAACTCCAGCAGGACATGATTCTGACTTTCGTGTTAGGTCACATAAGTATCATGACATGATGTAATTCAGTGTAATGCCCATGCATCACGTTCCACAAGAGAGCCTAGGTAGATGCATGTATTTCCTTCCTCCTTCTACACACACCACCTGGTAGACATGTTACTGGGTTATTGATGTAAAATGAATATTGCTGCGTGTCCCCAAAAATTCTTCAGTTACTTTACTATCTCCCCACGTGCCGTAACAGCTTTACTGTAACTTCAGAAGTTTTCAGGCCCTTATTTTCCAATGTTCATATGTACAAATGCCAATGACGCAAAGTCACGTGTACAAATGCATGATTGCACACAGCTAGTGAGAGTGGGTGGGCAAACTGGGTATTGATCTGAAAATGATTGGTCATGTGTCATTCTGGCAATTTGTATGTACAAATACCTGATTTGTGCACACAGGACTGGTAACTGCATATGAATTGGTACATTGACCTTTTCAAAAGTCAAACCTTTAGAACCCAGTTCACACCACAGCCATTTTTACACTGTTCTGGCAGCTTAGAGGGATCCCTTAAGTGTGCGTAAATATACACCAGGTGTAAGCCCCCTTCAATCTGACGGAGCAGCATATAAGGTCTTTAGTGTAAATGAGAATGTTTCCTAATGTCCAGAATCATTTTAACCAAGCTCTGTAGAGAAGCTCGCATTTGCTGCAATAGTAAATCTAGAAATGTGTCTGTCAGTCCCTGTGTTTTCTTATTATTGTTTTCTTCTGTGATTACTTTGCATGTCATGGGATAACTATAACTTGAATTACAGTATCCAAAGTATTTATATATTTTCCTATGTGTGTGAGAATAGTTGCTTGTATTCATTGACTTTAAAATCCACCTTTTCCCCCCCTTCCCAGCCCCTCCGTCTTATTTGGCTTCTTTAGAGTTGTGTGTCTAGGACCAGCTAAATAGATTCTATTATCTTCAACAAAATGGTAAATGTGCCCCCCTTCCATCCGATAGTTTCCCACGCAAACAATTACTGACTGTTTTGCTGCCCTAGGCAACTCCCTATTCCACCTGTACACTAGAGCAAGCTCTGCAAAATATTAACACATCACTGCCATAACATCCACATTTTCCTGACATTCAAAAGTTCAGAATTCAGGAGCATGAATTAACCTTGTCTCTCTTGATTTCCTTATGTAGGTCCTGAAACGACAAGGTTATGACGCAGCCTGTGACATCTGGAGCTTAGGGATCCTGTTGTACACCATGTTGGCAGGGTAAGTGCGAGATTTCTGGTGCAGGTAGTTCAAAACTGATTAAAGACAAACAAGTCATGGATAAATACAAATGCAATGTATTTTGAGAGATTAAACCAATTGCAGCAGACCAAAAAAAAAAAAAAAGGCACTTTCAGAACTGAAAAGTCTAGCACTTTCAAAACGGATTTAGGCACTTAGTCTATGTCCCATAGATTCTCAGTGAGACTTAAGCTACTAAATTCCTACATCACTTAGGATAAAATTTCCAAAAGTGCTTAAGTGTATAATGTAGGAATAGTCTATTAAAGAGCCAGATCCTGTTCACCTTATTCATATGAGGAGTTTCATTAATTTCAATTTTAAGGTGTGTTCTATTCAGGTTCCTGTACTGTGCTCATCACTGTGGTATCTGAGCACCTATGAAAAGGAGAAAAGTTGTGTTTTCAGGTGCAATTTGAAAAATAGATGGAGGCTCCAAGATGCAGACAGAATAGGAAGTTTGCTTCTGATGGCAAGAGTTACAAAGGAGAAGGCTCTCCTACCAGCAGTAAGATTGTAGAAAGGGACAAACTAGCAAAAGGAGTGAGTGCTGGGGGAGCTGGATGGAGGGAACTAGAAAGGAAAAGTAGGTATAGATGTGGTGGCTAAGGTTAAAGACAGACATAAGATGGTTCAGAGGATGAAGGTAAATTGAAAGGGATAGAGAGGGCTGAGAATGAAGAAGAATTGGTTTGAATTTGGAAGTCGGAGTGAAATTCATAGAACACAAACCAGAAACAAAAATTGTCAAACCCCTTGCAAACTAAAAATGTCAAGTTTCTTATCGCTCAAGTAGAGGAATGGCTGGCTGGCTGGCTGGCCATAGCGTAGAGTACAAGCACATTTGTCATATGTAATCACTGGTTGCATTTTTGCTATGTCCTTTAAAACACATAGAGCAGATACTTTCTAGTTCAGCAGTGGAGAAGAACTTGAATTCCTTCCTCAGATTTGTATGAAAAACACATACTCTGAGTCCATCTCTCTGTCACTCGTATCTTTTGCCTCATCCATTACAAAAAAAGATGCCAGCTCTTCCAATACTAGCTATTTTTCATAGATTCATAGATTATAGGACTGGAAGGGACCTCGAGAGGTCATCGAGTCCAGTCCCCTGCCCGCATGGCAGGACCAAATACTGTCTAGACCATCCCTGATAGACATTTATCTAACCTACTCTTAAATATCTCCAGAGATGGAGATTCCACAACCTCCCTAGGCAATTTGTTCCAGTGTTTAACCACCCTGACAGTTAGGAACTTTTTCCTAATGTCCAACCTAGACCTCCCTTGCTGCAGTTTAAACCCATTGTTTCTGGTTCTATCCTTAGAGGCTAAGGTGAACAAGTTCTCTCCCTCCTATTTAGTGGTGATTAGAATTGTTCAGAAACTGTGTTAGATATGTTAGACGCTTCAGGAGTAACGTGCAAAGCCTGTCTGGCCTGCACTGCAAATCAAGTCCGTTTCTACTCTGAACTAAAGCAATGTCTTAGAATCCTTTACTTCACTGTGGTCTCTGAAAAAGGTAGTCTCTGTTTAGCTAATACCACAGATTTACAGCAATATATGGCAAGAAGAGATAAGGACTTTAAGGACTACACATTATCTGTGATCGGTTTATCTTATCCGTTAGATTAATTACCGTAACTGCTTTTTAAAAATGTTATCCTTAAAAGAAAATCTGAATACCCATCAGACAACCTCATATGGACCCTGCCATTGGGCCAGGAGCTTGCCCTCGGAACTGGGGAGGAGCAATAGCATGCAGTCTCCCCAGCTGAAAAACCCTCTCCAGGTGCCTTTGTTGTAGTTTTGAGCCTGAGCCTGATGGGCGTCTAGGAGGTTCTCCTTCATAAATTGTCCCACCTGTTCAAGATGCTCGTACATTTGTAGGACCTTCTGTAACATGGTTTGAGACCATGACTACTGCTTTTCCCTGGCATCTTTTAAGGAGGTCCAGGATTCCTCAAGGCTGTCAGCCATATAAAAGTTCAAAAGGTGAGAAGCCTGTTGAGATCTGGGCACCTCTTGTACTCCAAAGAGGAGATAGCTCAGGGGTGGGGAGACAGACTTTTCCATAACCCTATCACAGGTGATTTGTTTCCGCAATCTTTATTATGATGGCTAAAGAAGACCTGAAAGGTGGGCTTTTTAATGTTTTTTTTAAAAGGTGCTTGTTTTCCTGCTTTCTTCATCTCAGAAATATCAGAGCTTTTATCTCCTGCCTTTTATGTCATAATTCCACTACTTGGCCAATCACCCTGACTCTAAGATAGACTAGACCTGAATTTTTAAAGTTTAAAAAAAAAAAGGGGGGGGGGGAAATCCCATACACTTTATATTAAAAAAAAAAATCAGAAAAACAGGAGGGAAACAAAAGTGCATTTCTTTTTTCTTCACAGGACAATTTCAAGGGGATGGTAAAGCATTTGTCGATGAGAAACTCTCACCATTGCTGAATAAAAATTAAGGGCTTGTTTCTGCAGTCTTTACTTAGATTAAATGCCTAATGATATCAATGGGAGCAGAATCAGGCCCTATAATTGTACACCTAAAAATCTGCAGTACATAAAGATACATCTTTTTACAGTAAACATGTTTGTTTCACAGATTCACCCCTTTTGCAAATGGACCAGATGACACCCCAGAAGAGATACTGGCCAGGATTGGCAGCGGAAAATATGCACTTGCAGGAGGAAACTGGGATTCAGTGTCCGATGCTGCCAAGGTCAGCAGATTCTTCATGTTTTTATTCTGCTTTCTAAAAAGGAGTCAGTCCTTCTGCAAGATGTAAGGTTCTTTTAAGCAAGCGGAGGTGAAAGCAGCAGCTGTATTAGTTCCGTAAATTCTATTTTAATGAGAACTATGTAAAAATGGTTGTGTGACTGATTACATTATGCATTTCTGTAACCTATTTCAGGAATGTAAGACATAATGCAGCATCATAACATAGATAAATGAAATTTAATATCCAAGTCCAACAAAAAATCCTTTTCAATTTGGTTGAACTCTTCAAAATATATAGGGCAGCCCAAAACTGCAAATGTCCAGTTTAATTGTGGATCACTGTGTGACCCCTGAAGGTAAACCCTTTAAAAGGCAACCCATAAATTAGTATTTTTAACATGCACTTAGGTATGTTTGTTGTTATAGTTTTGTATTGTTACTAATACTTTGCCTTTGCATAGCACTTTTCATTCCAGTATCTCAGTTGACTTTACAAACATTGATTTCTCTCTCACAGTCACTTGTGAGGAAGGTAAATATCCTGGTCCTGATTTTACAAATGAGAAAAGTGCAGCACAAAGTGATTATGGCCAAAGTTTTCAGTAATGGCCACTAATTTTGGGTACCCAAATTTGTGATACCTTGGGCCTGGTTTTCAGAGGTGCACAGCTCCTCTTGACTTCATCTGAAGTAGTGGGCACTCAGCCAGGCCCAAGGTGTATCTCAAATGGACACCTGTACCTCCAAGTATTGGTCACTTCTATACATTTTAGCCAAAGTGACTTGCCCAAAGTCACAAAAGAAGTCTGTGGAAGAGCTGGAATTAGAACAAATATCTCCTAAGTTCTAACCACAAGACTATCTTCATTTCTCTTGGTCTCTTCTGGCCTTAAACTCTAAAGAATACATTAGATCATCTAATCTGGCCTCCTGCATATTAGTGACCATAGAATTTCACCCAGTTACCTCTGTATTGAGCCGAATAACTTGTGCTTGACTAAACCTTATCTTCTAGCCTTGATTTGAAAATGTTAAGAGATGGAGAATCCACCACTTCCTTTGGTAGTTTGTTCCAATTGTTAAAAATTTGTGCCTTATTTCCAATTTGAATTTTTCCGGTTTATGCTTCTAATCATTGGTGGTCCTTATATCTCTCTCCACTAAAGTAAAGAGCCCTTTAGTACCTGGTCTTTTCTCGCCATGGAGGTACTTAAATATTGTAATCAATCAAGTGACCTTTCAATCTTCTCTTGATAAACTGGACAAATTGCACTCTAAGTCTCACTGTAAGAAATTTTCTCGAGCCCTCAAATCATTTTTGTGGCTCTTCTTTCTGCACCCTCTTCAGTTTTTCAAGAACCCTTTTTAAAACATGGACCCAGCACTGTGCACAGTATTCCAGGATATGTCTTACCAATGCCATGAACAGAGGTAAAACAGATTTATTTGGGCATAAGATAAAAAAAACCTCACTTCTTCAAATAAATCTGTTAGTCTTTAAGGTACCACCAGACTCCTTGTTGGTTTTGTGGATACAGACTAACACGGCGACCCCCTGATACTTCAATATTCCTGTAGGAAACTATTTTTTCACCTCATTTGTGTGTTGGTTTTCGTTAGTTTTGTTTTCTCATTGTTAGAGAAGTAACTAGTTCATCTCACCTGCGCAGGCCAATTGTCAAATAATGATGTTTTAATAGGGTGTCCAGTTTCATATTAATATGTTCAGATGGTCTCTTAGGTGCTTAAATGTCCGTATGAAATTTGGTTTTACTTATAATTTACAAGGGATTATAAAGGCTTGGATGCATTGCACTGTCCATTTAAATACTGCTGATGAAACTACCATGAGTAAGGGGAAAATCTAAGTAAAAATATTTCCAGCCAGACGCTGAAAACCTCAATTGATGGTTTTTACTTTTCTCCCCCACCCCCTTTCTTTCTCCTTCAACCACAGGATATTGTGTCCAAGATGCTTCATGTAGATCCTCATCAGCGCCTAACAGCAGTCCAGGTGCTAAGACACCCATGGATAGTGAACAGGGAATATCTATCTCAAAATCAACTCAGCAGACAGGATGTTCACCTGGTGAAGGTACACAGCATCTTTTTCTTGAGAAATGTAACTTCCTGAGTAACAGTGAAAAGATAGGATTTGCATTAACAACTTGGAGATACAGGAAATAAGGGGGTTATTTTCAAAGGAGCCCAAGATAAATACGGTATTACATTAAATGTAATACTATTTTACACACATCATCTCCTAGTTATTAGAACTTTCTTCTGTGTTGTAATGAACTAGCGTAAGTAAGTGTGTGTGTGTGTATATACACATACCAGTACCCCTTGTGGGGTGGAATTGGAACCACTCAGCTGTGTGCCAGGGCCTATACTACTAACAGCTACTGGAGATTCTCCTTTCTCTTGGTGGGAGGAACTAGGAAAGGGAGGGTAGTAATGAAAGAACTTATTTTAAGCCAAGTATTTTCTCTTTCATTTTGCAGGGTGCAATGGCAGCCACATACTTTGCTTTAAACAGAACACCTCAGGCACCAAGGCTGGAGCCTGTATTATCCTCCAATCTGGCTCAGAGGAGGGGCATGAAAAGACTTACCTCAACAAGGTTATAGCAGACCCCAAAAATGCCTCACTGAAACCCACAGTTTATTATTCAAGAGGTTCATCTTTATTACTCAGATAACAGAACTTTGGACAACATGCACATGAAGTCACCAGAATCAGCAGAAGTCCAGCATAAGGCAAAGTTACCCTTTGCTGTTTTATTTTTTACATTTGGGCCAGGATCCTGAATCAGAAACTTCTCCAAGACGTGCCAATTGCCCTAGTTCCTTATTGACTTAAAGCCAAATAAAATAAGATTCCCTCCCAACCCCAAGTACTATTCTTGAATCCTTAAGATGTTCTGAGATCACTTTTTTAAAAGCACTTTTCACAGTGAAAGCAAGCAGTTTGGTTTAAAAGTTTTCAACTGTGCCAGCATCTGCATCACGGTGAATTGGCTCAACCAGTCAGCAGTATACATCTACTGATCATCAGCTGCACTGAAGCCCATCTCAAAGGACTTGAAGGTTGGGGAGACATGGTGCCAAATACCAGATTTAGAAAAAAATCTGTACTAAGTGAAGGAGAAAGAGCTGTCACTGATGAACACATCTCCTGATTCTGAGAAATCTTGTGAACTCTCCCACTCTCATCTGATGTTGAATAAGGTATGGAACAGTGACAGCCCCTCTAAGAGCAGATGTCACGAGCCTTAATATATTGAGGTTTGGTAGAGAACTCTGGGAACTGCAGTCTCCAAAAGGGATTGTTAGGTCTCATGTGAATGAAGTCAGATGTCTGGCCAAGACTATACGAGTAGGAGCCTGTGGCTGAGAGAGGAGGTAAGCCCTATGTTTGGCCTCTCCATAGTAGCAGGCTTGAGCAAACAAGCTGAAGATGGCTGGTGGAATAGAGCCAGGAAAAGACCTGGGACAGACCTACAGACAGCACACAGAAAGACCCCCAGCAGGGTTATTGCCAGAAGGAAGTCGCTTGGACAAGATAGTGGAGGGGGGGGGGGGTGATAAAGTCAGTTGAAACTCACAGTTAGGGTGGCAGGATGTCACCCTTTTTATAACTGTGCCAACCAGACTAGTGGATTATTGAGCCCAGGAGAGGCTAAATGGACTATCATTCTTGTTCCCGCAGGCCTTTTCCTGGGTCTATTCCACCAGACTTCCTCAGTTTGTTTGCACAGGCCTGCTACTCTGGAGAGATCAACCCTAAAGCATATCTCCATCCACTGCCCTCCTTATATAGTCTTGGCTTGTCACCTGACACACACTCCCATAGACATGTGACACTCAACAGTTCCTCCCTGGGAAATGTACTCTCCAGGTTTCCTGCTTTTAAAGGGTCAAACCTTCTATTATGCCTGGGCTCACAGCACTCTCCCATAAAGGAGCCACCTGAGTCTTACAAGGTATTTAAATAATAATAAAGAATACTGTGCTATTGAGACAAAATCAATCATACTCTGCTATCTGGGTTTTCCAGGTGTAATGATGCGGTTCTGGCGGGACCCAACTGAGAGTGCCGATTCAGGACAAATTGCTTAAAACAGGGCAGTTACAGCCCTAGGCTGGGGTTTTTCCACCTCTAAGGCAAACCCAACCAGCCAGACTAAGAGGACTTTGGTCTCACCCCACTGGCTAACCACAAGTCACACAAGCAATTCCCTTAGACACTCCAGTTTCCCAGTATCACCACTAGTGCCACTCATTATGGAGACAAATGGTTATGAAAACCAATACCCCAATAAAAGAAAAGTTCTCTCGATCCCAAAGGACCAAGCCCCAGACCCAGGTCAATATACAAATCAGATCTTACCCACAAATCACGCTGTTGCCAATCCTTTAGAATCTAAAATCTAAAGGTTTATTCATAAAAGGAAAAAGATATAGATGAGAGCTAGAATTGGTTAAATGGAATCAATTACATGCAGTAATGGCAAAGTTCTTGGTTCAGGCTTGTAGCAGTGATAGCATAAACTGCAGGTTCAAAATCATGTCTCTGGAATACATCCCCAGCTGGGATGGGTCATTCAGTCCTTTGTGTAGAGCTTCCATTTGTAGCAAAGTCCCTCCAGAGGTAAGAAGCAGGATTGAAGACCAGATGGAGATCAGGCATCAGCCTTTTATAGTCTTTTCCAGGTGTAAGAACACCTCTTTGTTCTTACTGTGGAAAATTACAGCAAAATGGAGTCTGGAGTCACATGGGCCACTCCCTGCATACTTTGCTGAGTTGCAAGGCGTGTTTGCCTTCTCTCAATGGATCAATTGTATAGCTGATGGTCTTTAATGGGCCATCAAGCAGGCTAGGCAAAGCTAACACCAACTTGTCTGGGATGTTTCCCTGAAGTATAGCATAAGTTTGAAATACAGACAGTATAGAGCCAATATTCATAACTTCAACTACAAAATTGATACACACATATAGACAGCATAATTATAACCAGCAATCCATAACCTTGTCTTAGACACCTCATTTGACCCCCTTTATATAAAATTTGGTGCCACTACAGGACTTTGGTTGCAACCATGTTCTATATGGTCCCAGATTATGTCAATAACGTCACACCAGGTGTGGAGAAAGAAAACTTCACCAGAAAAGTCTTAGTAAAACAAATCTTTTGCATTTCCTGATTTAAAAAAATAGGCAAGATTTGTAATACTGGACTTAAGACTTTTTTTTTATTCCCTTTCTTATCCATGTTGGCTTTTGATGGTCACAAGTTGGCCAGGGTTGTTGTTTATAGTGCTTTTGTTAATTTGTTTTTCAAGTGAATTTCATCACCTCCCATGCTTTGCGGAAGCAAACAATATATTATGTTGGCTTTTGTTTTCTGTTGCAAAAGGTAAAAAGAAAAAAATGTGAACATGGAGCTTTGTATCCTAGAAGTGGTGTTTATTTTGCTGTGCATCTTGATAGTCAACTGGAATCAGCAGATTCAGACTCTTTGCAGCAGTATGTCCAGGGGAACAAGGAGTTGCATTAACTACAGCAATGTGCTTTCTAGGATTACATTTTCCAGTGTTGCTCTGAATTTTGTTTGTATTAGTCTATTTTAAAATTTATAATTAATAATTTAAACCAATATTTAATGTTCTGTTTTATGTGCTGTGCACACGGGGCTGCATCAAAGCAGCTCTCCTTTAAACTGTATTTTTTTTTTTTTAGAATAAAACAATGCTGTGAATCATCACAAAACAATGCTGTGAATGAATTGGCTCAAATTTGTGTCCTTCTTCATGTGTATGTTTATATAATAACACACACATGGCCCTGATGCTCTGGTCTGGCCAAGCTCTGCTTGGGACAGGACTGGGCATATAGGTTTTATGTCACCTTTATGGTCCCCTTATTAGAAGTCAGAGCAGCCCCAAACACCCAGCTCTTAACAGCCTCAAGGGGCTAGACCATCAGTTGGGGATCACTGGGAATGCCTCCTAGAATAGGCATATGGGGGGGGCACAGAGTCACTACAGCAGCTGTACGCCAACCAGGGATTCTGTGTACAGATGGGAAATATGAGGGGACTGATCTACTGGGTATCGACCTGCTTGAGCAGACTCAAGAAGGGGGCCACCTGCATGTAAATGTACTGTGTATGAAGAGACCTAGTACATATTGTGTACAGTTTGTCTCCTCTAAGACTTCCTGTTGATCTTGCAGTGCTGGAACTGTCCTCTCTATTCAGACTAAATTGAAACAGCAAAGCTATTAAAATCCCATCCCTTTTGACATTTGGTTTTTTATTCTTTCTGTACCTTTTTTTCAATCTTAACACTGCAGTGGGCCCACTCTACTGCTTTATATGAGCCCTAACTTGGGTACTGCTTAGGGATATGATTCTGATCTCAAATATATGAAGACAATTCTCTAACTCACAAATTATCCCCAGACTGCATGTGCACAGAATGTGCCAAGTATGAAAGAATAAATATTAGCTTGCACTAATTATTTTGCTTTATAAGCTTAGAAATCATGTTTAACGGTGTTTGCCTATTAGGGTTTTGCTGTCAGTGCATCGAAAAATACACAAATCCCATTTTATCCAGACTAATACAGTCAGTGTTTGAAGTGATAGTATAGAGGAGCTTTCTCATCAATATTATAAGTCTTTAAAGTAGTCTCAGGTAAAGTGGCAGTTCCCACTATCACTAATAGAGCTGCTTTTCCTTTACAGACTCCTAACTACAGAGCGGTATAGCTTGGGTGTAAGCACTTGCTCTTTCTATGAGCAAATTTAGCATACAAAGGCTTAGCTTAATTTTTTTTTAACCCTAATGGAGATTTATTAATAGGCAGGTAAAAACCTATTATTTTAGTGGGTTTAGATGTTTTTTCACTCCTATAAATCTAAAGTTACTCTGATTTACAAAATACTTGATCACAATGGTCCCTTCTGGCCTGGGAATCTATACCGTGCTCCAGGCTGTTAGTCTGCATGGTGACCTAATGCCTTTGCATATTTAAGAATAGACTTTTCAGAAATGGAGAGAGGTAAATAGTGGTGTCCCCCAGGGGTCTGTACTGGGCCCAGTCCTATTTAACATATTCATAAATGATCTGGAACAGGGTGTAAACAGTGAGGTGGCAAAACTTGCAGATGATACAAAACTACTCAAGATAGTGAAGACCCAGGCAGACTGCAAAGAGCTACAAAAGGATCTCTCAAAATTGGGTGACTGGGCAACAAAATGGCAGATGAAATTCAATATTCATAAATGCACATTGGAAAACATAATTCCAACTATACATATAAAATGGTCTAAATTAGCTGTTACCACTCAAGAAAGAGATCTTAGAATCATTGTGGATAGTTTTCTGAAGACATCCACTCCATGTAGAGCAGCAGTCAAAAAAGTGAACAGAATGTTGGGAATCATTAAGAAAGGGATAGATAATAAGACAGAAAATATCATATTGCCTCTATATAAATCCATGGTACGACCACATCTTGAATACTGGCAGCAGATGTGGTCACCCCATCTCAAAAAAGATGTATTGACTTCGAAAAATGATTAGGGGTATAGAACAGCTGCCGTATGAGGAGAGTATGATAAGACTAAGACTTTTCAGCTTGGAAAAGAGACTAAGGGGGGATATGACAGAGGTCTATAAAATCATGACTGGTGTGGAGAAAGTAAATAAGCAAGGGTTATTTACTCCTTTTCATAACACAAGAACCAGGAGCCACCAAATGAAATTAATAGGCAACAGGTTTAAAAACAAACAAAATATTTTTCACACAGTGCACAGTCAACCTGTGAAACTCCTTGCCAGAGGATGTTGTGAAGGCCAGACTGTAACAGGGTTCAAAAAAGTACGAGGTAAATTCATGGAGGATAGGTCCATCAATTAGCTACTAGCCTCTGTTTGCCAAAAGCTGGGAATGGGCAACAGGGGATGAATCACTTGACAATTACATGTTCTGTTCATTCCCTCTGGAGTACCTGGCATTGGTCACTCTCGGAAGATAGGATACTGGGCTAGATGGACCTTTGGTCTGATCCAGTATGGCCGTTATAGTCTTAAATGCCTGAACCATACAAGTGTACAAAGAAATTACAGTGCAATATATATATATATATATATATGCACAGTAAAATGTACCTATTACAGGGCCAGTCTGTTACAGTGCTGAGCAACTTGAGCTGTCATTCAGCTCAACACTTCCCTGGAGTCTCTTGACACCTTGCAAGTTTTGACCCAGTCTAGAAAACTACTGCTTTACAACTGGTTACAAATACATTTTTAAAAGCAAGTTAAGCTAACATAAGGGGCCAAATTTACAAAACCTGGCCTCTTTGTCTACATGCAACTTGCCCATCCAGTCACCTACATAAATATTTTTTTGCGCACACACAACTCATTTGCAAACCCAGCAGAACCTTGATTTTACAAACACCAACCTTACGAATGACCAGCTGTACAAACCATTTTTCCTGATGGGGGAAAAAAAAGTCACATCACATGGACTGATTTTGGAAGAGATTAAACCTTGTGCTTTGGCACTTAAGCCAATCTCAGAGATCAGGATGAGACCCTTGTGGGGGGCAGATCATCCCCCATCTGTCTACTGTACAGTTCTTACACCTTGAAACATCTGGTACTGGCCACTGTCAGAGACAGGATACTGGACTAGATGGAGCTTGGGTCTGATCCAGTGTCATAATTCGTATGTTCCTATGATTTAGGGTATTCCAGGGACTAGATCAGTCCCTAGCTAAACCCAGCCACAGAGGGCTCCTATGCTCTCCTTTTCCCCTTCTGAGTAAGGCAAAACTGAGATACAGCTCAGAAAGACACACAAAAATCTATATTTTTTGTGCAGAAGCAATTTGTGTATGCAAGGTTGTGTGCACAAAAATGGAGAGCAGGTTGAGGCCTCTTTGAAAATGTGACCCTGAAGTTCTCACAACTCACACTAGCAAGGAGGTGCACAGTTACAGGTAACAGCCAAGAAAAAAAACTGGGCTTCTGCACATTTTACCTAAGGTGTAAAGGGGGCATGAACAATGTGTTGTTTTTAAATCAGACCATTTTACAGGAGAAATTCAGGTCTTATTTACTTTGATTCTGTGAAAGACTTGGGATTCCTGGAGTTCTGGTAGGATTAAGACAGAGACCATGGAAGTGAATCCTTTTTAACTTAGAGAAGTGATTTTTATTCAGACTGTTTAGAACTTTGTTTTAAGGCCTATGTAACTTAAATGGTTGGAAGAAAAGTTCTCTTGTTAAAAGTTCACATCCCACTCCTTTTTAAGAAAGGACAGAGATCTTCCCAGTCACATGTTTGGGTCATAAAAGATAGACAACCAGTGCAGCTGAGAAGACAAGTTTTGATACCTGTTAGGTAAAAAAGCAATCCTAAAAATTCTTCTTCAAAAGTTCAGGTCACCTTTATAAAACAAAGAAGAAAAAATGCAAGCCTCCAATATTTTTTCTTTTGAGGTTATCTTTAACATTCTAATCCTTCTATAACATGCCCCAGTATGTCTACAAGAATCTTATCAGATCTACAAGAATTGTGAAAATGGGTTGTTAAACATGCAAAAAAAATCAAGTAAAATTATTGTTAAGGCTTTTGTTGTGTTCTTAAGTAAGATTTCTAACAACTTTAAAGTAGGGGTTTTTTGGTATGTCAAATTAGGACTATTATATAGTAGTCAGTAATACGTGGAGCCAAATTTTCAGCCAGGTTGTGAAATTATGTTAAGTTTTCTGAACACAAAAGCTGCATCTTTATGTGCAAATGATAACTTATGCAAATCAAGTAGCTAACTACCTAATTGATTATTTATGTAAAAACAGGCAGGCACATGTAAATATTTCATCATCTAAACATCTTCAGTGTTCTATTTTCAATTACACAACCAATTATTTGTATCTAGTTATATTTTATTAGTCCCATAAAATGCATGGTTAGAGGTTCAGTTTGTGCCCCATTGTGTCCTAAATACGTGTGATGTCCATTATTTTCTGTAATGTCACAGAAAGCTGAAAAGGCAAAAAGAGGATACCACGTCCCTTTTGTTAAAGATGAATTTTGAAACCAGAGAAAAAGTATTGTAAAAGGTGTGAAATGAGAAATAAAATCAGTTGCTAAAGGCTAGCTTTTGATTATAACTCAGGGCCAAATCCTGCCACCCTTAGTTCCCACAGTACCTTACTCTGCAAGCAGCTCTTATGAAATCAATGGGACAACTCACACTGCATCACAGTGGCAGAATCTGGCCCTTAGGAAATAATGTGGGCGAGGGGTTTTCTTGGTTAATATTTGATAAATTAGTCTAGCACTTTATTTGCAGGCTCCCTACCCATGTTTCCAAATACTTTTTAAGTTTTCTGTTTGAAATGAGCAGCCAGTGCAGATTTATTATGCTTACCAGAATTTCTGAATATTTGTATATACATGGTTTTATGAAGTGTAGTACTCTTATAGCACTATGATAATCTTCGAATTTCCTGTATTGTTACATACAACTGTTTGTAGATAAGTTTCCTGCCCCCTTCTTTCTGTGCACTGTACCAGTGCTGCTGTGAGTGCTGCCACTACCACTGCTGGCCTCAGCGGCTGCTAAGTGACACTATTGATTTAATAAAAAGAAGAACAGGAGTACTTGTGGCACCTTAGAGACTAACAAATTTATTAGAGCATAAGCTTTCGTGGACTACAGCCCACTTCTGGGCTGTAGTCCACGAAAGCTTATGCTCTAATAAATTTGTTAGTCTCTAAGGTGCCACAAGTACTCCTGTTCTTCTTTTTGCGGATACAGACTAACACGGCTGTTACTCTGAAACCTCTCATTATTGATTTAATAGTATTGTGAAACTGTCTGAACTACACTTCAAAGCAGCTGTGATTGTGCTGAAGGGCTGGCTGCATGCCGGGGGACACTGGCAGGAGAACATGTTCAGCTGTATTGTGACAGGGCAAGAGTTTACTGACAGGTTCCTGAGGAGAAACCTCAGTACTGACCTTCATCTGTACTCTGCAATTTTGGCTTGTCATGCCCATTCTTTCTTTATAAAGAAATAGATTTAAAAAGACCCTATTTTGTTTTGCATATCTGATTCCTTGTCAGTAACTAAGCACTTGGTCATGTTTGGATGTGTACATAGGATCCTGATAAAACCATACAATGCTCTTCTCAAACAATAGCTGGAGATGTTAACCCTTTGTCGCCTCACTCCTCAAACCTGCAATTTGACCTGCTGTTCGCTACCTGGGAGGGGACAACTGAGCCTTTAATCACTCAGGCTTGGTCTACACTACCCCCCTAATTCGAACTAAGGTACGTAACTTCAGCTACGTGAATAACGTAGCTGAAGTCGAAGTACCTTAGTTCGAACTTACCTTGGTCCACACTCGGCAGGCAGGCTCCCCCGTCGACTCCGCGGTACTCCTCTCGCCGAGCTGGAGTACCGCAGTCGACGGCGAGCACTTCCGGGTTCGACTTATCGCGTCCAGACTAGACGCGATAAGTCGAACCCAGAAGTTCGATTGCCAGCCGCCGAACTAGCGGGTAAGTGTAGCCAAGGCCTCAGCCTGTCATCCTCACACCAGACAAGCCTAGGTCTTCGCTTCTGTTCAAAGCAAAGCTTCCACAGAGTTGTACCTTTAATGAGCGTCCCCTCAAACCTTCTGCATATGGATGCTATGAATTTCCTTAGTAACTGGTATGCAGCCTGCATAACATCTGTTCTCTGCCCATTAGCCTTCTTAGTGACCACAAAACAAAATCAATCTCTCCCAGGCCTGCACCAGAGATTCAGTTCTGCTCTTCTGGAAATAGTGAACCTGATTCTCCCCTCAATTACACCAGTCTTACACCAGTGCAATTCCTTCAAAATCAGTGGAAGTACTGGTATAACAGAGTAGAGAATCAGGCCCATACTCTATGCAGGAGCAGATTGGGGTCTCCAACACTAAGTAAACACGAATCTGGTCCAGGGGAGCTTAATCCTTTGATTTCAAATACACTCATCCTTAGTATTATGCACTGAATATATTTATCTTCATGCCTCTTCTTCCCCCACCCCCTCCACCAATTGCTGTGCTGGCTTCCTCTCCACTTCTGTCCTCTCTCTTACCCCTTTCCCCAAAGATACAGATTCCCTCCAACCTCCTTAGGCCCCACATCGGTCCCCAGAACAATTCTACTTCCTTCGCACTGGGCTCTGGTCTCATGCACCAGATCAGCCTCCTCTTAGCCATCTTCTCTTCCCACTGCCCTCTCCATGCTGCTTTCTATGAACTACCAATGCAACCCACAGGCCCCTTCATGGACCAGGCCCAAGGGTAGACTGAATAAAACCAGCAACAATGGAAAGTGAGTCATGTTGGGAATGCAGGTTGGAGGAAGGAAAGGTAGAACCTACTCCATGCTTTGTGTGAGATTATGGGTACATCTATACTTACCTCCGGGTCCGGCGGTAAGCAATCGATCTTCTGGGATCGATTTATCGCATCTTGTCTAGACACGATAAATCGATCCCGGATTGATCCTGGAAGTGCTCGCCATCAACGCCAGTACTCCTGCTTGGCGAGAGGAATACGCGGAGTCAACGGGGGAGCCTGCCTGCCGCGTGTGGACCCGCGGTAAGTGCAAACTAAGATAGTTCGACTTCAGCTACGTGAATAACGTAGCTGAAGTTGCGTATCTTAGTTCGAAGTGGGGGGTTAGTGTGGACCAGCCCTTTGTAATGAAACAACATTTTACAGCACAAGATATAGAAGGACAGAGACTGGATAGTGGGCCCCCTGCTGGTCATATGGGCAACTCAATCAGGCACTTACTTTGCTAAAAGTGATAATGTACAGTGCTTCCTATTTATTTTGGTCCATTTTTTGTACAGAAAGTGTAAGCCACAAAAAGTGTTGGAGTTTTGGTGCAAGAGAACTACATCTGTTTCATTCAGCTGACCACTTTGTAAGAGATGTATGTATCCCACAGACTGAAGAGGGGGCACATCTTACTACTCTGCATGGCAGAATACCCAGGTGCATGAAATCTGATCTGAGAAGTAAAGTGCAGGGAAGTGTCACCCATGCAGCCACAGGTTGCAAAGGAAAAAAACTCCTATTTTTTCCCCTGGTATTATATACCATTAGTGTAAAAATTATCACTATCAGCTCATTTGCACTACATTTGTGCATTTGAATAACCCACAAAAAATTAAATGATAGAATATTTACTGGCCAGTCTGAATGTACTAGACTGGCCTGTAAAGACAGCTAGGTCACTCGATTACAGACCTAAAAGTCACAATATAACAACAACAAAACTTCAGAAACAGACTCCAATGAGAGACTGCTAAATTGGAATTAATTTGTAAACTGGACACCATTAAACTAGGCTTGAATAAAGATTGGGAGTGGATGGCTCATTACACAAAGTAAAACTATTTCCCCATGCTTATTTTTCCCCTACTGTTACTCACACCTTCTTGTCAACTGTTGGAAATGGGCCATCCTGATTATCACTACAAAAGGTTTTTTTTCTCCTGCTGCTAATAGCTCATCTTCACTGATCACTCTCGTTATAATGTGTATGGCAACACCCATTTTTGCATGTTCTCGGTGTGTGTGTGTGTGTGTGTGTGTGTGTGTGTGTGTGTATATATATCTTCCTACTGTATTTTCCACTGCATGCGTCCTATGAAGTGGGTTTTAGCCCACGAAAGCTTAAGCTCAAATACATTTGTTAGTCTCTAAGATGCCACAAGTACTCCTCATTCTTTTTGCTGATACATACAGACTAACACAGCTACCACTCTGAAACCTGTCAAACATTAGTTATTACACTGAAATCCTGAACATCAAGAACTAGAAATACGCTGTAATTCAACAGCCTCCACTCCACTAGTGTGACAACAGTGGCAGATTTTTTTTTTTTAATTGCTGATAGAATAGATTTAATCAACCACTCATTTCAGGCATCTGTCTGGACAAGTTTAACAGTACCACCCACTGAAATCTGAACAGAGTTGGTGTATGGGGCAGAACTGTGCTTCATATTGGAGTTCATATACTATACACATGGCAGGAGAGGAGGAAGAACCTGTCAGGAAACTAACAATGGGCTTCACTTGTATTTGTACCTGAGCAGAATAAAAGCAGAATATGAAGCTGAAATATGTCCTTCTGACCCAGCCAGAAAAAACCTATATGTGAGCAAGAGCATGGAACATTTCTGTTGAGAGAGAGATCCAGATTGTTTTGTTGCTAGTGTTACATGCACAGACCACCAGGTGGCTACTTTAAACTAGAGCATTTATTAGATCTTTTGTCAAGATCACACACCTTTCACAAGCTCCACAGCTGGAGACTCTTCCAAGAGCCACAAACTCTTGACTACATTCTGCTCATCATAGCCTATCCTTTTCACCTCTTCAATCCAGTTCCAAACCTTAAAGGGACAGCATCTAGAAAAATATAGTCCTGACTCCATCCAATTCTTAAACCAAAAACACAAAAAAGTTAATTTACACTGACCTACACTCCATATAATTAAGGCTATGATTTAGTCATGGAATCTGACTTCCAGCGACCTCCGTGACTTCAGCCTTTAGCTGTTGGGAGCTGTGGGGTACCTTGGTCCACACGGGTGGCAGGGGAAACCCCTGCAGCCCCTGGCCGCTGCCCAGCTGCAGGTGGTGTGGGGACCGGCTGATCCCCATTTTTAGTAAAAGTCAGGACAGGTCATGGCTTCTGTGAATTTTTCTTCATTGCTCACTACTTGCCCATGACTTTTACTAAAAATATCCATGACAAAATCTTTGTCTTATATATAATTTATAAATGCTACAATCATGTATAATCTTGTCCTCTTAGATTCTAATCTCAGCTACTGTGCTTAACTCCACTGAAATGCAATCAGCAGCCAAGAACAGAATTTGAAGAGAGAGAGAGATGCTTCCTCACCTACTGCTTTTGACCCTCACTCCCATCCCTGTTTTTTCATTTGTTGTCCCCTGGAATTTCATGATGCCTGTGTCCAGTGGCTCCTCCCCTTAGGCTAGGGCAGGGGCCTTTAGATGTGGGCAGCTTTTGCCCACCCACTCCCAGAGCCTCAATAGATTCAGAAATCTACCTCTAGATTAGGTAGAAGGCATGTTGGTAGGACTGCATGGAGAAGACTGCACTGCCTCTGGCCACGAGGTAGTATTTAAATAAAAGACCGTCTTCCCAGGGCTCTCAATTTGAAACTTTTCACTAGTACTTTATTCCCTTCAAAACTAATCATAGGGTGAAATCTTGGCCCACACAATGTGAACAGGAGTTTTGTCATTGCCAGCAAAATCTGAAAGAAAGTATTTTACATTTATGCATCCGAAGAAGTGGGCTGTAGTCCACGAAAGCTTATGCTCTAATAAATTTGTTAGTCTCTAAGGTGCCACAAGTCCTCCTGTTCTTCTTTTTGCGGATACAGACTAACACGGCTGCTACTCTGAAACCTATTTTACATTTGTGTAACCATACGTCATCCAGAAACAGACATCCAGGCCCTTAATTCAGTGTCACCATTAAATGTTAATCAACACATTTAAATAGTATTACTTGATTAATATTGGAGGGGTGTAACTGTGCAGTGAAGAGTTGCCTTTGTTTTTCCAGATTGTTTTAAGAAAAGATCAGGGATAAATACCACCTGAGCACCACAGCACAATGTTATAATTGAGATTATCCAAAACCAGTTAGCAGAGGGTGAATGCACTGGGCATACAAGAGACACATTTTTGTTGGCCCATCTCTAAAGTATCAGATGAAAGATCCCATGCAGCCACAAAACTGGAAAAAATAGACAACCATTATAAAAAGGTACTTGCATTCTCTGGTCTTACTGAACCTTTGATCTCCCCAGAAGCTTTGTCAGTGAAAGAGGTGAAACTGAACTGCTGTTCAGAGTTTCTACAGTTTTAGTTCTTTGCATTCTTTTACATTGTTTGTGCTGTACTGAAATACTTGTGACTCTATTAATGCTGTTCCCATAACAAAATTCAAGACTAGAACCAAAATAAATAATATTAGTGATGCACTAATCATATGAAGCACTAGAGGGCCTAAACCTGATAGTCAAAAATGAATTAAAAAAAAGTTTCCAGTATAAACTGATGAGGAAGGCCTACTCCTTGAACAAGCTGTCTAATTAAACTGTTTAAAAACAGAGTGAACCAAGTTTATCCCTCGTGCAGCCCCACTGACTTCATGAATTAGGGGGGCAAAATGATATTTTAATTAGCAGCTGACCTTTTTCCATGCCAAATTCTTCTTGTACCTTTCTTGAGTAAAGGATTTCAGAAACAAGAGGCAACAGGATTTTTTCATAAGTGATCTGATGTGTTGGAAAACAGGCTAAAAATTATTTTTTTTGTAGTTTTATTTAGAAGTCAAGAGCTAAATCAGTCTGATTTAAATTCAGGGGTAAAGGTCCCAATGATTTTGATGGGATTAGGATAGTATAATATAAAAAAATATTCTAATTAGGTACACCATTCTCTTCTCACTTGAACCAGTGAAAATCAGGAGTAATTCCACTGAAGTCAATTGAGTTATACTTGTGTAATTACAAAATTGAGTAATGTCTGAACTTCCAAAAGTACTGAACATCTGAAGCGCTCATTGACCCAGATGAGATTTGTAGGTTCTCTGCACCTTTGAAAATTGGGCCATAAGCCTTAAACACACAGACACTCTTGGGATGGAAATGTGAGGCCAAAAGAAGAGTGGGGGGTATGGCTGTGATATTACATCATGTCAGCACAGCTGTTGTTTGTTATACCAATAAGACACTTGTATAATTAAGTATTAAAGTACCAATCTCATTTTCAACATTTCTGGAGAAAGTAAACAGAAGTATTTCTTGTTAATCCTTGAGAAATGAGACATTGGCACTGCCACCTGACATCAGGGTTTGGAATAACCAGTTACTAAGCACAAGACAGACACATACTTCCTTAGAATGCTATGTTTCAAACTCTTGGGGGGGTGGAGAGAGAGAGAGAAATAAAAGAGTGATGTTGTAGAGTGTGGAGCTGAATGACACCCAGACAGCTGGGGGTATTCAGCTGCAAGGTTTTGATTTTAATCATGAGAGAGAGAGAGAGCGAGAGAGAGAGGGAGGGACAAGCTGTGAATTTCAAATTTAGCACACAGGTCAAAGTCCAACCTCTGCTTCTTTCTAATAAATACATATAAATCTGTGACTGTATTTTTGTAAAAGTTGTCAAGGACACCCAGAGTACTGGGTGGGCACTTTTTTGGTTACACTTCCTATAAGTCTAAAATAGACACACTATGTTGTTTCCCAAATGACCTTGCAGAGAGTCTACCAGCCCTGCTTGTAATTCAGCACCTGGCACTTCCACTTTGATCCCAGTAACTACAGGGAGGACTTTGGCATGTTCACTACAAGTTAATCTAGTGATCTTACACTTTGTTTATCCACTATATTTGATTTGTTATCTTTTTGCCCTTGTTAGAAAATTAGGCCAAAGGTAATATAGTTAAATCTATCCGGGTATGCATCAACTGATTTCATCAAAGTGAACCTCTGACTTCCTCTAAAAAGTCAAAAGGGTCCCAACTACCTTGTTGGCACAAGTCCTCAGATCATCAAGCCAAAGATCAGCCCTAATATAACCATGTTTAACTCTACTGAGGCTAGCATAGTTATGTCTGCCCCAATTCCCTCACCTTAAGGTGTTCTTTGAGCTGAGGTCAGAGTCCTCTACGGTATCCAGGATCACCCCTCCTGCACATGGCTTCTTCTTGGAATCATGGAGTCTCTTTTTCTCTCTTCCCCTTTTGAAACCAGTTTATTTCTTCCTGGTCAGCAGTTAAATAGGACTCTTTTGCTACGAAAGCATGCCCCTCTATTCCACTCCCCTGCACATGAGTGTCTTGTGTCTCTAAGTCCCTTCCCACCAGCTCTCACCAAGTCTCTAAAGGTAATTCTACAATGGGGGGGTGGGGGGGCAGGGAGCCACACACACTGTGGCAGAGAGTCTCAGGGTATGTCACACAGAGAAGGAAAAACCCACAGCTAACCCCATGCTAGCCAACTTGGACTCAGGCTGCAGGGGCGTTTTATTGCTTCCAGCCTTGAGCTGGAGCTCAGGCTCTAGGACCCCACAAGATGGGAGGGTCCCACAGCTCAGGCTCCAGCCCAAGCCCAGATGTCTACATAGCAATGAAACAACCTAATGGCCCAAGCCCCATAAAGCCAAATTGGCTGGCACGGGCCAACTGCAGGTTTTTCTAAACTATACAGACATTACCTTCAAAGCCCAGATGTAAAGAGTTCCACTCACCACAGATTAGCCTCCTTGTGGCTAGGTCTGGGAAGGAGCATTTGCCCAATATGGCACCCCATTGTTGGCTGCTCATAATGCAGTTCTTCTGGGTCTTCAGAACTAGAAGTACTCCCTCTTTAACTCAGTCCTACAACCAGGTCACTATACAGTCCCCTCCACCCACTCCTTCCAGGTCATCAAAGTCCCACCAGACAAGCTCTACCTCTGGGGCTCACACCACTTCCCAGTAGCTAATAGGGGAGCCCAAGCCCAAACCTACCTTTAAGTCCAGGTTCTAGTCCAGGAACCTTATGACTAGGAATCCTGGTCTGCTCAGTGTCTGTTGCCCTGGACTCCTTCCTACCCTACCTCTCTATCTCTGGCTTTACCTCTAGAGCTTCTTCTACTCCCTACAACTACTTCACTCCTCTGAGCCTCTTGCCAGACTCCCTACCCCACAGTAGGTCCTAGGGCTTACTGTCCTCCATATTTCCTCCTTGTTTTTGGCTAGTTCCCTTTCCCTGCCACTTCTCCCTACTTGCACTTGCTAGTTTTATAATCCTAATCCATTTTCTCCCCTAGCTGGGCTTCATCTACAGTTAGGCTTTATCAGGCCCTGGCTCCAAGTATAGGAGATTAATAGACCCCTTCTGGCCCACATTAACTAGCTCAGGGCTTGTGTGGGGTGAATATCCCATTGCCTAGGTCAGTAGTTCTCAAACTTTTGTACTGGTGACCCCTTTCACATAGCAAACCTCTGAGTGTGACCCCACCTTATAAATTAAAAACACTTGTTTATATATTTAACACCATTATAAATGCTGCATGCAAAGCAGGGTTTAGGGTGTAGGCTGACAGCTTGTGCCCCTCCCCCATGTAATAACCTCATGACCCCAAGCAGGGTCCCACCCCCCCAGTTTGAGAACTCCTAGTCTAGGTCAACTGACTTAGGCTCTAACTACAAGGCTAAAAATAGCAGTATAGATGTTCCTGCTTAGGCTCTGAGACCCACTCCCCTGACTAATGTCCTCTCTTTTAGATTTTGTGTGTCCCCCCCCCCAGTATGGGGAGGCACCAGTTGTCTAACCATTAGGATACACTCGCTTCACATTTTCTGACTCGTCTCCACAACCAGGAGGGCTAGAAAGTTACATGTTTTAGTGAAAGCTGGGAGTTTTGTTTTTTAAAATCGAACTATCCCAAAACTTAGGACAAAATCAAGAGAGTTCATATTACTGCTTTTCCTCTGCTGTGCTGTAAACTGCTGCTAGCAGGTGGTGTGGCTAAAGGCAACCAGTCTTCACAATTTTCCACCATCAAAATAATGAGCAATGGCTGTTATCTATGCAAAGGATTATGACTTCTCAGGCAGGATCAAGCATGAAGAGGAGTACGCTGGCAGGCAGCCTTTATCGCGGGCGTGTCTGTAGGCGGGAGCTCGCTCTCCTTCGCGCAGCCACAGCCCCGCTTATAGCAGCAGCCGCCTCCTGTGCCCTTGACACAGCAAGTCCAGAGGCGGGCAGAAGACTGGAGAGGGCATAAGGGGGGGGGGGGACATCGACCAATAGGAGACAAGCAGCCACCTGCCAACAGCCAATAGCGGCTGAGAAACTCGCTGCTTTGCTCTCCGCGGGCGATACAGGCTTTGAGCTTTTACGACGTCACGCTCCCTCCTCCCACCGCGCTACGTTACGCAGCCGCTCTCCTCCTCCGAGGCTGGTTAGGGGGCGGGGTGCCAGGGGCCAATGAGCGGCCAGAGCGCCATGGCGACGGAGGCGCTGCCGTAAAGCTATAGCCTAGGGGCGTCCCGCGGAGCCGGTTTGACCCCAGTGCCGGGGGCAGTTGTCATTGGAGTTGGGGACGCGGAGCGAGTGTGGTGATCGCCGCCGCGCTCCCTGCCTCCTTACCCGCCCGGCGCCCGACACCCCCCTGCCGCCATGGCGGGGGTGCTGGCCCGCAAGGCCGCGGACTATGTGCGGAGCAAGGACTTCAGGGACTATCTGATGAGGTGAGAGCGGCTGGGCCCGGCGCTGCCCTGCAACTGGCCGCCCTGCCGCGCGCGGGGGCTGCTGTGAGCCGTTTAACGGGCCTTTCGGCTGGGTCCCTGTGGGCTCGCCGCGGCCTGTCACACTTTGACTGTGGCGCTCACGAGCGGCTCCTGCCACAGCCCCGCAGTGCGGGGGGCTGCTCGGCCGCGGGGGGCGGTCCCGGCGCGAGCCGGCAGAGCAGGGGTGGGGGGGCTGGTGGCGCGCTTCGACCTCTGTCCGGGGAGGCCGCGCAGTGACTGACCCGGACCTGCCTCGCTATGCGCCCTGCTGGCCTCCGGGGCAGGCCCGGCTGTGTCCGTGGCCGAATGCTGCCTTTAACGCCGCGAGGTTGGGTCAAGGAGGTGGTGTTCCCACAGCCCCCGAGAAACTCCTTCCCTCCGCGTAACGTGCGCCTGCGTAGCCGGGCTGGTGCCGCTCCCATACCGTTGGCATGTGTCGCTGATTCGCTGCTGTCCAATGGCCAATCGCAGTGGGGAACTGGCCTCGTTTACAGCAAAGCGCTGTGTGTTGTTAAAGCAGCAACATCAATGCCTGCTGCGTTTTCTCGTGTATAACTCTATCGTAATTTGAGTCATGCAACACTCAAAGGAGCACAAAGTATACTTTAAAAACAGGCTACAGAAACCTTGCAACGTTCTGCTCACCCTTTTTTATGGATGGGCAATTTAATTATTACTGTCATCGTGGTTAAGATGGGGGTGTAGCAATAACATTTGTATTAGGGCAGATAAACTGTCACGTCAGTTTTACAAGGCAAAAATGGTATATGCTCGTACTTTATGATGCAGGCTCTAATTACATAAGCATAAAGAGGTCAAATAAAAGTTTTACTGGCAAAGTGGGCTGTAGTCCACGAAAGCTTATGCTCTAATAAATTTGTTAGTCTCTAAGGTGCCACAAGTCCTCCTGTTCTTTCTGCGGATACAGACTAACACGGCTGCTACTCTGAAACCTTAATCAAGGCATTTCTTGAATTTTGAGTGATTGACTTTGCAAACTTAATGTTTTTATAATATTGTTTTTGTATATAATTTCTTATCTTTAAAAAAAAAAACACCAACAGCTGGAGCCATATTCATCTCCAACTTGGGTCATCAACAGAGTTTGGACCTTTAGAGCCACATTACATACATAAGTGTTGCAACTAGAGGTGCAGGGGGTGCTGCAGCACCCCAAACCGGAAGTGGTTTCAATTATATACAGGATTACAGTTTGGTTCAGTGGCCTACATCACCCCTACTATAAAAATTGTTCCATCACCCCAGGTTACATTCTTCTACCACTTGAGCTGATAGGTGTAGTAGACTATCATCTAATAGTTATTCTATGTGGACCAACCACTAGAAGTGGTGAATTACACACTTTGCCAGGGGATTTCTCAACTATTTGCTAACAGCAGAGGAATGTAGAGTCTTGGGTGTCATAGGTTCAATTTCAGGTTTTGGAGGGGAATGTTACAGTTAGACTCTTGTGGGCCCCGCCTTTTCTTCTTGTAGCCACTCAGTACTCAAATAGAGTGGCTTCCTTCTTCTCTTCATTGCCTGTCACCAGCTGAATTTACAGGAAAGAGTCTCCTTGAACTCGGTTCCCGTATCTAGTGCCACAGTGGCCTACAGCAGCTGTGAGGAGCAATTTCCGGGAGGTCCTGCTCAGCCTCTGCAGTTCTGGGGTGGAGTGTGGCTAGTAAAAATGGAGTCCTCGCAGCCTTTAACTCCCAGAATCTAACAAGTCTCTACTGAGCATATGTGGGGTTTGTGGTTTTCTCTTCCCTTTCCCCCCCCCCCCCCCCCCGAGGCTCATAACTTGGCCAAATTTGAGTGAATTTTCATGCGGACAGCATAGGGCATAGATCCCTGACATCAAGGCAACCCTGCCACTTTCTTCCAAATTTCAGATTCTTGTGACAAAGCATGGAGGTGCTAGAGCTTATCAACAAAATGGTTGTAAGAATTTTTTTAACACTGGCAAAACAGTGAAATATTTTTCCTATTAATCTTATTTTCAGAAATACTGAATTATTTTGACTTAAAATATTTTTTTTTAAATCCTTTTGTTTGCTTGAGGCACACAAAGACCAGAGGAAATTTCAGCCCAAATGATTTAAGTTTGGCAAACTTATAAGTAAGTGAAAACAGAGTCGTATAATGTTAAGTGTCAGGCAATCTTAACTCAGGAACCAGCTCTGCTTATAATATTTTCTCAATACTAATGTTGCTTGGTGTCAAGCAAGCACAAAAGACCTCAAAGGAACTTTCTGTCTAGTATAGACACAAGCAAGCATAATATACAGGAGATGGTGCACGCCTTGGTGGAGAAATCTTGTAGTAATCAACACTTAGGCTTTGTGGGAGAAAAGGAAATTTGGCGCCTGCTAAAGCAAGTTCAAACAGAAAGGGTAGATGAAAAGTGTGAAGACATGGAGAATTCCAAGACAACAATAAGGAGACTATTTGAGTCAAAGCAAAATGAGGGAGAGTCGGAAAAAATGGGAGCAGACATGTAGGCATGGCTAGATATAACTCAAGGACTCCAAAAGTTTTCAGTACAATATATTTCATCTAACACTATCCTGTGAGATTGGAAGTGTCCAGTTGTGCTAGTTATAACAGAATTGAACTTGGAGCTGGAGCATGTATCTATCTAATGTAAATGTCTGTCATGTACATATCTAATAAAACCCTGATCTGATTTCTTTTTTAATGGACAAAAGAGACTGATATTCATTGTGATCAGTCATCCCACCTTAAGAACATTATCCATGCCACATTCCAAGATGTAGGAACATTTATTTTTCTTGCAAAAAAGATGGCTGGGGGTTGTTGGTTTTTTCCCCAGTTATTTTAAAGGCTTACCAGTCTGGAAGAAACTTGCTAAACAGGATACCATATTCTTCCAAATCTTAATTTCTTTAATGTTTCAAAGGGCTCTAGTTTCATGGAATGTGTTGATTTCTACATACAAATGATACTTATTCGATCCTATCTCTTACTGAATTAGTCTTGGTTAGATTTTTACAGTTTTAGTGCACTGGAAGTTTCTTTTTAAGTTGATTATTTTGTCCAGTGTGTATTTATAAGCACCACTTTGTATGAACACTGTTTCCTGTCTTACTGGGAGCCTTTAACAGTGATCTTGATTCCAAAGATTGAAGTTGAAGAATAGCGAAGAGTCAAAGGATACCAGCCAAAAATCTCCATTTTAGCCATGACACAGGAAAAATACCCTCCACACCTCTCCCCAAAAAATCATACCTTCAAATTGTGTTGTCTTCCTAGGCTCCTTTTCCAAATTGGCCTTTCCTTTCCCAAATTGGCTTTCCTGGAGAAGGTTACCCGTCTACCTTCCTCTTACAGGGATAGCAACATGTCATGGGGCATTTAGATGGATTATGACTGAGACAACAACTTTGCAAGTCATAAAAGTGCATCTGTAAATGCATTTTAAATCAGGCTCATTTAATGGGTAAAATGTTTAAATTCATAGTGGGGTTTTTTCCAATCCTATACCCACAATTCACTTTTGACAGACAAACTTAGTGCCTCATATGTCTCAAAGATAAATACTGTAATATAACAAGCCATCCTATTAAGCTGTGTTCTAAGTATGTAATCAGTTGATTCAACAGATGCTATAACAACTCTTAAGTTCTGGTTTCTCTGAAACGATTATTAAATGGGGATCTAGATGCCTGTATGTCCAATTATATTTACACAATTGACCATCAGTTTTTTACCTAGATTTTTTTTCAATGCAACCGTAATAGGAATGTAAGCCACAGATAGATCTTTTGCGGTACCTGTTGATTAGTAATCTTCTTAGATTTGAAGACAGTGGATTATCATTTGAATGCTTGGTGACTGAAAATAGCTGGTTCAGAGCTAAAAGGTGTGATTAGTATGTATCTGAGGGTATGTCTACACTGGCAAGGTTCTGCACCACATGTTACACCACTTTTATTAAAACACTGGAATTAAACTACTGTTGCGTGTCCACACTGTGCTCCTTGTGATGGTGGAGCACATCCACATTAGCAGCTTTTGCAACGGCAAAGACAGCAGTGCATTGTGGTAGCTATCCCACTGTACAATTGGCCACAGGGTGCTTTGGGAAGCATTTGCAATGCCTCAGGGGGCAGTTACAGGGTCATATGATTCAAGTTTCCCAATCCCATTGTTCCATGGGCATCCTACTACATTGCCAGCTGCTTTTCAACTGGGGGGGGAGTGTGTTACAGGGAGTGTGTGTGTGTGTATGTGTGTATTGATGGGGGGGGGGAGAGACAGTGTGTTTTGGGGGACAGAGAGTGTATCAGCATGCTATATTGTAAGTTCAGACAGTGGCAGGAAGCAACCAGTCCTGAGGCAGGGGGTGGAGGAAACGCTGACATCAGTCTCTCACCTCACTCTCACACACACACAGGCACACACACCTCTGTGTTCAACAGGACGAGCATTTCACATTAATGGTTTGCTTTGTGTCCCGGAGTAGATAAGCACAGCACCCAAGGGGTGTTTGAAAGGAGAGTGCATGTCTCCAGGGCGGAGGCGTTCAAAACAATTAGCAGAGCAGTCACTTGAGGTATAATGGGACAACTCTGGAGGCCAATTACAGCGCAGAAAGTAATCAAGTGTCTACACTGGCAATAGAGCTCTGTAGCCTCTGCGCAAATACTCTTATGACTCTTATTGCAGTGGAGGTTTTTTAGCAGCGCTGCAACTGAGGAGTTTCTGCGCACAAAGTGGCTGGGCAGTGTGTACATGTCTGCAGTTTAAGCGCAAAAAGCTACTTTACTGAACGGGAAACTTGCCAGTGTAGACAAGCCCTGAACCACTGGCAGAAAGACTCAGTTGCCTAGCATTTCTTGCATCACTGAAATGAACATTGCAAAAAAAAGTTCTAATAAAATTCTTGCTTTTAATTTCTCCACTGCAGAGATGCCCTGCAGGTATTGTAAATACAAATGGATTTTTTTTTCCTCACTAGTTAGGATTCTGAAGTAGCTGGGATCCATTGTACAGGAGTACACTTTGAAAATCTTCTAAAAAGTTTTGGAGTCTATATCTCTTGTAGCTAAACATTGCAGTAGCAGTCCCATGATCTAATATAATTAGGGGTTGTTTTGAAGCAGGTTGGTTCCATTCCTTGCAAAGCATGAACAGTTTTATTAACTCAGGTCATTTAAAATGTGATTAGAAATCCTAGTGGTATATTTGACTTGCATTTAAACAGAGATGCAATCCCCTTTTCAAAAGACTGCTCTTACTTTCAGTGACAAAATTATGAACTGGGACTAATTGTTTTTGACCCTCAGTCCTCCTTGTTGATAAATTTTTAAACAAGAAGTGTACTTCAAAGTAAGCTCTTCAAAATGTGCACATAAAATATGTACACTTTGGCAGAAGTTGAAGGACATTGACTTCTAGGACTCAAAGAACCCCTTTCTTGACTGTAGTTTAGTCACAATCTTTGTTGCTTTCACTCTTCTAATTCTAAACTAAGAATTCAGAGTTGTTTGGATGGACTTGGCTTTTGGGAGAGGAACCCATCTCTTGTGCAATGTCTCCTTAATGCTACCCATCTACTATTCAGATCTTTCTCTCTCCAGCAGCTGTGTAACATAGAGCCATATAGAAAGGTTCTCCTGGGTGGGGCAAACACAATTTGGAAATGTTTTGGGGACTAGTCATCAAGGGATTGAAGGATTACTTTCTTCCCTTTGCAGAAGGCTAAAATTCCTGCCATGTCACTAACCTGTTAGCTAGGATTATTTTATCACTCCTACAAATAGACTGTCCTCAGTCTTCCCACTTTCAAAGAGGCTGAAAGTAAAGTTTCTTAGTAGAATGGTACCTCTGGTCACCAGGACAAATAATTGTAGCTGTGTAAGGTATTGCTTCCTCACCTCTGGGGGTTGCAATATCTGTGATCCCAATTTGTGCAGACCTGGAACAAGGAGTTAAAAATCTAGTGACAGCCCAGCTATAAATGGTAAGGGCTGAGACTACCAATGTTCTCCTCCTGCAATTTAGGAAACTGATTGCATGAGAGACTGAGGGGTGCCAGTTGAGAGCCACTTCCTGAGCTGTACTTGGGCCTCATCTACAACTCAGGACAGCTCAGTGTGAGGCACTATTAAAAGCCAGCAGAGCACCATTGATTGTCTGTTAGGGTTTTATAATACACTATTATTCATGATTGATAGAGTGGCCCCTAAAATACCCTCTTTCCTGGCTTTGCTCTCATGGGTCATCATGGCTTATAGATGACCCACGACAGACATAGTAGGAGGGGGAGGAAATGACACATTTTCCATCTATGCTTGCCCAAGGCAGTTGAGACAGTTGCTGGTGAATGTGTATGCTTGCTATAGTCATTTCATGCCTCTGTCACCTTGACTAGTTCACTGTAATATACTTATTAATATTAATAAAAACACTGACCCAGGAACCTATCCTTGCAACAAAGCCCGATGCCAACTCTGTCCACATATCTATTCAAGTGACATCATCATAGGACCTAATCACATCAGCCACGCCATCAGGGATTCGTTCACCTGCACAACTACCAATGTGATATATGCCATCATATGCCAGCAATGCCCCTCTGCCATGTACATTGGCCAAACCGGACAGTCTCTACGCAAAAGAATAAATGGACACAAATCTGACATCAGGAATCATAACATTCAAAAACCAGTAGGAGAACACTCCCAGCGCTCTTTTAAAAAACAAACAAACAAACAAAAAAACACCTCCACGAGGGGCATGGCTACCAGTGCTGGGAGCATGGCCTACACTGGCACTTCACAGCTCTGAAACTTGTGGCACTCAGGGGGGTGTTTTTTCACACCTCTGAGTGAGAAAGTTGCAGCGCTGTAAATTGCCAGTGTAGACAAGCCCTAAGCCTTACCTGTTGTGACTAACCATATAGTTCTCTCTCAGGAGAAGAGGGGCTTTGCTTTTGAGGGGTTGCACTTACCTTTGTGGAGATGGTTAACGGGATATAACCATTATACTTCAGGAACAAGCATATACTACAGTCTAATTACATCTAAGGATGGAGAGATTACCACATCTGTTTGTGAAACTGATCTGTTCTTGGCTGCAAAGCACTGGGCTAAATATGTGCTTGCTTTTGAAGGAAGAGTTTGTATAACCTTGGTTTTTCATATTCCTCCCACAGTTGTAGCTGTCCCAAGGGCACATGAACAAAAAGGATTTGGTTGGGGGAAAAGAATCTCCCCCATCTGGACAGGTTGTGAGTTCCACTGTTAAAATAACAGTATTTTAGACCCTGTTTCAAACTGGATTTAATTGGCATTAAACTCCCATTAAAATATAGTCTTCAAGCCAGTTAAAAGAACTCTCAGACTTTATTAGCAATGTTTCCACAAACATACTTTGTAATTGTGTTTTCGTGAAAATGGCAGTTACTGCCATTACTGCAATAATTGGTCATGCACATACCTGTGCTAAGCTACTGCATTTAGACAAAGTGTCTCAAACTAATAAGTGTAATGTCTTCAGAAACTTCTTACAGACTCTAATGTAAGAGTACAGAATTGTGAAATTGATTAGGGTAAAATTTGTGCATCTCAAGGCAATGCATGGCAGTTTCTAATGCCTGTTGGGTTTTGCCCTTTTATGTTCATCCTGAATCATGTAGCAGCAGACAGTCCCAAATATGTGCCAGCAGCTAGCATTGCCCCAACCATATCATACTGTAGTACCTGAGTGTAATAGACTTCAATTAAGTGTTTAGTGTGTCAAGCCATTGAAGTTTGTCAACAGAGAGATTATGTACAATATAACTGTTTTTAAGGTTGAGTCTCCTAAGCATTGTAACAGTGAAATCCTCATTGGCAACTTCCCCTGAACTAGAGGGTCAATTTGATTCTTGGTTTCTTTATCAAAAGC
The DNA here is from genome assembly GCF_011386835.1 of Chrysemys picta bellii. Taxonomy (NCBI): domain Eukaryota; kingdom Metazoa; phylum Chordata; order Testudines; family Emydidae; genus Chrysemys; species Chrysemys picta. The sequence continues at coordinate 125,413,567 of NC_088793.1, read as the reverse complement.
AAATGAAACTTCTTTTATGATTTACATTAATTACTGCTTATTTGAATCCACCAGGAATAAAACCCTACACTTCATTATATTTTTTCTTAGTTTGTAGTTAGATGGAAGAGGCAGCCAGCCACATTGCTTTTAGAGCTCAGGCTTTTGCCACCCTCTTGGTCTTAAAAAACTAGAGGTGAAATCCTGGCCCCATTGAAGTCCATGGCAAAACTCCCACTTACCACAGTGGGACCAGGATCTCACCCTAGTACATTAGATGAGTGAAAAGAGTATTTAGAGGGTAACATTTGTATTCTACAATTGTTAGATATTTTAAGTTTTAGTACAATAACTTAGTTGAGAAAAATTGCTGCAGCATTGCTTATGTCTTCCACTTTTCCATTCAAGATCAGTAATTTGAAGGAAACTAACTCTCTTCTCTGCTCCTCTTTCATGCGTCGTCTGAATGGTGAACCATAATGAACGCTGACAACATAGTACGGTAAGAAAAAGCTTTTTCTACTTCGTTTCAGCTGTTTGTAATCTTGCTGTACTAGCATTGTTGTGAACTGACCTGACTCCGTCTAAGGAGGTGCATTGCTAACCTTCAGGACTGGTGAGTTAGTAAAAATTTTCCTCGCCTCTCTACTCCCATGTGTATTAGGGTAACAATTCCCTCACGTAAGGAGGACTAAAGCAGCTAAGGAATCAGAAAGATATGGGTTTCCTTCACAGCCCTCTCAGTCACTGTTTGCTAGGGGCATGGGATTGATTTAGAGCTCCATCTCTGACTACTGCACAGTCATGTGTTGTTGCTAGATGAATTAAATGTTTTATTTTTAACCATGTTTACTTCAGACAGTAAACAGCACAGTCCCACAGCTTTCACTCTAGACTTTCTCTGATGGTCCAGTTATCTTCATTACTGAATCTGGAAATCATGACTCACTATATTGTGGGATTCAGAATACTTAGTTCTGTACTATGGCTGAATACATACTGATATAGAAGGCTATTCTAGCCTACTTCCCGTGTAGACTGAAGACAGCCTGTACATGTGAAGTTGCACTTTATTATATTTCTATTGAATCCTCTTACTTTTTAGATGAAAAACATAAAACTTCTGAGGGAGTCGGACTGAATCGCTGAGAGGATTGGAAAGGGGATTGTGGAGCCTTTTACCTCTTGGTCTCTAGTTCAAATGTGGTCCAGATCAGTAGTGATTGAAAGTTACCATTTGATGGCAGATTAGTGATTTATGTGAAACAAGTTGAGTGGACTCTGACTTTTTTTCTAATGAACACTCCTATATCACAATAATCATAGGACTTGGTACCTTTTGTAGGCAGTCTAATAAGGAATCAAATGCTGAATGAACATGAACTACCCTCCAGAACAAGAAGCTAGCATTAAGTCTCCTAAGGCTAAAACTGTTTTGAGGGTAGATGGACAGCCACTTTCCAGTGCTATCATTGTGTCAGTTCTCAAGCACTAAATTCCACTATTTTAAATGAATCCAAAGAAAACTGTAGAGGTTCTTAAAACAGTATTAGTGACAATATGCAGTATGTGTAATTCCAGTTACGCTCAGAATTTGCTTAAAGTGATGCATTAGCAACATAAACTTAGTTAGGAAGTGGCCTGGAATGTACTTCTAGTCACATAGAGCTGTAGTTTTAAACAGAACATTGAAACTATTACAGTAACTTGGTTATATACAAGCCCCCCCAATAACAGATCACTGTTGCTGAATTTCTGCTGCTGTTACAGCTATAAGCTATTACAGCATATATCAACTTATATTGGTGTCTCAGAGTAAGTAGTAGGTGTCACTGTACTACATATGCCTTCACCTAGACATTGCCATTAATGTACAAATGAAATACCATAACTCAGAATGTTCTTGTTTGTGAGTAGTAATGGATTGGTTAGATTTTAATTAGTGATTCCACATGCATTTTCTTTCCCTGTCAACTTTCATGTTCTTCCACATTTTCAGTAGTAGAAATGGAAGTCTTTATACCTTCTCTAGTCTTGTACTGTCCTTCACAAGTAAATTGTGTCACACTATTTAAACTTCTTAAACTAAAGTGTTTGGATAAAATTTTCAGAAGCATCCAAGTCCGATTGTCAGGCACTTAAGTCACTTTTGGCAGTGTTACTTTGTGGTGGTTAGCCTTGCGTAGGGTTACCATCCATCCGTATTTCCCCGGTCATGTCCGGCTTTTGCATCTCTGAATAGCCGTCCAGGAGGAATTGGTAAAAAGGTTAAAATGTCTGGGGGGGTTTTCTCCCTCGCCCGCCTCCCTCCCTCCCTTCCATGCAGAGTGCGGCTGCTGATTAGGCAGCTTGGCCAATTAAGCTGCTCCCATTAGCCTCCAGCAACCAGAGCCCTCCCCTGCTCCCCCCTCCCTCTGTCTGCAGCCCTGTGTAACACACAAACCAACCCACCGGGCAGCGTGTTTTGCAAACACGTGGAGCCAGAATGGTAAGGGGAGTCCGGGGGGGGGGGCAGTCAGGGAGCGGGGGAGTGTTGAATGGGTCCCCGGCCTCCACCTGCCACCCCCCCTCCGCCATCCCTCCCTGTGGGTCGTCCCCCCCCAGGGCCGTCTCTAGGCACCCGCAAAGCAAGCAGGTGCTTGGGGTGGCAAATTTGCAGGGGCACAAGAATCCAGCCTGGGAGCTGAGAACCAACAGGGAGCCCTGGGAGCTGTAGTTCCTTGGTTAGCTCCCTGCCCTATAGAGCCAGCCCTGGAGCAGAGAAAGAACTACATTTCCCAGCATTCCCTCAGCCGCAATTAACAGGAAAGGGAAGGAGTGTGGAACTGAAATCTGCAGCTTGCTGTAAATGGTAGGGACAGAGCCAGCTCTAGGTTTTTTGCCGCCCCCCACAGCCCTGTGTTGCCCCAGCCCTGGACTCTCCCCCACCCGCACCCCCCTGTTGCCCCAGCTCTGGCCCCCACCCGCACCCCCCTGCTGCCCCAGCCCTGGGCTCTCCCCCCACCCGCATCTCCTGCTGCCCCAGCCCTGGGCTCTCCCCCAAAGAAAGAATTGGATGGACTAAATTGACATTGCACCTCTCTATCTGAAGCCTAGCAAGGCAGGTACGTGGATCCCACTAGAATTTAAAATGAAAAGTAAGGGAGGGGAGGCTCTACTAGACTGGGCAGCTTTAGATACAGTATCAGGCACGTAGGAGGATTTACACTTCTGAGCCATGGAAGCAGAAATTGACTTTTCTTCTCCAGATTTAGCTAATATTCAGAAAGGGAATCCAGCACCTGCCCTCCAGATTTGAACACCCTCAAAATTCAGGAGTGCTCAAGCTCAATTTGGGCAGCTGTTACTTCATTTCTCCCAAACAAATATACTGATCCACTGTAACTTGATGTAGAAAAAGTAGAATAAATTGAGCAAGAAATGCTTCCCAGTGGTTATTAGGACTGGAATTGCTATTTTCAACAGCCTTTGCTTTTTTTATTATTATTATTATTAAGTTTTAGTTTTATTTGTTTAAAAGGAAGACAGTGATATTGCATTGGCAAATTCCCCATAGAAACAAAGAACGGAACAAAAGCATAATAAAGGCACCTCAACTTTTCCTCATTTATGTAGGACAGTCTTATAATATGCATCCAGATAGCCTTCAATCACACAAGCTGGAAATTGTTCCACTTTACTGCAGTTCTGTAACCATATGGGAACCAATCCTGTTTGTGTTCTGTGCACATCCAAAATTCCTGCTGAATGACCCGCCCTGGGAGCGAGTTACCAGTGATCCAGGGCTGGGGCAGCAGGAAGGTGCAGTGGAGAGGGAGGGGGGGGTGCAGCCAAAAATTTTTTTGCTTGGGGCAGCAAAAAACCTAGAGCCGGCCCTGCCTCTCCCCCCCTCCCCCTTGCCTGCTTGTACTGCCAGAGCCAGAGGCAACTGCTGTCTGCTGCCTCCGTGTCCTAGCGTCCCCCATCCGCTAATGGGAAGACGGGCTGCCCTTAACCTGCCCTTCCACCCTAGCCCCGAGCCTCTCCAACACCCCGAACCCCTCAACCCCAGCCCTCATCCCCCTGCACCCTAATCCTCTGCCCCAGCCCTGAGCCCCCTCCTGCATCATGAACCCCTCATCCTCAACCCTCATCCCCCCCGCACCCTAATCCTCTGCCCCAGCCCTGAGCCCCCTCCTGCATCATGAACCCCTCATCCTCAGACCCACATCCCTCACCCCTGCATCCCCTCCTATCCCCAAACTCCCTCTCAAACCCCCTCCCCCCTTCCCACACACCCCGTCCTGCCCTCAAACTTCCTCCCAAAGCCTGCACCCCCTCCCTTTGCACCGCCTCCCACCCCCAAACTCCATCCCAGAGCCTGCACCCCTTACCCCCTCCTGCTCACCCACCCCCTGCCCCAGCCCGGAGCCTGCACCAAGCACCCCTCCTGCACCCTAATCCCAAGCCCAGGACCTGCACCCCAGACCTCCTCCCTCCACCCAACCCCCCCTCCCAGAGCCTTAGGTAGGTGGGTGGGGTGGTTCTGGGCACCACCAAAATTTCTAAAACCCTGCCACCCATGCGAGTGGATAAGGGTCAGGGCAGTCAGGGGACAAGAAGCAGAGAGGGGTTAGGGTTCTGAGGGGGGCAGTCAGGGGGTGGGGAGTGGATGGGGGGGGGGGCTAGGGCAGGGCTCCCTCCCCCCACCCAGTGTCCTCTTTTTTGATTGTGGAAATATAGTAACCCTAGCCTTGCGACCTTGAACACATGAGGTCACGTCTCACTGTAGTAATGTAAAACTGCAAACCTTGCTACAAAACAGCACTTAACTCAGCAAAACTGATCATGGGGATTATTTTAGTTGTTTTTTGTAAGCTTTCTATTTCTTTTCTCATACATGGGCATCCACTAGTCCAGTGGTTCCCAAACTTTAACAACCTGTGAACCCCTTTCATGAAAATGTCAAGTCTCGCGAACCCCCTCCTAAAAATGAATACTTCCAGGGATTTTCTCCTTTACCTGAGTATAAATTATAAAAGCAGTGATCTTGGAAATACACAATTTGTTTTTATGACATGCTTATTACACACTATTTAGTATTATTATTTATCATTACAGTATTTTTATTACATTATGAAAACGGCAATACTCTTCCAAGATCTCACTATCGTAGCTTGTATCACTTTGAATAAGCCTGTTCTAAGACAAGACTCCTATGTTTCATCAAGGAGTATCAGATGTGAAACAGCAGGAAGGTATTTAAGAAGTCAACTCAAAGAGTTCCTCTTACACAAGCATTCAGGTCTTGAGCAGTCCAGGCACACAACGCACATTACAACAAAGCTTAAACTTGTTCTTCATAATAATTTTAAAAACACCACTAGCTGCCTATTTAATTTTAAAAACAGCAAAAAATATCCACCTCCCTTTCCATTTCTTATAAGGAGTCTTGAAGTTTAAATCTCCTCAATGTGATAGATAGGCTTGCTTTGATCTGCTTAGCTCTTGGAAGCCCAGGGGCTCCGGGCAGCTGGCCCCGTGCTGCCCGGGGTCCTTAGGGACAGCTCTGTCTGCCATTAGGGATTTTTTTCCCGAGAACCCCCTGGAAAATTTTGCGAACCCCCAGGGGTTCACGAACCCCAGTTTGGGAACCACTGCACTAGTCTGAACACTGCTAATGAGTTAGATCTGCTTATTCCACCACAGTAGAGGCAGTTTAGATTTTATCTTCCTTCCTTTGAGTTGGAGATGGAAGCAAAGCTGTCTCTATTCTAGTGCACAGGTAAAATCCACAAGCTCCTGTCCAGACCATTGGATGGCCCTCTGCAAGAGAACTAAAATTACAGGTGAAGAAACTCATTTTCCCCCCTGCTTCTCTCCCCCATATACTCCCTTGTTCTGAATCACTGGAATATGTGTAATGTTAATTTTAAAATAGATGCAAAAGTGGTGTTTAATTGGCTGCAAAGAATTCCAGCTTTCACTTGCAAATAGGTATCCTAATCTTACCCCTTTTTGGCCTTAGCAGTTAGCCAACTTGCTGGTCTTGTGTGTGTGGTTTTTATTAGGAGGAGAAATTCCTGGTGGGTATTTATTTGATGCAGTCATATTTATTTATATAGAATGTACTTAAAATCCTGTTTTCCTGGACACAGTTCCAAGCCTCTTTCAGCCAGCACTCTGCACCAAAGCTTTCTCTCTTACCCATTTCTCAAGATCATGCTCTGAGTTCTTATCTGGGTTTTTTGCTGCCTTTTCTCTGTTCCTGTGGTGTTTCTTCTTTCTTCTCTCATGCACGTGCATGATACACAGTTGGAAAAAAATGCAGGGATAAGGGTTTGACTTATCAGACCCCCAGAAACTCCTTGAACCGCATGGCTCAGACACTGCCCAGACTTGTATGCTGTCTAGTCTTTGGTCAGTGGTTTTCCATTGTTTCAGCTACCACTAAACAAAGTGCATTTAACTGTTCTCATTTACCTAAATGAAAGGTGATTATTGCCCAACAGCTTCCACAAAGTGGCATGATTGCCCGGAGCCCAGACCTGCTTGTTGGGAGCAATCTAGCATCCAGCATAATGCTGGAATGCCCCCTTAAGTTAGTCACTGAGGGGTTTTTTTTCCTGCCTTTTATATTGAATAATGGTTTGGAGAATTTCTTGTATGAACAAGATGCACTTTTTGTTTGCCTAGGTTGGCTATAGACTCTAGCATAAACCTGAGGTTACAGTAGTGACCACAGAGTGGGTTCTGTTGCCACTTGACAGCCTGGGAAGAATGGTGTGTTCTGTCCTTGTTCCTCATGGGACAAACTATGCCAAACCCATCTACATGGGCTTGGGAAAGTTGGGAGGATTTTTTCCTGCAATGGAGAGGATTAGACCAGGGGTCTCAAACTCAAATGACCACAAGGGCCACATGAGGACTAGTACGTTGGCCGAGGGCCGCATTACGGACACCTCCCCCACGCCATCCTTGGCCCTGCCCCCACTCCACCCTTTCCATGAGGCCCTACCCCCATTCCAACCCCTTCCCTGAAATCCCCACCCCAACTCTGCCCCCCCAAGTAGGGCAGGAGGGGTGTGGAGTTCAGGGCAGGAAGTTGGGGTGTGGGGTGCAGGAGGGGTGTGGGGTACAGCAGGGGGTTGGGCTGCAGGAGGGGTTCGGGAGGCGGGCTCCGGCCCGACACGCACTGGGGGCAGGACAGGCCGCCCGCCTGCCTGTCCCCGCACCGCTCCGGGAAGTGCCCCGAGCCTGGGGGAGGAGGGGCACAGGGGTCTGTGTCTTGCTTTTGCTTCAGGCACCACCCCCAGCAGCTCCCATTGGCCAGGAATGGGGAACTGCGGCCAATGGGAGCTGCTGGGGGCGCTGCCTGAAGCAAGAGCAACACACAGAGCCCTGTGCCCCCCCTTCCCCATGTTTCAGCCGCTTCCCAGAGCGGCAGGGGGCAGGGCAGGCAGGGAGCCCACCCTTCTCCCGGTGCGTGTCGGGCTGGAGCCGCTCTAGGTAAACGCTGTGGGGGGCCGCGAGGAGCCCGCGGGCCACAGAAAACAACCCCGCGGGCCGCATGCGGCCCCTGGGCTGCGTGTTTGAGACCCCTGGATTAGACCCTTATTTGACAAGAGGTGTTTTGTTTTTTTCTTCCACTTAAGTGTGCTTGAAAGCTGTCTCTATTCTAACTTGAAAGGAAGCTCTACCACACTACTCTTCCAGAACTTCCTTTCTTAAAAACATGTAAGAATAACGTCGATGATAATAGAAAAAATGAAATCTTTCAAAATTAAAGGATAAACTCTTTGCTTCCTTCCACTTTATTTACAGCACTTTTGGGGACCGGTAGCCAACTGGGGACTCCCTATTGCTGCTATTAATGACATGAAGAAATCTCCAGAGATCATTAGTGGCCGAATGACATTTGGTAAGAAACAGGGTTGAAATTGGGACAGACTTAAAATGTCAAACTACTTAGTCCATAAAAAAACTTTCCAAATGCTACACTTCAAGAACTAATTTTAGTTTAATATACCTATAAACTCTCTTGTTGCATCTAAAATACTACGGATGTAAGTTTTAAAAAGTAACTAGTAGCTTCTGGGTACTTTTTTGAGTGCCCAACTTGAAACATCTTAAAGGGGGCAGATTTTTTTTTCCAGAGGGTGGATTAGTGTAGATGGGGAGGCTCTGAAAAGTGTCTCAGGGGTGGGCATTCAGAATCAGTAGTTGCTTTAGAAAATTTAATCTCCTTTGTCTACTACTGTAAAATGTTAGTTCCTGAACATTTTCCTAACTTATTTCCAATGTTAACTTGCTACTGCCTCCCTCTTGTACCTGGGTTCTCACTCATGCTGCTTCTGTGTGGTATGGGATTTAAGTTACAATACTTGCCAACTGGAGAACTGAAAGGGAATGTCTTCTGAAGCTGCCTGCACCTTAATAACAGAATTAAATTGCCTTTAGAGAGTAACAACTGTCTATTAGAAGGTTTTCTACAAATGCAAGGGAACTACAGTCACTCTTTAAAACTTCTCTATACCGTTCATTCACTCTGCGTTCTGTTCAGAAGATTTGCTGCTAGGAGATGCAAGAATAGTTTCATTTAAACACTTGCTTCTGCTTTCCTTCTGACATATTGGATTTCCTTTCTTCTTGCATAATAAAAATAAAACCGAACAAAAATCCTTTTTAAGCACCAAGAGAGGGTTTGCAGTGGAGAATCCCAAGCGGAGGGAAGCACCTATCCCAGAGTTCAGGCATCTATCTCAGAGGGGGAGGAGTTAGTACACACCTCTCAGTTTGGCATTTCCCATTAGCTAGTTTAGGCTGGCTTTTGTTTAGTCTGGAGAAGAGAATCATAGAATATCAGGGTTGGAAGGGACCTCAGGAGGTCATATAGTCCAACCCCCTGCTCAAAGCAGAACCAATCCCCAGACAGATTTTTGCCCCAGATCCCTAAATGGCCCCCTCAAGGATTGAACTCACAACCCTGGGTTTAGCAGGCCAATGTGAATCCCTTTTAAGTTTAATATACAGCTCTTATTTACATAATGACATTTATATTAGCCAAAGTATAGTGCCTTCCACTTAATTTGTTCAATAGTCTTTTGAGCAGATTCCCCCCAAAGCAAAAACGTGCTGCTTATAACAGAAAATATGACTTCTACCCATTTAATTGGATTGCTTCAAACAAGTATTATTGGATAATTGAGTCACTGCCTCTTGAACGTTGCTCTCAAGATGGCCAGTATTGCTTACTGAGATGGAAGACCCCTTTGCAGGGCTTTGGAGCTGTGCTCCAGCTCCGCTTCAGCTCCAGGCAAAAACCTGCAGCTCCACTGCTCTGGAGCTGCTCTGGGCTCCAGCTCTGGGCTCCGCTCCAAAGCCCTGCCCCTTTGCGCATTGTTACTGACATAAACATTGCTTTGTGCATGCTAGGTGGCGTTGCTTAAACTAGCCAATGGGAAATGCCAAACTGAGAGATGTGTACTAACCCCTGCCCCTCTGAGTTAGATGCCTGAACTCTGGGATAGGTGCTTCCCTCTGCTTGGGATTCTCCATTGCAAACCCTCTCTTGGTGCTAGATGCCTGTTTAGCAAGAAGATGGAGGAGAAAGGAGGAGGAAAATGACCTCTCTCATAACTTTTAGCCAGGGGTGTCATTTCAGAAAAAATTAGGGGAGGGGGAGACTGTTTAACATATAGAAGGTTGTGTGATTATATTGCATTCTGCAAGATCTCGGGGTTGGGAGGGAACTGCTCCCCTTGCCCCATAGCAAATGATGTCCCTTCTTTTATCCTAGCGGTTTGGTTACTCACCTGTGATGTGGGAGACCCCCTGCTTCAAATCCCCCTTGCAAACGAGGGGGAGAAGGGACTTGAACTGGGCTCTGACACTTCTCATGTGAGTGCCCTAACCACTGGGCTATGGGATAGTCTGATGTGGGGGCACCATCAAAGTCTCCTGTTGAAGTGGTTCCACTTTGGATAAACAATTTTTAAAAGGCATTGGAGCAGGGGATTCGATCCTGGGTTTTCCATCTCCCAAGTGAATGCTTTAACTACCAGGCTACAGTCATTCCAATGCTCACTCGTTCTTTCCCCTGCCCCCATGATGATTTTTTAAATTATCCACAGTGGAACACTTTCAACAGGAAAGACTGAGGCACCTAGTACATGAGGTAGTGTAGTCATGGTAGCATGGACAGCAGTGAGTGTTGGCACTGGCTAGGTGCCCCAAGTACTTACCCACAGGGTCTGGCAGCTTTGTACTCAGGGCTGTTAGCCCATGTCGCAGCTCGCTGCTTTCCATGCTACCCTGGCTACGCTATCTTTAGCACACTAGCTTGATGAGAGCTGACACAAGTATGTCCACTGGAGCTGGGAATCACATCCCTCGCTCAAAGCATAGACGTAGTCTCCGGGAGTCCCATATCAAAATATCCCATTGCCCAGTGGTTAGGGCACTCACTTGAGAGGTCGCAAATCCCTGTTCAAATCGCTTCTCCCCCTCACGTGCAGTGGGGATTTATGTAAGATCACCTATAGGGGCTTCAGCCAGTACACAAGCTCTGAATGCATCAGATTGGGCCCTGCAGACAAGTTAGGCATTCCTCCGCCTATCTTCCTGCAGTTGGTGAATCACTCTAGGGCTTAGGCAGCCAGATGCCTGGCGTGGGTCTGCAGTGCGCATGCTCAGTGGCAAAAACATAGGTGCCTAGAGAATTTTTACTGCAAAAACTTAGGTGCTGAACAAGTTTAGGTGCCTACAGCAACCAGGGGCAGCTGAGTGGGAGTTTTATGAATCCCGGTGAGGCCTGATTCTGGGTTTTTAGATGTCTCAAGAGGAAATTGCCACTTTTAATCTAGCCCATGCTGCAGAAATTGATAAATAAAACACATCACTTCCTTTCCATCTTCACAGTGGAATTGCCTTGTCCTAAGCAACTAATGAAAAGGGATATTTTGAAGTGTAACTTTGTTCAGCCTTTAGAGTCCCCTTACTATATAGTTGATGCTGGGTACTTAACATTTTATTGCATTTACTGTACATGTTTTGCAAGGTCTTCGTTTTGCACAGGTAAAATAGATGTTTCAGGCCAATGTTGAAACTAACCATCTTCTCCGTATAGTGAAATAGTACATTCCAAGTGGGATGGAAGCTTAAACATCCATTTAGGTTTTGGGAGGATTTTTAAATAGTGAAATTACACAACTCTTCAAATATTTTGCCAAAGAACTTTGCTCTGTCAAATATATGTACACTACAACACAATGTTTAGTTAGCTAGTTCAGTTTCAACTTGGTACCTGTTTACAAGCAGAAGGTTATATGATTGTTAAGAAATAGTTTTGTTTACAATGTTGGATGCTGCAGTCATCCTTCAGTACTATTACAAAGGTTAGTTGGTGAGTGTTTCTCCCCACAAAGCGTTATTTTTGGTACAAGTTTGAATGAGTTGCTTTCATTTTGTAGAAAGTTTTCTTCCTTCTTCCAAATTTTCTGCTAGAAATGCAAATGATTCTCTTAAAATATAAGGCTTTCTCTTCTGAGACAAGGTCTGTTGTCCTATTGTCACAGAGCTATTTCACGGGGGCGCACAAAAGGTTTTCTTGCATCTGAATTTCCATCAAAAACTGAAAGTTTACACTACAGCAAAAATGTATTTTCCTTACCCTAAGAGCACTTAAATGGAGATTAAAATTGTTAATCATTTGCATGTCTACCTTAAGTTAAACTTTCCCTTGTAAGTTATCATTTTGGAAAATGTATAGGGCTTTTTACAAGGGGAGCGTTAGTTGCTTTTAAAAATACTTAGTCCTTTCCTAGCAAGAACCGTATTTAAATATGGTAAGAATTAAATTTTAAATAAGGTTCTTGCTAGGAATGTGCCAATAGATTCGTGAGGGCCTTATTTATTTAGGGCCTGATCCAACTCCCATTGGAATCAATATTGACTGCAATAGGAGATGGATTTGGACCCTGAACTGAAGATGCTTTGGTAACTTGTGTGTGGTTCTAGGAAGCCACTGAGAGATTCAGAGATCCATGGCTATTGCAACTCTGTGTTTCGATCCAAGCAAAACAGACAATTTATAGAATTGTTTGCCTCTGTTGAGGTGCTGCCATAGTAAAGGAGAAATGCATTCAGTAGTTGCTAAATAGTGGTTTGCCATGAAATGGTGTCTTAACAATTAGAAGTTTAAAATCTTAAGTGGTAAGTTTCTTAAACATAAGCCAGTGACGTTGGGTTTTTTTTTTTAATTGCGGGGGGGGGGAAGGGCGGAATGGATTGGTTTTTTTGGTTTTACCTTCCTCTGCAGCATGTGGGTACAGGTCACTTGCCAAGATTATCTGGGTATATCTCACTTAATTGTTTTCCTGCAACTGCAGAGACTTTGGGCATTGGTGCACCCTGGTCCCTCCTATTCTCTCCCTTTGGCTCATAATAGTCTAGTCTCCAGTGGGCTGTACTACTTCGGTCTAAATTTAATTGTTGGGTTTAGTGTGTGGGTGATGGTTGTGGCCTGCAATATCCAGACTAGATTATATGGTGGCTCCTTCTGGCATTAAACTTGGATTCTACGACTGACACTATGTTGACTCTGTTTTACAGCACTGTGTTGTTACTCTTTGACTTTTATGAGATTTGCCTACAAGGTACAGCCAAGAAACTGGCTTCTGTTTGCATGTCACTTCACTAATGAAATCGCACAGCTAATCCAAGGAGGACGACTGATGAAATACAGGTGAGTGAATTTTAAAATCTGGGTGGGGAAGGGGAAACAAACTGACATTTGCTAGGGATGTTCTCTGTACATGAATTCAGATTAGAAGGGGTGCAGTTTTCCATCTTCTATAATCAGCAATGACTATTAGCTGCCAGATTTTGGTGTCTCCTGCTGTAATATCCTATTGCTGGTTGTTCATCTCTGTCACAGAGAGCAGCTGCTGAGAAGGCGGGTTCCCAGGAAACAAATGGCAGAAAAGCAAAGCAAATGCTGAACATTTCATTGCCTCCTCATCTGCTGACACAATAGCTTAGGAACTCCCATCTTTTGGGACACTTTAAAAGTAGACTTCATAAAACAGGGAAGTTTAGGAACCAGTTTTGTTGTGGTAAGGTGAGAAACCAGATAATTTAGTAAGTCTTTTTCATACCCAGCCTTTGATTTTTCACAGTATGTTCAAGCCTTAGTCAATAATTGTATATAAATACTAAGACCTTCACTGAATTCTCCTGTTTTTCTTGGTAGGATGGAAAAGAAGAACTAAATATCTTTATCTGGGAAAAACAGGGAATGTGCTCCTCATCGTGAATTACAACAAAAGAAGAGCTCTACAGTTGCTGTGATGCAGACTTTTGCATTTTCTTCTCCATCATAAAATTCATCATGAATACAAGATCTTGCCAACACAAAACACATCAACCTTCCATTAAATTTTGTAGCCTGCCTTTTTTGTAAAGTACTCTTCCGAATGTAAACAATTACATCTAACTCTTTGCTGCCTTACAAGTACTGACTTTACTTTTCTATTAATGAAATTACTTATCCAAATCATGTGTTCAATAATTTTTTTTAAAAGATGAGAACTTTTGTTTTTATTTAACCAGCTACATAACTGAATGGCACAGGACCATTTCATGCATCTTAAGCCTGCTAGATCAATGTGAACGTAGAGGTCAGTAAGACACAATTGTAGATGGTGTAATTGTTCTGCATATTTAAATATTTTAAAAACCATTTAACATAGTACTTGCGGAGCATCCATTCCTGACTGTTTCATCATTAAAATTTATACCAGACTTCAGCAAGACATTGCTGATCTAAAAGTATGCATTTGCAGGCTTGCCAGGTCACTCATTGCATGTCTGTTTTCAGTAATGTGACTAATGGATTTTACCTGAAAGGGCATGCTACTTACTTTTTTTACATAATTCCTGGTCCCTAGAATCACCTTGAGAGAAGCAAGAATTTCTTGTAAACCGAAGGAGGGTAACAGGGTTACAAACATGCATATTAAGAAGCTTGGAATGTTGTGGATTTTTATATTTTGTTAAACATATTCATTTTGTGCACGTGGGCCTCTGAAGGTCACTCCAGTCCTTATTCAGGCAAAAAAACTTCCCTTTACTTCAGTAGGAGCCTTGTCAGGGTAAGATCTGAAGGATAAAACTCCATTGTCTGTTTTCCTCCACATTGTGGCAGTCCAAGTGTGTGTGTGGGTTTTCTTTTGTTTTTCTTTCCCCCCCCCCCCCCTGCTTACTTCTTCATCACACTTGCTTGAAAGTGGCATCAACAACTGCAAATAATGCATACAACATAAATAATGTATGTTCCAGACATAATTTTATTATCAGTAAAATGATTTTGGACAGTAAAATCTGTGTCCCAACTAAGTAATGTACTGTCAAAAAGTTTTAATCAAAATAATGGCAATAAATTTCAATAAAATTCTGATGCAAGTAGTCTCTTCGCAATGGAATGGAATATTCTTCTTATATGCCAATATCAGATCTTAAAGGAAATCTCCTACATATGGGAAGTCTGATGATGGTCAAGGCCTCTCAGATAAGGGGCCATTTTTTGTTGCAATGAGCTGAATTTAAAATTAAAACAAACTGGTGTATGAAAATAGTGTTGCTGTTTTTACTGACTGTTGTGGAATTATTGGCATACAGTTGACAGACTTCTTTATATAGAGAGAAACTTTGTTATTCTTTACATAAATGGGATTTGTTGGATCAGGAAGGAGATGAGGAAACATCTCTCTGGAATTCTTGCTGTGACATACAGTGTTAATTGTACCAATGACAGATCAAATCAATCTCATTAGTTTTCACTTGCGGAAAATAATGTTGATCTTGATGTTGTTTATATCCCATTGATCAGAAAACACACAAATGGCCACTAACAAGGGGGTTACATGGATGTGTCTTTCAGCTGGGGGAATTTTTCAGTTGACAATACAAATTATGGAAAGGGGGGGAACTACCAAAAATGCAAACTTTAGATAGTTTTAACAAAGCCCCAAGCAGCATTAGATTCATTTGAAACCTTAATGAAAACTAGAGTTAAATTGGTCAGAATTTCAGGTTTCTAAGGGACTCTGAAACAATTTGGGACTTCAGTCTTTGTTGCAAATATTGAGCATAATGTTCAAAATGAGGCAGAAGTCTAAATATTGTATAACTTCAGGTAACTGCATGACTTGGCTAACATGTTAACCCCCTCAAAACCAGTGTGGGGTCAGCTGTTCACTTCCTGAGTGTCTACTTACTTTAACAAAAGTGGTGGAATAGTTCGTATTAGAATTTACCTCAATTCCTGAGTTCCTAAGGTTTGTTTTATTTCTATCTTTCTATAATGCCATAGAAATTAAAACAAAAGCAGAAGTGGAAAACTCTCAAGAAAACGTACTCCATAATCATCCCAAAGCTTGCATGCTTATCCAAACTGGGACTTCTTAAATGTAGTGTTTAACATCAGAATGAGGAGAAAAGGTGGCCATTAACATGAGTGGGAGTTGGGAGGTGTCACCATCTCAAAAAATGAGGCCACTTAGCTATCTAAATTAAAGAATCTAAATCTGTATTTAGGAGTACATTTGAAAAGTTTTGCTAAAATTTGGTGTTTAACCACATTCCCACTCCCTAGTTCCCCTTACTTACGGACATTTCCTCCTTCTGTAAGTTGATATCAAGTTGGGTAACCTTGCCATAGATTTTCTGTATCAAATGCTCTGTTTTAGGCTAGGAGTTACCATATAACAGAACTTTTTTGCAAAACAATGTTTAGGAAAGCAGGAACTATACCCCCAACATGGGGTTTTTCACTACTTACAAATTGTGTGGTCTGCAGCAATAGTTGGGTTAGAAGTTCAAGAAGGCAGCAACTGTGCCTGCTATATTCATAAGATGTCTAGCACATCACATAAGCTTTCAGAAATAAGAAGGCAGACTTCAGGATTGCTACTCAAATCAGTAGATATTCTGGTTGGAAAAACACAGACTGTTACATTACATTACTAAAAAGTTTTCAGCATATCTAGGAGAAAGCATGTTATCTACTTCCCATCCTTAGCATTGTACAATGATCTGCCACCAGTAGGTAGTGGCAGATGGGCTATATACTGCTTGTGTCAGGAAGCAGGGCCTGCAGTGGAGTCAGTCTTCAGGCAACCTAATGAGGCCAGCAGCCTGTTTGGCTATTCCACCTGATTGATTGGAAGAGGCAGTAGACTGCCTGTTTAACCCAGCAGCAGCAGTTCAGTGGCTACTCACAGCATTTGCCTAGGCCTCTGATAGCTCCTGCCTTGTTCCCAGCCCTGCTTCTGCCTTGTCTCAGTCTGAGTCCTGAACTTTGGCTTTGATTTCTGACTTTGGCTCTGAATCTTGGCTCTGGTACTTGCCCTCTGACTCCACTTCAGACCCTGAGCTCCAATTCCTGACTGCTGACTCCTTCTCTAATCACTAGGCCTGACTCCTGCTCTGACCTCAAAGCACAACCACCTGCGTCCTGATCACTGGCAGTTTGGCCACCCCAACACAAATGATAAGGGAACTAGAGATGCTATGGTGAGCATGGAGTCTATAAAAGCCAACGTCTCTCCCATGGCGGGCTTGCAAGGTGTGCAGGGGTCCTGCTACCAAGTGCAGAATGCAAGCTCAAACAGCATTGCCTTCAGCTCCAGCCCCTGCTGTCTGTGAACCCAAGCTCCCTGTACCTGGCAAGTTCAACAGCAATCCAAACAAATTTTGTGGGCTCCTAATTTCGTGTCTGCCCTTATTTCTGCTATGTCCACCTCCATACCTGCCTTGTTTCAGCCCTGTTCCTGCCTTGGTCCTAGCCCTGCCCTTTGCCTTGCTTCACTCCAGGTAACCCAGTCCTGACCCTCAGCTCTAATTTCTGACTTTGAATCTGACCCTTGGCTCTGGCATCTGGCTTCTGACCCTGAGCCCCAATTCCTGACTACTGACTCCTGCTCTGACCACTAGACATGACTTCCCACATCCCAATCACCGACAGTTTGCAGCTTCTCTAAAATAAAGGTGTGCATCAAATGTAGTCCTAGCCAGAGCTTTTACAGGGCATAGGGATGCTGGCAGATTCCTCCTTTGCTCCTTGAATGTTGCTGGCCAGAGCAGTATTTAATGGGGAAGACTAAAGCACATATTACTGTTCCTCTGAAAAGGAGCACGTATGACCTAGACAGCTTGAGCTGCAAAAACAGAGCATGTATGCTAGTTTATGGGTGGTTGGCTGTGCTTGCCAGCTCCATGGGATTAAAGAATGGAACCAGAGTGCGAGTTGTACATTGTTCCTAATGCTCTCGTGAGACTGGAGAGAGATCTTGCCCTGCTCTTTTACTTTCATGAGGCAGTTGGGAAGAGAAAAACTACCATTCTCCAGTTTGTCAGCCCTTAGCTCACCAATGCCACAGATGGTAAGATCTAGCCCTAATTATTCTATAGACTTTTCATGTCATTGCACCATGTTATAACTCGAATGCATTCGGCTTGGTTTTACATATGTGGACAGGTCTAAATCACATTCTGATACTGTATTACAGGTATGGAAAGACCAGGTGCCTTTATAAACTTCTTGTGCATATGTGACCTAGGGTGCCTAGGGCAGCCCTCACTGGAAATGCCAAGATCAGGGTGGGCTGCAAAAGGGAGAGCAGATAGTCCCAAGACTGGTGGGTAACACTGAAGTTAACTCCCCAACCAGTCACAAACTGTTTCTGATCCCCCACACTGGTTATCAAGAAGCAAAAAAGAAATCACACAGCCCCCTTCATTGCATTCCAGAAGTTATTTTAAAACTCTACTCTCATATATAAAATGGGCTTCGGACCCCAAAAAGGATCAGCCATGTTACCAGGTCAGTATAGGTTTGGATCTTATCCAAAGTACCACAGCCACAGACACCAATCCTTTGGTGTCTAAAACTAAAGGTTTATTATAAAGAAAGAAGAAGAGAGATGTTAAATAGTAAAGCAATCACATACAAAGACTTCAAAGGCCATATACAGTAACTCCTCACTTAACATTGTAGTTATGTTCCTGAAAAATGCAACTTTAAGCAAAACAATGTTAAGCAAATCCAATTTCCCCATAAGAATTAATGTAAATATAGGGGGTTAGGTTCCAGAGAAACGTTTTTCACCAGACAAAAAACTATATATATATATATATATATATATATATATATGTGTGTGTGTGTGTGTGTGTGTGTATATATATATATATATACTTTGGATAAGATCCAAACCTATATATATATACACACACACACACACACACACACACACACACAGTATACACTTTAAACAAACAATTTAATACTGTTCACAGCTATGATGATTGTGAAGCTTGGTTGAGGTGGTGAAGTTAGAGGGTGGAAGAGGGTGGGATATTTCCCAGGGAAAGCCTTGCTGCTAAATGATGAACTAGTACTCAGCTTAGGCGTTAAGGGTTAATACATTGTTGTTAATGTAGCCTCACATTCTACAAGGCAGCAGGAATGGAGGGGAGAGGAGATACATAGCAGACACACACAGACATACACCTTGTGCGTGGGAGAGAAATGCACACTGCCCCTTTAAGTAAGCTGACCCACTCTTAAGTGCATTGTCTTTTTAAGTGGATCAGGAAGTTGAAAGAGCAGCTGCTGTCCCAGACTCTTTCTGTCTGTGTCCCCATCCTGCTCTATGTGGAGAAGAAGGGATAAGCAGGGTGTAGGAGCAGGGGGGAGGGGGATACCCTGACATTAGCACCCCCCCTTCCCAGCAAGCAGGAGTCTCAGGGAGCAGCTCCAAGGTATCAGAGTAGCAGCCGTGTTAGTCTGTAGCCGCAAAAAGAAGAACAGGAGTACTTGTGGCACCTTAGAGACTAACAAATTTATTAGAGCATAAGCTTTCGTGGACTACAGCCCACTTCTTCGGATGCCCTCCAAGGTAGAGGGCAAGAGCAGCACATGGCAGTGGGGGGAGGGATAGCTGCAATTGCTAGCCTGCTGGAAGCTGCTGCACAGGGAATTTAGGGGAGTGGGGAGCTAATAGGGGGGCTGCTGGTCCACCCTGGTTCCAAGCCCCCACCAGCTAGCTGCAACAGGCTGCTCTTCCTGCAAGCAATGGACAAAGCAGGCTGCTGCCAAACATTGTTAGAAGGGAGCATTGCACAACCTTAAACGAACATGTTCCCTAATTAATCAGCAAAGTAACAACTTTAACTGGGATGACTTTAAGTGAGGAGTTACTGTATCAGGTTCCTAGGAGTACTGGTGAGTTTGCTGGCTTGAAAGTTCCTCTGGAGTACATCCACAGCTTGGATGGGTCATTCAGTCCTTTGTTCAGAGCTTCAGTTTGTAGCAAACTTCCTCCAGAGGTAAGAAGCAGGATTAAAGACAAAGTGGAGAAGATGCAGCTGCCTTTTATAGCCTTTTGTCATGTGGCTTGCGCTTCCTTTGTTTCCAACACAAGCTGCCCAGCACAGGCCTTGGAAGCCTTTGCTGTCCATAAGCATGCACCTGCATGCCTTGTTGCGTCATAAGGTGTATCCTCTGCCTTCTCTCAATGGGTCAGTTGTATAGCTGATGGTCCTTAATGGGCCATCAAGCAGGCTAAGCAGTGCTGATGCCAAACTCTTTGTGGGTTTCAAAGTAGCATCCGTGTTAGTCTGTATCCACAAAAAGAACAGGAGTACTTGTGGCACCTTAGAGACTAACAAATTTATTGGAGCATAAGCTTTTGTGGGCTACAGCCCACTTCATCAGATGCATAGCATAGAACATATAGTGAGGAGATATACAGAGAACATGAAAAGGTGGGAGTTGTCCTAGAGACAAGCACCTACAAGATCTCTATCAAGCATTCTTAAAACTACAATACCCACCTGCTGAAGTGAAAAAACAGATTGACAGAGCCAGACGAGTACCCAGAAGTCACCTCCTACAAGACAGGCCCAACAAAGAAAATAACAGAACACCACTAGCTGTCACCTTCAGCCCCCAACTAAAACCTCTCCAGCGCATCATCAGAGATCTACAACCTATCCTGAAAGATGATCCTTTACTCTCACAGATCTTGGGAGACAGACCTGTCCTCGCTTACAGACAACCCCCCAACCTAAAGCAAATACTCACCAGCAACCACACATCACTGAACAAAACCACTAACCCAGGAACCTATCCTTGTAACAAACCCCGATGCCAACTCTGTCCACATATCTATTCAAGTGACATCATCATAGGACCTAATCACATCAGCCATACCATCAGGGGCTCGTTCACCTGCACATCTACCAATGTGATATATGCCATCATGTGCCAGCAATGCCCCTCTGCCATGTACATTGGCCAAACCGGACAGTCTCTACGCAAAAGAATTAATGGACACAAATCTGACATCAGGAATCAAAATACTCAAAAACCAGTGGGAGAACACTTTAACCTGTCTGGTCATTCAGTGACAGACCTGCGGGTGGCTATATTACAACAGAAAAACTTCAAAAACAGACTCCAACAAGAGACTGCTGAGCTGGAATTGATATGCAAACTAGACACAATCAACTCCGGTTTGAATAAGGACTGGGAATGGCTGAGCCATTACAAACATTGAATCTATCTCCCCTTGTAAGTATGCTCACACTTCTTATCAAACTGTCTGTACTGGGCTATCTTGATTATCACTTCAAAAGTTTTTTTTTTCCTCTTAATTAATTGGCCTCTCAGAGTTGGTAAGACAACTCCCACCTGTTTATGCTCTCTGTATGTGTGTATATATATCTCCTCAATATATGTTCCATTCTATATGCATCCGAAGAAGTGGGCTGTAGTCCACGAAAGCTTATGCTCTAATAAATTTGTTAGTCTCTAAGGTGCCACAAGTACTCCTGTTCTTCTTTCTACCAACTCTAAGAGGCTAATTAATTAAGAGAAAAATTCTTTTGTAGTGATAATCAAGATAGCCCATTACAGACAGTTTGACAAGAGGTGTGAGAATACTTAACATGGGGAAATAGATTCAGTGTGTGTAATGGCTGTCACCCAGAGGCATAGCACAAGTTTTGTAATACAGACATACCTATAACTCATAATACAAAGGTGATACAAACATATCAATGAGATTATCATATTTAGCAGATTATAACATTTTTGCAGCTATCTTGCATGGCAAATCTGGCATAACTCATTGCAATTTTACAATATTGGTATTCATAGTATCGTAACGTGTCCCCCAGATTCCATACAGCATTACAGCATAATAAATCCTTAAGGCGCTATGGGAGCCCGTCACTTTAAAATTAAATATATCTGACCAACTACCAGGTGGCATCCACTAGAACAGGGGTCGGCAACCTTTCAGAAGTGCTGTGCCGAGTCTTCATTTATTCACTCTGATCTAAGGTTTCGCGTGCCAGTAATACACTTAAACTTTTTTAGAAGGTCTCTTTCTGTAAGTCTATAATATATAACTAAACTATTGTTGTAGGTAAAATAAAAAAACATTTTAAAAACCTTAAAGAAGCTTCATTTAAAATTAAATTAAATTAAAATGCAGAGCACCCCAAACCGACGGCCAGGACCCGGGTAGTGTGAGTGCCACTGAAAATCAGCTTGCGTGCCACAGGTTCCCTACTCCTGCACTAGAAGATGGCTCAAACTATAGGTACAAGGATTCCTGCTCTAGAAGTGCCAGAGAAGCACAACTGTTGTGGTCTAGCTCATAAAGTGCTTATTGCTTCACTTACTCCACTGTGTATATAGTATGATTCCTGCTAAGTACCAATCATTGCAGCTTGTTTATACATTGTAACCCTTCCTGGCACCCCCAGCATCTGCAAGTACCCTGTTTCCCCGAAAATAAGACATCCTCCGAAAATAAGGCCTACTTACAGTTTTGCCTCTCGTTGTAATATAAGGCATCCCCCCGATAATAAGACCTCCCCGATAATAAGGCATCCACCGATAATAAGGCATTTTTCATTTCTGAAAAATAAGACATCCCCTGAAAATAAGACCTAGCGCATCTTTGGGAGCAAAAATTAATATAAGACACTGTCTTATTTTCGGGGAAACAGGGTACATGACAGTCTTGCAGAGACAAAGAGGATGCACTTTTATATCACATTCATTACCCTCATAAGGCTACGCTGCACCATTTGAGTAAAGCAGGCATGTATGCGGTTGTCTTTTTTATTCTTTGGTTGGGCCCTGTCATAAATGAAGGGAGGCGGGGTAGCTCCCTTTTATGGACACCCAGCCAGCCAATAGCTATAAAATCCGTCTTAGTAGCTGTTCTCTAATTGCTCTACTTGTAAAGGGTTAAAAAATCTCACTGCTATGCATAGGGAAAAGGAAGTGAGTGGGCACCTGGCCAGAAGAGCCAATGGGAAGGCTAAAACTTTTTAAAATTGCAACAAAGCCTCCCCTTTTGTCTGTCTTTGTGGCTCTACCAGCTGGAGAGGGGACAGAGCAGCTATGCTGGAAGAAGCTTGCACCCAAGTATGAAAAATCCTCGGTATTATACTTAGAAACTACTCACTTAAAACCCCAGATATGTAAGTGGACCAGGAAATGTCTAAGAAGACACGATTAGCTTTATCTCTTTTTATTCCTTTTATTTCATTAGGGCGTGTGGATTCCTGTGTGCTAACCCCAGGTTCTTTTTGTTTTGCTTGTAACCTTTAAACTGGACCTCAGTCTTAATCCTTGAGTTGTTTTTTCTTTAAAATCTAGCAAATGCCTATGTGCCCAGATGTATTTTCTTTTCTTTTTTTTTATTAATAAAATTTACCTTTTTTAAGAACAGAATTGGATTTTTGCCTCTTAAGAGGTTTGTGCACATGTTGTTTAATTAGCTGGTGGCAACAGCTGATTTCCTTGGTTTTTCTTTCTCAGCTCTTCCCTGGGGAGGGGGTGAAAGAGCTTGAGGGTACCCCAGAGGAAGGCATTCCCAAGTGAGCCTTCCTGGTCTCTCAAAGGGGTTCTGCACTTGCGTGATGGCAGCATCTACCAATCCAAGGTCAGAGAAAAGCTGTAACCTTGGGAGTTTAATAAAAGCCTGAAGTGGTCAGTATTGATTTTTAGAATCCTTGCGGGGCCCCCTCCTTCTGCACTCGAAGTGCCAGAGTAGGGAAAGGTAGTGGAAAGAGGGGAAAGTGCAGCTCCTTTCCTTTAACTTAGCCCCAAGCTGACTGTTTCAACCATGTTAGTGGAGGAGGAGTGTGGTATTTACACTTGCTGTTCACAAGCAGATAACTTCACAGGCATCACAAAAGCTTGGTTGTTTCTCAGCTGAGTGATGAAATGAATAAGTTAATGGAGCACACACATATGGATTTACAAATATGACTCAAATACTTATGGGCCATTTCAACTGGCCCCTCCACTTCTGCACATGAAGGTAATCCAGACTGGACAGATCTGGGTTTGGGATGTGGAAGGTGAGGAGTGCTGGTTCAATGGCCCTCCCACAGGTACACCAACGGTGAGACTGGCTTGGGACAGGGTGAGCTCAAGAGCCTGGCTGTTCTCAGTGAAAGCATCCTCTCTGCAATGCAGTGTGGAGTCCTGTGGTGGACTTCACTGAATGAAGCCCTGCTTAGGAGACTTGGGATGGAGGGGCGGCATTGGTCAATTACAGACCATAGCATGGTAACGCCCTCAGACACCATGCTGCTTAGTGGCCTAAAGGGGCCTATATGTTGTTTTTTCTTTTTTTATATTGTTGTAACAGGTTAAAACATGGCTGGGTCCCATCTACACAGGCAAGAGCAAATGAAAAAGGGAGCCAGGTGTGCAAACATTCTGGAGTGAGTTAATTTGGAATGATCCTCCAGGAACATGGTACAGCTTGTTCTATAGTACAATCAGTAATGAGGCAGGGTGAATGTAACAATGGAACGGCTGACATTGGGTGACACTGGGTGACACCAGGTATTGTATAGTAGGTTATTGTTTTAGAGGGCCGAGAATGGGTTTGAGTGGGGCTTTGATGAGGTTCCACTTTGGCCCAACAAAATTCTGAGGGGGGATTCTAGTTTTCATTTTACTTCTAATATTTATACAGTCTGGAATAAATAGTGCTCCAGGTTATTGTCTGTCAGCTGTAATTGCCTGAAGCAATAATGCCCTGCAGTGCTCATTTGATGGGACTGTTATGAATATACTACCAACTACTCTTAGTTAAGAGACCTGCCCTGTAAGGTGCTGAACACTTGTAATGGGATTTGAGGGTGCTGAGCACTTAACGGGAGGAGGGAATGTGATCTTTTGGCTGTTGCATGACCTGTCAATCTTTTTCCTATTGACATATAGTTTTTAGGGAAGGAGCGCCATCATGTGGTCTGATGGCTTCTTTGGAATCTTTACTAGCCAGAGTGACCAACCATTTAGCCACTAGTCATTCTCCCTGATTTGCCTAAACAAAAGTGCTTGAAAGAGGAGCTATTTGTAATGTTTCCCAATCTGGTTAGTAATACATAATTGCATAGCTATCCATCCCTCTGTCCCCCTGAACACAGCGCACAGAGATTCATAAATGTATTGTCATTGGGGGCTATAGTCTATGGCAACCTGAAGACCAGATAAAAGTATTTTCAGTAAAAAATGTTGGCATTAATGGCTTTGCATTCAATACATAAATTTCATTGGGCTTTTCAAAATCATTAAGGATTTATTAAGCTACAAGAGTAGAGATGTGCTGTCTTAAAGAGTTAATACTGTTGGTTTCACCACACCTGGAATTATTGTGCATTGGCTGACTACCCGTGTCTTTTCTAGGTTACATAGGGTTTATATGATGGTGTTATTCCAGAATAGCTGTTGCACTTTAAAGTCACACCGTAACTTAATGCAATTTAACTTTCAAGCGTAGACAAGCCCTATTAGTAATAAAGCACTTATCACTGTTGTAACCACATTGTATTCCCTGCTTCTACATCTCCAGAATAGGGCAGCGGCCTCCATGGTCTCTCCTGTCCCTCTGTAGTGTGTGTTGACAACTTCAGTTGCTCTCCTCTTTCATGTCTTCAGACAGGAAAGAATCTCCCACCTTTTTCAGTGAGTGTCACTTGACTGCTGCTAAGGAATGTTGCACCTCTTGGGAATTCCAATAGGAGGGAATAATAACTCAATTTACAAAACCGTAGCCATTTGAGTTGGAAAAGACCTATCGGATCTTTTAGTCAAGATGATTGAGAATTCATTAGTCTGTGATGATCCTAAAATAGCTCATAGAACTTGTTTTGTCCTTGCAAGATTAAAACATTGGTTCTGTGTACACCTGATTTTTGGAAGCTTGCCATTTATGGTTTACACATAGCAATCATTCAGCCAGCACAAGAACAAATCACAGAAACAATCACAGTAGGATAATGGGAGGGGAAGGGATGCCTTTTAAGGGAAAGATTCCTTTAATGAAAATAATAAAGCGGCTCTCTAGAGGAATTGTGTTATAACCTGTCTCATATGACAAGTACTGTATATTCTCTTTTCATTCTGTTCCTTTTGCTCCCATTATTCATAATGGGGTTCTTCCCACTATGAGGCCAACTGATGAAAATTCCCCTCAGCCTGATCACTGAAAATGCAGCCTTCCGGCTCTTGTAGAGAACACACTATTAGTAAATTACATTTGTTGATGGCACAGTGGAGAGTGCTTTGTTCTCCATACAAAGCACAATGGTGATATCTGGGGCAGGCAGGGTGGGAATGTGGAGGAGAGATGGAAATTGAGAGAAAAGAGACCTGAGAGACGGGCACCAGAAAAGGAAAATTAACCACCCTTTGGAGGCAGCTGAGATTAGATATAAAATAGATCATAGAACTGCTGAGCTAGGTCAGAGTAGTGATGCAGCTAGTCAAGTATCCTGTATAATTCCTCCCCTAGAGATGCTGAACTTAATTCTGTTATGATCTTCATTACTTAGTGGCTCGACTATAGATACTATTTGAACCAAGTCCTGCATGTTTCTTTCAATGTACATATCTAAAATGTATGTCCTCTTAAACATCTATGTGGCTGCAGTCTGGAAAATGCCAGTGTTGTGTACTAGTACAGAGAAAGGGAAAGGAGTAAAAAGGGTGGGTGGTGAGAAGTAGAATATAAACAAAATGCAGAAGAGAGTGAAAAGGGAAAAGTGCAAAGGAACAAGGAAGAAAAACAAGTGAACAAAAAAGAAAAAAATACAGGCGGAAAAGAGGATCAAAAACATGAGAACAAAACCTGCATGAGGGTAAGGAGAGAATGCTTTTCTGCCCAGAAAAGTGATTTTACAAATGGCAGGGTGGGATCCCACCATTGTGTCTGATTTCCATATCAAAGGCACTAAAGGGGGGGGGGACACCTTTTTACTAACTGCCAGACCTGCAACCTCAATCTGGGAGCCAGGCTGGCTTGTTTCCTTTTTGCATACCATCACTAGTAAAAACAAGGAATGAAAAGCCCACTTGCCTCTTACACACACACACACACACACACACACACACACACACACACACACACACACACACACACACACAACCCCCCCAGTAAGTCAAAATATTGCCTAGTGAGTGGGCTGAAGAGCCATATAGACTCCATCTGAGAGCTCTCTTAGCTGGAAGATACCTTCTGTCTTCCCCACTCCTTGGCTGAGTGAGTTAAGGAGTGAATGCTACTGTAAACAGAAAGTTGCACAAGTTTGTATGGGTGGCGGGGAGAACACTGTAAATAAATTGCACAAGGGGTTTGACCAGAAGAGGGTCTCAGAGTTGTTTGTGGCTAGAAAAGAGACAGGAGTGGAATGATGTCCTGTCACGCTTGGTAAAGTTGTTATTCGTGTCATTTTATACCCTACGTAGCATACATTACTTTGAGTGGTTCATAGCATTTAGGGTGAGAAGAGACCATTATGATCATGCAGTTTAATCTCCTGCATAACACAGGTCACAGAACCTCACCAGTATTTTCTGCATCAACCCCATAGCTTCTGTTTGAGCTATGCATATCTTTTAGAAAGACACCCAGTCTTGATTTATTTCAGGTAGCAGAGTAGCAGCCGTGTTAGTCTGTATCCGCAAAAAGCACAGGAGTACTTGTGGCACCTTAGAGACTAACAAATTTATTAGAGCATAAGCTTTCGTGGGCTACAGCCCACTTCTTCGGATGCATAGAATGGAACATATATTGAGGAGATATATATACACATACAGAGAGCATGAAAAGGTGGGAGTTGTCTTACCAACTCTGAGAGGCCAATTAAGTAAGGGGGGGGGGGAAATTTTGAAGTGATAATCTAGATAGCCCAGTACACACAGTTTGATAAGAAGTTTTAGAATACTTACATGGGGAGATAGATTCAATGTTTGTAATGGCTCAGTCTTGATTTAAAGACTCTGGGAGATGGAGAATCCATAAGGTCTTTAGGTTGAAGCTGCTGCTTTCAGTAGACAAATGTTTTTTAAATGTCATTCCATCATCTCTAATAGAACAGTGCCTAAAGAGTAGGCAGGAAATCACTAAAAAGATGGGTGGAGATGTCTTTCCTTTATGACCCTGAATAAAAGGTTAATGTACATACAGCAAATTGCGGTTGTGTTCTCAGATAGCTAATTGGAATTGTAGACCAGCAAACAAAAAACACCATCTAAGGACTTGGAGTTACATTTGACAAGTTAGCAGCTGAGCTGAGGAGTTTGGGATTTTACCAGCAGCTGAGTGCAACAGTTTGTTGGTGGAGAGACAAGGTAGATGAGGTAATATCTTTTATTGTTTGGTGGTGACGTTTTCAGTAACGGCCTTAATAAAAAGATGCTTTTGGTGTCCCTGTACCAGACTCCAGTGAGACACTCAGTAGGAACAATAGAGGCATTCAAAGTGTAAAGAACTGGACCCACATTTCACTGTTCAGTATGCAGCAGCAAACCACAGAATACATTTCAACAGTTGATATCGGCAACAGGGAAAGCAACCTGCTCAGCCAAATCCCCTCTTTGCCTAGGGCATCAATAAGCCTGAGGCTCACCCTGCACAGGGGGCAAGGTTGCCAGATGGTAGGGGTAAGGGAAGTGGATTACAAATTACATTATTATGTGGAGCAAACCAGGGCATGCCATACAAAAGTGAGTTGGGTTGTGTGGGGTTACAGACCCCCAACTTTCCACCAAAAAACAAATGTCTGCAGAGGGGCTGAAATGCTCAGTAGCTGGTTTAGGCACATTTGTTCTTGGACAAGTCACCTGAGACAGTTTTATTATGAACCAATGACATTCTGTTGTCTGGTAATCCCAGACCCAGCACTAGGAGACTGTCAAGGCTGGATCCCCACTTTGAACTTTAGGGTACAAATGTAGGGGCCTGCATGAAAAACTTCTAAGCTTAACTACCAGTTTAGCTCTGGTTCGGCTGCCACCATTTCAATGGATTCCCTTCCTGGGAAGCCTTGAAAAACCTTCACCAAATCCCTGGTGAAAACAAATCCAAACCCCTTGGATCTTAAAACAAGGAGAAATTAACCATTCCCCCTCCTTCCTCCCACCAACTCCTGGTGAATCAAGTTCCAACCTCCCTGGGATCTACAACAGGGAGAAATTAACCATCCCCCCTCCTTCCTCCCACCAACTCCTGGTGAATCAAGATCCAAACCCCTTGGATCTTGAACAAGGAAAAAAAAATCAATCAGGTTCTTAAAAAGAAGGTTTTTAATTAAAGAAAAAGGTAAAAATCATCTCTGTAAAATCAGTATGGAAATTAACCTTACAGGGTAATCAAACTTAAAGAGCTCAGAGGACTCCCCTCTAGTCTCAGGTTCAAAGTACAGCAAACAAAGATAAACACTCTGGTAAAAGGTACATTTACAAGTTGAGAAAACAAAGGAAAACTAACACGCCTTGCCTGGCTATTTACTTACAAGTTTGAAATAGGAGAGACTTGTTTAGAAAGATGTGGAGAACCTGGATTGATGTCTGGTCCCTCTCAGTCCCAAGAATGAACACACTCCCAAAACAAAGAACACAAACAACAGCCTTCCCCCCCCCCAGATTTGAAAGTATCTTGTCCCCTTATTGGTCCTTTAGGTCAGATGCCAGCCAGGTTACCTGAGCTTCTTAACCCTTTACAGGGAAAAGGATTTTGGAGTCTCTGGCCAGGAGGGATTTTTATAGTACTGTACACAGGACAGCTATTACCCTTCCCTTTATAGTTATGACAGAGACTAATATAAATTCAGCCCTGGGATTTTGTTCTTTTGGTGGTTTTGTTTTAGTTTGGGAGAGGGAGTGTATTTTCTGACAGAATCCTGCCCTGAAGAGAATTTAAGGCAATTACGACTAGACCACTATCGCTAAGCCACTAGTCCTTCTCCACTACAACAGTTATATAAAAGGAGAAGCGACTGATATTAAGAGAAGGAACCCTCCCACTCGCTCCTCCCAACACAGTCTCCTCTGAGTCCCCAGAGTGCACTGTTTTGTTTGTCTGACTTTTAAAATGTAAGGGCCTCCGGGCAGGAACTCTCCTCACCTTAGTCTATTGTACAGTGCTGTGCACACTGTCACCACTGAACAAATTAATAACAGAACGATCCTTCCAAAATCCATCCTGATCCTTTTGTTTTTCCTCAAAAAATGTATCATGGATGAACCAAAGCCTCAAATCCAAACTTTTCTGTAGGTTTTACAATCAAGCTCTTATATTTCATGGCTCAGATGCATCTCTAGTCACGAGCAGACTGGGCTGGATACAAACTTGTAACCTATAGATTAAATGTTCCATGTCCTGTTACTGATCTCCTGAGCTGTCCACTCTGCAAGTTCAATATATACTCACACCATCTATTATTGGATAGAAGCCTCATTCCATTACATTTCTATCCTCTGACACCTCTTTGTGCAATTTTTTTCAAGAGTCTGAGATTAGCCTTCCAGCCCAGGTATCCAATTCACTGCACATTTGGTCTGATCCAAAACCCAGTGACTTCATGGGCTTCATGTTATTGTGGTAGATTTCAGACATGATCAATTGCAGTATTATAAGGAATATGACAGACAATAACCAACTAACTTTGGGGCCCCAAACTATACTTCTTGAGATATTCTGAGGGAAGGTGGTATATCTAAAATCCTGTCTTGCATTTGGAAAACTGTGCTGGTAATTATTACCTTGTTTAAACACAATTGGAGCTAGCACAGTTCTGCTCCCATTGTAAACAGGGACTCAGAGAGGTTTATTTTGATTGAACAAGAAGTAAGCCCCTGCAAAATCCAGTAGCTGTGCTGAGTGAATAGTCCTTTTTATCTTCTAAACTGTTACAGTTTGTCTTTATTCAGCACTGAACAACTGTTAAGAAGGCTCTCTCTCCCTTTGCTGGTGTAATAGCTGTCATTGCACCTCATTTTGTCACTGGGGTAGCCCTCTATAAGTAATGAATGCCGGTAAAAATCAGAACTGTGGCAAATAGACAATGGAAGTCATGGGACTCCATAATATGTGAGCAGAAATAGTTAACTTGCTTTTCGGAAAATGCACTAAGTCTTTATCATGTAGACCACATTTCTCAATAGCCACCCACACACTCCACATATCACGTTGCCATGATTTCTCGTTTTTCTCTACTACCCCTAGTCTCAGCCTCTTCTTGCTGCAACTTTCAGGTAACTGTGGCAACAAGCTTAACAATTTTCAGCCAACCGGGTTCATTCTCAAATCTGGGTCATGTCGTTCTCACTAAATGAAGCTATTGTACGACAAATGCTCGGACAAACTCAGCCCTTGGTGCCAAGTAGAAGCAACTCCATCCATTCGGTGGTGCCACACCTGCTTGTACGACAGCTGAGTTTGGCCCACTGTTTCAAAACTTGTGATTGTACCGGGCCAAAGAGTTAGGGTTCGGACAGAATTTAACCCCTGCCATGCCCTGGAGAAGAACCTTGCTGTAAGTATGATTAAAGTTTATGGTTGTTGATTTTAAGGTCTGCTTAGGAACAGTCTGACCATTTTTTAAAAGTTACTGCCATGGGGAAGCATCAGCTGAGAAAGGGGCCTTATCAGAGTGGTGCTGAGTGATATGAGTGAGACTAGAAGCCTCACACTTACTCCTTGTGGAGAGTGACTAGGTCTCTGAAATCCTAAAACTGTCTCTACGCAGGAAAAGGAATTATTGCCTCCTCAGAGCTCTCACTCCACTGGCCAGCTGGAGCTGAGATCATGACTGCTAAGTAGGGCCCTACCATATTCACGGCCACGAAAAATGCATCACAGACCGTAAAATCTGGTGGTCTCCCATGAAATCTGGTCTTTTGGGTGCGTTTACCCTATACTATAGATTTCACCAGGAAGACCAGCATTTCTCAAATTGGGTGTCCTGACTCAAAGGGGAGTTGCAGGGGGGTCACAGTATTGCCACTCTTACTTCTGTGCTGCCTTCAGAGCTGGGCAGGCAGAGAGTGGTGGCTGCTGACTGAGGGCCCAGCTCTTCAGGCAGCAGCGCAGAAGTAAGGGTGGCAATAACATACCAGGCCATCCTTACTTCAGTGCTGCTGCTGGTAGTGGCTCTGCCTTCAGAGCTGGGATCCCAGCCAGCAGCCACCGCTCTCCAGCTGCCCAGCTCTGAAGGCAGTGCCGCCGCCAGCAGCAGGGCAGAAGTAAGGGTACCACAACCCCCCTAGAATAACCTTATGACCCCCCCACAACTCTGTTTCAGTAAGGACTACTACGGTTACAACACTGTGAAACTGTAGATTTAAATCACTGAAATCATGAAATTTATGATTTTAAAAATCTTATGACCGTGAAATCGACCAAAATGGACCATGCATTTGTAGGGCTATAAACTGGGGACTTATCAGTTGGAAGTGATAGAGGAGGAGAAAGACTATGAGCTGCCTAAGTGATGAGGCTGTGAAAAAGGCTAATGTAGTCCTAGAATGCATCAGGCAAGGTATTTCCAGAAGAGACAGGGAAGTGTTTGTACCATTATAAAAGGCATCTGTAATTCTGTGTGCAATTCTGTTCTCCCATGTTTAAGAAAGATGTATTCAAACTGCAACAAGTGCAGAAAAGGACTACTAGGATGATCCAAGGAGTGGAAAACCTACCTTATAAGAACAGACTCAGAGGTTGGCTTGTTTAGCCTAACCTAACGAAGGCTGAGGGGAATATGATTGCTCTCTATAAATACATTCGAGAGAGAAATACCAGGGAGGGAGAGGAATTATTTAAATTAAGCACCAGAGTGGACACAAGAACAAATGGATATGAACTGACCATCAGCAAATTTAGACGAAGGTTTCCAACCATCAGAGGAGTGAAGTTCTGGAACAGCCTTCCCCAGAGAGCAGTGAGAGTAAAAAACCTAATTGGCTTCAAGACTGAGCTTGATAAGTTTATGGAGTGGATGGTATCACAAGACTGCTTACAATGGCATGTAGCTGATTTGTGATTGCTAGCAGCAAATATCTCCAAGGGCCAGTGATGGGACACTAGATGGGCAGGGCTCTGAGTTACTACAGAGAATTCTTTCCCAGGTGTGTGGCTGGTGGGTCTTGCCCACATGCTCAGGGTCTAACTGATCACCATGTTTGGGGTCAGGGAGGAATTTTTCCCCGGGTCACATTGGCAGAGACCCTGGGTTTTTTTTCCTCTGCAGCATGGGTCACGGGTCACTTGCAGGTAAATGGTGTATTCTAAACTAGTGTAAATGGTGTATTCTCTGTAACTTGGAAGTCTTTAAATCCTGATTTGAGGACTTCAGTAACTCAGACAGAGATTAGGGGTCTATTATAGGAGTGGGTGAGTGAGGCTCTGTGGCCTGCAATGTGCAGGAGGTTAGACTAGATGGTCATGATGGTCCCTTCTGACCTTACAGTCTGAGTCTATTGAAGCTACTCTCCATATCTGGAGGGCATTCCAATATCCACAATCCATGGACATGATTGGTGGCAGATGACACTGTCCCTAGGAAGATCTTCCACTACCCAGTGTGTAATGGAGCAGCAGGTGATGCTGCTGCCCCTATAAAATGCCACACATGCCCAAAGACCATACTGGACACAAAGAATGTAGGCCACCATCAAATAAACCTGCAACCAGTTACAACCTGTGGGGACACATGATTGGCCTTCTAGAAGTAATGAGGGGTTGACGGCATTCATAAGGGAAAGGAACTCTGAATTTAAATCTGCATCCATGTTCATCCCCCCTACTTATTGCAGTTTCTGCACCAGTATGGCACATGGCTTGCATGGATGAGAGATGGACTGGAACTGTACACGCCTTTCCTACTATAATCCAATCACAATGCAGGTGATTCAGCAATGCAAAGCTTCAAAGAAAAAAAAGTTTGCTGAATCCTCATACATTGACATTGACAGGAGACTCCACCATCAGTGTGATGTGACAGCAGGAAACAGGGAGCAGAGCCAGTACCAAGTGATCAGCCACATCTCTGGACTATGAGCTAGTGCTTCATGGATCACAGGCAAAGAACCACTGGCAGAAGGAGGAGAATGAGGACCAGCTCTCAGCCCACTTATTATCTAGTAGTAGGCAAATCTCAAAGTTTGGTTAAGTACCCAAAAGCTCAGAGACTTATCCAAACCTCTATGATACTAACCCTGAGTCTGAGATACCACATGAACAGATTGTCTCACAAGCTTTTTAGTACTTTTAGTGCTTTCACTGGGACCAAAAATACATTGTAAGCAGCTATTTCCCCCCAACATTTCAGATGATTCACATCCAACTTTAGCTGATACTGCAAATTGTGGGGTTGCGGGGAGAGGAGGTAACTACATGTATTTGAATCTCAAAGGTTCACATTAAGTTCACTTGAATTTTGGGTGAAGATCTAGGTTGGTCTTGCCTTTTCTGCATCCGTTTGCCTCTCACGATTAATATCCTGGGTTATTTCCCTGCGTATGGGATGGGCTCCTCAGCAGAAGCCTTCGTGCAGAGATAGATGGTATGAAGGAAAACCTTGGTTTGTAATCCTACAAACCCTGCCCATAAAACTGGAAAGCAATCCTGACTGGGGTATTAATAATATACCTACAAAACAAAAGAAGAAGAATGATTTTTTTTTCGTGCCTTTTTGTGCCAGGGGTTAAGAAGAATACTTAACAGCTTTATAGAGACTAAGCATAACACACCTTGTATGCCTGAGTTAACCCACAGAAAGTGACAACAGATTTTTGTCCCTGCCTAGCCTTTTGGTCCAACAATCATGGCAGAGAGAAGCTTTTATTCCTCCCTTCTGTCGGGCTGTGTTAGGGACACAAAAGAAGGTAGAGACCTCATTACAGAGGGTAACATTTTCAAAAGCACCTAGGTGACTTAGGCTCTTAAGTCTTCTTTTTAGAACATGACTCAGGCACTTAAGAGCCTGTGTCTCATTGAAAGTCCTTGAGATTTAGGTTTCTAAATGCTGAAGTCATTTTCAAAAAAGAAGACTTAGGGTATGTCTACACTACAAAATTTATGTTGACCTAAGTTATGGCCATATACCGCCACCGCAGTAATTAAATTGCCTTTGCATGTCCACACTGCACTCCTTGTGTCTGCTGTGTGTGTCCTCACCAGGAGGGCTTGCACCAATTAAACTGTCAGTGTGGAGCACTGTGGGACAGCTTCAGAAAGCCAGCAAGAGGTGACATAAGCAACATAGTGTCTACACTAGCACTGCATTGACCTAACTACATCAACCTAAGCACTACGCCTCTCACAGAGGTGGAGTTATTAAGGTCTGGTCTACACTTGGGGGGAGGGAGGGATCGGTTAAAGTTACGCAACTTCAGCTACGTGAATAACATAGCTGAAGTCGACGTACTTAGATCTACTCACAGCGGTGTCTTCACTGCGGTAAGTCGACTGCTGATGCTCCCCCGTCAACTCCGCCTGTGACTCTCGCTCTGGTGGAGTACCAGAGTTAACGGGAGAGCGCTTGGAAGTCGATTTATTGCGTCTATACTAGATGCGATAAATCGACCCCTCCTGGATCAATTGCTGCCCGTCGATCCAGCAGGTAATGTAGACAAGCCCTAAGTCGGTGTAGCGGACGAGTTACATCAGCGGGAGCAACATTTTAATGTAGACATTTACACAGTTAGGTCAATGTAAACTGCCTTGTGTTGACCTAACTCTGTAGTGTAGACCAGGGCTTAGGCTCCTAAGTCACTTAAGCATGTTAGAAAAATATCACTAGTGTCTTCTCACTTGCTCCAGAACTGACAAAGATCTACGATACAGTCAAGCTACTGCATAACTGAACGCCATGAACAAAGTGGTTTTTGTTGTTGTTTATCTGAGCTGAATTAGAGACACGGGAACTACTAACAGCAAAATTCAAAATACTTGAAATTTGAGCATATGCCCCTTTTTGTTGCATACTTAATATTAGTCCAGATTTTCTAAAGTTTCCATACTAATATAGAACCATTTTTGAGTGAAATTGTTTTCACTGCAAAGACATGGAAAATCTCATGATTTTTCATGTTTATGCAGCTAAATTATTATTTTTTACAAAATGTGAAAATGTATAATGTCAGTGTCAGGAAAAATGGTGAAACTAAATTGTGGATAATTATCCACAAATATTTCCTTAGTATCATGCAGTGGTAATTAGATTATTATTAGTTCTTATTAATAGCTAGATCTTATAACCTCTTTTTAGGCCAGCCATTAGAGGGCAACAGTCCATATGTAAAACAGTACATCCCACACTCCTCCCTATTCAAATAGGCCTACATTTTTATTATTTTATTTTCTTGCTTAGAGCAGGAGTATCATGTGTCCAAATCCATAATAACAGGTATATAATCTCAGCATGCTGTCTACCCCTGTGCTTACATGATCACAATTTGAAAGGCATTCGGGAATCCTATACAGGGTGAGTCAAATTTATCCCTAGTGTAATTAGACTGATGTCAACAAGCGTTACACAACATTGAATTTGGTTTTGCCTTTTGGATGGAAGCTGGTTTTGTGTTTTGGATTTGGTTCTATTTTTATATTTCGCTTTTAGAACACCCTCTGAAAGTAAGTTTAATTTGTCAAAAACTATATGAGCAATATTTTAATGTTACCAATTCTTCCAGGTTTAGGGGAGCTGTTTAAGCCTTTGTTGTACATTGGCCAGTACTCTGTTGCCCAAGGCAGGGGCACAACCAGAATTTTCCTAAGGAAGGGGCCCAGGGAGAGGACCCCTCTCTAGTAAGGCACCTGTCCCCGGGCAAAAAAGATGGTGGGGCACAGGGCACCTGGCAGGCTTGGCTCAGCTTGGCAGATGGCTCAGAGAGGGCAGATCCAGACTCAGTTCCCCATCTATAAAGTGGAGATAATAATACTGCCTTTCTCCCTGTCTGTGTCTGTCTTGTCTATTTAGGTTGTAAGCTGTTTGTGGGAGACACTGTCTCTTGCTATGTATATGTACAGGACTAGCAGAATGGGGGCCTGATCTTTGGTGAGACCTTTAGGCTTGACTGTAATATTAATAATTCTTAAATAGATTAACCAATCATCATCAAGAAGAATAATCACATTAATTAGTTTTATGAAAATCGAAACTATTGTAGCTTTACCTCGAATCTTTGCCGTTTGCCATGCAAACAAACTAAAGGTACATCTTGCATGTAAAAAACTGCCATTTTGTTATAAAAAAACTGTTTTTGGTTTTTGCTGCAGAAATTGGGGAAATTTCACATCAGGGGCATATACATAAAATTCCAATTTATGTCAGAAAGAAATGAATGGCGGAGGCAAATGTTGGCCCAAAACTGAATTAGTGGATTCTAACTTTTGTATATCTAATCTATCTGAGGTGTCTATAATAAGTCTGGCTTTTTGGTACCAAATTTAAGCACTATAAAAGTGGATAATTTGACCGTTTTATCTTTCTCCACATAAAGCTACTACTATGAGTCCAATTCAAAGTCTAATACTGAAGCACTGGGCAAGCAGGAAAACAATGAATTACAGGCTGGGTTTTTTAATGTTGTTTTCTTTTAAACTAAAGGGGCCAAATTCATTTCTAATGTAACTTCACTGAAGTAAATCAAGTTACCTTGGGGTCAAAGGTGGTCCAAAGTTTTTAACAGGCTGCCAAGGATACCCCATATTGGACCAGATTATGCTGTGTAACACTCATGCAACTTTAATGCAATTGTGTACTTGTCATTAAGAACAGAATTTGGCCATTATCTTATGAGAGGCCTTATCACCAGGAGAATTATCTTGCAAATGCTTATTCATATTTGTTGTCTTTAATCACCATTGGGCATTTCTGGGAATACTCATGTGAATAAAGGTTTGCAGGATTTGACACTCAAATAGTTAAACCCACTCTCAGAAGCAAAAACTGACCAGTTGAAAGGCAACAATAAGGAATTATGCAGCTAGATGATTTGTGAGTTCTCCTGCAAATATTGTCTGTACCCAGATGGGTCTCGTCATGTGAGTGGTTATAGAAGCTAGCAGTCCATTATAGCTATAATCATATAATGAGTAGCAATGAACCAGCAGCTTTTCTGCTCAAGTTAATTGTTTTATGGTAAGTATGAGTGAGGGTGGGCAAACCTGTGTGTTGTGCTGGCAAAGTTATGATTTGTGTGTGAGGAGGTGGGGGGAGGGGCTGTGTTGTACTGGTTGGGGGATTTTTTTTGTTTTTTGCAGGAGATAAATGATGGGTCTGTTCTGTGTGAGGACTGTGTGTGTTGGGGTTATCATGTGAGCTGGTTGTGTTGTATAGGCGGTTGTGTTGATTTGTGTCTAGGGATGGGCTGTGCTGGAAGATTTGTATTGATTTACTCCAGTGGCAGTTAGGCCAAATAATCCACCATCAGTACAGTCTCCTTATACAACCGATGAAACCGATGCATGCAAATTAGCCACAGAGTAAGGATGCTGCTTAGTTGATTTACCTGTGATATCACAATGGTTTAGGACTCTTGGCATGGCATAGATAGATAGATAGATAGATAGATAGATAGATAGATAAGTGCTTTACTGTAGCTGTACACCATCCCGGGTGTAATTTGTAAAGTCAGAAAGGCTGAGAATTTAGAAATTGCACAGTAACAGACCATGAAATTTAGTGATGGTTCAATCTGATGATATTCTGAACTAAAAGAGCTCTCAACCATTCTCGTAGCTGTTTCCCTCACTTTTTACACTGACTCAACAGACATTATAGACTTCAGAGGGACACACACTGAGTGATGTTCCTGGAATCTTATCATATAGAATATATTCAAAACATGTGACTGGGCAACAAAACAGCACATGAAATTCAATGTTGATAAATGTGAAGTAATGCACATTAGAAAATATAATCCCAACTATGCATACAAACTGATGGGGTCTAAATTAGCTGTTACTGTTCAATAAAGAGATCTTGGGGGTCAGAAAATATCTGCTCAATGTGCAGCAGCAGTCATAAAAGCTCACAATGTTAGGAACCATTAAGAAAGGGATAGATAATAAGACAGAAAATATCATAATGCTACTATATAAATCCATGGTATGCCCACAATCTGAATACTACATGCAGTTCTGGTCACCCCATCTCAAAAAAGATATTAGAATTGGAAAAAGTACAGAGAAGGGCAACAATGAGTAGGACTATGGCACAGTTTCCATTTGAGGAGAGATTAAAAAGACAGATTGTTCATTTTAGAAAAGAGATGACTAAAGGGGGATATGATAAGAAGTCTTGTGGCACCTTAGAGACTAACAAATTTATTAGAGCATAAGCTTTCGTGGACTACAGCCCACTTCTTCGGATGCATAGATATGATAAGAAGTCTCTAAATCATGATTGGTGTGGAGAAAGTGACTAAGGAAGTGTTATTTACTCCTTCACATAACACAAGAACCAGGGGTCACAATAGGTGCTGGAACTAGGGGTGCTGCTGCACCCCCTGGCTTGAAGTGGTTTCCATCATATACAGGGTTTACAGTTTGATTCAAAGGCTCTCAGCACCCCCACTATAAAAATTGTTCTAGCACCTAGGGTGACCAGATAGCAAGTGTGAAAAATTGGGACAGGGGGTGGTGGGTAATAAGAGCCCATATAAAAAAAAGCCCCAAATATCGTGACTGTCCCTATAAAATTGGGACATTTGGTCACCCTACTAGCACCCCGGGGGGGGGGGGGGGAGGTGTCACCCAATGAAATTAATAGACAGCAGGTTTAAAACAAACATAAGGAAGTACTTTTTCACACAACACACAGTCAACTGGTGGAACTCATTGCCAGGGAAGTTGTGAAGGCCAAAAATATAACTGGGTTCAAAACAGAATTGGATAAATTCCTGGAGGATAGGTCCATCAATGGCTATTAGCCAAGATGGCCAGGGACGCAACCCTATGCTCTGGGTGTCCCTAAACTTCTGACTGTCAGAAGCTAGGACTGGATGATAGGAAGGATCACCTGATTAAGTGCCCTGTTCTGCTCATTCCCTCTGAAGTATCTGGCACAAGCCACTGTTGGTCCACCAAATACTAGGCTAGATGGACCATTGGTGTGACCCAGTGTGGCCGTTCTTCTGTTCTTATAGATCATTTTCATTGAAGATGGTTTTAGCTCATGAATGCAATCCTGTATAATGTGATGTGCTTTTGCCTTAATTTGCTAGGAAATTGATTGTTGCATTGAATTGTAAGCAATGACAAGATGTATGTATGTACATTTACTTAATTTTGGTAATATTTAAATATTGCTGTAGGAAGTTTAGATGAATTCGGAGTATTTCTCTGCAGATACTTTAATATCAATATAGTAGTATTTTATAAGGAATTCTTTATTCACAATTTAACTGAGGTTGCATTTGAGAGGATTACCAGAGGAGGTGGCATGAGCTGTTACTCCATTTATGACAGTCTGGGGCATGCCTACATTTGTACAGAAATCCCTCTCTCTGGGACTGATTGGCAGTGGGGACAGAGCGCGCTGTTGCAGATGACTGAATGCTGTTAACAAGAAATTACGCAAACTAACACACTGGCAGGCGCCTGGCCCGCTGGCACTGCAAGGCTGCCCCAGACCTGGGGATGCCCAAGCCGCCCCCCAGCCTGGCGCTCCTGAGGACCGTAGGCGAGCCGGGCGTGGGAGCACGAGGGCGGGAAGGAAGCCGAGCGTAGCGACTGCGGTGGGGTCAGGGATCAGGAAAGGGGCGGAGCCACGGCCGGCAGGGGGCGTGGGCACTAGGAAGGCTGAGGCAGAGGGACCAGGAGTTGCGTATGCGAAGGGGGCGTGGCGAGGAGGGAAGGGGCTGTGCTCGGGAAGCGGGGAGAGGGCGGGGCTAGTCCCGGGGCGGGGCGCAGTTGGGGCAGAGGGTGGGGATAAAGGGAGAAGTCAGGGGGAGGGGCGGGGCCTTTCTCCCGGAGGGGGCGGGGCTCCCGGCCGGACTCCAATGGTTGGATTAAAGTCCCGGCAGCCGCGGCTCTCTTTACGTTTGTGGTCTCGTGACTTCCGGTGGGGTTTTAGCCGGGGGGGGGGTCAGTGGTGCGCGGGCTCGAGGGGGAGGGGACAGCGCGGGGCGGGCGGGACGAGGGGCCTGAGGCGGCGGCGAGATGGAGAAGCTGCGCCGGGTGCTGAGCGGGCACGAGGACGAGGAGCAGGGGCTGACCACGCAGGTACCTCCCAGGGGTTCTCCCCCGTGCTCGCCGGGTGCCTGAGCGCTGCCCCGGGGCGATAATCGGTTTCTCCGATGTAGCAGCGACACCTGTTGGTATCTGTGTCGCTTGTTTCGATGGGGTTGGTAGTTAGGAATCAGCCGCCTCCCGGCGCCGTCTCTGCTGAGCGGCCTGTGGAACTCACCGCCACAGGACAGCGCCTGGAAGCCGGGCGGGCTGGCTCAGGGGTCACCCGCGCCTGTGACACGGGAGCTGCTCTGCCCAGCAGACAGGGCCCACCCCGGCCAGTATCCCATGGTTCAGAACCCGAGCAAGAAATTCCACTGGGGAACGTGCTTCAGTCACTCAGTTTGATTAGTTTGTATCCTGAAGCCTGAGGGTTTAGAGTCCTCTAAGGTGTAACGTTATTTTATGCATGTCTCTTAGTTTTCCTCTTTCTAGTTTTCTTTGTAAACTAGTCTCATTTTTTTAATTCTCTTTGTACAACAATCTCCCCTTCAGTAATTTTCACCATCGATCTGAATCCCTTTTGCTTTTGCTAGTTCTCTACTGGGTGTGTTATCTGAGCGATATCACGTTATTTGAGTTGAAGGCATACCACAAATGTATATTTTTGTCATTCTAACTTCAGTATTTTGTGTTCTGTTTATTTTGTTGATTGTCCCAGCATACTGAGCAGAGGTTTTCATGGTACTGGTCACAATGATGCCCCCGTTTCTTTCCTGTTAATCTAGTAGTCAGCTAATTTAGAACTCAGCAATGTGTATGAGTAGTTGAAATTATTCCTTTCAATGTGCATTACGTTGCATTAGACAGCACTGAATTTCATCTGTTTTATTCTCTTGCCCATTCAGCTATCTTTGATAGATTGCTCTGAAATTTCTCACATAGGATTTTAAAAAAAAATTAATATCCCTTATGATTCAGTGTTTAAACCAAGCAGAGATTACTGGGGGCTAGTCAGAAATTTACCCTAGGAAGAGGTTCTTCTGTAAATTGTCCACTATAGGGTTGTGCCTTCCTGGGAAGCATTTGGTATTTGCCACTGTCTGAGGTGGGATAGCGGACTGCATGAACCATTGGTCTGAAATGGTGGGGTTTTTTTTTGTTTGTTTGTTTGTTTTTGTTTTTTAACTTAAATTCCTGGGAGTGGGGGAAGTATATACACCTGAGACCGTAAGTACAAGAGACTTCGTCTGCCATCCTGTGGCAACTTTTATGTGGGTTGGAAATATTGTATAGATACTCACATAATTCTGCCCTACTGGACAATGTAGCATTCATTATAGGGGGGTGATCATAAGATGAGTGTCCGAGCATTTAATTAATTATGTCATAATTGTTGACATCTCTCTCCACAGAGTCAATCCGGGAGCTAGAAATGCATCACTCCTAAATATCTGACACTAAACTACAGTATAAGTGACTTGACTGTATTTTATTAGTGTAGTTTATAATATCACTTTCTTACATTTGTAATAAAGCTTTAAACCAACCTTGCAAAATTCTATTTGCCCAGTTTGCTGGGATAAATAACATTTCTTTATGGGAGATTTAAATGTAGTTTTCTTGTTAATATGGTAGAAGTAGGTGAGGGCTTGGCTACACTGGGACTTTACAGCACTGCAACTTTCTCACTCAGGGGTGTGAAAAAACATCCCCTGACCGCAGCAAGTTTCAGTGCTGTAAAGCACCAGTATAGACGGTGCACTAGAGCTGGGAGCTACGCCCCTTGTGGAGGTGGGGTTTTATTAGAGCATGCTCTCCCAGCGCTGTGCCGCCACTACACAAGCCACGGTAAAGTGCTGCCAGTGTAGACTAGCCCTCAGTCCCCTAGTGCCACCCCTTCCCCACACCTGCATCTGGCTGGTACAGCCATCAGCCACTATATAGTGGAATAGTCCTATCTGAAAAGATGCTGTTTGTGTCTACACTTTGAAATTGCATTCCTGGCAACTATATCAGGACAGGAGCATTGATGTTTTGGCCATGGATGGTTATATGGTGCTCATACTTGGAGTATTGTACCCTGTAGTGTATGTGCATTTGAATGTGTTGTCATACCAAATCTTCGGACTTGTTTGCAGTGGCCTTTTTCTTAATTTATGTTGTTACACTACCACTGTTCTCCTCTACTGGTAGGATCATTAGCATAGATAAGTTGCAGACACTTTATCACCCTGTTTTTCTAGGCCTGTTTGAGCAGGTTAGGTAAGGTGGTGTAAACAGTGGTGATCTGTTACCACCACCAGTGAAGCTGCACCAATGTGGCCTCCTTTGAGAACTTGGATTCTTTTAAACAGGCCCACGAGAGAACTATTGCTAGTGTAGATACCGTTCACTTTTTGCTTCAGAAAGCATGCATTTGCAAAGCTATTCTCATCTTGGCATTATGCTGTCATGTTGTGGTTATGGTTGGCCCAAAACTCGGGCTCTGCAACAAAACTTGTATACTTTGTCCATGCTACACTTAAACCAGCTGAAGCTAAATTCTGTTCAGACATACCTTTGGTGACTCCTGTATCAGGTATTGAATAGCTTTTAAAATTGTAGTATGGATTCACATGATGTTAACAAACCATAAGTTGTTGCATCCCTTCATAGTGTAGAAAGGGCCTTAGCCTGATAGGCATATTCAGAAAGCCTTCCTTTAAAAACAATAAAATAAGATTGTGTTTTTTCTAGGCTATACTCAGTCGGTGTAGTAGATTCAAATCTATTCTCATGTTCTAGGCTATGCCTTCTCAGAACATTGGCGGTCAATGTGGAAGTAAAAATCTAACCAGTAAAGTAAAAACACCAAAACATTTAGATCTTTGGGTTCCATTTACCAAAGTGTTAAAAATCACAACAGCTGATATTGACTGTTCTTAAAAGTTTTCCCTCTTTTATATCCCACTACAAAAAAGGCATTAAATGATAGCATGCCTAATACTGTTTGAAATATAGGGATATGGGAGAAAAATAAGAGACCTGCATTAATGTAATTGAAATATGTTGTACTAGGTAAGCTTTTTGAGGTAGCATATGACTGAGAAATATTTAGCTGAAAACTGGTTTCTCTTAAGGATAGCTGGTAGTTATGCAATAGATATCATATGTCTTGTTAATTTTATGTATTTCTCATCTGTCCTGTTAACTCTCAATTTGGCAAGTAGGGCTATTTTCAATTGAATAATAAATCTGATGTTTTACAGTAACTGTCTGCAAAAACTAAGTAGAAGAAATTGAGAGAATTCTCTTTATCAAACAAAAGATCAACCCAGGCTTTCTAAACACTCAAAATACTAAATTACACTGTCCTGCTGCAATATTCTGGCGGTACCAGGGGTGCATTTATTTAGTACTAACTGCATGATTTTCCAAATAAAATGAAGAATGTGTAGACAAATGTATTGCAAGTTAGTGGTGCATTTAGGATAGCACTATGTCAGCACACCATTCAGAATACTTGTCCGTTTTACTTTCATTTTGACATAAACTAGTGTGGGGGAAGGGTAGGGCAGAGAGAGAATATATTGAAATAGTTCTTTGTTTGTCTTTACCAAGAGAGGAAACTGAATATACAGGGAGGCTCTTAAAAAAAAATTCCCTGAGTGCATTTAAAAGTTTGTTCATATGATCTTTAAGCAATAGTTTATGGTTTACCCAGGTTGATGATCAAGCTAACATTAACTCCCAGGAACAAAAACTCCATCCGTTTCCAGTACCCTTTTCCTTTTCCTTATTGAATGTAGTATTTGCCTTCCTTTATTCTGCATTTTAATGTTTTTTTAATAGTGAAAAGTAAATGAGACTTCTAAAAAAGTTTCAATCCTACTCTAATACAGTGTTTAAAAGCACAGGTGAAAAAACTTATTGAAGAAAGGTTAGCATGCTTCTTTATAAGCCTTACAACAGTGTTACCTGTGACTATAACAGTGATGTAAAAGGGCCATTTTAAGAGTGAGAAAGGAATAAAAAATGCTCTGTGTGCGCTACATGGCTGA
The DNA here is from genome assembly GCF_011386835.1 of Chrysemys picta bellii. NCBI lineage: Eukaryota > Metazoa > Chordata > Testudines > Emydidae > Chrysemys > Chrysemys picta. Next base: position 125,369,007 of record NC_088793.1, on the reverse strand, counting down.
GTTAATGTTGCAGCAGAGACCTTACACTTTGAATTTCATGATTGTCTAAAGTGTAAATTTCATATTAAAGTTGCATTCAATCTTTAAGGTAGAGAAGTTTGGGGGCTACTGGATTCTGGCCCCTTTTCTGACAGAGTGTTTATTGTGTCTTCTAAAACAGCTGGAATGCCTTTCTTCGAGTTTCCAAAATTAAATCAATCACCTGTGTGCTGAAACTTACTTTTTGGGCTAAAGCTTCCCAGACATATCTGCAAACTGTCAGCTTTACCGAAAACATGATTTAGTGAATGGAAATAGTGAAATAATGACAGATGTTTCTACCAAATCTTATGAAAACTCCTTTTAAAGCTAGATCTTGCAGAGTGCTGATCACTTTCTGGGAGCTGAGGTTGCTCAATGTCTTGCAGGAATCGGGACTTTTGTGTACATATTGTTATCTTTGCTATTCAGAAAATATTTAGTTATTGTAGCTAACTACCAGTATCTTCCTTCAAATGCTCTTTACAGAGCCACCATAAAATGTATATACCCATTCAGATATCTCCTGTAGTTCCTTTACTCTGTTTTACTAACCTCTGCTCATTGTTAATTTTGGAACTTGTTTGAAATGCATCTAATTCAGACTTAAATTTAGTTAGCCCTTTTGAGAGGTGGGGTGAAAAATAGGTAGATGGGTCATTGCCACAAAAATGTCTGGAGATGTGATTCAGGGCACTGAGAGGACACACCCTTTAAAAAATAACTTAAAAATTTTCATTACATTTACAATAGCCTGATCTTGTCCTAATGTGTTTAATTAGTGCAGAAACTAGCCTGGTTATTCTTGTTTTAATTTACATAGTGACTTCTGTAATAACATATCTTGTTTTGGTTGTTGATATTAACAAGGATGTTAGCAGAGCTCTAGGAATAAATAGTTCAGCTGCTTCTGCTGACCCAGTAGAGGGGTATGCAACATTTATTGGTTCTACACAATTAAACAAATCCCCAAACAATACCTATTTTCATATGAACTCTTAAATTGTAATTATCCATTTAGAACTGGAAGAATTTTCTCAAATATAAACTCATATTTTGAAGATTGAAACATTGAGAATCACTTCCTAGTCCTTTTTTAAAAAGTCCCTCCATTGCTGAGAATCTCTGCCCTAAAAGATCAGACCAGTTTTGTCAAGGCAATAGATAAATTGGTAGCCTCTAAACTTTTATTTATTTTTTTCATTAAAGACTTCAGTAAAATTAAGTTAAAACTTCCTCTTAAACTAAACTCCCACTTCCTGAAGAAAATGGGAACTATACAGTTAAAACTAAGGTGACAAAAGAAGTCATGAAACGAATTCCATCTTTAAAAAATTGAGTTATGGGAACAATGTAACTAATTTTAAATAAGTAATTTTATTGCTAAGTATAAATATTCAATTTAATCTAGTGTGAAATACATAAGATATCTCACTGTCACAAACAGATGTATTGTATTAAATAAATTTTTGCTTTTTGTACTGGAATTCAACAGGTCAGGTTTAAATAACTGCCAAACAACTTGCTTTGTTGAATAGTCCCTACTCCAAAGGGGGAAAATATTCCTTTTTGAACCAATCTGCTCACTTCCTGGCTGACTTAGCTTAGTAAGGGTAGATGTGGTATTTTACCTTTCCGAGCACCTCCCAATATACATACCATCTGGGATATTTATTACTGACATACATATGTGTTTATTAAAGTTAGTTTGTTCTAATGAACTTCTCAGATCAGGATGTGGCTTCCTGGCAAAAGGTAGGCTGATGATCCCTAGCCTGTAATATTAATCATGTTGCCTTAATGTTTTGGTAACCTGAAGCTGTAAAAAGTACATTACCTAGTGGGGATTGGGATGTTCCCAGAGGCCCCTTTATTTGGGCAGTTCTTGATCAGAGCAATGTTGTGTGCTAAATGTAACATGTAATGGTAGGGACAGCATGTTCCATCAAAGGCTTAACTAAGTTATCATTAAGTGATAGTTTAAGTGGAAGGTTTTTTAAGGTATCTACGTAATGCTGAAGTGGGAAAGGAACTGTTTGAACTGGGGCTGTTAGGGCTCCTGCACAATAACATTTTGTGGGGATTACAAATCGGAGAATAATAGTACTTCTGTGTGGTTCTGGTCACCACAGTCTAGGAAGGCTTTTATTAAGGATGTTGTTAAATGCTAAATGGCATTTAAATATTAAGGCTCTTCAGAAACATTATTCCCTCTTTTGGATCCATATGCTTTTATTTTTTCCTTCCCTTTTCATTCTTCAGTGTTACTTATGGCTGTGAACAGTGTAGTTGTAGCCCTGTTGGTCCCAGGATGTTCCGGAGACAAGGTAGGTAAGGTAATAGCTTTTCTTGGACCAACTTCTGTTGGTGAGAGAGACGGTCTTTTGACAAAGCTTGTCTCTCTGTCCAACAAAAATTGGTCCAAGAAAAGCTATTGCCTCCCCCACCTTGTCTCTCTTATGGCCGTGAAAGCAGTTTAATTAAAAGCCCCTATATTTTTACTGAGTTTGTGAAAAATATTATTTTTGGGGCTGGCATTTTTCATGCTTGCTCTGAACACTTACATTATTTTTTATTTTTTTTTAAAGCTTTGAAGGAATCTGTTTAACACTAGCCCATATACCAACTAATCAGCTGTTTATACAAATGCAAAGAAAACATTTGTAGGGTTAATCTAAAAAGTCTTTCTTTTTTAAAACTTCAAATCCGGGACTGAATTCTGATTGACAGTTGAAGTCTTTCATACATTGGAAGAAATCACTTTTAGAAATAAGGAAGTTATAGAAGTGACTGAAAGCAGCATGCTGCACCCATAGATGGTATGGGCAGGGCCGGCGCAACCCCTTAGGCGACCTAGGCGGTTTCCTAGGGCACTACAATTTGGGGGGCAGCGACCGCGGCGGTATTTCGGCGACAGGACCTTCCACCACCTCTGTGGGGGGCGGTATTTCGGGGCGGGATCTTCCGCCGCCTAGGGCGGCAGAAAAGCTAGCGGCGCTCCTGGGTATGGGACTGACTGCTAGATGTTTAACGCAGCCCTGGAGCATAGTGGTGTAGAGAGAAATGTGCTAGTGTAGGGTACCATGCACTCAACATGCTTTGAGGAGAATGTATATGCATGAATCATAAATATCAAGCCCTAAATCTCTAGAGGCTTTCCACATAAAAGAATAAATAGAGTTCTAAGATCTCAATTACTAATTACTTAATTTGAGACGTCAAATTAAGTTTTAATTTAACAAGTCTCAGCTGTAGTATTCTTCCTACGCTTCTGAACATTCTTGTTAGTGATAGCCTTGTCAAAGTGTGAAATGCACAGCTTTGTATAAATTGCGATGATTTAGTCAAAAGGTATAATTTACTGAAAGATATTTGGAAGCAGCAAGACAAGGCAAATGGAATCAGACAGCTCAGCTTAGTAATGTAAGAACTGATGTACCAGTTCAGTGACCCATTAAATCATAGACTCATAGGACTGGAAAGGACCTCGAGAGGTCAATTAGTCCAGTCCCCTGCACTCATGGGAGGATTAAGTAATATCTAGCCAATCCCTGACAGGTGTTTGTCTAACCTGCTCTTAAAAATCTCCAATGATGGAGATTCCCCAACCTTTCTAGGCAACTTATTCCAGTGCTTAACCACCCTGACAGTTGGGAAGTTTTTCCTAATGTCCAACATAAACCTCCCTTGCTACAAGCCCATTGCTTCTTGTCCTATCCTCAGAGGTTAAGAAAAATAATTTTTCTCCCTCTTCCTTGTAACAACCTTTTATGTACTTGAGGACTGTTATGTCCCCCCTTAGTCTTCTCTTTTCCAGACTAAACAAACCCAGTTTTTTCTATCTTCCCTCATGGGTTGTTTTCTAGACCTTTAATTTTTGTCACTCTTCTCTGGGTTCTTTCCAATTTGTCCACATCCTTCCTGAAATGTGGTGCCCAGAACTAGACACAGTACTCCAATTGAGGCCTAATCAGCACGGAGTAGAGCGGAAGAATTACTTCTCGCGTCTTGCTTACAACACTCCTGCTTAATACATCCCAGAAGGATGTTCGCTCTTTTTTTTTTTTTTTTTTTTTTTTTTTTTTTTTTGCAACAGTGTTAACTGTTGACTCATATATTTTGTGGTCCACTATGACCCCCAGATTCCTTTCCGCAGTACTCCTTCCTATGCAGTCATTTCCCATTTTGTATGTGTGCAACTGATTGATTGTTCCTTCCTAAATGGAGTACTTTGCATTTGTCCCTATTGAATGTCATCCTATTTACTTCAGACCATTTCTCCAGTTTGTCCAGATCACTTTGAATTTTAATCCTATCCTTTAAGGCACTTGCAACCCCTCCCAGCTTGGTATTGTCTGCAAACTTTGTAAGTGTACTCTCTATGCCATTATCGAAATCATTGATGAAGATATTGAACAGAACTGGACCCAGAACTGATCCCTGTGGGACCCCACTCATGTTCTTCCAGCATGACTCTGAACCACTGATAACTACTCTCTGGGAATCGTTTTCCAACCAGTTTTGCACTCACCTGATAGTAGCTCCATCTAGGTTGCGTTTCCCTAGTTTGTTTATGAGAAGGGCTTGGAAGACAGTATCAAAAGCTTTACTAAACTCAAGGTATACCAGGTCTACCGCTTCCCCCCCATCCACAAGGCTTGTTACCCTGTCAAAGAAATCTAGTATCCTGTTTTGGACAGTGATTAATACAAACAGCTTCAGAAGAAAGTGCAAGAAATCCTGTAGTAGACAATTTTGGAATACGTTGCCCATAAGAGAATCTTTCCAAAACTCTTCTTAATGAATGACTCACTTATGGAAGAACCATAAGTAAACAATTTGGAAAGTGAAATAGATCTTTTTATGATCAGAAAGGCAACACTGCAGATCAGCATTCACTTGATCTGTTGGGGGCCCATAGCAAGCTTTGCTGCCGTTCAGCGGTGACATCATAAGGTGTTTTCTTTCAGTGGGAGACCCTACATTAGACTGTTAGAAAACAATTAATTATGTTTCAGAAAGCCTGTCCTCCTGATTTCAGTTTTTCACTTTCCATGCCCTTCTGATGTCTGGGTGGACAGTTCATCTCCTTGACATGTCAGTATCTGGGAGTCTCTTGTTTCAGTGTGCTTTCCTGTCAGTGGGGTGAATTAAACTTTAATTACACAAAGTAGGGAGATGGTGGTGGTGATTTGCTTGTTCCTTTTTCATCATGGCATTTTGGGTCCCTGGGAAGCGAAGTGGTAAAGGGCAGTACAGTTTAGGAGGATGTATGCTGTACAAACTCCCTTCCTTCCTATGCTACAGTTCTGATAGTGCTTATTCCATGTCAGGAAAAAGATTATCTTTACCTGGGCCTCTACTAAGCAAAGGCTACTAATAATGCAAATATTGTAGTGTGTGGCATGATGCTATAATCAGGAGTCCAGGATGAAATAATCAATCTTGCTTTTGTGTTAAACCACAATCATTATGTCTTTAATTGTACCATATTAGTGTCTTATTTTGAGGTTTCTATGTCTGTCATATCCACCTGTTTGACATGAAGGACAAATTAGATTGTAAATATTTTGACTGGGACTGCTCCTCTTTTGTGTTCAGTACTTAGCATGATGAAGATCTTAAGGCCAGCAAGTGGGGAGCCTAACCTTTGCACAACTTCTGAACTGTGCTGCTGGAGAAGGTGTGAAGTTCTGTTCACAACACCCAGAGCTGTAAGCCACTGTGTTAGCCCCCTGCCTCAGCAAGTGGGAGCTTTGCTGCTGCTAAGTTGTGTCAGGGAGCTGACCCAAAACCTGTCTGCCATGCCAGCAAGCTCTTCAAGAGTCTGCCAAACTAAACCTTGGTAACAATGAAACCCAGTGAACGCCGGTTACTGAGTTCCCCAGAGATGTCTCTGCAGTATCCAGTCCCTCTCACTGAGACACACTCTCAGAAATTAAGTTTGCTGCCTCCAGTGAGACAGTGTACACACCAGTGTGTTAAGTTAGTTGAAGGCACACTTCACTTTAATACACAGCACTGAGATGGTTTAGTTAAAAATCAAGAATGTTTGTTTATTAACAAAGAACAGAGGTTTAAGTGGTATTAAGCGAGAGAAAAAGAAACGTGATTACAAACAAAACAAATCACGCTTTCTAGTGACTAAAATTTAATTTTAGCCAGTTAAAATCTTTGCCTATGCAGTTTTCTTACTCATATCAGGTTACTAGCATCTTTAGCCCTCCAGGCTCAGGGATCTAACTTTCATGGGCTCAAAGTGTGCTGTCCCCGAAGTGATGGATAACTAAAATTTCTTTTTGCTGTCTGTCTCTCAAGAGCCAGGAAGGATTCCTGGCACACAGACTCTGTCCACTAGAGTACTCCCTGAGTTGCTGCTAGTTAGCTTGATTGCTTGGTTTACCTTTTATGTAAATATACTTTCGTTGTCCTCTGCCTGTAATCAAGCCAGTCGGACAGGGTAATCCACTTTCCTTTGTCTAGGGAAGGTTGGTTTATGTTTAGGAGGTAGTGCATATTTTAAGAACATATTTCCAGTACACATGTATGTATGGGTTTTGCACAAGTTCTATATCATGGTGATTTTCTGGATCAGTGTGTCACCAGTTTTTACATAGGATACTTTACATGACATCTTTTAGATACATATTATGACACAGTGTTTTGGGGGTAGTGGGTGTCGAGCCTGACACGAATTACAATATGGTGGGCCCTCTGCCAGTTGGCATTGAGGGCCTCCCAGGGACACAGAAGATGACTGCCATGTGTAGTCCCTAAGTGTACTAGAACTGCTTGTCTCTTGTTTGCTAGAGAAGTCTGCAGTTTGCACACTTAGTAACTTGCCAGAAGGGTAAATTGTGCAGCCATTTGCCCAGCTGCATTATTCACTCTTCTCCATTGAGAAGATTTAAATAGTACTCTGTTAAGCGTGTATAAAGTGGTAGTCTTGAGGAATCTTGTGTGGATATGCTAGGTGGGAAAGGAGAATAAAGGAAAAAGCTAATAAGAAATCTGGATTGCATGCTGTTGCAAACATTCAAGTAATTTGGTCCAGATTTATTTCATGCAGGGTGGGAGGTATAAAAAGTGCCAGTAAATCAAACTCTTTTCTGACTTTTGACTCCTATTATTCTGCTCTGATCTGAATGTGGCTGCATATGCTTGGTCGCTTTGGTCTTTGCCCAAGCAGCCCTCTGTATGCTGCTACTTATTGTTAGGCAAAAAGATTCTTTTCCCCAAGAATCAGGCAAGCACAGACAATACTGAAGGGGATTTATTCACGGTACCAGGAAGACTGACCAGCAGCTTCAAAAATACGGTGCCATAGTGGCCAGTTATATACATTCTCTTATCAATTCATTTGCATTTATTTGTACATCCAGAGACAGACATTGTTACAAGTCAAGAGAACCCTGAACAAAGATAAAAATAAAAATCGTACGTATATATAAAAGCCTCCTATTGCTTCAAGCATCTATGGCTACCTTGTGGGGGAAAGAGGCAGGGTGGGAGGGGGTAGGGATGAGTGCTTACAGATATCCGGTGGGCTGTGAAGGGAGGGTTTGTTCTGTTCTAAGAGCGGAGTTACTGGGCGGGTATTGACCATATAAGCTTATCAATTGTTTACAGTTGTCTCTGTCCTTGCTACTGAAGCATTCCTGCTTGTTCTGCAGGTTTTGTCTTAGCTGTTAGCTAAATTTTAATTCTTGCCTGACATTGTCAACCCTAAATATCCAAAAATCATGAGTCAAGTCCTTAAAAATCATTAAATTGTCTTAAATCATGAGGCTTTATATTGGGAGTGGTGGAGAAGGGCATTATTTGCCTTCTGGTTTCCAAGCCTTTAGGGTACCTTGTTCATGTTTTCAGGCTATTCTCTGCAACCAGGAGGGCTAAGAACTTAGTTTGATTTAAAAATTAGTACTGAGATTCTCATATAATCAGTTGCTCCAAGGAGATTAGGCTTAAAAGAACCACCAAATATTGAGACCTGAAATAAAATTGCGAGAGCTGGCAACACTATGCCTGATAGGCTTGAAGAAACAACTGCCCTCTTCCACCCTTTCCTTGTGGCAGACTGAAAATGGTGGCTTTCCAAAAGAAGCTGTCTGGTATCTTTAATGTGGTGATAGCACTTGCCATACCAGCACTTCATTTCTGAGTTGCAATGGAAAGGATTTAACATGTCTATGTGCACTTATGGTTATTTGCATGAATTAATGTACCTGAACATGTGATTCAAATATGTATCTTCAGCTATTTGAATGAACGTGCTGAAAATGCTTCCCATTTGATTCTTTGTTCAGGAATCTAATCACTACATAGTCTTCCATTTTTTGAGACATATAGTTACTCTTTTATCTACTTCCTTTATGCCTACATAAGGATAAAGAGTTTGATCTAATAAGGTAAGCAACATATTCTGTCATTTGGAAAGGTGAATCTTAATTGTTGAAAACAGGAGAAGAGAACTCTGATACTTTGTATTGTACTTCATCACTGCATTGAATCTGTAAGCAAATGTAAAACATTAAGTACCTGTTTTATTAATCTGTTTTATTTTAAAATTACATATTTTGACATTTTAATTAAATTAAATAGACTTAGTATCTTATATTTTTCAAATTCAGTGTCTTTGAAAAGTCTGAGTGGTGTGTTTTTTTTTTTTTTTTTTTTTTTTTTTTAATGGTCTCCTTTTTTAACTGCAGTAGTATATAGGTAAGTATCAGAGGGGTAGCCGTGTTAGTCTGAATCTGTAAAAAGCAACAGAGGGTCCTGTGGCACCTTTGAGACTAACAGAAGTATTGGGAGCATAAGCTTTCGTGGGTAAGAACCTCACTTCTTACCCACCCATATGCACTTGCATCTGAAGAAGTGAGGTTCTTACCCACGAAAGCTTATGCTCCTAATACTTCTGTTAGTCTCAAAGGTGCCACAGGACCCTCTGTTGCAGTATATAGGTAAATCTACCTCATGTTAAATCATTTGAAATCCTAGCTGTGATCAAATGATAGTTTTCTTCAGTGACTTTATTCTTTGGTAAGCATTACGTACACTACAAATGTGGTTTAAATCTATCTCAATAACAGTTTTTTAATGGCTTGAGCACTTTCTATAATTGTTTCATTAATATAGGTTTTTTTTTTTTTTTTTTTTTTTTTTTTTTTGCGCCAAAAAGATTTTTAATTAGTGTTAGAATTTGGTTTAGCTTTTTGCCTAAAAAAATTTCAAGCACTCACACTAACCTGACTATGCAAAAATTAACAGATAGGTTTTTAAAATACATCCTTAAAGAAAATAAGCTCAAACAATAATGGTATGAGGAGAAACAATATTCTGTCTCACCTGTCCTTGGATCTAAATCTGTGTAAAGTAAACACGCTGTATTTTAAGGTAATAAAGATTCAAAAAAATGTGCAACTAAATTTGCAGATTTACAATCTGCTGAACATTGTTCTTGAAGAATCTAGCCAGGAAATGGGTCATCCACATACCGAATGTGAAATCAGTCAAGTCAAATCACTATAAAGTATTATCATAATGATGTTGGTTTGAAAGTATGTAGAAAACTGAAAGCGAGGACATAAAATGAGAGGCAAAGTTTGAAGGTATGATTTAGCATATCCTAAATCAACTCCTTTATAGTCATCTTGGATAAATTGGACCTAGGATTTAGTCTGTAGACTATTTGACCATGGTGCAGTTGAGTATAAATCTAAACTCACTCACTTTGCCCAAGGCAAATTATCCTATATTGTGCTTCTTGGTTGCCAAACTTGAAGCACTAATGGAAATGGGGATTACTGCTTGCAATGTGGCACTGCCTGATCATTCAATGTGTAGAACTCTCCAACCATAATGAACAAAATCAAGAAGAGCCAGACTTGCTATTCCGCAACATGTGGTGCTTTGAAGTCATTCTTCCTGTCACTAGAGTGAATTTGAGGTTCATCCCTAACTGGTCTCTTGATGCATTTTATTTGCAAAGTCTGTAACCAAGACCACTTAAATTACATATTGCATACAGTAATGTGTTAAAAACAATTCCCTTGTTTTAAAGGGATGTTTATAGGAAGATATGCAATTGAGTAAGAAATCTGGTATACAGGAAACACCTGAAGTTACACAGGTTAATTTCATTTGTTTTAATTTTGGGAGTGGCTTCTCAGCAAACAAACTGGACTGTGTCAAATTTTTGTTATACCTCTTCACTTACTTAAATATCTTCTCAATTTTCTGTTTGGCACACATTCCATTTTGCTATTCTGTTTCTGTAGCAGCAAAATGTGACTGCTTTGTTTGTTTGATAACAAAAATGGTAGCTTTGTCAAAAAGGGATGTACAAAGCTGTATGTTTAGAATGTTCACTAACAAATTTGTATCTGATCTTCATTCTTTCTCTTCCATATAGCATAAAGGAGCAAATTAGTTGACAGCTGCTAAACACATGTTGCTCACTAGAGTGAATTTGTGCAGAAAATGGTCTCACTAGTTTGGCATGACATGATTTATTTGTAACTGTCTGGTGATGGGTAGGTCTGCTTATCTGTGGGGGCAACATTTTATTATGGAATGCCATGGTATGCATATAATTTTAAGGTGGACTAAAATAACCTGTCTAATCAAATTGCTAATGCCATCTTTAAATTGGAACATATTAAACGTGAGATTTCTTAGGCAAGCAAGGTAAAATGTAAATACTTGTTGCAGGTTGAATAATCAAGACGATTGTACTTATTATTAAAGCTCATTAAATGCAAAAGAAGTATATGAGTTTTAGGTACTGTCCAAAACATATTCTAATTTTCATCTTTCTTTTCCCCCCAAGGTCCTTGATTCCTCAACGCTTAGTTTCGGTACTCGAGTGAAATGGTTTGCCATATGTTTTGCAACTGGTATTTTCTGTTCTATTCTTGTAAGTGAATTTTTGTTCTGACGTTTTATGAAGATGCTATGGTAGAATCTTGCTAACCTTCATTCTCTGGGCCTGATCCAGTGGGGTGCTGGGCACCCTCTCCCTATTGTTACAATTGGAATAAAGGGCGATCAATACCTTGCTGGGTCTGATGCTTCATAATCCACACTACTGGCAGTATTCCCCTATTGACAGTAAATGGTCTAGTGACATATCATATTAAAAGGATTAAGTATTGACACAATTAACTAGTACATTATGTAGTAGTTTAAATTAAAACAAACATACAGTAACCAAAAAGGTTGAGCGTGGTGGGTGGGTGTGTATATGTATGTATGTATTAAAAAAACAAAAAACAAAAAAAAACACAGCACACGAAAAGATGGGAGTTGCCTTACCAAGTGGGGGGTCAGTGCTAACGAGGCTAATTCAGTTAAGGTGGAAGTGGCCTATTATCAACAAAAGGAACAGGAGTACTTGTGGCACCTTAGAGACTAACCAATTTATTTGAGCATAAGCTTTCATGGGCTACATCCGAAGAAGTGGGCTGTAGCCCACGAAAGCTTATTCTCTAATAAATTTGTTAGTCTCTACGGTGCCACAAGTACTCCTGTTCTATTTGCGGATACAGACTAACATGGCTGGTACTCTGAAACCTATTATCAACAGTTGACAAGAAGTGGTGAATATCAGAGAGAAAATTACTTTTGTAGTGCTAACGAGGCCAATGCAATCAAGGTGGAAGTCACCCCTTCCCAACAGTTCATAAGAAGGTGTGAGTATCAGCAGAGGAAAAATTAAGTTTTTGTAGTGACCCATCCACTCCCAGTCTTTATTCAGGCCTAATTTGATGGTGTCCAGTTTGCGAATTAATTCCAGTTCTGCAGCTTCTCATTGGAGTCTGTTTTTGAAGTTTTCGTTGTTGAAGAATTGCCACTTTTAATTACCACATTCCACACAAAGATGGACTACAAGCCATCAGGAACAGTATCCCTGATAATGTCACAGCAAACCTGGTAACTGAACTTCGTAACTTTGTCCTCATCCACAACTATTTCAGATTTGGGGACAATGTATACCTTCAAAGGGTGTGATGTGCAGGAGGGGGCTCAGGGCAGGGGGTTGGGGTGCGGAGAGGGGGTGCAGGGTGCGGCAGGGGGCTCCGGGCAGGCGGTTGGGGTGCAGGAGAGATTCAGGGTGTGGGCTCTGGGGTGGCAGCAGCACGCAGTAGGGCTAAGGCCGGCTCCCCACCGCTCTTGGAGGCGGATGGCACCATCTCCCTGCAGCCTCTGGGGAAAGATGGGGCAGAGGGCTCTGCACGCTGCCCTCGCGTGCTCCCCTGTGGGTACCTCCCCCAAAGCTCCCATTGGCTGCAGTTCCCCATTCCTGGCCAATGGGAGCTGTGGGGGGCAGTACCCCCTGCCCCACTTTTCCCCCAGGGATGTGGTGCCAGGTGTTTCCAGGAGTGGCGTGGGGCCCACAGCACCACCGGGGTGGCAGTCCCACAGGCCGGATCCAAAGCCCTGACAGGCTGGATGCGGCCTGTAATTTGCCCACCCCTGCTCTAAGGTGCCACAAGGAATCCTCATTGTTTTTGCTGATAGAGACTAATATGTCTACCACTCTGAAATTCTTTTCAGAAGAGATTGCTAGTTCTGCTTGCCTAACTTGAGACACCTTCGTCTTGACTTTCAGTGGTGCGGAGCATCTGACTCCTGTTGACTTCACGTAACATTGTTGCTCAGCATTTCTGAAATTAAGTCAAAGATGTCTCAAATTGGGCACCCAAAATCAGTGGTCATTTTTGAAAAATCAGCTGCATGTGTTGCAGAGACCTCCAAACTGTACCAAACAGCCACATTTAGAACTGTAATTTTTGTGAGTATTTACACCTTTATTTAAACCATCCATTAATGTGTAAATCTCTCCACTCATTATGTGTAGAGTAGTAAAGTTCTTGTGAGTGTTGGTGTATAGTTGTGACATCACCCAAAAAGCACAACTAATCAGTTGAAATGTAGCTTGGAACAACTGTTTGCAAAGCGGTATGGTTTAAGTTACTACTTTTTGATGGAGCGTAGATCCAGTATTAATATAACATGACTTCCAACCACAAAGGATAGAAATGCTTTACAGGCAAAGGACTTATTAAATGTCTTCTATACAGTGAAAATCAAGTAAATAAGCCTCATTCTCTCTATCAGAGTCTTAATAAAGTATGAAACACACAGCTAACTTAGCAGAAGTGACATTCTTTCATATTAAGAAATGAAGCAGGCATAGTTTATTCCCCTCTACAGCATGTGACAATGGGAATAAAACCTTCCTTGTCAGATGCTTTAGACTGGCCATGTGATATCTTTCTCCCAAGAGTGAATGCTTATACCGTGGGCTCTATTTTATTGGCCATAACATAAAATGATAACTTATTTATCTCCTATTTAATTTGACCCTTTTTCACATTAAAGGCACATTTAAGCACATGGCTGAACAGCTTTCACTGTCACTTGAAAATATATATTTTCTGTGGTGTTAAGTGGAGACATATCATCTCTGTCCCATTGATTGACATCTATTCCTGGGAAAATGCAAGTGATGCTGGCTTATGAGTTCTTGCGCTGTTTCTATATGATTTTTGAATGATGCAGGGCAACCTGTGGTCTTTAGGAAGTGGAAATAGCTGTGAGCTGAAATATTTCAAAAACTTCTATCCGGGAAATAACGCTTAGAACAGTTGGCTGAACGTAACCAGTAATTCTCCATGTCCCTGTGACTGAGCTGTTTTGGGGAGGGGTAGTGGAGGGGCATCTCCTATTTCAAGTCAAACCCTGTGGGGAAGGCATCTTGTAGAGTACTTGAAGCAGATGCGATGCAAGACTAAGTAGTAGTGAAGTCATTTACTTTTTTAAATGTTACTTGCTAGTAGTAATAGCTCTTGCCCTGTCTTTCATGGAAGGCAAGCAAGAATGGGACACTGAGAGAACTAGTAGAGGAATGCAAAGAGAACCAAATCAGAGAGGTGGCAATATGTTACTGTAGTGGTCAGTCCTGCATTGGATCTGACAGTGTACAAAATAATCATTCAATCTGAGAATTATCTGGTACGCTGATACTAGGCTCAAATTCACTTGGACTACTGCTAAAAAGTAGGGCTGTTGAGCAATTTAAAAAAATTAATAGTGATTGTTTGCATGATTAAAAAAATTAATCATGCAATTGATTGCAGTTTAATCACACTGTTAATACTAGAATACCATTTATTTAAATATTTTGGGGGGGTTCTAAATTTTCAAATATAGGGTCAGGGCTGGGGGCTCTGGGATTCAGCCTGGCACAAGGCTTCAGGTTGGCATGGGCCGCTTCAGCCCCAGGTGCCTTGGAAGCCATGGGCTAGTGTTTAGCCCCCTACTACTGATGTCTCCTGCCCCACCCTCAGGTATGCAAACGATACATTACTTTTTTAAAACACGTTAATTTTGCTTTCAGTTAGTCTCAGGCATTAACTGTGATTGACAGCCCTAATAAAAATTTTGAGATTCCATTGGGTGGTTTTGCCTCTACAGGTCTGAAGCTGGTTGTACAAAGCAATTTGATGTGCTTTGAAGGTTCGTGTAGGTAGGGTGACCAGACAGCAAATGTGAAAAATCGGGACAGTGGTTAGGGGGGTAATAGGAGCCTATATAAGAGAGACCCCAAAATCAGGACTGTCCCTATTAAATTGGGACATCTGGTCACCCTACATGTAGGTTCCCCACAATTCCATTGTCCCCTTTCCTCTGTTCTGTATTTCCATCCCCAACTGCTGTTAGCAGATTTCTCCAAGAGCCTTAGGGCTGGTCTACACTATGGGGGGGCGGGATCGATCTAAGATACGCAACTTCAGCTACGCAAATAGCGTAGCTGAAGTCGAAGTATCTTAGATCGAATTACCTGGGGTCCACACGGCACGGGATCGACGGCCGCGGCTCCCCCGTCAACTGCGCTACTGCCGCTTGCTCTGGTGCAGTTCCGGAGTCAACGGTGAGTGCGTTTGGGGGATTGATATATCGCGTCTTAACGAGACGCGATATATCGATCCCGGATAAATCGATTGCTACCCGCCAATACGGCGGGTAGTGAAGACGTACCCAGAGATTGGACACTAGATGGGCAGGGCTCTGAGTTACTACAGAGAATTCTTTCCCAGGTGTCTGGCTGGTGGATCTACTTGATTACTGTATTTGGGGTAAGGAGGGAATTTTCTCCCATGTCAGACTGGCAGACCCTGCAAGTTTTTCACATTTCTCTGCAGTGTGGGGCACAGGTCACTTGTTGGTTTGAGCTAGTGTAAATGGTGTACACTCTGTAACTTAGTCTTTAACTCAAGGTTTGAGGACTTCAGTAACTCAGCCAGAGGTTATGGGCCTACTGCAGGAGTGGGTTGGGGAGGTTCTGTGGCCTGCAATGTACTGGAGGTCAGATGAGATTACCATGACGGTGCCTTCTGGCCTTAAAGTCTGTGAGGCTGTTGGGGAAGATAGTGAATGAAGTAGGTGGACTGCAGTGTCTCTATATATGGATGATGCCTAGCTTTACATTGCTCTTTTTGCAGGTCTGATTGATGCAGGCAAATGACTTATGCAGGGTCTAACTTTCATTAGGGTTTGGCTAAGAGCTAGCTGGCTGAGGTTTAACCCAGATAAGAGTGAGATGAGCCTGGAGAAAGCATCTGGAATAATTGGCAGAGACTGTTTGTCATAGTCACATCCTGGTAGTCTTATAGTAATTCCTGGCCACTTCTGGATGATCAAGTAGCAGAGGCCATGTGTGCTTTTTTTTTTTTTTTTTTTTTAATCTGGGCGTGGCACAGTTTTATCTGAACCTAGCCACAGTCATCCACTCCTCTCTCATTTAGAGAGCGGCACTTGGGTCTTCATTGTAAGATGACTCAAACTGTATTTGATGCAAAATGTTACTTTGCTTGCTTAAATGGTACTTTTTACATGGAACACTACGCTTGTGCTCTGGTCTACGTTGTCCTCCTTTTGGTTTGTGTGATTTAAGGTGTTGGTTTTGTCTGAAAGCGCTAAGTGGGTTGGCTTCTGGTTACCTTTAGAATCTGCCTCTCTTCCATGTTAGTCATGGCAGTTCTGATCAGCAGAGGGGTTTGAATGATCAACCCCCTGGTTTAAACCTGGAGGCTGATAGTGGAGGTGCTTGATTCAAACTTCTCCTTCCCTGTCCCTGCACATGCTTGGTCTGCCAGCCGAGGTTTGACGACTCAGACTTCTTTTTAGAACTGTTATGATTGGCGTGTGAGAAGTGATGGAGGACTTTCTTTTATAGTGGGGTTGGAGGGATTGTGGATATTAGTCCAGTATAACTTCATGAATATCTTCCTTTCACATAATGTACAGGAGCTTCTAACTTGGACTTATGGATTTTAAAGAAACAAAGTCTGTCTGCTGTACAGTAACCTAAAAAGAAAACATCTATACAATTACTACTAGAAGAACCAGTGAAATAGGCCTCTTATACAAATGTTGGCTCTAGTAATACTGATAGGATTTATTTTCACACCTCTGCAATAACATTAGGGAGACTCCATTAAATACATTAAATCATTACATCTCACTTGCCAGTAGAGGGAGGTATTAATCTGCTGGATGGTTAGTGCAGTCTCTGAAAACAGTGTATGACCAGTGTAGGTCATGGTGACTTCCTTGTGACTTTACATTTTATTTTCAGACACACTAAACTGGATGGACTAGCAATTGAAAGTACGAAAATATTTTTTTCTTGTGCAGGGGACAGCATTTCTGTGGCTTCCCTCGGGGCTGAAACTTTTTGCAGTGTTCTACACCTTAGGAAATATTGCTGCATTAGCCAGGTATGCATTATTTTCCTAGTTATTAGTAATAAGTTCTACCATTTTGGAATCTGAATTTCTAACTGCAAATTTGTGTGTAACATTAATATTCAAATGTGAAGAACAATGCTTTATAATTTCAGGTCATATGTATCTTGCACTTTACATTTTCATGTTACTAATACACTAGTTACAATGGGAATATACCAGTTACTTATTTCCCTCCCTCTTCTACACAATTATATTATGTTTTTTATGATCACTTCATAAATACATCCTGATTTCTATTTACTTTGGCTGGCAGGTTGTAGACTATAGGTTTTGGACTTCTGTATGTTTCTAAATCCATCTGCCATCTCCTCACACCCCAATTTCACTAATCACTAATGTAGGCATCTCAATATGGGCATCTTATGATAGGAAACATCTTGCTTTCAACCAGAGCTCCTTTAATTTTTTTTTTTTATAAATGGAAAACCAGTCTGGGAGACCCTAAAATTAATCCCTGAAAATTCTTGGCTTAGAATAAGACCAAGCATGGTCTTTTAAAAATTGTTTAACTTTAAAATTTAAAACTCTGCTGTATTTTTATCTATTCCCACCACTCCTTCTTGCAGGCAGATGCCTTGCCATGTTGCTGAGACTGTGGCTTTTGAGGCTGTGCTCTCAGGAAAAACAATAGCAAACTTAACTTTCTGTTGCTGCTGCTAAACTACAAAAGAGGCCTTGTAAGATTGTGCTGATTTCATTCTCCTGTATGTTTCACCAGAGTGAAGTGCCACACTCTATGAACATGAAGTATGAGTCCATAAAGTTCTTTCTCAGTCCTGGTCCTCCCTCCCCACTTTCACTAGAGTGTTTTGTGTAACTGATTAGCTTTTGAACTTTTTCTACTTTTACAAACCCTGTGCATAGCGCCAAAAAACTCTGTCAACATTTTCTTATTTTGATCTACATAACATCTTGGGTCCTGTTTGGAGCTCTTTGCCAGAAAGGATCATAGTTGGGCTGCTTGATGAGAACACTACCCCTTTGCCTCCTGTGTCATTTGTCTGAATTTCAGTGTCATCAGCTGCATCATCCCCTGCAGTGTAGCTGTCTTGAAAGATAAGGCCATTTGAAATAGTAGCCAGGTTGCAAGCTTGTGGGTTTTGCAGAGTAGGATTTTTAACTTGGCTCCCCATTTGCTTCAGGTGTAGTGTTTGTGAAGCGTGATGATGGGTTTGCCTTTGACTTCTGAGGTTCACTACTGTGTGCTGCCACCATCTTCAACCCTCTTCTGTCAGTTGTCATCCTCGGGTAGAGCTGCAGTAGTGTAACCTGAGAGAGACACAAGCATATTGCAGTGCTATCTGATAGGAAAGGGTCCAAATGGTTGTGGAAGGTGGAAAGAATGCATTGCTCCCTGTTATGGCAATTTGTGTCCAGACATAGGGATGAGTACATGACTCTGAAGCATGTTATCCCCTTCTTGCAATGTGATGCCTTTATCTGAGGTTGATGATCGTGTTGGCAAATGTTACTGTTTTTCTACTCCCTTCACCTTCTGCTAAGATCACTTCAGTCTTTTCTGAGTTGAGTTTCGGCTGACTTCTTCCAAGCATTAGGATATGCTGGTAGTGGCAGAGACTGCATTGATGACAAAGGAGGTGTATAGTTGTTTCATCTGCATATTGGTAACACACAAGTCTGCAGCACCTTACAGTCTCTCTGGCCTTCTATAGAGGGGTGTGAGGAAGAACAGAGTCTTGTGGGACAACATATGGTAGGGTCGGGGTGATTAAGAGAGAGTGTCATCTCTTCATACCTTTTTAGACCAGACATGGGCAAACTACGGCCTGCAGGCCACATCCGGCCCACGGGACCGTCCTGCCCGGCCTCCAATCTCCCGGCTGGGGAACCTAGTCACCAGCCCCTTCCCCACTGTCCCGCCTCCCACGCAGCCACGCCACCGTGCGGGCCGCGCTCTGGCCCGCTGCTTCCGCTGGGCAGTGTGGGTAGTGCAGCTGGCTCTGGCCAGGTGTTGCGGCTGCAAGCTCCTGCTTCTGGTAAGGGGGCGGGGCGCGGGGGAGTTGGGCAAGGGAGCATGGGGTCAGGGGATGGGGAATAGGGAGGGTTGGGAGTGGGAGTCCCGGGGGGCCTGTCAGGGGACAGGGATGTGGATAGGGGTTGGGAGGGCAGTCAGGGGACAGGGAGCAGGGGAGGTTGGATAAGGGGGTGGGGGGTTCTGGGAGGGGATGGTCAAGGGATGAGGAACAGATGGAGGTTGGATAGGGTGTGGGAGTCCCGGGGGGGGCTGTCAGGGGCGGGGGTGTGGATAGGGGTTGGGGCAGTCAGGGAGCAGGGGTGTTGGATAGGGGGCAGTCAGGGGGCAAGGAGTAGGGGGTGTTGGATGGCTGGGGATTCTGAGGGGGGCAGTCGGGGTGGGAAGTGGGAGGAGTCGGAAGTCAGGCTGTTTGGGGAGGCACAGCCTTCCCTACCTGGCCCTCCATACAGTTGCAGAACCCCGATGTGGCCCTTGGGCCAAAAAGTTTGCCCACCCCTGTTTTAGACTAATGCCTAATGTGTTACCTATATTGCCCAGGACTCATACATAGGTAGAAGGGCTTGTCATTTCCTTCCTTATCTCCTGCTCCAGGAGGCAGTGATTGACAGCATGCAAAAGGCAGGGAATGTGTGAAGGACACTGGATCTGAGTGGGAACCCTTGTGCTCTTGAGTGTGCTGACTCCTTCAGACCTCCCCTGAAGTGCAGTTAAAGTTCATATTCCTGTGCTGAGTACACTGCATTATGCCTACGGCTCAGTGTTTGTCATGGATTCCTTGACTTTCTGTGACTTCTGCAGCAGCCCCGGGCAGCTGGCCCCAGAGCTGCCTGAGCAGCTCTGGCAGTCCCCCGTTCAGTTGCACTGGCTGCTGCTAGGGCAATCTTGGGTCACCCCCACCCCCAGCAGCAGAAGTTTGGGTGTGGGGAGGGCTCAGGGCTTGGGGCTGCTGCTTACTGGGGGGGGGGGGGGGGGGGTAGGGCAGGCTCCTCTCCCCTAGCTCCACATGCTGCCTCTGCCAGGAGCCAGGCACCACCCCCCACAGCTCCCATTGTCCATGGTTCCCAGCCAATGGGAGCTGCAGAACTGGGCCTTGGGGAGGAGCAGAGGCAGCATGTGGAGCAGCTGGGGCCGCAGCTTCCCAGGAGCTGGGTAGGGAGCCTGCCCCAGCCCCACCAACCCTGCCCCAGCACCCATGGCCCCCCCCAGCTATGCCCCCCTTCCCAGCACCTGAGGCGCCCCCCCCCAAGTTTTAGTCAGGGGTATTTTTAGTAAAAGTCATGGACAGGTCACGGATCCGTGAATTTTTGTTTACTGCCTGTGACCTGTCCATGACTTTTTTACTAAAAATACCCCTGACTAAAACTTAGCGTTAACTATTACTTGTCCTCAGCAACAGATCAAGGCATCTGTCTGCAACGGAACTAATGGCAATGACATGTACACATGAGGTGTAAGGAGGTCAATATAAGATTGAAATGACCTTTTTAAAGACCAAGCAGTCAAATAGCTAATTTAATTTGGAGCACTGAAAACATATCCTGAGACAAACCATATTTCCTCTTAGGTAGGAAACAACACAAGAAATTAAGTACACAGGGTAATACTTAATTTCTTGGTCTTGTACTGTAACTGTGTAATGATAAACATAAAACAATGCAGAATAGTTACTCTAGTACTAACTATAGCCCTAATTACCTAATGCACAAGTTGTCTTGTAGTGACATCAAGCTCATTATTCTGCTCTTAAATCTAGGTATTGCAGCACAGATGACATCTCTCATTACCCAATGTTCTGAAACTTCTCAGTATACCCAAATCTTTCAGTAGAGTTTAGGCATTTACTGTATTGTTCCTGTTGCATTGCTTCTAAACTACACTTTTAAACTACATAAACAAAATTAATATGCTGAAGGGAGAAAAATCTCATTGACTGCTGTTAACACTAATGAGTAATACTAATTCCCTGTGAACCAAGATGAATGAATTCCAGGATTCTTTTATTTCTTTTAAAGAACATTGACAAATTAAAAATCACACTCTTATCTGGGCTCTTACTGCTCTCTTAAAGCGGTACCTTAGATTAGGAGGAAATTCGCTTGTCTTTTTCTCAGTTTACTTTTGTATTTTTACTCTTCCTCCACTTTGTATGGCACTTTCACACAGCTGAAAGGGTGAGAAACATTTAAAACATGGGGAAGATACAACTCAAACTGTAAATTGGCACGGGGGGATGCAAGGGCACATATAGTCTCAAGTTGCTTTAGACAGTTTTACAAGGATGTTTGGGGTTATATTTTTCGGTTACCACATTGTGCTAAAATCTACTAGCCTGTCATTCCCATAATCAACACGTTCAATCTACCTCTTCTCTTTCCCTCCCATCCCCGCAAATAAAACCCCATATTGGAAACACACTTAACTAGGGCCTGATTCTCTTGCAGATGAGAAGGGCCTCAGACCCTTTCTTCCATCACGATCCCTGGATTCATTCTCCTATCTCTGGATATGTGTTCACATCTATCACCACACATGTTCCTCACAAACACCCCACGCTGTTTGCTTAGACATCGTGTCACTCTCAACTCTGACACCACTCTATTTGCCATTCACCCCACCTCATCAGTTCTTCAGGGGTTTTTTTCCTTCTTTCATCTGCTCTCCTCTTTGCTCCCATGAAATTTCAGTAGTGCCTTTTCATGCAGCCTTCAGTACCTTTATTTCAGATCTCATGTTTTCTGTGAATAGCAGATACCTCACTACTTTTCCTGGCAACTCAGCATACAAGTCCCATGACCTAATTTTCCAGGGAGGGATGGGGCTTTCTTTTCTAACACCACCCTTGTTTAGAGAGAGGCTATTGGAGCAGATGAAATCTTTGGCCCCTCTCTGGAGAAGAAAGATCTTGGATAGCTTCTGTTTCCTGCCTATATCTAGGAGGAGAAGGCTGAGTCCAGCTGCAGAGTGGCAGAACAGGATTATTCTGACCCTGTCCTCTGCCAGACAACACGAGGAAGGAGCAGACCTGGCCTAGGGAGGATAAGTTCAGAAGAGCTGCTAACCTTCATTGCCCTTCAGTTTTAGGCACGGGGTAGAGGAAGGCTGGAGGATTCAGCAAAGGCTGCTGCAGCTGTTCCTCTACTTGATCTGGTGGTGAGCTCAGGCACAAAGAATGGTGTTCCCCTGCAGGTTTGACTGTGTAATAGCAGCAGATACTTTCCCTGCCTGGCAGCTCAGTTGAGGTTTGAGGTTTTTTGCAACTGTTAGGGCGAGAAACTATTACTTTTAAATGAACATTTAAGTTCTCTACAGGTTTGGCGTTTGTCATACTCAACCTGACAAATCTTCCTACTTAGAATCCTTCAGGTTTCTTCAATTCTGGTGAATTTCATTTTGAGATAGTCCTAGATAGACTAGACTCAAACTAGTGTCCCTTCGATATATCTAGGAATCTTTTGGAAGGAAATGAGGAGCAGATACACGTGTAGGCTGATTGCCAGGACAAACATATAAAGAGTATTAATCTTTGACCCTATCAGTAGCTGTTGTTGAAGTGTGGTGCCTTTCTCTAGCTTAAATATTGGATGGCTCTATAAATTACCTATTTTGATAATTTGCAAAGATTAATTGAATGTGACTTACTGTTTCTTCCTTATTTCATTAGTACGTGTTTCTTGATGGGGCCTGTGAAGCAGCTGAAAAAAATGTTTGAGCCAACAAGATTAATTGCTACAATTGTTATGCTGGTAAACTACATTTACTACTTTTTTTTTTTTTTTTTTTTTTTTTTTTAAATCTTACTGCATGGGGTGGGGGAGGAAGCAAATCTGAGGCTTTGGCCAGGAAGAAGTATTGCCTGGATGCACATTAAGTTTTTATTGGATTATTAGGTGCTGGACTGGTAACACCATATTTCAATATTGCCTGACACTTCTCATTATAAGATTCTATTTTCAGTTGCTCATAAATTTTGCCAAACTTTAATCATTCACCTAAAACAGTTCAGCTGTTTGAGACCGAGGCTAGGAAAAATAGGGTGGTGTGTTTTTTGTTTGGTCTTTAAAAAAAAAAAAAAATCTGATCTTTCCTTTGAAAGGCTTTAGCGCCTGCATGCATTGGAGCAGGTACCTGAAATTTGCCAGGTTTCCTTTGTGTTAGGGTGTGCCTTTTGCCTTCCTTGTTCCCCCCCCCCCCCCCCCCCAAAAGAAAAAAAAAATTGGCCCGGTTATAAAACTTTGAGAAATCTCACAGTGCTTGTGGTCAGTGGAGACTTGCTAGAGCATCATAGCTAAATTCAGCCTAGGGCTGAGCAGAAATTTCTCTGCATTTGTAGCTCTGAGCTGTGGCAGGGCACTGGAACTAAGAGAAGGGAGATGCTCCTGTGCTCTCAGTGCCGTCTGCTAGGCTCAGGAAGCCTAGAGGAGGGAGCTGCCTGATATAATGCAACGGGGACGAGAGCCACACTGCAGGGTGATGGGAAACATATCTGATGATGAGTCAGGGTATAGGAGGAGAACGGGGCCTGGCTGGGCAAAAAGACTGGGACAAGGAGCTGTGGTGGGTCGGAGTGGGGGATCGACCTGGCAATGGCTGGGCAGGGAGAGTGGAACTAGGATTGAAAAGCCAGGGTGGGGAAGAGACAGGACTGGGACAGGTTGGAGGGGACTGGGCAGAAGGAGCTAAGCTTCCAGGGACCAACTAGAGTACACTCCGCTCAGGCACCTGGAATGGAACTCTGGAATCTTGAGTCTCACCATTCTTCTACTGTCAGCAAATATCTGTGAAACTCACTGGCAGTCTCATCTTTTTCCCTCCCTCTTCTCTTCTCTCTTCCCCCACACCCTCAAATCCCCCCTTCAATCTGCTGGTCCACATAGTGGATAACAACCTACCAACACAAGTGGTAAAGGTCTGTGTAGTAGAACTAAAGGTTCCAATCCTGTTTATGACCCATGTGGGTGTAAATATGATGCCACATGATGGAATTTGTTTTTTCTCTTTGTTTTTTTTAAAACCCAGCAGGCTAATATGGGGTCAGTCAGGGCTGTCCCTACGGGACAAATCAGCCGGGATGCTCTCCCCCTGCCTGGGCTGGCGAAGTGACACAAACAGCTCCCTGGCAGAATTTCCTGTCTAGGTTGTACTGAGCAGACTCACCCAAACTGAGCAGGCACAGTAACATCTGCTAAAGCCTACACTGTCCTAGTGCCCCCCGCACCCTAACCCCACTCCCCTGGGCCAGGCTATAGGTGCTGACTTTGTAGGTGCTCTGGGGCTGGAGCACCATGGGGGGGGAAAAAATAGTGGGTGCTGAGCACCCACCTGCAGCTAGCGGCCCCACGATCAGCACTTCCCCTTCCCTCTCCCCGCCTCCTGCTCGCCACGAACAGCTGTTTCATGGTGTTCTGGAAGGCTGAGAAGGACGGGGGAGGAGCGGGGATGCAGCTCACTCGGGAAAGGGGGCGGAACTGCGTGGGATGGGGCCTTGGGGGAAGGAGTGAAGTGGGGGCAGGGCCTGGGGAAGAGCCTGGGGTCGAGTATCCCTTGGCAGTTTGAAAAGTTGGCGCTCCAGTTTGCTGGGAAGCAAGTATTCATGTAGACAAGCTCTTAGAAACTTTGAGCACAGAGTTTCAGTGGAGTGAAGAGGACAGAAACCAGATGAGGGGAAATTTAGTTGGATGAGGAACTCAAGGCAATGGTTAACTGTATATTTCTGCATTTTATACTTGATAAATTCTGAGACTAATCTGGGATTATAAACTATTTCATTTTTAATCGCTTAGTTGTAATGTTACACCAAGGAAAGGTGTATCATGAAGAAAGGGTAGTTGGAAAGCATAAATGTGTAAAACATGCAAGAAAAACTGTGCATTATAGAGACTGACAGTATTTCTAGCAAGAAACTTTAGGTTCTTCATGGCCCATACTCTGCCCTGAAGGGAAATCCTACTTTTCAATTAACGACTCTGTACTTACAATCGCAAATCTCCTGGGATTTTAATTAGAAAAACAAATTACTCTGTTCATAAATTTGGCCTTTATGCTGTTTGGAATCACATATTGCAAGATACTGAAGCTAAATATACTTGGCATCCCTCCTTTGTCCTATTAAAATGCAAACTGGCAACTGATGGGAAATAACAAAGAGCCACATGAGTAGCTTGAATAAAGTTTTGTCTGAGCTTTTTTTTTTTTTTATTGAATACAAAACAGCTGCTCCCTAGTGGGCCTCTTCTCACTATTGCTGGAAGACAAAAACATTGGCAGAAACCAAGTCTGTATTTGCCAAATACAATAATTGTGAACGGATGTTTTTAACAGTGGATTGTCCATCATAATGCTAGTGCCGGTTTTGTCAGAAGATGGATATTGTGAATTCTAGATTCACAGTGATGCTGTTTATGGCATTAATTCTCAGGATTAAGTTCAGACTGTTCATATTAGAAAAGCCTATGGATTTCCTTATTACAGATAATGCATTTGAAAATGCTGATGACTTATTGAGAACATATATGAACTATTTGCTTGATTGGATATTTGCACACTATACATATTGATTTTTCTTTTTCCTCAGTTGTGTTTGATATTCACTCTGTGTGCTGTATTCTGGGTAAGTGATATTCACTCAAATCCTTTTTGTGCCTCTTAAGAGCAAGCTGGTTTGGCTAGGTGTTTGGCTGTGGTAACACTCTTTGGTTCATCTAATGTTTAAGAGCAGTTCAGGGACTGTATCACTAAAGTTCAATGAAGTCAGAGGAATAGATGATCTTGGGCAGGAATGGTGTCCCTAGCCTCTGTTTGCCAGAAGCTGGGAATGAGCGACAGGGGATGGATCACTTGATGATTACCTGTTCTGTTCATTCCCTCTGGGGCACCTGGCACTGTCCACTGTCAGAAGACAGGATACTGGGCTAGATGGACCTTTGATCTGACCCAGTAAGGCCGTTCTTATGTTCTTGTGAATTATTTTAAAAAATTCCACTTTTAATAGAAGTGTGCAACGTTGGTGTTTGAATTGCATTTAGTTGGTGGATGGCTTTGAGCATCTTGGCTACAGAGCAAGAGCACTCTTACAACTGCATATTGTGGGGAAGGACTTGCAGAACATAAGATCTTAATGAGTAAAGGAAAATAGAAATGTATCTGACGAAGTGGGTATTCATCCACGAAAGCTCATGCTCCAATACGTCTGTTAGTCTATAAGGTGCCATAGGACTCTTTGCAGCTTTTACAGATCCAGACTAACACGGCTACCCCTTTGATACTATACACTGTAATGTTGTACAGATCCAATATGGATCGTGAATATGAAGGAGATAGTAGTTTGGTAGTTGGAATTCTTTGTTCTGAAGAGTTCCAGAACTAGGGAAGACTTAAATCTCTTCAGTTGGAATGATATTCTAACAATTGATTATAGTTCTTGCAAAGGGGAAGGAGATCTGTTTAAGCTCCTAGACCTTCATAACTAAGGAGATTGACCATCATGGATCAGCTAAGGTTTTGGAGTGAACTGGATTAAGTAGGCTAGTACTTCTAGTTAATAAATTAAATTATTTTGTACAAATCCATTTTAATCTGCAGTGTTTCTTTTGTTTTAGTGGGGTAAGAAAGGTTTGGCCCTGCTGTTCTGCATACTCCAGTTCTTAGCAATGACCTGGTAAGGCTTTTTTTTAAATGTATCTTGAATTGTTTATCGCTTGACATGTAATTAAGAGATACCTATGAAAAAAGATAGGGCCAAATTCTGCCCACAAGTCACATATTGCTCTAAATTGAGTTGTGTATGTGCAGCTTGGCAGGATTTTTCTCAAATTATCTTGCAGAAAAATGTCTTATAGCTTTAGATATATGAAAATGTGATCCATAATTCACTGGGTCTGAGAGTGAGTGAGTGACTCTGTATCCTGATGGGTAGGGTGCCCACCTGAGAGGTGGAACACCTAAGGTCCAGTCCCCTTGCTCTAATGACTGTTTAAAGCACACCAGCTTCAGTTAGGAGACTGATGGAGGACCACATCAGAGTATCCCATAGCGCAGTGGTTAGGGCACTCTCCTGAGAGGTGGGAAAAACCCCTCTTCAAGTCTCTTCTTCCCATCAGGTGGGGGAATTGAACCCAGGTGTCCCACATCCCAAATGAGCCTTCTAAGCACTGGTCTAAAAGTTTAAGGAAGGTACAACCACCTACTCCTCTTCCTCTGGCAGGATTTTGACTGGGGACCGATTTGGTAGGCATGCTCTGAACACACATACCGGATTGGGCCCCACGGATGAGAGAGGCAGATAAATGCCTATTTTCCCCTGGCTTTGTGGATCACACTGGGGATAGGCATCTGGATGTTTAGAGCAAGGCAGCAGTGCATGTGCTCAGGGGCATAAATGTAAGCACCTAGGGAATTTTTACAGCAGAAGCTTAGGTGCAATGCAGGGATGGGGTGCGGGTTGTGAATCCCATTGGTGCCTAAAATTGGGACTTAGATACGCAGATTCCTTTGTGGATCTGGGCACTGGTGATTTTAATATAGGAAAATCAGGTATGTTGTTCCTGTATTTCGAATAGGGAAGATGGGCACATTTATCAGACACTGGACAATGTATGGTCCAACCTCTAAGTTCTCCCAAGCAAGGAGATTGGGCAGTGGGCTTGGCTTTATGGCTAAGCTATTTGCTGGCACCCTTGGTGTCCAGTGCAGGGATGAGGCTCAAAATGGCCAGTTCCCAGAGATAAACAGAAGAAAACTCTGAGCTAACTGGTAAACCATTTTAGCCTGGAGGAAAAAGGGGAAACAGTAAGTTCCTGCAGATAGATGGCTTTCAAATGTACCCTTATGTCCCCTCTCATGGGAAGGAGGGAGGATTTAGAAGTAGGCTGAATGCCTAGGAGTTAGGCTGAAGCGGGCCAACCCTGACAGTTTTTGATATGGAGGCCATTTAATGTTGCACTGGACCCAAGTAAATAATAGGTAATTGGGGACTGGTGGATGTTAGGGACCTATAACTAAAACTAAAAGTTAAGGTCTTCTGATATCAAATCCATCCCAGTCTCTGATCAGGACAAGCAGGAGAATGAAACAAAATTTCTTCTTCGAGTGCTTGTTCATGTTCGGTTCAAAGCCACGATGGACTTAAACACCCAAGTGTTGGCACACCCATTGACAACAGCCTGGGTGCGTCTACGTCTACTAGGTCACATGGCAGCATGTACATATGTGGCATGGCACATGCTCCTGCATCTCAGACGGCTTCAGATGTGGCTCACGTCAGTCTACTCTCCAAGCAGGCACTGTCTGGATTCCATTCTCACCATCCCAGCGTTAGTCCTGGCTTCCCTGAAGCGGTGGTTAAGGTCTAACCCAGGGGCAGGCAAACTTTCTGGCCTGAGGGCCACATTGGGTTTCCAGAATTGTATGGAGGGCTGGTTAGGGGAGGCTGTCTTCCCCCCCCACCCTCCCCAAACAGCCAGGCGTGGCCTGGTCCCCACCTCCTATCTGACCCCCCCCCCCCCGCTTCTCACCCCCTGATGGCTCCCCCATGACTGTCCCATCAAATCCCCCCCGTTCCCTGTTGGGGGGGGGGGCCCCCGACCTTCCACCCCTGACTGCCCCCCCGGACCCCTGCCCCATCCTGCCCTCTGACCGCCCCGACCCTTATCCAAACCTCCGCCCCCTGACCACCACCCCGAACTCCCCTGCCCTCTATCCAACCCCACCCCCCGCTCCTTGTCCCCTTACCGCGCAGCACAGAGCACCGGTGGCTGGCGGCATTACTGCTGCGCCGCCCAGAGCATCAGGAGAGGCCATGGCTCTGCAACTGCACTGCCCGGCTGCCCAGAGCGTTGCGCCGGCGGCGTGGTGTGCTGAAGATGCGGGGGTGGGGGCTAGCCTCCTGGGTCAGGAGCTCAGGGGCCGGGCAGGAGGGTTCCGTGGGCTGGATGTGGCCCACGGGCCATAGTTTGCCCACCTCTGGTCTAACCTTAACCTGAGGCCAGGTCTAACCACCACTTCAGGGAAGCCAGGACATTTTGCTATAAGAGCAAAATGCCATAAAGTAGTCTTACTCTACAGCTGTGTGTATTTGTTTGCACTATACACACCACCAGGTACATATTTGCATAAACTACTTTTGTTCTAGTCAAACTAGACAATGATGTCTTTGCTATCTTAATTTCTGGGAGAATTGTAGGTTTCATATAGTTCAGTAATCAGTCTTCAGGAACCAAAGTTAAGAATCCTAAAGTGATAGTAAATCTCCGTATTCCATTTTGTAGTGGAATTCATATTCAGTGGAAGTTATATACTACATAGCAACATTCAAAGAAAAAAGGAGACGAGAATCTCTTGGCAGTGCACTTAGTTCTTGCAGAGCCCTTTTATTTTCAAGTGGATATAATTTGAATACGTAATCCTGTCACAGGGTTTATTATACCAGTCTGCTTTTGTTAATTCTGGACTAAAATAGTGAATTGATATGTAGAAAACAAATGAAACCTCTCAATTTTTAACTATTGTTCCTCTCCTTTTTCAGGTATAGTCTCTCATATGTTCCTTTTGCAAGGTGAGTCTCCCTTAATTGCCCTCATTTTATAAAAATAAGTTAGCCTGTTCTATAACTTTTTTCAAAAGTATAATTTTCTTGAAAATCACATCTTTTAACTTACTAATTTTGAAAAGCCAAATATAATATCCTCAGTCTTAATTTTTTTAGCATTTGGAGGATAATTGTTTAAACAAACAGTTGTACCATTAGTAGGCTTGGAAGGTTTAGATTTTTATTGGTATGTCTGTAAACATCAATGTCATCGTATATGCACAGATGAGAAAATATTTCCATCAAAATGTACAGATAGGCAGAGTAAGAAAAACGCTGCTTGAGAATTTACTCGAGTGTGATTTTTAAGGATATTTATTTTGTGTGTTTTGACATGTGATGACAGTTTGTGTGTTAACAGTTATAAAGTTTGAACTTTTTGAATCTCCGCATCTGTCATTAAAAAATTGTCAGAACTCCAATAATTTCCTGCAACTGCGAACATGTAAATCAATAAAAATAAAAAAAAAAGCTTAAACATGTAGATTATGGGTCAAAATTATAAAAAAATAAAAATTAAATTCTGCCAAGTCTACCATAACCAATGCCTGTTCTGAAGTTTAAGATGGGTGCAGATAAAGATACCCAGCAATTTACTTGTTAAAGCATTGTAGCATTTTCTCTAGTTTTAATCACCAAAATAATTGTTATAACATGCTACAACACTGCTTAGTTTAAGAATATTTCCTACATAGTTTCATATACATTTGACAATATTTGGTAGCTTAAATGGACACAATGAATTTGAAATCTAGTCAGCTTAAAAAAATTAAATAGTTTGTTAGTAAATTTGTTTTTGAATCACCTGCCAGTGTTTGTGGCTTTGCCATTTTCCTGTTTTTTTAAAATCTGCCACTCCCTCCCACGCGCCCCCCCCCCCCCCCCGTCTTTCCTATGTGAAAGACCCACGTGCCCAGGTGAAACTGGCATTACACACAGTGCCGTCCAATGCACAAAGTAAATACTTTTTTTTTTAGTTTAATTGAAAGATTAGAGAGAAACTATAGTGCAATTTGGACTTTTAACAGTATATTAAAACACTTCATTCTGATTTTTTTTTTACATTGACTGCTCCTATAAATATATCCTGCCTTGCTAAATTGTTCACAGTACCTCTCCTTTCATCTTGTATTTTCTCACTGCTTTTCTAGAATAGTCCAATAAAACCTGACATAAGCCACAAAAATCTATGCTATAGATTCTTAGGTGTGGCAGAATTAAACCATAATATAAAATTTGTTATAGCAATAGGTGATCTCATTAATTCTAACAAGACTGTCTTCAAGATAGTTGCAAGCAGTGAAATAATTCATATTTAAATACTATAAAATGTCACCTTAATTTTGACACATCCAACTTCCTCAGTCCGATTACTAGCATTCTAAATTTCTACATTTCCGGCAATCTTGTCTCACTTTCTATAGGCTTATTTTTGTTCAGATCAGTTTAATTCATACTACTATGTTTTAGTATGCTCAAAGATATTAATAACCATTGGTACCTGGCCTTCTTTCTCTTGTTTGACTGCTGGTCTGATAAAACATGAGTTATATTATCTAAACAATTGAACTGAAGCAAATAAAAAATGTCTATGTAATAAAAACAACGAACCCTATGATTTTTTGATAGGTTGTTGAAATACTGTACTAGCCTAATTCTTTTTCAGGTAACTGAAGTATTTGCTAGTATAAAATGCCATCACAAGTTCAGCTTCATACATTCTGTCTTATGCAAATAGTTGACTGAGTTATTACATGGTGCCAGGAAATGATATTGCGTAACTTGTTTAAAGTACTCATTTGTTTTAATTTACACTAAAAAAAAAATTGTAGCAACAAAAATACCCCAATGAGGCTTGTTCACTTCTAGTATACTGTGATCTGCCTTGTTTTTAGAACTCGTTTTATTCTATAAATCTTAATTATAGGACAGCTGTGTTGGGGCATGCGGAAATAATTTATTTCACTTAAACTCAAGAATATGGGGAGTCCCTGAATTTTCAAAGTGGCTAACAGCCAAGTACAAAAATTCTGCTGACTAGCAAATAATTAAGTTTTGGGAAAATAAAAATAAATGAGGTTGAACAAATTCAGACTAATCCAAACTGAACAGTATACAATCCAATTTACAAAATGCTCAATAGGGAAGCAATGCCCCTTCAGATCTTTCAATCTCCCCACCGAGTTTAATAAGTTATCAGAATTCTGCATCTGACAAGTAATTAAAAGTTTCATTTTGTCATCCAAAATAGTGCATCATTGAATCTGTATGTTTTATAACTAATTTTGGGAAATGTAACACAAAATATTATGTAGTCAGAAAAATATTAGTGACCTGAATGTGGCCTGTAAAAAAATAAATGTTAATTGTTTTTGTTTTTTTAAGGGATGCTGTGATTAAATGCTTCACGTCCTGCCTGAGTTAGACCAAACAAAACAAACTATTCAACATCTTTTACAAGCCAACTTTATATTTTTGTGAAGTTTGCTCAGAAAAATTATGAACTTCCACTCCTGAAACGACACCTGGTGACAGTTTTAGTATTTTCCTTGCCTTTTGCACGCTGGGTATTAAATCATTTTAGCAGAACCAAGTTTAAATATGAGCCAGGTAAACAGTGTTTTATCCCTGTCTGAACCATATGGAAACTAGAATAGGTTTAACACTTTATGCAATGTAATCTTAAAACTGTTTGACTCAGTTTCTGTTAACACAGTTTAATGACAATTCAGGATTCTGGGTAATATGAGACAAAACTTTATAAAACTTTTACATATTTCTTATGTGTTATTACTATTTGTTCACTCTATGCGTTTCCCAAAGATCAGGATTTTGTCATTATTATAGAGAATTTTTTTAGTTAATTATAGCTGATAGGGCTGCTTTTAAATGTTTGTACATGTGCAGTATGGAGAAAGTTTGGTGTGAACATGAGAGGTCTGGTAAAAGCTTGCTCAGTTTTGTTATGCTTACATTTTAAGGACCAATTTTTTCATTTTGAAACTTAAAAAATATATTTGATTAAAATGGCTTATGGATAATATATAAATCAATGATTACAAAATAAATGAATTATTGTAAGTATTTAGACTATGTAATTTTTAGACTTGAGCCACATAGGCAGGAAAATTAAAACACGCTTGCAATATATATTTCACTTTTGAAATTAGTCAACACATTTTCAGTTATTACCTCAAATCTCTTTTGCTACCCCCTTTCCTATCTGTTGTCAGACTAAAAATAATTGTGTTGGTACATGTACGTAACTCAAACTGTCTCAGAATACACAAGTGACTTTAAAACATCTTTAATTTTTATGCGTTTTTTGAAAAAATGCTCCTGGTGGTATAATGTACATGAAGTGAATATATAACTATATGGAATACTCTAATAGGACACTCAATAAGGACAAATACAAAGTACTCCGCTTAGGAAGGAACAATCAGTTGCACAAATACAAAGTGGGAAATGACTGCCTACAAAGGAGTACTACAAAAAAGGATCTGGGGGTCATAGTGAATCACAAGCTAAGTAGGAGTCAACAGTGTAACACTGTTGCCAAAAAAAAAAAAAAAAAAGCAAACATCATTCTGGGATGCATTAGCAGGAATATTGTAAGCAAAACACGAAAAGTAATTCCTCCGCTCTACTCTGCGCTGATTAGGCCTCATCTGGAGTAGTGTGTCCAGTTCTGGGCACCACATTTCAGGAAAGATGTGGAGAAATTGGAGAGTCCAGAGAAGAATGACAAAAATGATTAAAGGTCTAAAAAACATGACCTATGAGGGAAGATTGAAAAAATTGGGTTTGTTTAGTTTGGAGAAGAGAAGACTGAGAGGAGACATAAGTTTTCAAGTACACCACTACCCCGATATAATGCTGTCCTTGAGAGCCAAAAAATCTTACCACGTTATAGGTGAAACAGTGTTATATCGAACTTGCTTTGATCTGCTGGATGCGCAGCCCCGCCCCCTGGAGCACTGTTTTACCATGTTGTATCCGAATTCGTGTTATATCGGGTTGCGTTATATCTGGGTAGAGGTGTACATAAAAGACTGTTACAAGGAGGAGGAAGAAAATTTGTTGTTCTTAACCTCTGAGGATAGGACAAGAAGCAATGGGCTTAAATTGCAGTAAGGGAGGTTTGGGTTGGACATTAGGAGAAACTTTCTAACTATCAGAGTGGTTAAGCACTGGAATAAATTGCCTAGGGGAGTGGTGGTATCTCCATCTGGAGATTTTTTTAACAGCAGGTTGGACAAACACCTGTCAGGAATAGTCTAGTCCTGCCTTGGGTGCAGGGGACTGGACTAGATGACCTCTCGAGGTCCTTTCCAGTTCTATGATTCTGTGAATATACTTTGCTTAGCTTCTGTGAAAGCAGTGTTTCTGGGGCAAGCCTTGGTTGAAATATTTTTCCAATTTTAGCTATTTAGGCATTGAAGGGCAAAGAAGTCCTATGAGGATCCTGAAGCTACAGACAACCTAGCTCTTAGATGTCTGATGTTATGATGGTAGAAAGTTCTGTTTCCCGCTCTCCACCAGCAGTACCTCCATCTCTTCCAGGTTTAGCTTTAACAAGCTAGTCTTCATGTGAATGTTGACTCCTAGACAGTGGGATGGCTGGGAGATAGTGTTTGCATTTTCTGTGAAGGAAACAGCATGGTGGCTACATTTTACTAGCATATGCATCCCTGTTGCCTTCAGTTTTGTATAGGTGTTAAATAGAACAGGGCTGGGGGAGAGGATTCAGAGGTGAGGACTCTGCCTTGAGGCGGAAGGACAAGGAAGCTATTGTATTGATTAATGCTAAACCCCTGTATGTAAGACAACAACAGCATTCCACTGAAATTTATCAAATATGGTGAAGAGATCCTGCAGTATGGGTATGGTTTGATCAGCAGTTTAAGACATGTTGGCTTTACCAGTCAGTATGGGATTGCAGGGGGTGCATATCTTCTGGGTTGTCCTGTTGCAGCAGTTAGCCAATGGGGCAGAATCTCTAAGAGACTGGCTCTCATTAGGTAGTCCTGGTCCCTTCAACAGGTTGTTGGGTTGATTAGCTAAGACACAGGGCAGTTGACATTAGCAAACAAGGCACAAGAGGGCCTTTCACTGCTCTGGCCTTCCCATCTTTGTTTTTGGTGGAGGGTATTAATAAATGTTGAGTTGATTGCAGTTCCATCTGGTGACTTCCACAGGTCACCTGGACTGCAGCAATTGTACAGATATTGATGGACATGGAATAATTTCATGGAACGCCTTGTGGACTCCTGCTGTCAGTTGGAATGGAAATTAAAGGACAAATGAGCACTGGGGTTTTGTTTATATGCTTCATAGGATTGATTTGAGCAGCTGTTTCTGGCAGCAGGGATGTCAAAACCCTCTTTCCAATGGGATAGACATTGGTTTCGTTCTCCCAAAACAATAGAAGTTGTATGATTTTTGGAGACGCCTTCCTTTTCCATGACCGATATCAACATGCCTTCTCAAGAGAAGAAGTAGACTTGTGGGTGAGCCTGAGCCATCCTACAAAGCCAAGGCTTTCTCAGGCAGTAGGCTGTTCTGGCTGTAGGCCATGATAGGCATCGAGAGTACATCAGGCTCTGAGAAGGCCTTGGTGTTAAACCTGGGATTCTTGTGCTTGGAATTTGAGCATCAAAAAGGGGTAAAGCAGGTGATGGGGAGCATTGATCGCCTTTTATCTTCCAAATTGCTGCCAAATCAGGTTGACCCAAAATGTTATCCTGTTATGGAATTAATAAGGTTGTGAACATTTGGCAAAAATGTCAGATATTTGTATTTGTCTTCATTAGCCTCTTCACTTCTCAGTGATACTTTAAATGCCCATTTTATAATTCCATCTATGCAGAAAGCATGCTTGGTCCATGAGAAAATATGGAAAAGGTAGACAAGACCTCTCATTTGACTGACAAGTTAAAAGAAACCAGCTTTAGGATAAAACTATTCTACAGGTGTTATTCACAGATGCTAGCCACTTCAGTTGTCATTACTATACAGTCTGAAATCAAATGCTGCTGATCCACTCACCTTGTCTCATTACATATTTTAATTGTCTTCATTAATCAGTATCTTAGTAATTAGATCACTATCTAGAAAGTTCACTTCTGGAAAATTCAAGTTACATTCCATGCACATTCTATTACAAGAAATGTTTTGTCAGTTACAGCAGAATTCATCCTTTCTATAGTGAAGTGCAAGCATTTCCCCCTCAAAAAAATTGTTTCCCAATATTTTCATAAAATCAGAAAACGTAACTGAAAACTTTGTCATTAGTGAACTGAAATTAAAAGCAAAACCACTGACCTAGGCAGGAACTGCAGCAGTAGGATAACTGCTTATCATGGTCTCACTGTGTCAACTACTTTCCTTATTTCCAGACACTATGCAATAACTGGACAAGTTGTCTGCATATACAACTGGACTCAACTCCACACAGTAAGAAACTTGCAATGCTACAGTTAAAAAATGTCCATAAATTTCAGGTACACTAATGAATATTAAAATCTTCAATGAATGTTAAAATAGGGCCTCTCTAAGAACCAGCTGCTACAATTTTGCTTCCACCACTTGTGAATGGTAGTAATTAAGCTCCAGCTGATTAAATCAACATACATTTAACCCTTCATTTTAGTAGTTACATGGCCCCATTGTATTTATCCTCCCAGCACTCCTGTGAGGTAGGGAAGTACTGCTATCTCATTGTATGGGGTATAGAGGCACATGTTGAGCAAGTGACTTGTCCACAGTCCCACAGGAAATCTGTGGTGAAGCAGGGAATCCCAGGTCTCCCAAATCCCAGGCTAGTGTCCTAACAACTGGGTCATCCTTACTCTCCTGCTTTTAACATCTTATCTGATTTGGCTTTAACAATTGTCCTTGTTTCCACATTTTTCTCAATTAGAATACCATGTTCTGAAACATTGTCTTTAAGCCATATGATCGCCCTTTGCAAACAGTCCTGCAAAATATTTCTCTGGTGTGGTTGCCCACATTCAATCACTAGCTGCTGTGGACTGTCTTATTATAACAATATGGTATAGCTACTTTGTTGGCCTACTTGAAAGAATAATTTTGATTATCTTCCACTGTTGCTCTGACTACTCTTTCTTTCTACACTCCGGGTGATCTCATCCATGCTCTTGATGAATGTTACGTAACCACTGCTCTCTGCTGCAGCCTAATGTAGTTCTCCATCCCAGCCAGTCTTACATCTCAGCCTGTCTTACTGATATCTTCTCCTAGCTGTTCTACCAAATCCTCTCACTAATGTAACTTCTCATTTTTTTTTTTCTTTTCTTCCTAGGCTATCTCTCTTCCCTTTATCACTGCTGACAACTTCACTCTCTTCCCCATCACTCATGTTTGCAAGCTGTTTTATGTAACTTTTTAAACTGGTCCCATAGTCAGTTAGTATAAGGGAAGATATATTGGTTTCTCTTCTTACCCATCCATTCAGTTGGCTGGACCTTAATATTGGAATTATTGTGGGAAAGCTAACTAAAAAATGAGTAATACTTTATTTTGAAAGCAGTGAGGTGAGTTATCATTTTCTGGGTGAGAGACTGTGTTTATGTCCAAAACCTCATTTTGATTGCCTGGATGAGCCTTTTTGATGGCACAGCCATGCAGCAGCTCTTAATAGTGACCAGCCTGAGGAACAGCAGCTCCATTCTGCTACCATACTCAGCTGGTAGAGGTTAAGTCTAGGAACAAGACAAAGATAAGAGATTAAGGGGGGGGGGCTTAAAAGAGGCTGGTGGCTATGGTGAGGAGAGTGTGAATGAAGGATGAGGGGCTGAAAATGTAATGAAACTTCCACTGTGCCACCTTATTTCAGAAGAAATTTGTCCCTTGTAGGTCTCTTTAAATTTACTTATCAATGTAAAAAGGAAGTGGTAGCTATTGACTAGTTCACAACATTTTAGTAGAGAAGATGAACTGGTAAATTATAAATAGCTGTTGCAAGGGGGAGGAAAGCATGTGGGGGACAGCAAAAGGGGAAAGAGACCCTCTGAATAGATAAGGGAAGCATTTACAGTTTCTAAATCTGAACAATATATTCAGTGTTCCTTTTTTAATTTGTTTACTAGGAACTAATTATTACAATAGAAATATTTAAGTGATTTTTTTTAAATGTAAAAAGCAGTGACCCCCTGCAAGGGCTGCAGTAGGAGGGCATTAGTATTGCCCTAGCACTCGCTTTTAAAATACATCCTGAAATTCTGTGTCCTAATCGTTTACAGATATAAATTTCATAATCTTGCTCAAACTGTGCTTACAGCTCTTGAGAACGTTTTGGGGGTTGTGTTTTGACGTCTCTGCCTCTTCCTCCTCACCGCTACTCTTTCCTCTTATTTTAATACTTTAAAAAAAAAAATCACGTCCCGTCTTTCCATCACGGCTCAAAGTGGGAGGTGAGCCGCAGCCCTCCCCGGTGAGTGCTTTCCCCCGCCCACTGAGCCCCGCCTCCTGCTCAGCCTCGCTGCTGCGTGTCTGTCTCATTCATCGGGAGCCAGCGACGGAGCCTGGAGGTCCCAGCACGGTCGCGCTCTCCTATGGAGCTGCACCTGGGACCGATCCGTCCGCGGGGGATGCTCGGCCCTGCCCGGGGTGCGATCTGCCCTGAGCAGCTGTGAGGAGCAGAGGGGGTCACCCGGCACCACCATGTCCCTGCCGCCCATTCTGCCTCCCCCCGCCCCGGCCGCTATCCCCGCCGCCCCCCGAGCGCAGCCTAGGAAGCCGGCGGCCCCCAGGAAGGCAGCGCCGCCGCCGCCCGCCGAGGAGAAGCCACCGAGGAAGCCGCGGGGGGCGCCCCCGGAGCGGGCCGGTCCCTTCCCCAGCTCCTGGCCCTGCGCCTCTCTGCAGAGGCAGCAACCGCGGAGGCCGGCCCCGGCCCCGCCACAGCCCCGCGGTCGCTCCTGCGAGACCCTGTGCGCGGCGGCGGGGCCGGAGGCGGGGGCTGGAGAGGCCGCTCTGCGCTTCTCGCTCAGCCTCCCCCCCGAGGCGGCCCTGGTGCTGCAGCGCCGCAGCCTGGAGAAGCAGCGGGGGCGGCCGAGCCCCTCCTCAGCCACCGAGCGCCTCCTGCCGGGCTCCCGGAGCAAGGCGGCCCCGGCCGTGGGGGGCTCGGCGCGGAGGGGGGCCCGGGCCGGGCCGGGGTCCAGCCCCGGGGACCTGCGCGCCCTGCTGAAGATCTCGCTGCTGAATGAGCGGCACCGCTACGACGACGTGGAGTACGAGGAGGAGGCGGCGCCGGGGGCCGTGGCGGACGAGGGGCTGGTGCGCAAATGCACCGAGTGGCTGCGCGGGGTGGAGAGCGCGGCCGGCCGGGACCGGGCCGACAAGCTGGAGACCCTGCCCCACCTGGGGGCCCTCTGAGCCTTGGGTGGCACCTACCTGCCCAGCCCCCGCCCCTCCTGCAGCAATATCCCGGGGGCTCCCCATGTGATGTGCCCCGCAGCGGGGTTCTTCCTCTCCCTCTATTAAACCCCCCGGGAAGCTGGACAGCACCGTATCCTGCTCCAAAGCCACCTCACGTGTTCGTCTCCCCAGACTGAGAGCCACGGAGAGCGGAGTTTTAGTGCCGGGTTTAACCGCCCGCCTTGCTGCTATCCCCGACTGAGGAACTGACTTGCGTTTTGACCCCGTGGGGGCTGGCGGCTGTTCCAGGCGCTACATAAACGGGAAAAAATGTATTTATAGCTGCTGTGTACTGTGTATTTTCATTCACATCTTGTGTGGAGAGAAAAAAGTGGGGGCTGACTAATCAGTGTTGTAGAGATGCTTCTCCTGATCCGGCTGGGCTGCTGGATGCTTTTTATCTGAAATCAGGAGACAGAGTTTCTAGCGGATGATGGACAGGACGGGGAGCTTAAAATCTGCACGTGGGGGTGTTTGAATGTGATCAAATGTGAGCAGAAACAGAGGCAAACGTTCTCAGCTAGTTAACTTACTGTAATGCAACAGGTGCTTAATCTGCTGTAAGAAGAACAGGAGTACTTGTGGCACCTTAGAGACTAACAAATTTGTTAGTCTCTAAGGTGCCACAAGTACTCCTGTTCTTTTTGCGGATACAGACTAACACGGCTGCTACTCTGTAATCTGCTGTATTCACTTCAGTGTTTTTTGTAGCAAAAGCTGACTCCTGACATTTGCAGGAATTGTTTATGATCTCTGGGTTAGGGTAGGGAGAGGAAGATGGGAGAAACTTGTTAAAACTATAGAGCCTTTATCAGAAACTATCACAAAAGTGTCTTTGTGTTAAACAACAAAGGGCAGTCAAGCAAAAAGGAAAACAAAACTGCTGCACAATACAGGCCCTCAAGACAAAGTGTTCAGTTACTGAAGGATAAATGTATTGATTTCCTTTTGAAAAGAAACTGCTTTGTAAATAGAGGTAGGGTACATTGATTTTGTCTTATTTGTACATAAAGGAACATTTTTATTTATTTGAATAAATGATTAAAGCCTTTTGTGTTGCAACAGCAGCACCTTTGTAACTGTGAATGGGGCTGTTTCTTAATCTGTTGCAGGCATCTGACTGTATTTAGTTGTAGGATTGAGAGAAAGATAAGCAGTGATTACACAAAGATAAAGATGGGCTGATAATATGCAGGGAATGTGCAGCTTATTTAGGATAATTTTATTTCCTTTCTAGACTAAAATGTCCAGAAGATTTAAAACGTAAGGAATTGGAACCAAAACCCTTACAGGTAGGGCCCTACCAAATTCACAGCTATGAAAAACGTGTCACAGACCATGAAAAGTGGTCTTTTGTGTGCTTTTACCCTATACTATACAGATTTCACAGGAGAGACCAGCATTTCTCAAATTGGGGGTCTGGACCCAAAAGGGAGTTGGAGCAGGGTCTCAACAAGATTATTTTAGTGGGGGTCACAGTATTGCCACCCATATTTCTGTGCTGCCTTCAGAGCTGGGCAACCAGAGAGCGGTGGCTGCTGGCTGGGAGCCCAGCTCTGAATGCAGAGCCGCCGCCAGCAGCAGCACAGAAGTAAGGGTGGTGTGGTATGGTATTGACACTCTTACTTCTGTGCTGCTGCTGGCAGGGCGCTGCCTTCAGAGCTGGGATCCCGGCCAGCAGCCATCGCTCTCTAGCTGCCCAGCTCTGAAGGCAACACCGCCGCCCGCACCAGCCCAGAAGTAAGGGTAGCAGTACAGCCACCTCCCCTACAATAACCCTGTGACCTCCCCCCCCCAACTCCTTTCTGTGTCAGGACCCCGACAATTACACTGTGATGTTTCAGATTTAAATAGCTGAAATCATGAAATTTACTATTTTTAAAAAACCTATGATCGTGAAATTGACCAAAATGAACCATGCATTTGGTAGGACCCTACTTATAGGAATATGAATTAAATCTAATGATTGTGTTCAAATAAGCATAATCGTGCTGATTCAATTAGATGGATAGCTGGCCATGATTTAGAGAGTGTGCAGAACAGAGCAGGTTAAGATGAGCCCTTCAACTGGTTTGCACTCAACATGCAGAGCTGTAGCTCTACATATGTGTGTTATATATATGGAGCACTTACCTGGGTGTACAGTTTGAAAAAAGTGGCATTGTGCATGATCAGTGTATGAATGTTCTAACACTTATAATCACATTGTGTAAATTAAACTCTTTCCGACATGTTTAAGGGCACTTGTCTTGATTGAAAAAAATGAGATTTTAAAGTTGCTACATGCTAAACATATTTTAGTGGAGGTGGGGACCCTTTCTCTCTGCTCCACACTATTCAAAAACTTTAAAATGCACAGCAAAATAGTATTTAACCAAAAATTTCCCCCATCATTGAGGCTGGGAACAAATGTAAAAAATGTCAGTTGAAAGGACAGTGCCGGTAGTAGGCATAAGCAGACTAAGCAATTGTTTAGGGCCCTGAGTCGCTAAAGGGGGCCCCTTATTTGCTTTTTTAGTAAATGTTGGGGGGGGGACCCAAAATATTCCTGTTTAGGGCCCCCAATGGGCTTAGCAACGTCTCTGAAGGGGTAAGTCTTTAAATAAAGTTAAGGGTGTGAAAACAGGCTGATAACTAGAGTCTCCCCAGCTACTTGTTGCCACCACAATACTATAATTTACTAACTTAGGAATTTTCTAAGTAAATACTTAAGATGCTGTGGCAAACCTTTCATAAGAAACACATTTGTTTAAACATTTATGAACATGTTAACTTGAATCTATCAAGTATGCTGTAAAGTGCTACTTAGTGTTAGAAATTAAGAACTATAAATGTTGCTTTGATGTAAAATGTTTCATGGGACTTTAAGAAAGATTCACTTTTTATGCAAATTGGTTTTAGCTTTTTATGCGGTGGATTACTCTGACGTTAAAGCAGCAGAGCAGAAAAAAATGGTCTATGTTGGCAATGCCATGAACTCCCAGGAGATTTTGTTTTTACAGTTAAATTGCTCAAAGTGATAGTGTATTTTAGCATCATTTTAAATGACATTTCATTATTGAAATAGCTCTTTGATTTTGTTCCAGAAAGTTGGGCCTTTTCATACTCTCCCAATATAAGCCACAAAACCTATATGTCTGGATTTCTACTAATTAAATACCAGAGTGCTGGTGGCCATTGTAAAAATAATTCACTAATCTATCGCAAATGTGAAATAGTTGTGCTCACAAGCCCATAGAAAAATGTGGTGCATGAGAAAATAAGTCAAATAATTTAATGTTATTAAAAATCAATTTAGAGGCTGCTTTGTAATATTGTGTATGAAATGTAACTGCCACTTAAAATTTCCTTGCCATCTTTTAAACAATGCATTGCATATGCCTCTGTCGTAGCTGTTTGATTTAATTTTCAGTACAGCAAGAATATTAGCACCTTGAATCCATTCAGCCCTAGCAAATAGAAATTCCCTACACAAATCTGATTTCTACTGGATCAGTCTCAGACATTCCTTTTATGACCTCAGTGAAACAATAGTTGAAGTTTCACTTGGATTTTCTTTTCTTTTTGGCATCATTAATTGTAAGGTACCACGTTAGTCTGTTTTGGAAATTACTACTTATGGTTAAAGACAACTGCAATGTACTTTTATATACAAATATATTTAATCAGTACATCTAGTTGCAAAGAACAGTCAACCACTTTTAAAGTATCAAGTATAAAAAAAATCTCCTGTATATTTGGAACTTGCTAAGTTCAGTGTGAGGTGAGAATTCACCTCATATGAATTCTTGACAGCAGCATAAACTCTTGGTAGCATGATTTTATTCCATATGAAATCAAGTGAAATGAATTTAAAGGGAATATTACATCATGAGAAAATATGGAACACCTGAAGGCTAGTACTTGCTGTTGGAGATAGGTGGGGAAGCAAAATTCCAAAGACTCAAAGCATCAAGGAATTTATTATCCCTAATTGCTAATCTGATTGAAAATATCCAGTTTGAAGATTGCCAGTAGCATTTTTCTGAAGAATTAATTTCTGCAAAGGTACCCAGCTTTTACTGCATTTTGGGCTAGTGCACCACTGTGCCTTTGAATTAGAGATGGGCCTGAACCACTGGCTTAAGATTTGGGTCCAGATATTAAGGGTTACCAGTTTCTCAGATGTTTGAACCCATGAATTTGGTTTGTGTGCCTCTCCATTCTAGGTGCACAGTAAGCAGAAACCAACTTTACTTGAAATGAATATTTAGTGTTATTGACTGGAAGGATAACAAACATTGATGTTCATCTAAATGTGTCCATAAACCTCTACCTTATAACCAATGTTTTCAGAAGTGTAACATGTTTTCCTTTGTACAGTAGTATTCTAAAGGTGAGATGGATGCAGAGGTTCAGCAACT
The DNA here is from genome assembly GCF_011386835.1 of Chrysemys picta bellii. NCBI lineage: Eukaryota > Metazoa > Chordata > Testudines > Emydidae > Chrysemys > Chrysemys picta. The sequence continues at coordinate 125,325,753 of NC_088793.1, read as the reverse complement.
GTTATTCACCTATGAGCCAGACAGGAAGTACAAACATTCATATGCTACAATCATCTTGTTGGCTCTTCAAAGAAGTACAGTAGCTTTCAGTGAACTCTGCTGAAGCCAGTGCTAATACATATATTTGCTTATGCCATCTGATTGGCTAATATAGCTTCAGACCTCAGTACTCATTTGTGAGGTAAACTCTAGAAAATGACATCACGAGAATGTTTTCATTCATTCAACTTTTCCACTGAACATACCAATAGCATTTCTAGTGGTCTGGATGCTGAGCCTCCCTGTCTTGCTTTGGGTCAGTTACTTTATGTGTTTTCCATCTGTAAAAAGGAGAACTTCATTCTCAGGGATGTTGTGAGTATTCATTAATGTTTGTAAAGTGCTTTGAAGAAGAAAAATGTTAAGTATTTTATTTCCTGTTAATACAGTATTATACTATTTCTTTGATGTGCATCACTGGACCTGTCAAAAGTTAACAAGCTCTTTAAACCTGTTTAAATTGCTAGTGCAGGCAGGCTGTACCTAAAATGACACTGCACTCTACATCTTTTGCAAACCACTTTCCTATGCAAAGATTTCCCTTTCACAACAGAATCCATCAATTTGTGGTTAGTGAATATTTTTCTGTTTTTTGTGAGTTGACTTGATTTTGTTTGAAAAAGTGCCACATGTGATCGAGAAAGATGGACTCCTTTTTAAGACATTGGAGATGATTTTATCCTTCAAGAAGTGTGCATATCATGAACCGCTAGATATTTTTTTACAGATAAAATATGTCCTTAATTAATTGCGCTGTTAAACAACAATGGAATACCATTTATTTTAAATATTTTTAGATGTTTACTACATTTTCAAATGTATTCATTTCAATTACAACACAATACAAAGTGTACAGTTCTCACTTTTATATTTATTTTTATTACAAATATTTGCACTGTAAAAAACAAAGTATTTTTCAATTCACCTAATACAAGTACAGTAGTGCAATCTCTTTATCATGAAAGTTGAACTTGCAAAAGTAGAATTATGTACAAAAAAAACTGCATTCAAAAATAAAACAATGCAAAACTTTAGAGCCTACAAGTCCACTCAGACTTCTTGGTCAGCCAATCACTCAGACAAACAAGGTTGGTTACAATTTGCAGGAGATAATGCTACCTGCTTCTTGTTTACAATGTCACCTGAAAGTAAGAACAGGTGTTCGCATGGCACTGTTATAGCTGGCGTTGCAAGATATTTACATGCCAGATGCGCTAAAGATTCATATGTCCCTTCGTGCTTCAACCACCATTCTAGAGGATATGCTTCCATGCTCATGATGGGTTCTGCTTGATAACGATCCAAAGCAGTGTGGACTGACGCATATTCATTTTCATCATCTGAGTCAGATGCCACCAGCAGAAGGTTGATTTTCTTTTTTGGTGGTTTGAGTTCTGTAGTTTCCACATTAGAGTGTTGCTCTTCTAAGACTTCTAAAAGCATGCTTCACACCTCATCCCTCTCAGATTTTGGATGGCACTTCAGATTCTTAAACCTTGGGTCGAGTGCTGAAGCTATTTTTAGAAATCTCACATTGGTACCTTCTTTGCATTTTGTCAAATCTGCTGTGAGTGTTCTTAAAACGAACATGTGTTGGGTCATTGTCCGAGACTGCTATAACATTAAATATATGCAGAATGCAGGTAAAACTGAACAGGAGACATGCAATTCTCCCCCCCAAGCAGTACAGTCACAAATTTAATTGACACATTATTTTTTTAATGAGCATCATCAGCATGGAAGCATGTCCTCTGGAATAGTGGCCGAAGCATGAAGGGGCATATGAAGGTTGAGCATATCTGGCATGTAAATACCTTGCAACGCTGGCTACAAAAGTGCTATGTGAACGCCTGTTCTCACTTTCAGGTGACACTGTAAATAAGAAGAAGACAGCAATACCTCCCATCAACGTAAACAAACTTGTTTGTCTTAGCGATTGGCAGAATAAAAAGTAGGACTGAGTGGACTTGTATGCTCTAATGTTTTACACTGTTTTGTTTTTGAGTGCAGTTATGTAAACAAACAACCCGCATTTGTAAGTTACACTTTCATTATAAAGAGATTGCACTTCAGTACTTGTATGAGGTGATTGAAAAATGCTATTTCTTTTCTTTATCATTTTTACAGTACATATATTTGTAATAAAAAATAATATAAAGTGATCACTGTGCACTTTGTATTCTGTGCTGTAATTGAAATCAATATTGAAAAGGTAGAAAAACATCCAAAAATATTTAATAAATTTCAATTGGTATTCTATTGTTATAAGTGTGATTAATTGTGATTAATTTTTTTGAGTTAATCGTGTGAGTTAACTGCGATTAATTGACAGCCCTCATCCTTTCCTTTTAATCCAGTGTATCCCATCTTATTAACCAATAATCTAGAGTGCAGTAAAACATAATAAAACTTCACATATTTATTTAATCTATGACTAGGATAACATATGTTTTTGCTCATTTACAGGCGCCAATAGGGTTTATAAAGGAGCAGTTGTAACAGTTGGGCTGACATATTTACCCTAATTGTAAACTCAGTTGTAACAAGTATGAAAAAGTTTATAAAATAATACAATAATCTATAATAACCAATGTTAATGGAACATAGGTCAAGTTGGTTTTTATAATGAATGTTACAAACAGGGGCAAAAAACAAACAGAGACACTCCATTTGTCCAAACAAATAAAAAGTCCACGTTAATATAATTCCAGGACTATATATAATACTAAAAACAATATATAAAACCAAAATTAATAAATTAGTGTGTCAAATTTAAGCGTAATTAGTAAACAAAATAATGAGAGGATGGGCTATTCCATCATCACTCCCTTTGTGGCTCCTTAAAGAAAGACTTAGAGGAAAAAATAGGGAAAAACAGATGAAGGCTACTGAAGCGAGCTTCACCCTCATGGCTGCTCTGCTGACCATTTCCTGGGACCCCAGACCTTTGTCACCCTGATCCTGAGAGGTGTCCTTACCAGACCAACCAAAGAGAGGGACCCCGCTAACATCCCCTCTATTTGCTCCAGCTAAATCCCAAACACCACCTGGGATAAAATAAAACCAGACTTTAACAGCAGCAACACCTCCAGCTCATCTCAACTAACTTCTCTTTTCCGCAAAAGGACAGGTATTACCATCTTGAATACCATCTAAGACAGCAGTTTTTAACCAGGGGTTTGTGGCCCCAAGCTGGTTTTAGGGGGCCATGGAGCCCCGGTACTCCCCCCAGAGCTAAATCCCCAAGCACCAGTGCCCCCCACTGGAGCTGAAGCCAGGAGTGGAGCCAAGAGGCTAAAGCCCGGTGCCCCCCACCAGTACAGAAAGTGGGAGTGGAGCCGCAGGGTTGAAGCCCCAAGCTCCGGCACTGTTCCCGAGTCTAAAGCCCTGAGCTCTCCCCCTCCCCCCCCGCTGAAGCCCCGAGTCCCCACTCCTGCACCCGGTGGCTGAAGCCAAGATCCCTAGCCCCTGCCCCCCAGAATTCAAGTATGTTGGGGGGGGGGCCTCAGAAAGAAAAAGCTTGAGAAGCCCTGATCTAAGAGACTGCCAAACAAGGGGCCCTTTCCTTCTTCTAAAACTCTCTCCAGCTACATGGAAAGGCAATAACCAATGTTATTAAAATGAAAGCCTTACTTAATATTTTACATTTCAAATGCTTTAACTGTTTTTCCTTCTTTTCTGTATCTTTAATAAAAGATTTAAAAAGATATTTAATAGTGTGTTTGCCATAGTACTAAGCAGCCTTACTTACATCCATGTATATCAAACCTCTGACCTTGTTTAACGATGTTTAATGTTAGATGGTAACTGAGTTATGTGAACAGCTTTAGCCCATATATTCCATGTAAATCTATACAACACTGATACCCTGTTGGTGGAAGCAGTGGAATACTCCAGACTTGTTATGTTGAAATCTCCCAGGATGAAAAGGCCACACAGATATATAAACCCCAAAACTAATCTCCTTACTTGCCTCCCTAGGAGTTTCACAGGTCACCTCTGGTCTAACCCACTCATCTGGTCACACCCTGGACCTGATATTTGGCTTAGAGTAGAGGACATCACAACCCAGCCACTGTCTTGAACAGGCCATCACCAAATTAAGGCAGTGGGCAGAGGTCTGTGAAGTTACAAAACCCACAACCCTTATTTAACCACAAAGACTCCATCAAATTCCAAAGCATGCCAAAGGACAGCAATGCTTTGTGCACAGAACAAGGAGTCAAGTATCTGGTGAACCCTTCTTATTGTACCCTTGCTTCAACCATTAATGTGCTGGCTCCCAGACAGCCTCTTATAGATATATAGATATATAGATATAGATATATATATACACACACACACACACACACAAAATGTAAAACCAAAGGCTGAAACGGACACATAACAAAGAACTTCTAAGCCTCTACTGAAGCTGCTACAGGCTCAGAGAACCTTCCTATTAGCCTCTACTGTAGTTGTCAAATCTTGCCCTAAGGAGCTGTCCAAGGGATTAATCGATCCTGAGTGCCTACAACCCACAACAGAACTCAGCACCAACCTCTGAGAAGACTATCATCCTACTTTGCTGAAAAGATTCAGAATATTCAGGAAGGTGTCTCAAACAGCATAACTCTGTTCTGCCTGACAAACAGCCTGCCTACATACATTCGCTCCTCAAGAAGTACTGGACACCCCAATGAATCACGACCAAGATCTGTGAATCCAACTCAGGACTTTCACGTACGATGAGGTTCATGAGCAACTCATGCCACTCATGACCTGAACAGCCAATACCTCATTTAGAGAAGAAATCTCTCCTTGGAACACACAGTAGTCTGACGAACACAAAAAATGTACCCTTGATATATAGGTTCTCTTCAATTACTATCCATTATGAAACCATCCCTTCCTAAGCAAGCTCATTAAGAAGGTAGACAAAGGTCAACTATACAATCATCTAATTCATGCGAATATCCTAGACCTGGCATAATCTAGATTCAGTCCAGAATATGGGATGGAAGTTGCTTTAGTGGCACTGATGGATGATCTCATCCTGTGAATGGATAGAAGGCAAACATCCATTCCCATTCTCCTGGATCTATCTTCAGCATTTGACACTGTCAACCAGGAGACGTGGTTGTGTCACCTGAGAGATGGCAGAGACCCAGGGTAATGCACCAACATGGTTTGTGTCCCTCCTGGAGGCATGCATCCAAAGAGCAGTGATGGGCAAACTGCACCTCAACTGCTGGATCCCTCACTTGTGGAGCTAAAAGGAAGCTTACATCAACCTAACTCTGTAAGTGTCTATACTAAAATGTTGCTCCCACCAATGTAAGTCACCCACTACCCCGCTTTAATAACTCCACCTCCTGCGAGAGCAGTAGCACTTAAGTCACTGTAGTTAGGTCAACGCCGCGTCTGTGTAGACATTGTGTTGCTTACATTGCTGCCTGGGGCTGAGAGTGGAACCCTGCCAGCCAGGGCTGACAGCCAGAGTCCTGCCACCGCCTCCTGATGAGGGATTGTGGGGGGGGGTGAGGGGGAGAGGAGAGCCCGAGCCTGGCTGCCTCCCGGGAGGGATTGAAAGGTGGTGGGGCTGCAGCTGTCAGTGCCCCTCAATGTCAGTTAAATAGGTGCAAGTGCTGCTGGTGAGTATGTGCACCGCCAACAGGAGGATGCGTGGATGTTAAAAATTGAATTAATTACTGCGGTGGCTGTATGTCAACTTAACTTAAATTGACTCAGGACATGTCTGCACTACAAAATTGAGTACCTGTCCCAGACCTTAGGAAGAGCTCTGTGTAAGCTTGAAAGCTTGTCTCTCTTGGTCCCATAGAGAGAGACAAGAAACCCACCTTCTTTCTTTAATATCCTAAGACCAATGCAGCTATGACAACACTACATGCGGCTCTCATCTGTTTAATGAGGCCAAATCTTGAGAGGTGCTGAGTAGCTTGAAACACCTGTTGGCTTCAGTGAGAGTTGAAGTTACTTAGTACTGCTCACGATTTGGCCCACAAAATTTAACAAAGATCTAAACAGTTTTTAAATGCTGATTACTTTGACTGTGCCAGACCCATTCGAAGAGTTTCTGTTACCTTCCCAGAAAAGAGAAACCACAGCAACAACTGTTGGAAGCAGAAATATGTTTGATATGTGCTATGGTTTTTGCTTCTCTGTTCTGAGATTGCTGTAGTTATGGTTTCAGTGTTCTTCCTTTTTCAAGGTGTTATTTCAGATAGCCACTTAGTTTGGCTAATTGACCCAATGAGAGATTTCAACAAGGGGGATACAGTTTTACTATTCCGCACCGAAGGCTTCTTGTTATCTGCTTTTGCCACTATGAGGACATTGCTGTCTTACTGGAGGAACTGATCAATATCTACAGTGTCTGCATAGATCTCTCTCAAAGTATAGGTGGGGCTGTTAGCACTGCCTATTATTACGATTGCCAGACACTTCCCAGTATAAGATCCTGTTTTCAATTGATTATAACTTTACCAAACTGTAACTGTTTGGGCTGAAATTTTCCATGCTGAGTGTCTGTCTCAGGCTGATTTTTCTTCTTCTTTCTTGACAGTTTCAGCCAAAATGGTTGAACAGTTTTGAGAATGACACTAGAGAAAAAATGTTTTGTCTGTGTCAAAATTCTGCTTTGGAGCAGGGACTCGAAATTTGGTAAGGGGTGGCCTTTATGTCAGGGATGTGCCTTCTGCTGTCCCAGTGACTCTGCCCAAGTTTTGAGCATGCTCAATAGAGACTTCTTAGATTTTTAGTAACGAAATTCTCTGAAGATACCATTCTCACTGAGCATGGGGCATTTGCCAGGTGCATGGGGACTAAAGAGGCCTCAGTTAGCATGCTTAGCCTCTCAGAGCTCCTAGTACTGACCAGCCTCCACATGCACCAGCCCCACAGAGCGACTGAGCAGCTTGTCACAGCTTCTAAGTGTGACCATACTGCCTATGTGCCATCCCCATAGTGTGACTGAGCATGTTCCAGCCCTTGCTGTGGGAGGCTCAGAAGGACTTTGCCTGTAATGGCTGTTCTGGACTGTGGTGCAACTAGGCACTAGAACAGATAGGCATCCAGCAATTCTCCAGAAAGAGCCATAATTTTGGAGTTTAATATACACACCCACATCATACACCATTTGAAAGCTTATTTTAATGTATGTTTAGCTGAGGTATGATGTGAAGCTATCACGTGGTGCTGTAAGCTTGTAGGTGAGAGGAAACTGATACCCAAAATGAGAATGTCTCACATTTTTGCACCATTTCAGAAATACTGCAACATGGCTATGACCACAGTTTTTACTGTTTAAATTAAAATCAACACTGTAATGTGGTGTTTATTGGTCAAAGCTACCAAATGACAATGTATTCAAAAGATTTGTATTGGTTTTGCCAGGGCAAGCTTTTTTTTCCCCTCCAGAAATGATGGAGCTGTTTAGCATGTGACAAAAATGGCAAATATCAACATTTTGCAATATACGAACACGTTGCATATTCTTAATTGTCAAAGTATCTCACAAGTGATTCTAGTTTTTTATATTTTCAATTGAAATTTGCTGACAGACTGATCTGTCTCACACTGAAGGTTGTGCACCAGTAGCAGTACAGTGCATGCCCACAGTTTGCCCTACCTAGTGGGTAGATATAAATGTACATGAATTCCTAATATAATGCTTCTCCATTTGTAATCTTTGGTACATACAATAGCATCTAGTCTGCCTGATTGAAGGTTTAATTGGTAATTGCCTATGCATGCTGTACTAGCCTTTGAAGTATTCTAGAAACTAGATTTTTAATTCAGTGACACTTATGCACGTCAGTATTAGTGTTAGAGATAATACATAGTTTTTGCGTATTCATAATATGAAGCTATGAGAGAAAAAAGTGGTCTAACAAGAAATAGTGAAGACAAAGTCCACAAACAAGTCCTTGCCTCTATACTGAAGAGGGATGAAGGAAGGGCATGTTATAGCTCTTATCAACCATGTCATCAGCAATATGACAAACCCATTTGACACCAAATCACATCCGGATGTGCTTATCAACATGTCTACTGGACTTCATGTAACATCAGATGTACAAGGGTCTCTACTGAAAATAGCAGATATCGGTGAAGAGCAAATGGAGAGATTTATGAGAGGCGCACTTGATTCTGACAGGACACATAGTTTCTTCAGCCCAGGCAAGAAATCTGACATCAGAACATTTGCTCACATGGCCAAGACCACCAAATTTAAATTTAGCAAGTGAAGGACAATCACAGCATCTATCAGTCCAGAGAGTGTTTTCCACAGAGCCCTGTCCTTAGCAATATGCAGAGATTATGTTTCAATGGCAACTGTCCTTAGTCATTCAATCCAACAGGACCTCTGCCCATGTCCTCCTTCCATGCTGATGGAACAATGAGCAGAACAGACAAAGATGAATTAGGGCATCAGCTGGAAGCTCAAGCTGAAAGAATCCCTGAGCGAAGAGTATGCAACAAAGAAACAGTGTACAACAGAGTGACCATGGCTGTCATACAAATGAAGGCTGCAGACAAATTCCACACATTCAGTGAATTGGCTGCTGAATCCTTGAAGCAGATCCTAAAAGGACTTGACAAAGCTAACTCTGTAATCAGTCTTTCACAGATATAACAGTAACTCTGTGAAAACTGCAGAAAGCTGGTGCTAGACAGGATCTAAGGATGGGTGCAAGAAATAACAGGTGATTGGTGGATGCCCTGTGCCTCCAAGGAAAAAGTTTCTAACCATGGCATCCAACAAGCAGTCACTTGTGAATATATGGTTCAAAATGCACCTTAGTGTAGGCGCTCCCCCAGCACAAACACTTATTCTTGCTGGGGGCTTTTACAATGGTGAAGTAGCAAAGTCCAACACCAGCAGAAGTGTTGAAGAAGCCTGAGACTTGTATGGTATTCAAGAGGAAGCAGACACAAGAATGCTTCTGCATGCTGTATGTGCCAATATGGCTTTTGGGTTTCTTGGTGTCAAAGGAACCATAGGAATTAGGTCACCTGATATAGATGTTTTGGTTCTTGCTATTCATTACTTTCCAGAAATGGGAACACACAGATAACATGTGGATTGAAACAGGCACCATTGCCAGCACAACTGACAACAATTGTTTCATACCTGTGCATACAATTTGTGATGCACTCACTCTTGCTGTATACGCATTAACCGGCTATGACTCTGTGTCATCCCTATTTGGTATGGGGGGAGGGGATGTTTAATGTTGTCAAAACAAAAGTAGCTTAGTGCTTCAGAGATCTTGCCACGCTGGGGGAGAGTGATGGACAAGCCACAATTCCTGGAGACCCACAGACACCTAAAGTGCAATCTAGCCATGCAAAAGGACAAGTCACTGGCCAAACTTCCCATGTGAGGACAGTTTGGAAGAGCATGTCAAAAGAGCATCTTGGCAAACAAAGACTTAGATGTTTTTGCACATGTGTAATCCAGATATTGGATCACCATTGCACCATGGATAGAAAAAGGTAGATGATGAACTACTTTTATTCTTCAAGGGCCCAGGGCCATCTGAGCTTCTATAAGACCTTATTTAGATCTGTACCTGTAGGGGGTTGCTGCACAATCCACTGTGTCTGGAGTCAGAACAATCTTCCCTGCACAGAACTGTGTACATTCCAAAGCAATGAAGATTGTGATAATTCACACATTCTTGGGAGTGATCATAATGATGAGCAAAATGATGATGATGTTGACCACAAATGTCACAGCGCTATTAATTTCAATGACATCTATACCCTTTTATTATTAAAGCATCAGAACCACAAAGAAATACGTTATGTCTTAAAATAATACAAAGAGCCATTAAACTAACAAACAAATGCAAACGTTTTAAAATTGTCACTTTAACATGTTGATAGTGTCATTGTTTATCACCGTTTCTATGGTAACAGCACCACTTGACAGCTCTGCATCATACCTCATCTTAAAGTAGACATAATTAAACTTTAAAAAGATGTATTGTGTGTGTGTGTGTGGAGAGAGGGTATATTAAGTCAACTAAATCAGTGGTGTCTGCCGCTCACCGGAGAGAGCAGGGAGGCTCTCCTGTTCTCTTAATGACTTCCTTACCGGCACTCAGCAGCGTGGAGGAGGAAGCTGTCAGACTAATGGGAACGGAAAGGAGTAGATTAGAACAAGGAGTCTGGTGAGACTCGGACTGGAGAATGTGTGTGTGGGAGAAACAGGGACAGGCTTGGCAAGGAGACTGTGAACTGGGGGGAGGGGTGGCTGGAACGGGGAGCTGGAAGAGGGGATGCTGGAACTAGGAGTTGGGGTAGGGTGACCAGATGTCCCGTTTTTAAAGGGACAGTCCTGTTTTTGGGGACTTTTTCTTATATAGGCGCCTATTACCCCCTCGCCCCCTGTCCCGTTTTTTCACAGTTGCTATCTGGTAACCTTAAATTGGGGACGGGATTGGGATGGAGCCAGTGAGAGAAATGAGGTTGGGTGGACGGAGGGAGGATTGGCTGTGGTAGGGAACTGATATCAGATGAGGACTGGGGGAAGACTGGGATTGGCTGGATGAGGAGACTGGGATTGGGAGCCAGTGGGAGAGGGTGGAGGAGAGAGACCAATCAGAAAAGGATACTGGGAGAGGGGAACTGGACTGACTGGGCAAGGGGACTGGATTTGGAGAGGGAGAAATTGGGATTTGAACAGTAAACCCAGAAAGGGAGACTAGGATTTGCTGGGCAAGGAGACTGTGATAAGAAGCCTGAGGAATGGAGACTGTGACTGGTCTTGCCTGGGACAAAGAGCAAGAGGTGGGGAAGAGACAGGACTGGAGCAGGGATAGGTTGGAGGGGACAAGGAAAGACGGGATCAAGCTGGGGCAGGGGAGAATGAATAGGAGTCTTTGCCCACTAGAGCATTCTCCCCACCAGAGCCTGGAGAACTCCAAATTCCTGAGTCTACCCATTCTGCTGTTGTCAGCAAATACATGTGAAACTCAGTGGCAAAATGTGTCTTGTCCCCGTAGAGCTGGTCTGCACAGAAGATGACAATCTACCACTGCTATCAGTTACTTTGTTAGTTCAAGTGGCAGAGGTCTGTGTGATGGATCTAAAGGTTCCAACTTTTGGTGAAGACCTATGTGGGTGTCAATATGATGCCACAACATGGGATTTCTGTTTACTCAGTTTTTTTTTTAAACCTAGGAAATTACACATACAAACTATGTTAAAATTATTAAAATTGCAAAGTGAAGCACTAAAAAGTTGGGAAATGCCAGAATTATGGTTTCCCCAACAACCTTATTTTTTCCCCACTGTTGTCTGCACTATGATAGTTTAATTACATGATTACATACCATTTTTTTTCTTCCACAAGACCCCTGCCTCATTCAGTACACAGAATGGACCTCCTTGGGGGATGAATCAGGGCTGTGTAGTGTAAAAAACTATTGTGTGTAGGATCCTTGCCTCATTTGTTGCAGAAGTGGGAAGGTGAGTAGTGAATGAAGCAGGAGATGTCAGGAAGAAAGGATGGTGTCCTGGTTAAGGCAGTAGAATGCTGCCTTGGAGAACTGGAGTCTATCCCTGCCTATGCCACAGAATTCCTCACTTAAGCTAAACTTTCCAGAGATGGTCACTAATTGTTTATTCATCACTTTCTGGGGTGTTCAGCTTGATATCCTGGAATCTGATTTGTAGAAGTGCTGAGCACTCACTCCCGCAAGTGAAGTCAGTGGGGGCTGTGCATATTAAGTGCTATAAAATGCTAAATACTCTGAAAAATCAGGTTCTAGGCATCTCTAATTGGACGCTCAAAATTAGTAGAAACTTTTGACTGTAATCTCTGTGCCTCAGCTCCCCATCTATAAAATGGGGATAACTTCTCACAGTAGTGTTGCGAGGAGGGGTTAAATTGAATTAGTATTTGTGAAGCACTCGGCTACCACAGTGATGAGCACCAGAGAAAAGTCCATGATGAAATTTGATAATTCTGTCTTCAGAGCGGAGTTTGAATAATGTGCAGTAAATAAGGCCTGGGGCCACACACTGAACAAGGAGTATAAAACAAATATGTAACAGCTGCTTATTAAGTGAGCACTGTCCATCTTGTGCACTAAATGAGACAAGAATCCTGTGGGAAAAAAAACAATTTGTGGTCATGTAATTAAGGACTGTATCATAACACATATGCACAAAGGGGCCAAGATTGCATAGGCAACCTTAATTCTGGCATATTCTAATCTTTGAGTGCTTGAGTTTGCAACCTTCATATTATCTTAGTGTCATTTTCTATAGTACACCTCTACCTCGATATAACGCTGTCCTCGGGAGCCAAAAAATCTTACCGCGTTATAGGTGAAACCGTGTTATATCGAACTTGCTTTAATCCACCAGAGTGCGCTGCCCCGCGCCCCGGAGCACTGCTTTACCGCATTATATCCGAATTTGTGTTATATCAGGTCGCGTTATATTGGGGTAGAGATGTGTATATAGTAAAATTATAAATAGAATGGGTGAAATCCTGGCTCCTTATCATCGACTTCAATGGAAGCAGGATTTCACCTAATATTTTACCTGAGCAGGAAAGACCATGTCATTTTTTTGTGTATTTTTGTGCAATGTAAGATTTGTAATAAATAACATATGTTACATGCAGAACCTGTTTAAGCCTTATCTGCACTCTGCTCACTAATCCATCTCCACCAGGCCTATGTTTAACATTCCAAACCAGTAAACAGCTTTCAAGTAACCCACAGTGGGGGAGAAAAACTGCCTCAATGTTTTATTTTTTTCACAAATATAGATTCCCCTCCCCCCATTTTACATCCAGCCCATAAAAAAGTATATAGGCCCAGCACTGGTAGTAGTCTAATATGTGAACTAAATTAATCTAATTTCACAAGCCATGAAGGTAAAAATGACGAGAGCTGTGACTCTCCCTTTCCTAGTGGTATATGATGCTTGTTTCTAGCCTTGACAGCTCACCACGTGTGAATAATGTGGCTATTACAAATCCATGCCATAATGCCTTTTTGTAAATCTAATGTTGTTGCTTTTGCAGCATACAAAATAAAACATCGTAAAACAATACTTATGAAACTTCCCAAGACAAGAGAAAGAGACAAAAAACAAACAAAAACATTCTGAACATGATTATAAATCCTAATGTGGTCAGAACCTTGGAAGTAATTGTCTCTTTAACACCATGTAAGATTGGGGGTAGGGAGGAGTCAAGCAATGATATAAAAGCAGGCCTTTTAGAACTTCAATTGTGCACTAAGAATCACTTTTTAGCTAATAGGGCTGTTAAAGGTTTCTTGCAAAATGTTTATAAAAAGTTGGGCTTCTTCCTTTTTTGTTTATTTGTTTTTGCTTCTTTGTGATGTATAATGAAGGCCTGAAAGATTGTGTGAGCTTTTAAAAGTTGGTGGGGGTTTTTTGTTTTTGTTTTTTTAAACTCTGGAAATACCAGGAACACCAAATTTGTGTTTTGCAGGAGGACCTCTTGGGGCAGTGATCTTAGAGCATGTATATTGTGAGTTATTGCACCTGGTTTAGGGTTATCATATTTCAGCAAGCAAAAAAGAGGACGGGAGGAGCCCCGCCCTAGCCCCGCCCCTGCCCCTCCCACTTCCCGCCCCCCTCAGAACCTCCAACCCTCCCCCCGTTCCTTGTCCCCTGACTGCCCCCTCCTGGGACCCCTGCCCCTAACTACCCCCCAGGACACCACCCCCTACCTAAGCCTCCCTGCCTCTTGTCCCCTGACTGCCCCAACCCTTATCCACACCCCCACCCCCAGACAGACCCCTGGGACTCCCACCCCTGGGACTCCCATCCAACCACTCTCCACCCCCTGACAGCTCCCCCCCCCAGAACTCCCAACCCATCTAAACCCCTCTGCTCCCTGTCCCCTGACTGCTCCAATCCCTCTCCCCACCCCTGCCCCCTGACAGCTCCCCCCCAGAACTCCCAACCCCCCCTCCCCCCGCTCCTTGTCCCCTGACTGTCCCCTCCTGGGACCCCTGCTCCTAACTGCCCTCCAGAACCCCACCCCCTACCTAAGACTCCCTGTTCCTTGTCCCCTAACTGCCCCCTCCTAAGACCCCCCCCAACTGCCCCCCAGGACCCTACCCCCTACCTGTACCCTGACTGCCCAAAACCTCCACCCCCCCAAAAAGCCCCCCCCTGAACTCCCGACCCCCCCGTCTCTTGACTGCCCCCTCCAGAACCTCCCTGCCCCTTCTCCTGTCCCCTGGCCCCCTTACCCCGCCGCTCAGAACATGATGTTGGGCTCTGTGCGGAGCTGGACACGTGGCTGCGCTCCCCAGCGCAACACACAACCCGGTCCCTGCCCCTGCACAGTGCTGCCGGAGCGGGACGCTGGGCTGCCGGGGAGGAGGGGCTGCCGAGGCCGATGCAAACGGCCCGGCAGGCCGGCCGGCTTGCTCAGAATGCGGGGGGGGGGGGGCGGGGCGGAGGAGCTCTACAGCTGCTCCGGAATCTAGCCCTGCAAGCTGCAGGGGGAAGGGCTCTGGCTGCCAGAGCCCCAGGTGAGAGGCTGACTTTCCTGCAGCCCTCTCAGCTGCACCTCGTTCTGCCTGGGGGGGAATCCCGGACATTTTGAGTGATTTACAAATTCCCCCCCGACGCTATTTTTAACACAAAAAGGAGGACATGTCCGGGTAAATCCGGACGAATGGTAACCCTAACCTGGTTGAAGGGGGGAAGGAGAGAAGGGAGATCTATTTATTTACAAAACTTCTTTTCTCCTAAATTCATTGCTGAGCCTTTGTGTAATTCCAATAAGCAGAATCAAAGTAAAGTCATAGAGTTGACTGATCTATTTTCAGTCTGTTGGCTTTTGTGATGTCATAATTGCATAAGTTTTCCAGTAATGACAGTGTCTTCCAGGGCTGATAAGAACTGAATTTCTAATTCAGAAAAACAAAAACATTTAGGCACTCTTTAAATAAACAGAGGAAAGGGGACAAACAAAGTTTTATTTTTTCTTTGCTGGTTACTTATGGATAGTGAAATATTGTTAATTAGACCGAACTTAGCCACTTTTGGAATGTCAATGATTGTCCTTAACAGGGCTCAGTGTTTCTTATTGTATCTTGTCAGGATTCTTTAATTGTGCTGCAAAGCCAATAGAGAAGACAGTTCTGCACAAAATGCTGGACTCCACAATTTGTTGCAGATGTCAAAGGTTGTATCTCCATAAGGAGTGCTAACCCTCATATGAAATCCTTAGCAGTATCCCTGTAACATCTATGCACACAATTGCCATAAAGAGTGCATAGGTTAGGATTGCATTTGCTGTATGCAAGTCTACCCTCCTGTCAGTCTCCAGTCAGTACTGCACCAGAATAGATAGCGAGCACTGGCATAACAGTTGCAATGGTACAATCAGTCCTGCCATCACAATTCTGTTGTGTAGACTGCCTCACCAACCCGATGTAAACTTCTTGGAACTGGCCACCATGAGGCACCAAGGTTTGCATCATCATACAGGGATAGCCTTTTATATACAGGTAAGGACAGCGAGGCTTTTGTTACAGCCATGTGGGTCTATGTGCTAAATTAACTACAGAAGCGAGAGCTACCCCCAAAGACATTTGAAAGTGTTTTTTAAAATAAGTACAGAAAAGAACATGTTAAACACTTATGACATTTCAATTTTTAAATATTTTCAACTTTGTCTGAATTACACTCCCAAATTTGTTACTGAGAAATTAAGTAATACACCTTCAGATGGGTCCAATACAGTTTTTCAGCATATAGCTTTTCCTGTGTTGAATGAAAGAACATTTTCTGAATTGAAAAGTATAATTTGGCAGAAATTTGGACCAAACTGCTTTCAGTTTTGTTTTTAATTTAACTGGTAAATATTACATGTACCGGTAGGTTGAATATGAGTAATGATTTTCATAAAATAACCAACTTTCAAGGCAAGGGAGCACTGTAACCTTAATTATAATTAATACAAGAAACTGCCCACCCCAATTTTAATTAATATTTTAGCATTTTTTTTTATTTTGAAATCCACAGCCCCTGTTCTGCAAATGTGCATGTAACTAATTTTACTCCTGTTGAGTAGTTCCACTGATAAGTGCACAAGGGTTGCAGGATTTGGGTCTTTAACCACAATCTTGCAAAAATATATCATATGCAAGTGAGTAAATGTTTGCACTATTGAGTTTCCTAAGTAAAAGAATGGTAAATTGCAAAATGGCACATACCTATTCAAAGATCATAAACCAGTTGATTGAGAAAGATAGCAACAAGAACACTGTCAACAAAACAAGTCACATCGCTGCTAGATGTTAACAACGGCTATGGGAATACTGTAACTATTAGCCAAGATGGTCAGGGATGCAACCACATGCCCCAAGTGTCCCTAAACTCTGACTGCCAGAAGCTGCGACTGGAAAACTGGGGATGGATCCTGTTCTGTTCACTCCCTGAGTTATCTGGCACCAGCCACTGTCAGAAGAAGACAAGATACTGGGCTGGATACACAGGGGCCTGCACAGGCATTTAAATTTGACTGCTTTTGGAGAGGTATGTTAAATACATGATGTTATGAGGAAGTACAGTACACCCTCCCTGGGGGGAGGGATAGCTCGGTGGTTTGAGCATTGGCCTGCTAAACCCAGGGTTGTGAGTTCAATCCTTGAGGGGGCCACTTGGGGATCTAGGGCAAAATCAGTACTTGGTCCTGCTAGTGAAGGCAGGGGGCTGGACTCGATGACCTTTCAAGGTCCCTTCCAGTTCTAGGAGATGGGATATCTCCATTAATTTAATTTAATATTTAATTTAATATAATAAAGTCCTGGGGATACAAGCCATTTAGCCATTATAGCCAGGGATTCATTATAGCAAAAGAGGGCAGGCGGGCGGGGAGGGAACAGTTCCCTTGGCCACAGGGGGAGCTCAGCTCCCCTGGCTGCAGGGGAGAGTGGGCCGGAAGAGCTCACTCTCTCTCTCCCCTGTGGCCCTGAGGCAAGAGGAGCTTGTGTGCCCCTGCCTGTCCCCCCTTGTACACACATCCCTGGTTGGCTGGACCCTTGCTCTGACCTGACCCAGTAGATTCTTAAGCTGTGGTCCAGATCCATGATAGATCAATGGTAATTAATCAAATGCCTCATATTTTCTTGATTTCCATTTCAGTTGACGTAAGGCTTCATTGCATGATGTCACGGCATGCGATGTTTGCAAAAGAGTGAGGTGGGATTTGATAGCAGCCTTCAACTACCTGAAGGGGGGCGCCAAAGAGGATGGAGCTCAGCTGTTCTCAGGGGTGGCAGATGATAGAATAAGAAGCAATGGTCTCAAATTGCAGTGGGGGAGGTCTAGGTTGGATATTAGGAAAAACTATTTCAGAAGGAGGGTGGTGAAGCACTGGAATGGGTTCCCTAGGGAGCTGGTGGAATCTCCATCCTTAGAGGTTTTTAAGGCCCGGCTTGACAAAGCCCTGGCTGGGATGATTTAGTTGGTGTTGGTCCTGCTTTGAGCAGGGGGTTGGACTAGATGACCTCCTGAGGTGCCTTCCAACCCTAATCTTCTATGATTCTGTGTGCACGAAATGTGACCCCACCCTGATTTCTTCATTTCACTCATTACCGCCAGTCTGCATGTTTGCTTTTCCAACCTGGTGCCCAGCTCAAGTGCATAATCAACAACACGTGCCCCCAAAGCAGAAAAAGCCTGCACGCACCCCACACACCTATGCCGCTGATCGCTGCACGGCTTATTTAGCGTGCAGGGCGGAAGCCGCCGGATCGCTCGCGTGGCTGCTGCTGCCGCCCCCATTGCCCAATACTGCCCGAGGTTTCTTCCCTTGCCGCAGGGCCGCGCTCCGTCTGGCGCAGCCGAACGGTGTCTGGCGGCTCCCGCTTGTCCCGCGGCGCGGGGGCTGGGCAGAGCCAGGGGCGCTGCGAGGGACGGCGGCTGGCGCTAGGAGGACCCGGGAGCGGCTCGTCTCACTGCGCCCAGGGCCACCTCGCAAGCGGTAAGTGCCCCCCCCGGCAGGGCAGGGCGGGGGCTAGCGCGAGCCCTGCCACGGAATAACCGCGCTGGGGAGGCCGAGTCCCGCGGGAGTGGGGCTGTCTCCCACACGTGCGTGGGCAATCGGGGGGTGGGCTCCTATGTCCAGCCCCAGAGGAGTGGGGACGGGACGGTGCTTCTGTGGCCAAGTCTCCCAAGCTGGGTCGCGGCCAGGACACGACTATTTATCAGGGAAGCTGTTTCTGCTCTGCGGGGTCTGATACCAACATGCACCCGCCTCCAATCCCCATTAATAGGCTTATTGCAGCTACATGGTGGTGCTAAACGGGCGGGTTTGAAACAGCCGAGAGATCGCCTTGCGGCGTCTGTCCTTTCTATTCCCACTTGATTCACTGCATTTCCTTAGAGTCGCCTCCCCGAACAGTGCATCTGGCTGAATTTCATGTGTTGCACATGAATAAAGCTGCACTTCATTTTAAAAGCTAATCAAACAATGTTTGACTTATTCTGCCTTTCAGAAACCAGGATTCTGCATTTCTATGTTGCCACTCATCTCAAAGAGTCCCAAAGCATCTAACAGCACAAACCATAGGGTGGGATTATTTCTTGCACCACTGAAATGCAGCAAGCTCTGGGGTGCAGCATAGCTGCTATTCATATTTTTAAAAACTAGTCCTCACCATGTTCTAGCTTAACTGAAATCTACATTGACATCCCTCTCCTCTTACCTTTCCTTCCCCCTCCCCTTACAATTTCCCTTTAAACTTGAATCACCCATAGAGCGTCTCTTTGTTCTAAATAAATAAATTTCTGCAATCTGGACTCTGTTGTGGGTGTGAGGGGAAGCTCATGCTGCCTCCATGTGAGAGACTTGAGTTACCATTGATGAGGTTTCCTGCAAATTGTACTTTTGTAAGTGGAATGGGTGGGGTTTGCTCCCTCTCTCCCACACTATTAGCAGTGGGTTTCTTCCAAATTTACAGATTGGGCAGGAGCAGAGGTTTAGGGTGAGATCCATGAAGGGATACCGGCATTGCAACACTGAGCACCTTGGTGCCTAGACAATCACAGGGACAATGCTGCAATCCATAAAGACTGAGGCACCCTTAGGCTTCCTATGCAATGAAAGGGGAGAGAAATAGGCACCAGAGAATGGTGAGCTGCGAAGCCAGCATGCTAGCTGCCTAATCTAACCAAAGGGAGACCCCTGGTAAGAGGGGGTGGTGGGAAGTGCCAACCCTCAGTCAGAGATAGGTGCCCAAGTCCATGGAGGCACCTTGTACCTTGACTAGTGATCCACAAACTGGGCAAGAGGGCATTTGGCTGCCTAAGTTACATGAAAGAAAACAGGAGGACCACCTCCATTATAACCTTTTGCCTAGTGGATAGGGTGCTCATCAGGCTGGGGGATCCCTGCTTCAAGTTCCACATCCTCATGAGGCAAAGGGGATGAGCCAACTCTCAGGTCAGTGCTCTAACCACAAGGTTATGGGATATTCTGATTTGGGGGGGAGGGTCTCTTAATCTCTGCTGTTGACGTGGCGGCACTTGAATTAAACAATGGAATATGTAAATATTAATTGGGCCAGAGAGAGAGTATGTAAAGCACTCTATAACCTGGTGGATAGGATGCTTCCCTGAGCAAAGGCAGATCCTGTTCAAATCCTTTTTCCCCATCAGGCAGAGGTGGGGACTTGAATGGGGATTTCCTACATCTTGGATGACTACCTTATGCACTAAACTGAAGATTATAAAGGAGGTTGTCTTCCTAACCTCTTCCCTCCTGCCATGCCACAGCTATTTTATGTGAATTTGTCTGAGGAGGCCAATCTGGTAGGTGTGCTCAGAGGCCACCTACTGGACAGTCCTCTGCCCATGACTAGGGCAGCTGAATGTCTACCTTGGATTGTGAATAGCTCTGGGGCACGGGCAGGAGACAGGTATCCAGATTAGGGTGACCAGATGTCTCGATTTTATAGGGACAGTCCTGATTTTTGGGTTTTTTTTCCTTATATAAGCACCTATTACCCCCCACCCCCGTCCCGATTTTTCAGGCTTGCTGTCTGGTCACCCTAATCCAGATGCCTATTATGAGGCAGCATTGTGTGTATGTGCTCAGGCAGGAGGTGGGCATCCTGGTGCTGCAGTGCACATGCCTAGAGGAAAAACTTAAGTGTTGAGAGTTTGTGCCGACAGTGTTAGGCGGTAGCCGAGCAGGAGGTTTGTGAATCACACTGGTGCCTAAAAATGAGACTTATGCACCTAGGTACCTTTGTAAATTCCACCCTTTGAGCATGCGCACACCATGGAGGAGGAGTTAACTGCTAGTCAAACCCAAATTAAGTTCCAGATGGATAGCTATTCAGCAATTTTCATGGACTTGAGGAGAAGGCAGGCACACTATGGAACGTGGCTGTTTCCCTTCTTCCTTCTGCTCTGAGCTGTAACGTTCCTACCAGATGGAGGGGTTTGGGAAGTGTCTGTGAGGAAGGGATTGAAAGCAGCAGGACTGCTACTCCTCTCCCCTCTCCCGAGTTTGATCCCTAATGAGCCATATTTTCTACTCTCTGCATCAGAGTGGCAGGTAGCACATTTAAAAGGAAAGCTATGCAGCTTCTCCATTTTAAAATCATGGCGAAAATGGCAATTATTTCAGTAAACAGACAATTGGAAGTGGTCTAAAGATTTCATAACTCTATGTAAAACTATGCTAGCTGGTGGAGGGTGGGTAATATTCATGGCTTTTCATGGGAGTCAAGGTACAGGAGTAATGATACAAGGTCTGTATATCTCCCATAAAGATAGTAGTAAGTCCTGGAATCAATTTCTCAGAATTGGAAATGTCCTATCCAAAAAAAAAAAAAAAAAAAAAATCCTTGTCTGGAAAAGTAATGCTTCAGAGTGTGTTCAGTTACCTAGTATTTACTTTAAATACAACATAATTTACTAAGGCAGTTGACTTGTATTCTACTTGCTAAGTCATTTCCCAATAAATTGACGTCTTATTACTTAAATGATAAATAAAATCTGTTTGTAATATAAAGCTTTATAAATATGTTTAATGTTGGCTTTGAAGATTGGCTAATATAATTAGATGTAGTAATATTGTCCTTTATTTATACTGTTTTGTTTTCCTTCTGTTTCATAACAGACTGGTAGTGAAACTGTAATAGGACATGGCAACCAGCTTACAGCTTTATAAGAAGAGTACATTTCCTCCTCTTCTGAATATTTATCAGCCGCCACATTGCAGGAATGAGGTAATCATTTTCAAAGATGTCAAAGTTGTGAGTGAAATACTTCTTTAAAACGTGAGAAGTATTTGCATTCTGGGAGAATGTCTTTATTTACTTAAAACATGCAGAAGATATGCAGTAACAGAGACCTAAGTGTTTTAGCACAAGCTCAGCTGATGAAATCCTCTTTTCTATTGTGACTTGTATTGCCATTTCTTGTGTAGTTAATGTTAAGGACCATATTTCTCCCCTCCTCCTCCCCAAAGTTCAGGTCAGATGAAAATTACAAAACAAACAAACAAGGAAGGAGTAGGCTTCTGACTGCCTGCTTCTCTGACTAGCTGCTTGCCATCAAATGCAGACTATTGTTTGGGTCTGTGCGGCACAGGGAGTTAATTTTCAGCACCAGAGCCTTATCTAGTAAGTTCAAATTCTGAAGATCTCACAAGAGAGCAAGTTTAGTTGTCTCAGCAGGTCTTTTACTGGACATTCTTCCTCCTCAAAATTAATTGGGCATGACTTAGCCCTGGTCTACACTAAGTCGGGGAACAATCTAAGTTACGCAACTTCAGCTACGTGAATAATGTAGCTGAAGTCGACGTACTTAGATCGACTTACTGTGGTGTCTTCAGAGTGACACGGTGAGTCAACTGCTGCTGCTCCCCCATCGACTCCGCCTGCGCCTCTCGCTGCAGTGCAGTGCTTCCGTATTGTGATGCCAACTTTTCCAAACCTAGCACTAAAAATTTCCCAAATAGTTTTTTTTACAATGCTTCTGTATCCTGGGAAATTTCCCAAAACCTGGGAATTTGTCAGTAAAATGTTTCAACTTGAGAAATTGGGAATTTTCATTCAAAACATTTTACTCACAAATTCCCAGATTTTGGGAAACTTCCCAGGATATAGAAGCACTGCTGCGGTGGAGTACAGAAGTCGACGGGAGAGCACTTGGGGGCCGATTTATTGCATCTGGACTAGACGCGATAAATGGATTCCTGCTGGATCAATGGCGGGTAGTGAAGACATACCCTTAGGCCTTGGCTACACTTGCAGATGTACGGCGCTGTGAGTTAAACCTGACTTTGTGCAGCTGAGTAGCGAAAGCGCTGCAGTCTGTCCACACTGACAACTGCCCAGCACACTGTCGTGGCCACATTTGTGGCAAGTGCAGCGCTATTGGGAGCGGTGCATTATGGGTAGCTATCCCACAGAGCACCTCTTCCCATTCTGGCGCCGTGGGTTGTGGGAAGGGGGCATGGGTGCAGGGTATTCTGGGTCCTGTCCCAACGCCCTGTGATGCATCGCTTTGCGTCCCAGAAATCCCTTTGTTTCTGTCCACCTTTGGCGCCATCTTTCAACGGTTTCTGTGCAGCGCGATCTGTCTGCGGGAAATGGAACCCGAACTGCTGAGGCATATGCTGACTTATCTCGCCAGCACGTCACATTTGGCTGTCGAACTATTCCTTAAGATCCAAAGTGACAGTGAAAGTGAGGAGTCTGATGATGCTATCGAGCCGCGTAACGCGTACGAAACGAAATTGCTTGTAGCATTCACGGACATGCTCAGCACCATGGAATGCTGCTTTTGGGCTCGGGAAATAAGCACCGAGTGGTGGGATCACATAGTCATGGAAGTCTGGGATGACAAGCAGTGGCTGCAGAACTTTCGGATGAGAAAAGCCACTTTCCTGGGACTGTGTGAGGAGCTTGCCCCCACCCTGCGGCGCAAGGACACGAGATTGAGAGCTGCCCTGCCAGTGGAGAAGCGGGTGGCTATTGCAATCTGGAAGTTGGCAACTCCAACAGCTACTGGTCAGTCGCAAACCAGTTTGGAGTGGGAAAATCGACCGTTGGAATCGTGTTGATGCAAGTTTGCAAGGCCATTAATCGCATCCTACTCAGAAGAACCGTGACTCAGGGTAACGTGCAGGAAATAGTGGATGGCTTTGCACAAATGGGGTCCCCTAACTGTGGAGAGGTGATAGATGGGACGCACATTCCTGTTCTGGCACCGCCCCACCTAGGATCCGAGTACGTTAATCGGAAGGGGTATTTCTCTATGGTTCTCCAGGCGCTTGTGGATCACCGTGGGCGTTTCATTGACATTAACACAGGCTGGCCTGGAAAGGTGCATGGCGCACGCATCTTTCAGAACACTTGGCTGTTCAGGAAGATGCAGGCCAGGACTTTTTTCCCAGAGCAGAAGATCATGGTAGGGGAAGTTGAAATGCCCATTGTGATCCTTGGAGACCCTGCTTACCCGTTAATGCCGTGACTCATGAAACCCTACACAGGGAGCCTTGACAGCAGCAAGGAACGGTTCAACTACAGGCTGAGCGGGTGCCTTTGGCCGTTTAAAGGGCCGCTGGCGATCTCTGTATGGGAAGCTGGACTTGGCCGAAAACAGCATCCCCGCGGTTATATCCGTATGCTGTGCCCTCCATAATATTTGTGAAGGGAAGGGTGAAAGCTTCACTCAGGCATGGACCGCCGAGGTTCAACACCTGGAGGCTGAATTTGC
The DNA here is from genome assembly GCF_011386835.1 of Chrysemys picta bellii. NCBI lineage: Eukaryota > Metazoa > Chordata > Testudines > Emydidae > Chrysemys > Chrysemys picta. The sequence continues at coordinate 125,301,957 of NC_088793.1, read as the reverse complement.
ACAGCCAGAGAGCAGGGCTATTACAGGGGCCCAACATGGGGCTGCAAGGATTAGGGATGCCTTGAGGGAGCAATTTGAGGCTGAAAACCAGCAGTGATATCTGGTGCCGTGCACGCGAGTGAAGTGCAGTAGTTCCAATCTTTAGGAATCAGTGTCTGCTAAGCAGACAAGCAGACTTGCAGTGACTGTTTATTTCCTGGGCTAAGGAGTCTTTTACTTTATGCAATAATAAAGAATGTTTTCAAAGCCAAAGAATCCATTTATTGAAAAGAAACAAGGGGGTGGAGTGGGGAATGGTACAATCACATATTCGCGTATGTCCTGTCTGGTGTGCTGTGCAGTGAGTGCTGCACTTCAGGATAGCTATACTGCATGGTGATGGGGGTTGAGTGCAGAGGGTAAGGGTCGTGGTTTTCAGGGCTGGGTGGTGAAGATACTGGTGTTGGAGGCAGTGGGTGGCATGAAGAACACAGAAGTTGGGGAAAGTGGGTTGGAGGTGACAGTGGGGCACAACGGAAAGCGTTTTGGGACAAGGGCTGTGGGGGGGGGTGGCGTTTGCAGTTTTCGGTACTGCTCCTCTTTCTGCATGGCTACGAGCTCCTGGATAGCGTCTGCTTGGTGCTCCAGGATGCTTATGAGCCGACCCGTGCTTTGCTGCCGGTGCTCTGTGCTTTGCCGCCCGTGCGCTGCGTTTTCCTGGCTGATCCTGCTTTCTCTCTCCCTCCAGTTCTGTGGTTTCTCATTCTCTTTAATAGATTGCCGCATCACTTCTTGCAGCATGTCTTCTTTGCTTTTTCGCGGTCTCTTCCTGAGTCTTTGCAGTCTCTGAGCAGGCGATAAGAGGGACGGCTGAGGTCTCAAGGTTGATGCTGCTGTATAGGCAAAATGCAACATTTAAGAGGCAGCATTGTTTATACTAGACAGAGTAATGATTTCCCCCGCACTTAAGGAGTAGAAAACACCCAGGGTCCACACAATTGCATAATTTTCTTGTCCGAAACAGCATGCACATCCCACAGGAGCCTCAAAATGGTGAGTAAGGGGGACTGATTGTTTCAGAACTGCACTGTCCTCTGGGTTTCTGTGCCTTGGGGAGAGCCAACAGCTTCAGGGGGCAGCTACACTGTCCCAACATTTTCCACAGGAGTTCGTCCTGGACAATATCTTGCTGCTGAGTGTGACCTGGGAAGCAAGGGAGGGTCTTCTACTGCAATGCGGCTTCCGCCCTGGCCCATATGCAGCTTGCCTGTGTGCAGCAATGGTCCCCCAGCCCCTCGTGGCACAGTGGCGTGGACACGTTAGCCTGGTTGGGACAAGGACCACGGTGGCTCTCCCGATAAACCTGCGCAAGCGCATTGCACACGTTCTGGATGAGACATTCAAGGAGATTACCGCAATGTGATAAACCACATCAATGCACTATTCCGCATCTAGGCATGCATGCCTAACCCTCCTCTCCCAAAGAGCCGGCACCGAAAAAATTCCTTCCCGAAAAAAAACAAAAACAAAAACGCTTACCAGGAACCTGCTCTTCTGTTTGTCCTCCACCAAGTACCGGCTGCTGTGACTGGCTACCTTCCTCCTGGCTCGAGAAGAGCTCCTGTCTGCATGGCTCCAGGGATTCCGGGGTGTCTCCAGCCGGCCCACCACCATCACTCCTGTTTTCCTCCCCCCCCCCCCCAGCTCTGAAGTGTCCATGGTGGTGCTCGGAGTGGAGGTGGGGTTAACCCCAAGTATCGCATCCAGCTCTTTGTAGAATCGGCAGGTTGCGGGGGGAGCACCCGAGCGGCCATTTGCATCACGGGCTTTGTGGTAGGCACTCCGCAGCTCCTTCACTTTAATCCTGCACTGCAGGGTGTCCCGGTCATAGCCCCTTTCCATCATGTCCTTTGATACCTTCCTGAAGGTATTGTAATTCCTACGGCAGGAGCGCAGCTGGAACTGTACAGCTTCCTCCCCCCAAACACTGATGAGGTCCAGCACTCGCCATTGCTCCATGCTGGGGCTTGCTTGGCGCATGGAGGCATGGTCACCTGGAAAGATTCGCTGATAGCACGCCACGCCGGGCTGAGCAAACAGGAAGGGGATTTTTAAAATTCCCAGGGAATGTAAAGGATGGGTCACCTGGTCCGTTACCTGAGGCCGGGGCAGTAGAGTTTGAACTGATGACCAGAGTGGTGTGACAGACCCAGACCAGTGGGGTACAGGAGTCTGGTAGAGGGCAAATATACTGGTCACTGGATGAATAGTTTTCTGTTCCCTGATTGACCAGAGCAGGGGCTGCACTAGAGTAATCAGGAACCTGCTAGAACCAGTTAAGGCAGGCAGGCTAATTAGGACACCTGGAGCCAATTAAGAAGAAGCAGCTAGAATCCATTAAGGCAGGCTAATCAGGGCACCTGGGTTTTTAAAAGGAGCTCACTTCAGTTTGTGGTGTGAGTGAGAGGAGCTGAGAGTGAGAGGCACAAGGAGCTGAGAGTGAGAGGGTGTGCTGCTGGAGGACTGAGGAGCACAAGTGTTATCAGACACCAGGAGGAAGGTCCTGTGGTGAGAATAAGGAAGGTGTTTGGAGGAGGCCATGGGGAAGTAGCCCAGGGAGTTGTAACAGCTGCATGACAGCTACAGGAAGCACTTTAGACAGTTGCAGTCCACAGGGCCCTGGGCTGGAACCCGGAGTAGAGGGCGGGCCCGGGTTCCCCCCCAAACCTCCCAATTGACCTGGACTGTGGGTTCTTCCAGCGGGGAAGGCCTCTGGGCTGTTCCCCCAACCCACATGGTGAATCTCTGAGGCAAGAAAATCTGCCAATAAGCGCAGGACCTACCAAGATAGAGGAGGAACTTTGTCACAGTGGCTAGAACAGGCATTGTGGGATACTGCCGAATAATTCTGGAGGCCGTTCACAGTCAGTTGGGTGGCCACACTGACGCTGCAGCGGCAGCGCAATACTCGCTATTCCTCTCGGAGAGGTGGAGTACCTGCAGCGGTGTACCCAGGGAGATACAGCTCTGTAAGTGCCCTGCCAGTGTGGACGGGGGAGTGAGTTACAGCGCTGGGGGCGGCTTTACAGCGCTGCAACTCGCAAGTGTAGCCAAGGCCACAGTCTCTTCTCAGAAGAGGTCCAGAACTTTAATACAAGGGGGTATTAAAATAAAATTGACACTATAGCATTCAATATTTGGCCAATACAAATCTTCAGGACTGTTTATATAAATGAAGTTATTCCACTTTGAACTGAAATATTTTACTTGTACACATTCACATCAGAGTCCTATGTGTGAGAAGGGTATGCCTGCTGTCTTTATGCTGAAAAGTACTATGTTTTATAAAAAAAAAAATTGGCTTGTTGGATGTGTTCTGTAGTATAATACTCCAGACACTATTGGCAAGTGATTCACCGAGATTAGAAATGGGGGGAAAAATATATTAAGCCATGCAGTCCAAGCCCCTGACTGCTGGATTTTCCCCTAAAATACATACAATGGGCATCAGTAAAAACTCAACATTCAGTGACCACAGTATTTTCCTGAAATTAAAACTGGATATACTACCAAGTGGCAAATGTTGCACTTTTTTTTTTTTAAAGATGCCCACAGTATCCCTTGGATTGACTTTTTTCCCCTTTCTGACATGCCTAGAAAAGGTTGGCTCTGCAGAATGTTGGTTCACATCTCCATGGGTGACATGATTATGATGGTGGTACTGAATATTTGCCAGTTTTACCTAAGATGGTGTAGTGCATTATATACTTGTACAGTATTTCCCTGTGGTTAGTATATGGAATACCTTGAATACTGTGGAGTACTGGAATTAGCGAATGGCAGATCTTAATTATCTAAGGCAACATACAAATTTTTAACTATTGCCACTGTATGAACTAGAATTTATTATGCTAGTTTACTCATATTTTGCATCCTAAGAAAATATTTTTTCTTTTCTGCTGTTAGGACATCAGTGTTACGCCTACCCTGCAATCAGAGGTGTGATTACAGCTCATGTAGACATGTAGCATGTAGACCATGCTAGCTATAATGCAGCTGGTATGGCTAAAAATATCTATGAATGCGGACTGTACAAGCCTGCCTGGACGGGTATGTGCTTACTTTGCTAGCCTATGCCGGGGTCCATGCCGGATATACAAGGCACTCTTTTTCCTGTGACTGAGTGAGCTACTGTTGCCAGCCCTGGACCTAGAATGAAGGACTATGTCAGGGACCCACAGCTGAACCTGGATGCATCTCATTGCCCTCCGATGGTTCAGCAAATGAACCTGGCCCCCTGATTGGCCGAAGACTCCAGCAGGCACATTCTTAAACCCTGGAGCAGGAGTGGTTTTTGGCTGCTCAGTAGCATTCCACATTCTGTAGCAGGACTGTTTCTGGTCCTGCTTCCTGCTCTCATCATCTTCCTTGCCCCTATCCCTGGCTCCTGTTCCTGGTTTCCTCCCTCTGGCTCTTGCCCTGCTCTGGCTTATACTCTGACTCTGATCCTTGGCTCCTGATTCCTGGCTCTCGGCTCCGGCTTGTTCGCTGGGCTTGGTAACTCAGCTCCTGATTGGGGCTCTGGTCACTAGGCCTGGTCACCTGCTCCAAAATTAGGTCAGTCTCCTGCCCTGACCATTAGGCAAGACTGCACACGGCCTGGCCCTTAACATGAAGGAAGAAAAAGTCTTTCCTGGAACACAACAGAAAAACCATCTCATTTGAATAACTGTCCAGGAATCAGAAATGCACTACTGGACACTATTGTGTGAATATCCACCCAGAAACCATAGAACAATAATATAGCAGTTACCAAAATACAAATAGAGTGAAATTCAGTGCCCTAAAAAATCCGAATAGAAACTGTACAAGGAAACTGCTAAAGAGAGAAACAAAGACATGATTGTTCAAGGCTTTGGAAGCCACACTGGGGAAGAAAAATGCTTTATAAAGCATTATTGCTTCATCAAGTTGCAGAATGTAATGCCCCAAACCAGTTCAGTTTTCCTAAATAAATAACTGATAAACTATTTCCATGAGTTAAATGTTTTCCTTGTAATATTACTTTGCACTTCTATAGAGCTTTTCATAAGAGGATCTGAAAATGTTTTACACCTTTCACTGAATTAAGCCTCACAAACTTCCCTGTGAGTGAGGGAAGTAGTATCCTCATTTTAGCGCTAAGAAAAATTATGTTAATCTGAGTGACTCACTCAAGGTCACACAGTATGTCCATGGCAGAGACAAAAAGAGAACCCAATTCTCTTGACTCCCTGTCCCCTGCTCTGACCCTAAATAACCCTGCATTCCCCCACCTAGGAATCACCAATCAAAAAGAGAAATATTATGGGTAGAAGTATGAAAGACCTAGTAACTCTACCAGTAACTAATTAATTTAGCAATTAAACAGAACAGTCTGCAAGATTTTGCTATAAATCTGTCTGCTGTCTTGCATCCAGTTGAGTTGAATATACTTTTTCCTTGTCCTGGGTTCCCCACCTAAGAGTTTAATCTACGTTCAGCTTTTTTGCCCTGAATTATTTTGAGTTTGTGTTTAATGGGAACAGAATGGCTATTGTTAGTAATAATGCATCTACCTACTTTCACCATTTTTTGTGCCTAGCTATCAAAAATGTACCAAAAACTAATGTTTAAGTTGTTGCCAAGAAAGCTGTGGGTATGCAGGTGTGTGAATGTTTCTTTGCTCCCACCCTTGCCTTCCATAGTTAAGCAAAGGGTTTCAGTTTTGGTCTTTCTTCATTTGAAGAAGTGTAGCTACACTAAATCTCTTCTGAAGGGGGAAGAGAATATGGTTTGCCAGTTCCTGATTTAAGGCTTCTGGAATTTGTCACACACAACCATCAGTTTATCTACTACAGTTAATAGGAACATTTAGAAAATAAGCCCTTGTCTTGAGACTCAGAAAAGTTCAGTCCCCTTTATAGTTGGTCACCCTCAAAATAAGAAAAAGGAGTATTCTGTAAGTACAAAGAGAGATGAAAGCATCCGCTTGTTGGTGTACTTCACATGTAATATTGCCATAGTAACAAAGTGGTAAATACAGCTATTCATCACAGAATGCTGAGCTAAAACAGACACTATGCTTATTTACTGTAATAAAAGTAAAATGTAGAATGTTAAGGTCTCCATGATGAGGTAAGGAAAAACAGGTCTCCCTTATATGGCCCATTCTATAAGTCAGGAGTTAAGTGACTCTGTACATTATGTGAGGGTAATTAGGGCATTCAGCAAACATTTGTAGAGCTATCAATCACAGCATTATATCTTCCACATGAAAGCCATGCTGAGCTGCGAAGTGCAGTCACAGATAATGTATTCTGACATTTAATTTATCTGAGTATATCAAGTGTCTCCCTTCAACGCATTCTTCTGCTTATTTTGTTTCTATAAGGTCACTGTCTGTTGTGTAAATATTTGTACTACAGTAATGCCCAGAGGTCCCAATCAGGATCAATTGTGTAACGTCTATGTGCATTATAGATGGAGCTGCTAGTGCTGCCAATTAATTACGGTTGCCCAATGCTTTCCATTATGAGACTCTTATGTTCAATTGCTTGAAACCTTGCAGAATTTTAACCATTTCAGCTGAAGTTTTTCATGTGAGGTGTCAGTCACAAGCTAAATATTTTTGGAAAGTTTCAGCAAAAATGGTTCAGCCATTTCAAGAATGAGGTTAGAGAAAAATGTTTTGCCCATGTTAAACCAAAAAAACACAAACAAAAAAACCCACCTCATACCCATTTTGTTGAGAAGCTTTAGCACCTCCATATTTGGAGCCAGGGTCGGCTCCAGGCACCAACTTGTCAAGCAGGTGCTTGGGGCCGCTGCTCGGGGGGGGGGGGGGGGGGGCGGCACGTCCAGGTATTCGGTGGCAATTCGGCAGATGGTCCCTCACTCCGCCTCGGAGCGAAGGACCTCCCGCCGAATTGCCGCTGCAGATCGTGATCGCGGCTTTTTTTTTTTTTTTTTTTTTTGGCTGCTTGGGGCGGCCAAAACTTTGGAGCCGGCCCTGTTTGGAGCAGGAACTTGACATTTGGCGGGAGGGTTGACTTTGTGTCAGGGGTTTGGCTTTGCTGTTCTTGTGGAAAAACTGCCTGTAGTTGATCAAATTATAAGCCTTAGAAACACCTCATTTCACATATGCTGAAGAGTCTCTTGTAAGATTTTGACAGCTAAATTCCCTGAAGATTCCATCTGCGTGGAACATGCTCCAGCCTGGGGCTGCAGGGGATGAGTAGGACTTTCCCTGCAGGGAATCTGTCACTCCTGTTCTCTCTGCGCTCCCCCAGCTGGTAACCAGGCAGTGAGGAGGAGGAGGAGGCTGCTTGACTGGACTAGAGTACAGAAGGAACAAGAGTCAGACTTGGGGAGGTGGCAATGGAGGGAGTGGGTGGAGGTGTCAGGGAAGGCAGGAGACTGGAGTGAGGAGCCTGACGGGAGTGAGGAAGAGCTAGGATGGGGAAAGGAACAAGCTGGAGGGGAGAAGGGAGTCAGGCTTGCAGGGGAACAGAGGTAGATGGGTTTCTAACCATTCGAGTATCCACCCCTCAGAACCTGGAATAGACCCCAGCTTTCCTGAATCTCACTATTCCCCTGTCAACAAATATTGGTGAACCCCACTGGCAAAGTGTGTGCCATCCCCCTCTAGTGGCTTGGTCCTTAGAGGATAACCGCCTACAACTGCTACCAGTTATGCTAGTATCTACAATGGAAGAGGTCTTTGTAGTGGATCTAAAGGTTTGAACCCTGCTGATGACCCATGTGGGTGTTAATATGATCTCACATGATAGAATATGTTTATTCAATTTGCTTTATTTAAAAAAACCTAGGAAAGTGTGTGTATGTATGTATGTATGTATACACACACACACACACACACACACTTTGCAAAGTCAAGCACTCATAAACTAGGAACTGCCAGAATTCAGGTTTCTTGTACAACCTTAATCAGCCTCCTTGCACATACGCTTAGTGTTAATATTTAAATACATTGACACACTAATTTTCTGTTGGGATGCCTGCCTCATTCAGTGCACAGGTTGACGAGCACTGGGGATGAATCAGGGTTTTGTAGTGAAGGAGGCTCTTGGGTCCTGCCATGAATATTTTTACCACAGCTCCCTCCCCTAGTGATAGGAAATTCTTTCAACAATGTTTGCATGCAGTTTGCTGACTAGTGTGCTCAGTTCCCTCTAAGCTGCGCGGCTGTGCAGCAGGCTATCAAGGGCCATGCAAGCGGGGAGAGGCGCCTCTGCCCTGGCCCTGTGCTACGGCGGGGAGAGAGCTGGGGGGAGTCCTCTTTCCCCACCACAGCCCTAGGGCAGCCTGCACCCCAAACCCCTCACCCTGGCCCCACCCCAGAGATCTCACCTCCTGCATCCCAATCCTCTGCCCCAACCCTGAGCCCCCTCCAACACCCCAAACCCCTTGGCCCCACCCCAGAGCCCACACCCCCAGCTGGAGCCCTAACCCCCTGCACCTTTGCCCCAGCCCTAAGCCCCCTCCCACACTCCGAACCCCTTGGCCCCACCCTCGCCACACATCAGTTCCATATTGATGCACATAACAAAATTCATTCCGCACATGGGTGTAAAAAAATTAGAGGGAACATTGCTGGTGTGTATTGAGAATAGGTTTTTGAAACTATTAAGCTACTTGTTAGCATATCACTGGATACACCATATGCAGAATTATTGTGGTATTATTGTACTGGACTTTTGCTTTGGTAAAGGGCTGCTTATGAACTGAGTTTTTGCTTGGCAGAGGGCGTTCCTTATATCTTATCTGCTATAGAATTTTGAGGTTGGAATAAATAAGGATCATGTGACCCATTCTCTTTTCATTACATTGAAAAATTGCCCAAGGGACATTCCTGTTTGTCGGTAAGCGTTAAATAATTCTTTTGTAAAACTGTGTTGTATATGACTTGCAGGGCCAGATTTTCAAAAACAGCCTCTAAATTTTTACCTGCAAATGTGTTTGTGCAAAACACTATAGGTATGTGTGAAAGAAGGATTTATACAGGCACCCCCATAAAAACACCTAACAAATTAGCTTATGAATTTTTTTTTTTCATTCAGAAATGATTGCTGTATAAACTTTAGAGGCTGGATTGAGGCAAAACTGCAATAAGGTGTTATTTAAGAGCAAGGCACATTGGGAACCCTCTCTAGGGTAAGAGTTACTAGAGGGTGGGAGAGCAGTCGGAATTAGACTTTGGGAAAGGAAAGACCTGTAGTCACTGCAATAAGGAGTATAGCAAGGGAATCTAGCTTATACCTGCTTTTTTTTTCTGTTCCTCTTTGATGCTAGTAAACTGAGATTTGGCCTTCTATCCATTTAGTTCTTGGGTGCTGAGATCCAGATGATGCATTACACAATCTGTCTTGAACCTTCCTGTTTGTTACGGTGGCACAATATAGTGCAGTAAAGCTGAAATGTGTTCTTCTACAGTACTGTTTACTTTGATACCTTGTTTAAACTCCATTCATAAGGCAGGCAATACATAACCTAAAACAAACATTAACAAAAATGTTGTAACCGTGACATTGGGCAATGTTGGTTCATATAGACTCAATGTAGTATCACATCATGTACGCCGTGGAGATAGTTCAACAGATAAATAATCAGTTAAAGGAAAGAGCTACATTAACACACCAAGTGAGTGACACTCCTATCTAGTTTAACAGTGCATTTCCATTGATTTCATAGAATTGCAGGCCTGAATTTGGTTTAGGCATATTAATGTAGCTTTTGTTCCTTTAACTGGATTATTCATCTGTTTAAATTTCTCTGTTTATCATGGCATTTATGCTGTGATACTGCACTTTGTATGAATGAATTTTACACAATGCTGTCATTGCATCATTTATGCTAGTTCCTTTCCTTCCTCTACAAATTGTTTCCTCACCTGCCTGCTTGGAATTGAAACCCACTCAGCTGGCATAGCACAGTGTTTGGAGTCTGTGATAGCACAAAGATCACTACATGCAGAATAATAGGCATTGCAGCTGAGCAGGCCAAACAAATGACTTTAAAGGGGTCCCAAACATTGCTTTGTTAAGTTCACTCCTGGTTATTTAATTATCTGTAGCCCTGAGACTTTTGCAGTAATAGGTCACCGTTTCTTTCTTTCCCCTAAGCCCTCTTGTTCTTGGGCCAGAACTCCAGAATTAGATTTCCTTGTTAGGAGATAAATGAGTAGCCAAAGACTCATGATAGTCACTCCTCATTCAGATTTAGGGATATCGTTCCTATTACAATATTATTTACTTTATTATCCGTGCCCAGGATTGTCAGCCACCTTCCAATACAGACAAAAGACAGGAGCTTACATGAAGCTTATAAATTAATTTCAGACATGACGCAACTGGGGACGTGGGGGGTTTACAGGACAACCGAGCAGGAGAGAGGGAAAGATAGGGCTAACGTTAAAAGATTATACATATGCTCAGTGAATCAAGTGTATACCATGATGGAGCAAAGACTTTGTTCTAAAATATAATAAAAACAGGAAGTTGGGCACCTAACTGGCCAGTTTCATGTAGGTATGGTGGAAGAGGAAGGAGATGATGTGGCTTTGGGGACCAGCTCAGAAGGGCATTTTGGTTTGGGGAGAGGGTGGTAAAAAGCACAGAGACAGTTATGAGATGAGTGGCCAAACAGGGTTCTAGGCTGACTTCCTTGGTGGAGCAAAGTGCCTGTAGTTGCATTGAGAAGGTATGGGAAATCAACAGTAAAGCTTACAATTCCCAGGGCTTATCTACACTACTGGCTGGATTGATGGGCAGCGATCAATCCAGCGGGGGTCGATTTTTATCATGTCTAGTATAGATCGACCGCCGATCACTCTAGCGTTGACTCCGGTACTCCACCTCAACGGGACGCGCAAGATGAATCGATGGGAGACGCTGCAATGAAGATACCATGGTAAGTAGATCTAAGTACGTCGACTTCAGCTACGTGAATAACATAGCTGAAGTTGCGTAACTTAGGTCAATTTCTCCCCCCCCCCCCCCCCCCCCATAGTGTAGACCAGCCCTAAGCAAAGTAATCTTACATGCTTGGAGAGGAATCAAGAGCATGTGTTTGGACCGTCACTCAATCTCTATTCAGACATGAGCCATGTGTCACTCAAGGCTACCCCAGCATGGGAATAGATATGTCTGCATCTGTAATGTAAAGGATGTTTATTCCACTGATTTACTTCTGATAAGGACCTCTGAGCCTTTGAGACAGTGTGCTAATGATTGTCTCAGTTCTTGATTCAGGCATCTGAGTTGTAGCCCATCCAAGGCATTGCGAGGTGTCTTCTGTGACAGTTTTGAGTTTAGCTGTTCTGTCAGATTTACTTCTCCCGCTCAAATAGAACTGGCTGCATAGCAATGGCAGTGTTTTATCCCTCCATCACATTTTTTGCTATAGTTACAGTTGATGCATCTTGCTCGAAGCAAAGTTTGTGCTCAGTCCAGGCTCTCTCCTTCTCGCTTTTGTTGCAACTGCTGTGCTGTGGCAGGCTGCCATTTTTCTAAACTCAGTATTCACATACAGACCTTTCTGCAGGACGGGAATGGCCAGGATTATGCATGTTTGCAGTGTGTCCTTGGTAGCAAGGAATTACTTACAATGCAAGGGGGATTCTTCCCACTGTGAGCAATGTGCTTACTGAGCTGTACTTTGGTCCCCATCCAAAGAGACAGACAGATTTTTGTAAATAGGAGGAAAATCAATAGTTTGGGTTTTTGTTTTTAACATAATTCTTTTTAATTTTCTATATTTTTAGCAAACTTTTGTCCTGTGTGCTTTATTGTGTTATACAGTACTTTTCACTAACTACCAAAATAAATTCAATGCTATCCTGGACATATTGCAACCAATTGTTTCACTGTGGAAGAATATGCAGGGTTGCATAAATGGTGTTTTTAAATAGTCCCAGATTTATTTGAGGTAGTAGTTTCCAATATTAACTTTGGTCTCCTGTCAGCAAAAGGGATGTGTTCACACTGAATCCCAAACAAAACATTTTCACTGCCTGGGGCAAATACACATAAATATTTAAGAGTACAACCAACCTGCTATAAAGCTTGTTCTCCTTGCCCTCTCAAGTTTGAGGAGCAGACTAACTTTTTTTTTTTTTTTTTCATTTGACTTATTTTTAGCTCCCAACCACTTAATTATTGGTGTGGGTGCTTCTATCACACCCAAAACAATTACCATGCAAATCTGGACCTTTTAAGAATTGCTTCATACAATGATTGGTTTCTGTTGGGACCAGGTTCCCAGGAATATCACCCTTCTGGGTGCTCATTTTATGGGAGTAATTTAGGAACATGGTAAGCCCATAAGATTGGCTAAGTAAGCCAAGGCTGGCTGATGAACAAACAAGCCACAGGTTTGTGATTTAAAAAATAAATGAAGCAAGAAGAGTTTTCCACAGCCAGAATTTGCCATATAAAATAAAATGTCTTTGTGCAGCCAGAGCTCCAAGATCAAAAACTGAGCTCCTAGAGTAGGCCAGAACAGGCTGAGAGAGACACCAATACTCACTCCTATTATATTCACTCTGCAACCAACAGCCTTCACTAACTGCAATTCCAACAAAATCTCAAGATCAAAGGTTACCAGATCCTTACTTTGAACATGTCTGCTCTCTAAATACTGGGATCCTGATCATTTTCTAGAATCTATAAATCTAAGTCCAGAAGGGATTATTGTGATCATCCAGTCTGACCTACTGTATAACACAGACCATAGAACTTCCCCAAAATAATTCCTAGATTTTAAATCAAGGTTGATTTTAAAATTGTCTGATGGAAAATCCACCATGGTGCTTGGTAAATTGCTCCAAATTCTGGATACAGCCTGAAAAATGCCTAATAAACCAGACAGGGCAGCACAAACAGTGTGCAGAGTAGTTTAAGGTCAGAGTTAAGGGTGATTGGATACCTCAGTTCTGCCTTTCCATGCTTCATTTTATTTATCTTGACATAGAGTTTCTTGGTCCTCTAACATTTATTGTTTGTAAAACCACAAGGTTCTAATCAGGTTTAGTTTGAGTAAGGCATTGATATAATCTCTACTATATCACTAGATTAACTTTTCTTTGGGGCAGGGGGGCTGTGATTCTTAAATTTTTATAGATTTTATAAGAAATAATCTGTGGCACCTTGATATTCCAACGCTTGAGTTTAGAAGAATTTACTAAGTGTGTTGGACCTATCAATGCACATTACAGGTCCCTTGATTTGAAACTTTAGAGTTTTGTATGTGCATGCAGCTGCGTCTAGCAGGCTTTGGGTTCTGGCAAATATTGTAAAGTATGTATGGGGAAACTTCTACAGTTTGCTGGTGCAGCTTGCAAAATCCTGGCCCTAGGGCCAATGATTTAGGACTGCATTAACCCAGGTGCTTGTGTGTGTGACTTTCAAGCGGAGCAGAAATATATATTGTTGATACAAGTTTACTTCTCTACCTCCAGAGTCTAATCCCAATTACCAAACGTACACCTTCATGAAACTGGAAGTGCGTGGGTGGGTGTACACCATTCAAAATTGCTTTTTAAAAAAAGGTGAAAACCCCATTAAGTAGATATAGCCATTCATGAGGCCTTTGCACTTGGAGGGGGGCTGTGGGAGATCTGCCAGTGATCTGTTTCAAGCACATACAGTGAAGTCAGTAACTGACAGCCACAGAAACAAAGTTCTTATACTAGTTTGTATATATTCTCTGGAATACTTTACTAACCAATATTAATACTGAACAATAACTGAGTGGAAAATATTTATGGATTAGAATTTCTAAACAAATTCTCAAGCTGAGCCAAGCATTAGCTCCACACTACCACAATTCTGAAAGATTAACTTTTGTATTATTTGGCTATTCTTTGATTCCAGTGAAAGAGACAAAGCAAGGGTTCTGTTATGCACTGAAGAAGGTATACATATTTTAAAGCCCCTGTTTTGACATCCATATATTTCTGTCCAGAATGACAAAAACCCCAAAAAGATGATGAAAGATGACAACGGGAAGAAGAGGAACAACAAATCATCATTTAGTGATGAAGACAAAGAAGATGCAATGAAACGGGCCCTGCTAGAACAGGTAATTCCAGTACGATGTTTGCAGATAACTTAAACTACTATGTGGGGTAATAATTCCATAGAGTTAGAACATCTGGATTGCCAGAACCCAGAGAGCTCTCCATGGTTATCCACATGCCCTGATGGCTTCTCTGGTTGTAGGGCTCATTCATTCCTTTGGCTGATAAAGGAACTGATGCTGATGTTAATGCTCATTTTACCCTTGTGTGATGTTCCATTAATTTCAGTGGCATTGCTCTTGACCTACTTCAGTGTAAATGAGAAAAATTGGACCCAATGATCCAGATCTAGTGTTAAAAACTCTCCTCAAACTGGAAGACTCATGGGAATTGAGGTAGCTGTAATTACCAGTACATTACTTGGGAGAGTCAGGTTGCTCTTATAACGGATAGGTGTGGTGTGTGGTTTTATTTTTTTTTATTTTTATTTTTTTTTTTTTTTAAAGCAGCTTGCAGATAAACTAGGGAGTACAGCATATTAGCTATTCCTAAACTCTTAGGTTAGAATGCTCAGCTGTGTATCAAACTGAAACTTTAGCAAAAGGAAACATTTATATGGACAATATTAGTGAATGTTCATTTAATAATATGGCCGTTGCCAGGTACCACCTTATGTGGTGTAATGGAAGGCAAATTTTTTCACCTTTATACTTCTGTACATTGCTGTGTAGTTGTGACCTGGCTTGTGCCTACCTGGCGGGTTTACTACTGCCCTTTGGATGACGCAGAAACTGTCAGGTGTGCATGTCCTAACTCCAACATTGCTAATGGCTAAAGCAGATTCTCCGTTAGCTCAAGTGCCTGTGTGAAGTTCTGAGTGGCCATGGCATGTAGTAGTGTGCCAGTCTTGAAGTCCTAGAAGGTGCCAAAGGGGTGTTACTATATTAAGTTGAAGAGGCACTGTCGTATTTAAAGCCCCAATTTTCATTGATTTAAAGAAGGTAAATCTTATAAATATTTTTTTCTTTCTGTAATATCTCCCTGATGGACATCTGTACAGACCCACAGACAAAGTAGTATACAACATATAGAGATGTTGTGGGTTGTTGCATCATATCACCATACACTATGATGCTATAAGAACAGGAGTACTTATGGCACCTTAGAGACTAACAAATTTATTAGAGCATAAGCTTTCGTGGACTACAGCCCACTTCTTCGGATGCATATAAAGTGAAATATATATACACACACACACACACACACACACACACACACACACACACACACACACACACACACACACACATACAGAGAGCATGAACAGGTGGGATAATGCTATAATAAGTTCTTTGGGAACTTGGCAATCAAAATGTACATCTGTCAGGGTCCAAAACAGTTTATACAGAAAAGCAGGCACCCTTACTTACTTGCCATTGAGTAAAGCACGCATATCTACTGAAAATTGATTTGGGGCCTGGCAGTTTACTGAGACACTGATCACAGAAATTCTTCAGCTGTGGCAGGGGTAAAATGGATGACCATATGCTTCGCTTGGGCCAGTGGGAACCTGGTAGTATTGAACTGGACCATAGTCAACAGCACCATCTGCTGGGAACTCACTATAATACTTTGAGTTTATTTCAGTTATTCTGCAATATATTAACCTGAGAATATTTATATTTGTAAATATGCAGAGTGTTATCAATATAATAGTAGGTAGTATATTGGCACTTTGAATACACAGAGAAGTGAACAAAATAATTCATACTGAAGTTTCTTCTAATTTAGAATTAAGAACACAGGGTCATAGAAGATAGAGAAAGAAAAGATCTGGTAGATTCACCTGTCCCCAAACTAATGCAGCACATCATTCCCAGATAGATCAGACATAAAGCTGATATTGCACATGCATTTAGCTCAAAGACACAAGAAAGCACTGGCTGTTGTATTGTATGATACTTATGCACTTCCAGCTTTAAGTATTGAACGGTACTTGAATATAGGTTTTTATTACTAGTGTTCAAATGACTTACTATGAAATACATAGTGACCCAAATTTTTAAAGGCGTTTTGAGATTTGTGTATAAAGTTTGTGTACAACTGTGCTCTTACATTTGCATGCACAATTGTTGGGATTTTGTATATTCAAAGTTATGTAACACCAGAGTTACGAACTGACTGGTCAACCACACACCTCCTTTGGAAGTACGCAAACAGGCAGCAGCAGAGAGAGAGAGACACACAAAAAGGAAATACAGTACAGTACTGTGTTAAATGTTAACTACTAAAAAAAGGGAAAGTTTAATAAGATTTGACAAGCTTAAAACCTGTTTCTGCACTTGTTTCATTTAACTTGAGATGGTTAAAAGCAGCATTTTTCTTTTGCACAGTAAAGTTTCAAAGCTGTATTAAGTCAATGTTCAGTTGTAAACTTTTGAAAGAACCATGACGTTTTGTTTGGAGTTACAAACATTTCAGAGTTATGAACAACCTCCATTCCCAAGGTGTTCATAACTCTGAGGTTCTACTGTAATTAGTATTGAACATGCAGTCATAGTAATTGCATGTATAAATATAGGTGTGCAGTTTTGCTCATGGATTTTTCAGCCATCTTTCATTATAAACCTACCCCTACGGCCTGTTCTTGAGCCACTGAAGTTGATGGCAAGACTCATTGACTTCAGTGGCACAGAACTGGGCCCTAAATATACTACTGGATAGTATTCTAGTTACTAGAAAACTAACTGTATGCTTTAATACAATGGTGTAGATGCAAGCTTGGCTGAGAGAGAATTTTGTTACTTGAATTATTCATTATCTAATTTCACGATATCCTAGAGGGAGACCTTCTAATTGTCTGATAAGTGCTAGCCGTACAGGACCTGTATGTGCACTATGACTTGGCTGACAGACTCACTGCAGCCAACAGTTAGTGGCAAGTCACTTTTCCCCATACGTAGTATGCTCTCTTTTTATGAGGTATTCCGTATAGTGACTTGTTGGGGCTTAGATTCCCCCCCCCCCCCAAATCTGACTCATACCTAGAGCATCCAAATAACAAGTGTTTCCAGTGCAGCCCAGTAAGTCCCAGCAGTCATTTGACTTGAATGGCAGTTCTACTAAATCTTTTCCTGAGAAGCCCAAAAGGTCCTGGAGCTAGGAATTATTTTAAAGTGTTAACTCACATGCCCTGTCATATGTCTGTTTCCTTAGCTTTATTTTATTATCATAAGTAATTCCTAAATATATCAAAGATTTTGTCTTTCACTGTGTGTTTTTTCTCTCTTCCCCCCCCCCTCCCCTTAATTTAAAGACCGTATAAAGCAAGTAGGGATACATAAAACAACTGTTAAAAAGTGCTTTGCTATTTTAATAGTCTCCAGAATGAGCCTAAACTGAAACTGCTTTCAAAAAACAAACAAACAAAAAAAAACTTGTTCTTTTTCTTCCCCGTTCTCTTGGTTTTATTTGTCACATCAAAAGCCTCTTTAAAAGAGCATGATATAGATGTCTCTTTCTCTCTAATGCTTTGTGAAGCTAGTCCCTCTGAAGGTATCTTATGACAAGAAACATCACTGAACGTTGGTGCCTGCACCTTAATCCAGGTACTGCATAAAAACATATGCTTAGGTGTGTGGATTGGATTAGATTAGAATACATCCACAGCTGGAGGGTTGTGGAGGTGAAATGTGAAGTCAACCCTTCCAGTCAGCACTGCAGAATATGCTTCTCTGTTTTCACGGCAGCAATCACCCCTCTTTCTGCTGAACTATTTCTCAGCTTTCTAGGAATGTTTAATCAAAAGGTTGGATAGGTTTTAAATACAGTAAATGCTGTGTCTTCTGGTCCTGTACTAACCGGAAAGCTCTATAAACTGGCATTTTTAATCTTTATAGAAAGTCCAGTTTATAGTCTGGTTGGCATGGGGCTGGCAGGTTCTCTACCTGGCTCCGCATGGCTCCCTGGAAGCGGCAACATGTCCCTAATGCTCCTAAGCGGAAGCGCAGCTAGGCGGCTCTGTGCATTGCCTTTGCCCGCAGGCACTGCCCCCGCAGCTCCTATTGGCCGTGGCTCCCAACCAATGGGAGCTGTGGAGCCAGCAGTCTGGGCAGGGCGGGGGCAGTACGCAGAGCTGCCTCAGCAGCAGGGACAGGTCACCACGCCCGAGGTGAGCGCCCCCTGGATCCGGTGCCCCAAGCCCCTTCCCAAACTCCCTTCTCCAACCCCCAGCCCTGCACCCCCTCCTGCACCCAAACTCCCTTCCTCTTAGTTGACTGGAATTTTTTACTCACCAACACCTCCCCATTCCCCCAACATGCAGGATAAAAAAAGCATTTACTGTAATTGTTTAAACTACAATGGTGGTGCTGCTGCTGCGGTCACTTCATAACTTCCTTGGCTTTTTCTTCCATCTTTCCAGGAGTTCCAGGGCCCAGGAACTTGCTTTTCCTCCTTGCTTTCAAATGAGGACTGAATGTAACTTCCAATGTGCCTACCAGCTTACTTCAGGGACCAAATTCTGTGCTGATTTACATCCTATTGAAATCAGTAGGATTGTACAGGATTTCAATGCAGAATTGGAAGAGCCAATGTGTCTGCTAGAGGGGGTTGCAGGGAGAAATACTATAGATACCGCCATTAGATAGATGAGAGAGACATTTTCTCTTCACCCCATCCCAACTTCTTCTTTCTGGTTGATATCCACCTCAACACAATCTCAAGTATCATCCATTCCTCACAGCAGATTGGATGCCCATATCATTTCTTTGAGAGCAATGCAAGATGTTCTCTCCCTTCACTCCCAGCCCCTCCTAATCTGGGAGTTAGGGATCCCACTCAGCACATGGATTCTGACTCCATTCCCTGTTTGGTGATTCTGATGTCTGTACTTAGAACAGAAATGGGTAGAGCTGGTTGGAAAATGCAGATTCGTTGAAAGCGAATTTGAATGTCATTTTGAAACTCTGCATTTTAACCTTTTTGGAATGGAACATTTTGATTTTTCTGTTTGTTTAATTGTGTTTTATAAAATGAGACAAGTCTACATTGAAACAATGTTTTGATCATCCCAAATTGCAGGTTTCAGAGTAGCAGCCGTGTAAGTCTGTATCCGCAAAAAGAAGAACAGGAGGACTTGTGGCACCTTAGAGACTAACAAATTTATTAGAGCATAAGCTTTCGTGGACTACAGCCCACTTCTTTGGATGCATATAGAATGGAACATATGTTCCATTCTATATGCATCCGAAGAAGTGGGCTGTAGTCCACGAAAGCTTATGCTCTAATAAATTTGTTAGTCTCTAAGGTGCCACAAGTCCTCCTGTTCTTCTTTTTCCAAATTGCAGGGTTTTTTTTTTCCAACTTTGATTCATGGGAAATCTCAAAAAAAATTTCGTTCTCTTCCAGAACGGAAAAAAATTCAAAATTGCAAAACTTTCTCTGAAGCAAAAAATCTGGTTCCTGCACAACTCTAAAAGTGAGCCTCTATTCTGATCAAGAAAGTCCATGTCAATTATTTTTGGAAATGGAAGTGATTAGTGTAAAGGTGGAAAGAAAATACGCATTTAACAAAAAATAAACAAACCCAAACCCCAAATTCATATGGATATTTTCTTCCAGCGCCATCTTGAAAACTACAAGAATCTATACAGGCTGAGAAATGCCATGTATGTGCGTTACAGGGATTTGTTGAACAAGAAAGTTCAAAAGCAACGAATTCAGATCCAAATGTCTGATCTCAGCTTCAGACAAAATCTTGAACAGCAAGGAAGAAAAAAGGTATGGATTTTTTTTTTTTTTATTTTGAGGGAAAAGAAGGGAGATTTTCCTACTGAAAATATAAGGAAATGTTTAGAAAGAAATGGAAGGCTTGACTGGAAAATTTTAAGAGATCCCCTCCCCCACCCCGCACCCCCAATACCCTTTCTAAGTTGTATGAGTTTCTTTTCTCTTATGAATATGCAGGGGTTAAGTGGATAATTCCCATTAGCATTAATACAATGTAACTATGAATCCCCTCCTTTCATGGGAGGGTGGGCAAGTTGGTCTGTTGGTGGGGAATTAATCCTGAAAGTTTCAAACTCGGGATTTTCTCCTGGAAAGTGAGCTTGTTGCAAGAAGAAAAATGACTGATTTAAACTGGAAAATGTTCCTAAGAGCACAGTGAGATTAAAGATAATCCTCTTTATAAAAAAAAAAAGTCCTTGCCTGAGTCATTAATAATTATTGATTAAAGACAAGCCAGACTTCTAAGAAACTTTTCGCCATTTTTGGTGTATGAAAACAAACTAGTTCATTTCACTTTTTCTTTCAGTAAGTCACTTGCTAGAATGTATTGACATTTAATAAAATCCATTAAATGTCGTTAGCTTTTATAAAGCCTTCCCCCTCCCCCCCTTATGAAAAAACTAAAATTTGGACTTTAAACTACCTGGCAGCATTGCTTTGAAGTAATGGATGCTGAATCCTTAGCACGATCACCTACAGTGCTTTTAATCTTCTTCTTTAGTGTGGAACACAAGCCACAAAAGTAAGGCTGTGTCTATTCTGAACTTACACGTTAATTAGTCTGGAGCTCGCCCTGTTGGTACCACCAGTGGAGCTGAACTGATGATGATGTAAGAATGGGACAGTCTGAGAGAGCTCTGTGTCGATAAGACTAAAAAGTGTGTATTTGAATAGGCTAGTACTGTAAAACGCAAGTATAGGACAGCCACTTTCAGAGGAAATTAGGACTAAAATATTTTTAAGAAATATCAAAATGTTTAAAACAAAACTAATATTTCTAATGTAGCAATCACAAAATTCTGATTTTGTGGGGGGAAAAAAAACAAATGGTCTCCTTGCTCTCCTATGACACATGAAATAAAACAGATGTAAACTGAAATGAGAAGGATGGTCCCTTATGATGATGGAAGGCTTGAGAGAGAGAGACATGTAAATTTTTAGGAGTTGGTTTTTAGGCATCACTGGGAAATGTAATATCTGTGTGTGACTTTCTCTTCTTTGAGAATTGCCTCTGCCTTTTGCACTTGTGGGATATTGTGCTCTTGGTGTTGAGCTGTGGAACTGAGCAAAAGAGATCTTGCGTGAAGTTGAACTTCTTGCCCTATTCTGCAGAGGGTATGCACCTCCCTATCTATAGAGTCCTTACATTATATAGGACTCCAAGGCAGAGGGGAAGGCGGGCAGGTAGTCTGAATGCACGGAGGTGACTCTTGAAGAGCAACAGTTACTGTTAAGTACCCTCCCTCTTTTCCAAAGGCATTCAAAAGAAAAGAGGCTGATGCATGTGAACCAATAAAATCACTTTTCAGGCTATCATGCAGTCATTAAAGGTATCCACATTTCTGATCCTTTGTAGGTTATGTGCTACTTTTTATTATTATTTCTCCCCCCTCCTGCTTCTTTATAACATTTGAGCACCTAAAATGCAGGAGTTCTGCAGAGGGTTTAACACAGTGGTAGGCAACCTATGGCATGTGCGCCGAAGGCGGCACGCGAGCTGATTTTCAGTGGCACTCACGCTGCCCGGGTCCTGGCCACCGGTCCAGAGGGCTCGGTTTTGTTTTAATTTTAAATGAAGCTTCTTAAACATTTTAAAAACCTTATTTACTTTAATATATAACTAAACTATTATTGTATGTATAGACTTGTAGAAAGACCTTCTAAAAACGTTAAAATGTATTCCTGGCACATGAAACCATAAATTAGAGTGAATAAATGAAGACTTGGCACACCACTTCTGAAAGGTTGCCGACCCCTGGTTTAACACAACTTCTGACAACGCAAACCTAAGAGTCTGTCTGTGCTCAGGATTTATTGGTAATCAAGGGGATAAATTTTAGACAGCAGTTTTATTATGCTTAAAGAGCTTGTATGTTGCAAAGACTTTAAAAAACAAAAAACAAAAAACCAAACCCACCCTATGATGTAATACTGAGGGATAATAAAAAAATAACAATAATCCAAACCCCAGGAAGAGTGGTCGTTTTAGACTCTGCCTTATTTGTGGACTGTGTGTTAAAGTAAGTTAAGAAAAGCACCTGCTTATGCAGTACAAACCCAGTGGTCTTTCCTTTGCAGATGACTTCAAAGGCTATGGCCAAAATTTTTGAAAACAGGTGCATGAAGTTGGAACCTATATCCTTGCTTAGGCACCTACATAAATGGCCTGTCTTTCAAAAGTGTTGAGGACCCAACAGCTTCTATTAAATTCAAATCAGTTATGCCAGCAGAGATTGTGCTCTGTGTGTGTGTTAGTGTAAGATTTACAATATCCTTAAGTATTCATGTCTTTGCATTTAAACACTTGGGTTTGTATGTTGTGAGAGCTAAATAAATTTTTGTCAATTAGCAAATTTAACTAGACTTTGAAACTAGGCAGAACTATGTTGCAATATCTAGAAACAGCTGCTCCACAAAAACCAGTTTCCATAGGTTGCAGCTCCCCAAATGTGGATACTGGGAATTTGCTACCCATCCATTGCTAATGGAGCTTCTTTCCTGGAGTCCGCCTCTGCAGTGTTTGTGGATCTGTGAGAGGTTGTTAGGAGGACTTACATTCCTCTTCTAATTTTAAAAATAAATAAATAGGAGCTATCACCCTGAATTTTCACTGCTGAGCATGTCATGTTCACCTTAAGCACTAGAGAACACTGCTGCCTTAAATAAAAGACCACAGTTTATTTCTCAAGGCTGCATGTCAAGCTGAGAAAGTGAAACTGGGATGGCAAGTGAGTTCTGGATCTTGGTAATCCCTCAGGAGTTAGATGGAGAAGAAGAATTGTAGAAGGAGCATTTTTGAGCAGCTGTTTATCCTCCACTGATGAATAATACTGATGACTCCAGTATTTGATATTTTGATCTCCGGAACTAACTGGCCTTGGTTGTACAACTCGTGTTGGTGAATACTTACTAATGGGACTCCTCACACTGCAGCCAGGCAGAGTATGTCAACACTGCATTTTAAAAACCACAGCATCAAGTCTCAGAGCGCTGGTCTGCAGCCTCAGCCTTGCAAGGCTTGTGCTATGGCACTATAAAAAGCTGTGTAGATGTTGCAGCTCAGGCTCTGAAATCCACCTTCCTCCCTGGGCTTTAGAGCCCAAACTCGAGCCAGAGCCCAGATGTCTCCACAGCTGTTTTTAGTGCTGTAGTGCGAGCTCTGAGACTCACTACTGAGGGTTTTAAAACCTAGTGTAGACATACCTGCTTCTCTTATCGGGAAGGGTTCCACAGTCTAGCCTGTTTCACATGTTGTAACACATGATGATGTGAAAATTATGTTGTGTGGTGATGACAATGCACTGGGCAGGACTGTCTCTTGTGTGTTTGCACAACTCTAGCACAGTGGGATCTGGTTTATGATCAGGGTCCTGAGGCACCATTGCAATAAAATATTATTTAATAATAATTTTCAAAATTGCTGAACTATCCTACTAGCAGGATGTGGGAGTGTACTGGTGAAACTGGGATCCCAAAAAACTGAAACTAAGTGACAATGCTATGCTAGGAAATACAATGTTTTTATTGTTGCATGTGAACTTGTAGCATTATCTATGCATAGGGTCCTTAACAAGTTGAAGTCAAAACAGTAGGGCAGCAGTGGGTCTCTTCCCCTCCCCCTTGTAACTGCATGATCACAAGCTTCACTAGATGGCGCTTGTATTAGGTTCATTTGGTGTTAACAGGTTAAAACTGTGTGGGAATTTACGCTACTGTTTTCAAGACTATCTGGAGACAATAAAACAGACATGTTTATGAAATTGCAACCATTCTTACACGAGTACATGACGCTATTACAGAAATATTCTGAGCAACTTAAACTATTTAATCAGAAGCTTAGATTTTCCTGTAACAGGTTGTAATACTGAGGTCCAAATTCTCTGCTAGTGTCAATGGGAACAGTGCCAGTGACTTCAGTGGAGTTTTGCCACAATTTGCTAGAGACTTTGGTCCTATTATTTTTATTTCCTTCCTTCAACCCCAGCGCTCACTGCACGCACATGCACATATAGATTTTTTTTTTTTTCTACACCCTGTAAGAACTGGCATGCTTTGGTTTCTTCACATTGTAAAATGAAGGAAAATCACCCTTTTAGTGCCCAAAAAATACAAGTACTGAAGGTTACGGTCTAATATGAAAATGAAATAGGGTTGGGGAAATTTTGACTCGGTTGAAAAACCAAAAAGATTTTGGATTTTCATTTTTTTTACAAAAAGCTTAAAATTATCTCTGGAAAACATGTTTTCATGGAAAATGTCCTTTGCGTAGTCAAAAACCATGAATTCTCCATCAAACAGTTGCAGTGGAAACTTGTCAACCAGCCCTACAATAAAGACTTAAAGGCAAATAAATAAAATTGTACTCCCTTGGGATATTGCAAGCAGGTCTCAGAACGCTTCCTGTTTAATGCCCGAGTGACCTGCTACTTATATACAAGCCATACAGAATGGAAATCAAGATGATTTCCATGTGCTCACTTCTAACATTTTTTAGTAACCAGATCCTGGTTTCCTCCTATATGCCAGATAATATAATATAAAGTATGTGTAAACTTCAGTGTTACTTTTGCTTTGTTTTATTTTAAATAGTTTTATGGAATGCATTCTTGGTTAGCAGGGAAGCGGTTAATGAATTTTGTATTTTATTGCAAGAAGGTCTCTGAACAGATAATTGCACTATCCTGCAGGATCAGGGCCAGTATTTCCTTTTTGTCTGTCCCTTTCTGTCACCTTTTTAAATGTCTACTATTTCTCATGGTAAAACAGGTTTTCGAGACCTCATGGGGAGAAGAAAATGCAGAAGTCTGAGCTGTTAGGTGTAAATTCCCACTTTCTTTGGATTTATTCGATCTGGTATGAAACTACATTGCTCTTCAAGATATTTACACTGCATATTAGTCCAAATAACAAGTAAACCTGAAATATTTTAGTAAATTATTCCTACCCTGGGTTCTACCAAACATGGGTTCTTCTCAAAGGCTTTAACTTTAACTTTTCTTTCAAACCTACAAACCTTTATCCTCAGCTTCTTTATAACATTTCAAAACAAAATAAACACTCATTTCACCAGACAGCTTGCAGGGTCATATCTAGCTAACTAGCATTCTAAACAGCCACAGGAGTTCACAGAGAAAATAAAAATAATCTGTTCTTCGTTTAAACTAATGGAGGAACCAAAGAACCTCTGCAGACAAAATTATATTGCCCATTTTAAAAATGGAAGAACTCAGTTGCACTCACCATAGCAGTCAACTGTTTTTTTGGCTCCAGTTCGGGGAAAATGTCCCTCCTCAGGACAGAAAGTGCATACTTAAAATAAGCATGATTGAAAGTGCTGTCTTAATAAGGGTGGATGTAATCATGTGCTTAAGTTCTTTCCTGAATTGGGGCCTCTGTGAGGGACATCCATAATTCAGACTCAAGTTCATGACTTGTCTTCACATATTTATCGTTGTGAACTGTTTATCCGCAATGAAAAATCATGAAACTGAAGTGATTTATACTAAAGCAATGAATCCTGCATCATTTCCAGCTCCCTGAATAGATAATCTTTAGGGCTGTCGATTAATCACAGTTAACTCACGCGATTAACTCAAAAATTAATCTGTTTTAATCGCACTATTAAACAACAGAAATCCAAAAATATTTAATGAATTTCAATTGGTAGTTTTCTACATTTTCAAAATATTATTTCAATTACAACATAGAATACAAAGTGCAGTACAGTGCTCACTTTATTATTTTATTACAAATATTTGCATTGTAAAAATGATAAAAGAAATAGTATTTTTCCATTCATAGCATAAAGTACTGCATACTGCAGTGCAATCTCTGTATCATGAAAGTGCAACTTACAAATGTAGAATTTTTTGTTACATAACTGCACTCAAACAAAACAACGTAAAACTTTAGAGTCTACAAATCTGCTCAGCCCTATTTCTTGTTCAGCCAATCGCTAAGAGAAACACGTTTGTTTACATTGATGGGAGATAATACTGCCTGCTTCTTAGTTACAATGTCATCTGAAAGTGAGAACAGGCGTTCGCATGGCACTTTTGTAGCTGGCATTGCAAGGTATTTGTGCCAGATATGCTAAACATTTGTATGTCCCTTCATGCTTCGGCCACCATTCCAGAGGACATGCCTCCATGCTGATGATGCTGGTTTAAAAAAAAAAAAATTGTTAATTAAACTTGTGACTCAACTCTCTGGGGGGGGGGAGAATTGTATGTCTCCTGTTCTGTTTTTAAATGCATTCTACCATATATTTCATGTTATAGCAGTCTTTTATGATAACCCAACACATGTTTGTTTTAAGAACACTTTCACTGCAGATTTGACAAAATGCAAAGCAGGTACCAGTGTGAGATTTCTAAAGATAGCTACAGCCCTCGACTCAAGATTTAAGAATCTGAAGTGCCTTCCAAAATCTGAGGAGGCAATGTGTGGTGCATGCTTTCAGAAGTCTTAAGAGCAACAGTCTGATGCGAAAAATACAGAAACCGAACCACCAAAAAAGAAAATCAACCTCCTGCTGGTGGCATCTGACTCAAATGAAGAAAATGAACATGCGTCGGTCTGCACGGCTTTGGATTGTTATCGAGCAGAACCTGTCATCAGCATGGACGCCTGTCGTCTGGAATGGTGGTTGAAGCATGAAGGGACATATGAATCTTTAGCACATCTGGCATGTAAATATTTTGCGACACTGGATACAACAATGCTATGTGAACGCCTGTTCTCACTTTTAGGTGACCTTGAAACAAGAAGCGGGCAGCCTTATCTCCGCAAATGTAAACAAACTTGTTTGAGCAATTGGCTGAACAAGAAGTAGGACTGAGTGTGCTTGTAGGCTCTAAAGTTTTACATTGCATTCAAAAATAAGTTATTTTTATGTACATATTTCTACCTTTGTAAGTCCAACTTTTATGATAGAGATTGCACTACAGTACTTGTATTAGGCAAATTGAAAAATAGTATTTCTTTTGTTTTTTACAATGCAAATATTTGTAATAAAACTAAATATAAAGTGAGCCCTGTACACTTTGTATTCTGTCTTGTAATTGAAATCAATATTTTGAAATGTAGAAAACAGAATACACCTCTACCCTGATATAACATGAATTCGGATATAATGCGGTGAAGCAGCGCTCTAGTGGGGGACGACTGCGCACTCTGGATCAAATCAAGTTCAATATAACATGGTTTCATTATAATATGGTAAGATTTTTTTTTTTTTTTTTTTGGCTCCCGACAGCATTATATCGGGGTAGAGGTGTACTATATTTTTGGAGATTATTGTTTAACAGCGCAATTAATTAAAGGCTGTCAAGTGATGAAAAAAAATATCTTATGTCCCTTATTTTGAGTCTATTAGGCCCAACTTGGTCTCTCTCACATTTGGGCTTTGATAGGTTGAATGAAATGGTTCCTTCTCAATTTACAAAATGGCTACTATTGCAGGAAGCATCAATCATTAGCTTAGTTATGACAGTGCTGTTGAATTTGTACCTTCCAAAAAGAGAAAATAAAACCAAGTTTAAAAACAAAAACTATGGGAGAGTCAGCTGATATGGAAAAAGTCTATTGCAATCCATAAAGAATGATTTAAAATGGCTACAGAAAAGTTAATCTATAAAGTTGTATAGTAGGAATGTAGCTTTCTAGTCCGTTCTATTTCACAGGTGTTGGTGGTTTTTGATAAATCATATTGATGTCATCTCTTTTGAAATATACAGCCTGTTTCCACAAGGGAGATGATTTATGTACTCTTCCTCTGGTCCCAGATCTTGCTCTAAAACAAGTATTTTGATGGTGGGAATAAAAACAAAGTTATCACTAAAAACATGACTCTGCCCAGCGTGGATAAACTAAAGAATAGCAACCCTGCTATTACTTGCCAGCTATACAGATCTGAGTCTCTTTCATATAATTCATGATTGACACAATTATCCTGAAAAGGACATGATTATTGGCAAGACTGCTTCCAAGCTTACTATGGTGTTTCTTGCACTACCAAGTCTGCTGGTGAAGCATGGTGATAGCTGCTGAATCAGGCGCTAGGCCTAGTGAGCAGAGTCCTGACTGCAGGAGCAATCCCTACTCCAATGGGATTAGAAGGAGCCACGTGGAACATTTTCCCATTAGGACGCCAGTCAGTACTGAAGTGTTTTACTGCATCAGACTGGTCTGTTCCCCTGGGGTTTATGGGAGCCGCTGAAGAGCTTGGCAGGTAGGGAATGTGAGGCTCAGGGGCACCTGTTCTGGTGCTGTTGGAATGGGAGTTGGGGGCAAGAGACGTTAGGGAGCAGAAAGTCTCTTCAGAGAGAGGGAAGTGGAGTGTAAAGTGGGACTGGTGTGGGTAAGGAAGGGGTGAGAAAAACAGGAGAAGAACTTTTTTATTCTAAAGACAAGTATGTTCTTCCTTTAGGCATCATCTAATGGTTTAAAGTATCCCACAAAGCAGTCAGCTGGGATTAGATAAGTGGGTATGGCACTATCTAGGCACTCAGTAATCTCTCCTAGAAGAGAGTCTTGCGCTCTAGAAGTAGAGCTATGCCAGACTTGCTAGTTCTGGTTCACACAGTTTGAACTTCACACCCCTGGAGTTTCACTTTGAGCTCTAATGAGCTGAAATTCAAAACAAACTTGACTGAAACCAGTGAGTTTTGCATGATTCACACACACAATTTGTGTGTGTGTGTGTGTGTGTGTGTGTGGTGGGGGAGGCGGGGAGACGAGACACTCACTTGAAACTCTGCTTAGGTTCACTTGAATGGCTGGCAAACCTCTGGGGGAAACTGGGCATTCATAATTTTACATTCATAATAGATTACATTTGGTCTAGGACTGTCATTGGGGAAGTTTTCATAGGGGGATATGGGCCAGGACACTGGGGTTATTGTCTGAAGGGCTCCCTAGAGAGGTGCAGTTTCTTTCTCTCTTGAAGGATAGTTTAGATAATGGAGGTCCTTCATCCTGGGGGATCTCCACTCCACCAAGGACAGGCTGAGATGCTGGTGTGATATGAATTGTTCGTGCTTCGTTGCCCCCGGCATATAGTGCCAGCAGTGGGGTTGCTTTTTATTGACTGAGCTCTAGATTGTAACTTGATTGTTCCAGGGGAGTTGAGATGTCCGCCCATTTAGCGTGGCCCTGGCTGAAGTATTTCACAGGTTCACCCTTCTCCTGCTGTCCCTTAAATCCCTTCTTCATAGGTACACTCTAGTGTGCCTATGAACTAATCCCCCCAGACTCATTCTGATGCCATGGCATTGCAGCTGGGGAGAAGAAGGTTGACACTGAATCTTGGACTATCCAGCTGGGGAGCCTAGAATAGATCTGCAGGATACCCCAGATTTGCTTGACTCATCCCTGTTCTGTAGTCTGACCACCTCCATGACCAGCCCAGTCATAGCACTGACACACAAATCATTACTTTGTGAAGTGCTTTGGGATTCCCTGAACGTGCCATATAGCAACCTTCCCCTTTCTCTCAGCAAGAGAATCTGGTGGCTGCTACACAAGAACCCCATACAGGAGTTTTCAAAGCAGGAGTCATTTATAGGAGTCCCCTTGCTAGCAACAGGTGGGACTAACCAAAGAGGGTTAAAAGCAGCTTGGTGTAGGAAGTGATTAACAGTAATGGATATATCCATCTTCACTATAATACTAGATGGGTCACTTCAATCCATGCCTTGTTGCTTGTTTGAGAGTGATTTGCAGGGGATTAGATGAGCATGCAGAGGCTCAGTGCGTCTTGACTAATTTGCAATTCAATCTTGAAATACAGCTGAATGGCTCTTTGACACCACACCCCTTTCATCAGCTCCTTTTTGAGAAAGAAGTTAATTTTGCTGATGAAACTGAGTTTTAGAAATGCAAAAAAGCATTCGGATTGGTTATTTTATTAAACCATTTAGCAACTTCAGAAATTTAAGAACTATTTTAATTTTTTTAAATTATTTGTTTACAAAACAAAAATACCAAAACTCACCATGGCAAGTTTCGGCCTTAGAGGTAACTAATGGCTGAGGTGAACTCCTTTTTTCCATGGAAAATAAGTTTTTTATAAAAGAAACTTAGCTGTCATCTGCACTTCAAAAATAACAATGCTTAAAAGTAAACGTATAACACGATTGTGCTCTAGCCATATTTTAACCATGTTAGAGAACTGTTTTCATTTTGAGAGCTACTTAACCACAAATATATTTATAACACGGTTTTCCTCTGTCTATCTAGGCACAGTTTAACCCACAGTTTAACTATTATATTTAATTTTTAATAGTTAAATAATGCAATGGTTTGTCTAATGGTTCAGTAATGTGGTTATTTTAGTAGTGTAGATGGAGAGTTGGACACAATCTTAGAATTACTGAGGTTTTCTGGAGAACTTTGGAAAACATTGTTCTGTGTTGTATAGTACACAGCCCCACGGTGCACTATACATGTGTCTGGGGCTCTTGGGGGCTACCACAGTAGAAAAACAATAATCAATAATTTTCTTTTAAATCCTTTATAGATGGAGCTAACACGTGAATTAAGCTCTAATTTTAAATACGGTTTTATTTTTGCTGTACTTTAACAAGATTTGGCCAGCTAACGGGAATAGGGACGAATGTTGTTAGAACTCTTTTATCTTGTGGGTAGGGGGGGGGGGGGAAGTCTTCTAATTTAGGGCCCTAGTAACACAGGAGGAAAAGAGTATTTTTAACACAGTTCTAACACCATTTGGCCTCATCCATGATGTCCAGCCAGGTGAGACCATGTTAGAAATCCGCTTAGTTGATACTAGGTAAAATTTTCATAAGTGCCTAAATCACTTAGGTGCTTTTGAAAATGTTGCCCATTGTGTTATGAAGTAAATGTGATCCAGTATTTAGGTTTTGTATAAATAGTCTAATCCCATGAGTAATGTTTTTCCATGGATTTTTCTTTTAAACTCCAATGGATCATGATTTTTTTTTAATCAATAAATATTTTCCTTGCAGTGTCTGAGAATGAGACTGAGTATAAACCAAAGTGAAACTGACTTAATTGATTTCCATTTTTTGGTGGTTGAACTATGAAAAAGAAACAGTATAAATGGTAAAAAAGCTATTTTGATTTGTAAAAATCTCAGTTCTACTCATCTAAGGGGGGTGTTCATATCACAGGTAAAAACATTGTTTTCAGTGTATGATTTTTAAATTGTCAGTGTACCTCTAAATATAGTTCCTGAGTTCAGTTCTTGGACCACAGCACAACTGGATGTATATTCTCTGGGGCTTTCTTTCCTTTGTTTGTATTGCTGGGGAAAAATGTGTGAAAACAAGATCTTTGTTTCTGAAGATTTAATCTACTCCCTTATTCCATTACTTGATGTTAAAATCCTGTCTTTGTGACATCACCTTTTGGCTTTGTAGAAATGATTATAATGTCACTAGAGAGAAGATAGCAGCATTATTAGCTGAGAAGTAAGCAGCCAGGATAAAATTAACTGTTGAGGAACAGAGGCCTGGTTTCATGTGAAATTCCCAGGGAATTTTAAGAAAACAACCAAAGGGAAGAGAAATCTAGAAAACATAAACAGAATTGTCTTTAAATCGAATGTTTTTCAAAATTTTCCATGAGACCTCAGCAAACATTTAAATACAGTTCTATGAGCTTCAGTGCTGCGTTATTTTGATGTGTTGTGTTGTTTTTATGACCTCTTTGATATATGTAGTTTTCCTAATTTAGTCACTTTTCCCTGTCCATAACAATACTAATAGAGAATATGCTACTAAAGTTCATTCTAGACAGAGCCGGTTCCTTTCTCTTGATGATCAAAGATCATTTTAACTGGTCAGTGACACTGCTAAGCAGTCTAACCTCAAAATAACTTAATAGGCAGCCTTTGCAAGACTTTCTCAACTCAAAATTAAAAAGGCATGATCCGATTCCCTCTTTTGCAAGAAAGGAACAAAATGTCCCTACTTAAGAAGGTTAATATATTTGGTGCCACATATCAGGCTGTCTCTACAGGTCCATGTTAAAGTAGAGTTGTAGACTTATTAGCATCCTATTAATATGTGCATAAAATGTAGTCTGTCTGAGCCCAAATACACAAATTGGGAAATCAAAGAGAAATCCTTCACACCTTTTGCTGGCTTCATCCTGAACTTTTATTTATCTTAAAACAACTTCCTTAAGAGAATTTCCTCTTCTAAAGGAAACACTTCTCCACATTTAACAGGAGAATACTGCAGTGAACTATGTTTTGCAGCCACATAGCCACTGAGAGGAAAGAAACTACTTTAATCATAATGTTCTGAATCTTAACTTTGACTTGTATAACAAACATTTATCTTAAAGTGCAACAATTTAGATCCTTTTTCAAATGAAAAAGAAATAATGAATTGTTGCTGTGACAAAGTATGCATACACCCAACATAATAAGTATGAACAAGAAAGGAATTGTAAAGAAATTTCACGTTGATAACTTGTTTTGTTTATATGCCGACTGCAGTAGCAAGTTGTTTCTGAGAGTCTAATGGTTTATTTACATAGGAAAATTACAACAATTTAATTAAACTTATTTAGGTACTGCAGTGAAAAACCGTATGTAGACACTTCAATTTAGGAACGGCTTATTTCTTTCTAGCCTAAGTTAGTAACCAATTGATTTAAGCTAAATCCATAAAAGCCACTCTTAAACTAAAATAAGAGCATCTACACAGTGATCTACCTCACTTTAACTGAGGCCATGTCTACTCTATCCCTGAGTGACATAAGTTTTGCTGGTATAAGTGGTAGTGTGCATAGCGCTCAGGGGTGTGAAAAACAACACCCCACCGAGCTATATAAGATTCGCTGGCATAAATGGTAGTGTGAACAGCACTATGTTAGGGGAGGGAGCTCTCTCCCGTCAGCATAGAGCGGCTAGATGAGAGATCTTACAGCGGCGCAGCTGCATTGGTACAGCTGTGCTGCTGTAAGATCTCTAGTGTAGAGAGAGCCTGAATCAATTGTAAAATACTTGTAGTTAAAATAGTGCAAGTTTGTGTCTAGGCAAGGCCTGTAATAGTTGTAAAATCGCGTACAGTAACTATCTGATGACTGCATAATTATTTTTTTTCAACTAGAAGAGAACCAACTTGGAACATGACTAACAGCATTTTTTAAAATTAATACATTTAAAAAAATTGTAAATAGAAAACCGTATAAAATTGACAGAACACTGTCTGCCTAACCTGCCTGTATTTATGCTGCACCTTCTCCCATGGAGATTTTCTGGAAGTGTTCTTGTATTTATTCTGCTTTCCTTTGTACAATTGTTTATGGATGATTCTGTTTTGCAGTTGTGATATTCAGAGTTGGCTATATTTGAAGAGCACAATAATTTTAGATTGCATTTATCGACGTGCACTGTAATGTTTATGCCTGTGCAAATCAATTAAAATATTAGTAAAAAGAAGAACAGGAGGACTTGTGGCACCTTAGAGACTAACAAATTTATTAGAGCATAAGCTTTCGTGGACTACAGCCCACTTCAAATATTACCTGAAAATATCATCTGAAGCATTTAGCAACTGGAACTGATGGAAATGCTGTTCTAATTCACTAATAATCCCATATCTTCATTCCTTAACAGGAAAGTTCCCACTCAAATGGTGTATTCCCTGAGTGAGGACTCTGCGGGTCTGTAGAATTAGTCATATATGTATATATTTTTTTTCTCTCAAGGCCAGCCTTCACTTTAACCCTTCTTGGGGGCAGGAGCGCTGCCAGCTTTTTTGCCGCCCTAGGCGGAATAAGGTCCTGCCCCCGAAATGCCGCCCCTGACAGAAGCGGCGGAAGATCCCGCCCCCGAAATGCTGACGACGACCGGGGCGGCCGAAGATCTGGCCACCGCAGTCGCCGTCCCCCCAAATGTTAGTGCCCTAGGTGGCCGCATAGGTCGCCTAATGGGTTGCGCCGGCCCTGCTTGGGGGCCCCACACTCACTACATATATACTTCTCTGATCTGTCAGCCCGCGCACCATCATATGTCTTGTTTTATGATGCAATTTGACTGTGCTGGCTGGCTGCAGAAGAGAATGAATTCCCCTCTCTCTCAAAGCTCATTTGAAAAGTGGTTCTCTGAATCCAGTCCTGGCTAGTTGGCCCCCATATATGAATCACCGCAAGCTGTGGAGAGGGGTGTTAGGAGCAGAGATTCACCATTGCCTCTGTGGGGATTGCATGCAAGATGATGTGAGCATAGGTCTATGTCATTTTGCATACTGCCCAGCAAAGTATAGGTCCATCCCTATATTCTTAAGGAGTCAGAAAATAATTGTGGGAAATAATTTTGCAGCATAATGGTAAATGAGAATTTCATTTAGTTAAGGGAACTGAAGTTTTAATATTTGTTTATTTGTATTTAATAATCTGTGCATTTAAATAAATGTATTTTTTCTTTTTTAAAAAACAACTATTTCTAGCATTTTAAAGCCATAAATGTCTGTTGTCCAAAGCTTCTGGAAGCTTGTGTTGGCTTCTTACCTTTTTTTTATAATTTTTAGTGAATTAACTGCTGGTGAAAGTGTTGGATGAATAGCTCTACAGACTGATGTCCTTTGTTTATCCACTATACTGAGGCAGTCAAGAGTGTTTCTGTTCTATCTCCCCCACACTGCCATGCCAATGTGCCTAAAAACCTATGGAAAGTCACTGCATCCAATTACTAAGATGTCATTCAGATTTGTAAAACTATGCTAATGCTTTATATTATGGGTTCTATTCACACATCAGTGATTAGGGGCTTTATGTGACTATTTCCCACTCAGTGTTAATGTGAATGAAAGCCATACATTGAGTGGAAAATATAGACCCCACTTTACCCCACCCTATGCCACTCCTAGAGAGATCAATGCAAATTTTATGTTCTCAGATGGTGTAGCATTGGTGTCCCAAGTTGTAAAAATGGGCACTATGTTAATTTTTCCACTCTTAAAATGAATAGCTTCTTAAATATTTATTAAACTGGGTATATTTCTGCACTGCAAAATGTTTAAGGTTAATATGAAAACAAACAGAATGAAAATTCATGGAAAACACAGATCTTGTGCATAAGAATATACTAATAATTATAGGAGACCACATCTGCATAGACATTTTAGTGTAAATTATTTTAACATTTGTTATGAACTCCTGTGTTCGCTGTTATAATGTTGTCAGAAATGTTCTCTGAGTTGAACTTCAGCACACGCAAGGATAGCCTGTGTGTGTGGTTTGGTGGTGGTGGTTTTTTTGGGAGGGAGAATAAACAAATTTTAGATAAAATAATTGAAACAAAATTCTAAAACCAAAATTAAACGCCCCTACTCCCACAGTTTTTAATTGGATGTAAAAATTTTCTTGTATTAAAGAATTTTTTTTAGGCAGTTAGTGCCTTTTCGAGAGTTAAGAAAATTGTTAAATGGCCAGGTTTTCTGCACTTTATTTTTCATCAGAAATTTCATAAGAATTCTTAGTATGCAGCATTAATCATCACATCCACAGATTAATGGATTACAGGTTTCATAAACATGCTTTGAAACAGTTGTTAGATTATTTTGTCAATGCTTTGCAGATTGAGGACTCCCTAGATACTTGACACAATAGATGGCAGTAGTTCTGTGGAATAAGGTGCAAAGATGTGCATCCCACTCTGTGCTAATTTCAGTGCTCTTGAAGCATCTACTGTGTGCATGAGGCAATATTAAGTGCATGATCTATTGAGTCCATAATATTGATGGAAAAATTGAAACAGTATTTGGTCTTCAATTCAGTGACTAGTTTATAGAATGCATTAACATGGGATCAGCTCAAAATGTCCATCTACAATCTCTGTATCTTTATTTTAAACAAATAAGTTAATATACAAACTTTGGGCCATGTCTTACCCTCCTGTGGAGAAACCTGTAGGAGGGGGACAGAGGTCCTCATAGTTTCCTTCTAATGCTCCCCTTGGTCGGTACAAATTTGAGAGGTTGCAGAGGGGGGCTTGCTCTCAGCCTCACAGATCCTAGAGTCTTTTCAGGGATCTGCAAAGTGGCCCCTTCCCTGTAAAATAGCTTTTAGGGAGCAGCTTTGGCCATTGGCTACCTCCTGGTGCTGCTGGTACTCTACAAGCGACAGAGAACCCTTGAGAACCCTTCAAAGTTAGGCCCTGGTTCAGCAAATCGTTTAAACGTGTTTTTGTACCGATGAGTTCAATGCTTTTCTGAACCAAGATCTTAAGGCTTTTTGTGACTATGCATAAGTTATATATGGATCTGGAGGTGACCATGCACAGAATGCAGCTGCTGCTTGGCTGTACTCTTTGTATGCCACTGTTTGCCTTCAGATCACCAATTCTGTGGGTTTCTATGAGCTAGGTTAATTAGAAATCATGCTGCAGAACTGTTGCACGGGTGTGTTCGTTCTCTCTCTCTCTTTTACAGCCCTGGTCTGCCCAATCTTTCTCTCTGCTCGCATTACTGGAGGGGAGCATAAAGCTAAGATAAGGCAGGGTTAGGCTGTGATGAATTGATGAGTAAATTATGGCTTTTTGCTCCTGTCCTTAACATGACAGGGGCTACAAATGTGGTTAAAGTGATACAATGAAACATATATGTAGGCTGCTGTGTGATAATGAGGCTTTATGGCTTCAATAATTTAAGCCACTCTGCCTTGGATCAAAACACTGTGGTTGTAGGTATAACTTAATCTGCCTCAACCAGGTACAGAAACTTGATTGAAGGCTGGGTTTTAAGTTTACATTTTTCTTTCTTCCATTCCTCTCAAAGGTAAATATTTACAAGGCACATCTTATTTCAGATCCACATCTAATTTCATTTGACGCTAACCTGGTGTCAGCTCTGTATTTTTGTCCCGCTTACAAATAACATCAGAAGTGAAAGTCCTGAATCAGAAGATAGTAGAAGCCTATAGGAAAAAATAAATAAATTAACTCTACTTCATTATCGTGCCTTTCTCAATCTGGTTTTGGGTGTGTGTACTTCATTTTGGGTCATAGTCACATATTCAGCAGCTCGATGTCACACATTTGGTTTATGAAGGAGTGAGTGCTCTGCTTGCTTGCTTGTTATCTGAGTTCTGAATTTTCAATATTATGATGTAGATTGTGTGTATCAAGGGCACAGCCCTGAAGTCCTTAACCTTCCTGCTGACTGCAGTGGGAGTTTTGTCTGAGTAAGAATGGCAGGATTGGACCCAAAATGAGTATTAATTTTAAACATCACACACTAACTAATGTAAGTAACAGTGGCATAAAACAGTTTCTGCATTTAAAGAGGTAGAAGATTTTCAGTTTCCCAGTGGTTTGGGTGGTTTTTTTTTTTGTTCTGGGTTGTTTCTGTGGGAGGATCTTCTTGCATTTGCTTCACTGACATGGGGAGGGAGAAATAACTCTTGCTGCTTTAATAACAAAGGTGAAGTAAATAACTATTGAGGCCATTAATTTATATTTTTACTAGGGACATGTTGTTGTATAATATATTGTTGTAAATTAAATCTAACCAAAAAGATTGCAGCACTGAAAATAAGGAGAACTAAAGAGAAAAATCATCTGTGTAATATAGTAAATTGATAGTGTAATGTCAGATGAAATGAGGTAGCAAACAAACGAGGGGTTAGAAGAAAAAATTGTAGCTGTTAATAGGAGTCAAACAAAGGTATAATGAATGGATGATATAGTTGAGACTGTACATATCTCTTCAGTGAGGACTTTAAATTTTGAATTCCTTCATGAATATAAAGAAAATATCTCGTGTGTGTGTGTGCATTTAATTCTTTATAGTATGCTACTTTTATATAAAGTATATAGGTTGGGATTTTCAAAAGTGTCTTTCACTGCATAAAAGATCTAACCTGTAGGACGAGAAGTTATTGTCTTAATTTGCAGCAAGGGAAGTTTAGATTAGATTAAATATTAGGAAATACTTTCTAACTATAAGGACAGTTAAGTACTGGGATATGTTACATAAGGAAGTTGTGGAATCCCCATCAGTGGAGGTCTAGGTAGTGTGTGATGATGCACTGGGGCCATAATGAGATGCTAACTAAGCCTGGCCTGGAAAACTGCAAGGTCCTATTTGGTGGGATAGAGACTGGACTAGAGAAGAGCCCTGATTCTTGACTTAGCTGCCCCAGGAACCCAAACAGGAACCCTTATTGCTCACTTGAAGTTTAATTGTTTAAGACTCTATATCGAGGGTAGCTGCAGTCATTCCCTTTCCTCCCAGCCCTACTAAAATATCATTTCACTGAACCAGGTGTGCGAGTGGTTACTGTAGTGCCTACAAGATGTAGGTGTTTTTCAGCAACTAGAACAGTTCTCGCCTCCAATTTGCAGTAACCTGGCATGCTGCGGGCACCTTTAGAGGTTTGGTGTATCCTGCACCAAACAGCTATAATTATTATAATGTATTTAATCCTGCCTCAATGCAGGGGGCTAGACTAGATGATGTTTAGAGGTCCCTTCCAGTCCTATGAGTTCTATGTGCGTACGTACACACGTGCTCGCACATAAACTATGTTAACAGGAGTTGTGTACCTAAATCCCTGTGCGGTGAAGTAAGACTGCATCCCCAGTTGTCGTTCTATGGTGCAACCCAAAAATCCTTTTTGAGAATATCAAGACAGAGCTGAAATCTTTGTGCCACAACAAGGAAGCATGCAGGCAATGAGACTCTTTTTTTTTCTTGCTGCTAGATTTCTCTGTAGTTAGTAAAATGTACATCAAAGGGTTTTACATGGGGCCTATTTAAGCCAACCAGAAGAGGAATAAGTAGTCTTAAGAAGGAAAACACGCTTGCATAATGCCCTACTATAGTAGGGTAACCAGATGTCCCAATTTTTATAGGGACAGTCCCAATATTTGGAGCTTTGTCTTACATAGGCATCTATTACCCCATCCCCATTTTTCATATTTGCTATCTGGTCACCCTAGGGGTCGGCAACCTTTCAGAAGTGCTGTGCTGAGTCTTCATTTATTCATCCTAATTTAAGGTTTTGCGTGCCAGTAATATATTTTAACATTTTTAGAAGGGCTCTTTCTATAAGTCTATAATATATAACTAAACTATTGTTGTATGGAAAATAAATAAGGTTTTTAAAATGCTTAAGAAGCTTCATTTAAAATTAAATTAAAATGCAGAGCCCCCCAGTCCTGGCCAGGACCCAGGCAGTGTGAGTGCCACTGAAAATCCGCTTGCGTGCCGCCTTTGGCATGTGTGTCACAGGTTGCCTACCCCTTCACTATACTATAGCTTTGCCCCTGGTGGATAAAAAGTAAGGGAGGATGATTGTGCTTGTGGTTAGGTACAGAGCCAGGTACCAAGAGCTCTGGGTTCTATTTCTTGCCCTGCCATAGGAGTTCTCTCTGACTGTGGACAAATTACTTCAATTTCTCCGGGCCTCAGTTTCCCCACCTGCAAAGCATCTGCCTGTGTTTCCAAGTGACAGTACTATTTCAATGCCTGGAGGGGGTCAGTAACTCAAACTCCAGCTACAGAATTCCTCTGCTTCCATGTGTCAGTTTTGGCACTGCAAAGGCTCCTCAGTGCAGCTCCCTGATGTGCTGGGAGGAACTCTTATTCACTAAGAGCCTTGGCCCCTGCAAAGACTCTCCCGGCTCTGAGCTTAGGTGCACAGGGAGGCAAAAGAGCTGAGGTCTGCTTGGTACACCATTGAGGCTCTGACAATTTAGTGTCCATGTTTCTTCCGCTGATTCCCTTTGCACCTGTGGCAGCAAGGCCTCCCTAAGGTGCTAACCTGCAGTGCAGTGGTGTAAACACCTCACTAATGCCCAGCATGCAGCGAAGTAGCACCTCAACAATGCATGGGCCCTGTTACATTACATCAGTGCTGGGAAGCCTGCCAGCTGCGTTCCATCAAGTAGTCATCTGACACAGTGAGCCATCAGCACGAACTGGGATTCTGAGGTATTGAGTGATTATCCTTCTAGGGCGGCCCAGTGGTGGGAAGTTTGAAGAGCATCTGTACACCATGTATCTATTTACACTAGTTCCAGGATGTGCACCGTAAGGTCCAAGGCATCTAGATGTTCTTTCCAAATCCATTTTACAAGAAAGCTTGAAGGTCGGTTGCAGACTTGTCCCCACTTGTGAGCAGATGACAGAAGTGAAATATCAGGATGCGGGGGGGGGGGGGGGGGGGGGGGAGGCAGAGCAAAAACAACAAGCCTCTCCCCCATGCGCGCCTGGACTCCACCCAGTGCCATAGGGTGTGCTCAGGCCACGTCCCCCAGCCCACTTCCTCCGCCCGCTCTCGGCCAACTGCCACTGGTCCCCTCCCGCTCTGCTCGGAACGTACCAACGCTGCAAACGGGGGGTGGGGAGCCAATGGCCAAACACAGGCCTCCCCTCACACCCCGCACTGGGGCTGGACCAGCACGCGTGGGAGAACCCACCCACGGGACGCCGGGCTACTGGCCCTTTAAAGGGACGGAGAAGCGTCTGGTTCGCGGCCGGATCGCGGTGCCCACAAGTGCGGCCCCATGGCCCTGCCCGAGGGCCGGCCCCCAGAGCACTGCCTCCACCCCGGCCTCCCCATGAGTCTCCCGTCCCTGCAGCATCATCACCCCACCCCGCACGGGTTACCCAGAGCAGCATCGGACCCCCCCCCCCATCCTCTCTCCCAGAGCCTGCCTGGCACAATCCCCCCCCCCACCACAGTGCTAGCCTCAGGATCCAGCAGGCAAGTCCCTTCGGGGGACCCCAGCGCCCTGCACCCACTTACTGCTGCACTCTGGGTCGGTGCAGCGCTTGCACTCGGCAAAGCACCGGTCCAGGTGCTTGGCGGCCAAGCAGAGGGGCCACTGTGCGGACAGGAGCAGGGCAACTAGGGCGAGGAGCAGGAGGGAGAAGTGCGGCCGTGCTGCAGCCATGTTCGCAGGGCTGGCAGTGGGGGGGAGGAGGGAACGTCCCTCTGGCTCCTGTCCACGTAGCTCGTGCACGGGTCAGGTTGAGGGGGGGTAGGGGTGGGGGGGCTCGCTGCCAGCGCCTACAAGCCCCGCCCCTGCCTCTGTGCATGCCTGGGGAGTGGGGCTGCAGCACGCTGTAGGCGCCTGCCGGCCGGCCGGATCTCAGCTGCACTGCCCCAGGGCCCGGAAGAAGAGGTGAGCAGTGCCAGCTTGCCGTGGTCCCCCCGATATCAGGACAAAGTGTGTCCCGACCGATGTAAGGTCGGGACGCGGGACAAGTCCCCTAAAATCGGGACTGTCCCGATAAAATTGGGACGTCTGGTCACCCTATCCCCACTGCTGCTGCTAGTCACATTTTACTGGGGCTTTTTGGTTCCTGCAGCTATCAGGTAGGGGGACTGTACCTATAGAGCTCTGAGAGGCTAGAATTGCAAACTTTCATAAAAACTGGCAACGGGCTCCCTGAAGTGAGTAGCTGGCCAGAAATGCCACAAGTAACTTGGACAGGTGGTTTAATGTGAGGCTGTGTTGGAAGCTGACTTGCTAATCTGCTGATTATTGCAGATTTGATTTCCTGAAAAAAAGGCATGGGGGAAATGCAGGAAACTAAAGACAAAGACGGAATCATATCCTAAGGCATCATAGGATCTGAATGAGTTGCGGAGTTCATAGAATCATAGAATATCAGGGTTGGAAGGGACCTCAAGAGGTCATCTAGTCCAACCCCCCTGCTCAAAGCAGGACCAATTCCCAACTAAATCATCCCAGCCAGGGCTTTGTCAAGCCTGACCTTAAAAACCTCCAAGGAAGGAGATTCCACCACCGCCCTAGGTAACCCATTCCAGTGCTTCACCACCCTCCTAGTGAAATAGTGTTTCCTAATATCCAACCTAAACCGCCCCCACTGCAACTTGAGACCATTACTCCTTGTTCTGTCATCTGCTACCACTGAGAACAGTCTAGATCCATCCTCTTTGGAACCCCCTTTCAGGTAGCTGAAAGCAGCTATCAAATCCCTCCTCATTCTTCTCTTCTGCAGACTAAACAATCCCAGTTCCCTC
Source organism: Chrysemys picta bellii (assembly GCF_011386835.1). Classification (NCBI taxonomy): domain Eukaryota; kingdom Metazoa; phylum Chordata; order Testudines; family Emydidae; genus Chrysemys; species Chrysemys picta. The sequence continues at coordinate 125,259,914 of NC_088793.1, read as the reverse complement.
AGCCTCTCCTCATAAGTCATGTGCTCCAGCCCCCTAATCATTTTTGTTGCCCTCCGCTGGACTCTTTCCAATTTTTCCACATCCTTCTTGTAGTGTGGGGCCTAAAACTGGACATAGTACTCTAGATGAGGCCTCACCAATGTTGAATAGAGGGGAATGATCACGTCCCTCGATCTGCTGTCAATGCCCCTACTTATACAGCCCAAAATGCCGTTAGCCTTCTTGGCAACAAGGGCACATTGTTGACTCATATCCAGCTTCTCGTCCACTGTAACCCCTAGGTCCTTTTCTGCAGAACTGCTTCCTAGCCATTCGGTCCCTAGTCTGTAACAGTGCATGGGATTCTTCCGTCCTAAGTGCAGGATTCTGCATTTGTCCCTGTTGAACCTCATCAGATTTCTTTTGGCCCAATCCTCTAATTTGTCTAGGTCCCTCTGTATCCTATCCCTACTCTCCAGCATATCTACCACTCCGCCCAGTTTAGTGTCATCTGCAAACTTGTCAAAATTATTTCAGACTATAGTCACCTCTTTATTCTGCTTATGTTCCTTCTGGGGGAGGGGAGGGCTGTTAATAAAGTCGAGATGAATTAACTAAGATACGAAGAAAGCATCAAGAAATTGTGACTAACTGATGATGATGTTTTGATTAACTTTTACTGTCAATGAGTGGTGAAAAAGAAAACGGGCAACTAAGTGGCGTCAGTAGGTTGTTTCACCCACTTCACAGGGTCAGAATATACCATGATGCGTGCTAGGAAGAGTCCTCAAAACTCAGTTGGATTCTGATTTATCACTGGTTTTGCAATAGTGTAATTCCCAGGGAGTTCCTCTTGATTCTTGGCACAACTGAGGACAGAATCAGACACAATAGCTTTGGGAATTACCAGTCTCTCTTAGGTCTTGTCTTTCCTGTTTAAAAAAAAGGTCTGGGTGCGGGTTTGTTTTTAACCTTGGGTTACTACCCTGTTTCCCCGAAAATAAGACATCCTCCGAAAATAAGGCCTACTTACAGTTTTGCCTCTCGTTGTAATATAAGGCATCCCCCCGATAATAAGACCTCCCCGATAATAAGGCATCCACCGATAATAAGGCATTTTTCATTTCTGAAAAATAAGACATCCCCTGAAAATAAGACCTAGCGCATCTTTGGGAGCAAAAATTAATATAAGACACTGTCTTATTTTCGGGGAAACAGGGTAGTGCACATGAGCTATCCTGTGAAAACACACTGAAGACCAGGCACTTTAGTTTTACCATGAGGTAAATGAGGCAAAGTACACAATGCTATACTCCCTCCAGGGGTTACCTCCATGAGATTACTTTACTTTAGGAACTTTAGTTTTACCATAGTCTTCACAGTGTTTTTGCCTCAGTCTTCTCGCCTCAGGATAACTCTCACACATTAGTTATTCTGAGGTTAAAAAAAAAAAATACATCCCTTTTTTTTTTTTTTTAAGCAGTGAAGATGAGGTCTTATTTTGAAGACTTGTGACCCAAGAGTAAAAATTGATTACATCTTGTATTTTTGGTAGTCTTATTTGCCTCTATCACAGGGGCATTGTGTGAAGCTTAATTCATAAATGTTTTTCAAGGGATTGGATGGTTCTTTGGAGTTTCTTGGATGGAAGATGCTATAGAATTGCATTTACTTTACTATTTGTTTGGTTGGGGGTTTTTTTGGTTGTGATTTGGGGGGGGAAAGGTGTATTTTGTTTTTTTTGTGCAAATACTTTGTAATTACTTAAGGCCATGGCTTAATTTTGAGAATAATCATTTTCTTCCCCTTTATATATATAAAAAAAAGTTATGCTTTTTGAAAATTCTGCCTTTGTTTAAAAAAAAAAAAAAAAGTCCATGTGCTGAGAAGAGGAAACTAGCAAAAATATTCTTCATGAATAGATTTTCCTTAAATCAGCCATTGCATTTTACATTCCTTAGCAGAAGAGAGGATGGAAATAGGAGACAAGAGAAAGAAAGAGGGGATCACAGTATCTTCATTTTATTTTATTTCCTTGAAAGTATTCTCCTTTGGGTCGACAGTAATTGCAGTTTCTAATGACACAAACTTGAAGGGAAACAGAAGACGACTACAAACAGGTTTATGGGCCTATAAGCAGGAATATGTGGCTACAAATTGCTGAGTAAATGAAACAGCCTGTTGTTTCCTAAGCCTAAGTTTGTGAGTGTTATGTCAAAGCATTTGAGGCGGAGCTAGAGCACCAGGCGGTGTTAGGAATACCTGCTGGGCCCTAATTGGTGCCCACTGTTGTTAATGGCTTCCTGTGGCTGAGTGTTTACTTGTCATTTGTTTTGTGCTTTGTTTCCCAGCTACTGGAAAAAAAATACTGACCAAAACTTTCTTTCTTTTAAGTGTATCCCTGGACATCAAGTGCCCTACTGCAAATTGTCTCACGATGCTAAGTACCTCAAGTCTATTCCACAGTCCAGTAATTACCTGGTATGCTGCAAGAGTTCTGTTTGCTCTTAATATCGCTTCTGAATTGTTTTAGCAAATGTTATAAATATTGTGGTTTTTTTTTTTTTTTAAGGATTTGGAGCAATTGTCTACTATAAACCTCCGTTTGGAAATATTAAATGAGTGCATAATATTGTCTCTTTTTAAAAAAAACCGTTTGCCTAAAATTTCCACCATCACCCATAAATCTCAATTTATTATTGAGTTTAATGCTTCTGAAAGGTGCCAGGCTAAAAGCCTTGCACACTGAAAACCTCTGATTATCTACAGAGCAGGTAAAGATTGCAGCAATTTGGGCTTTCCCACACTGTGCACAAATATACCTTCACTCTTGATCAGCAGAAGACAAAATGTTTCAAACCTCATTCCCATTCAGTCCTTGGCCTCCCAGTTGAGACCACCCATAAGAGTGCTGGATAGTGCCAGCTGTAACATGGACACTTATGCACTAGGAAAAGGATTGAAACTACTAATTTAAAATAGGCCACAGAACAGCAGTTGAAGAATAACTGATTTTAGTCACTGTTGACTTGGGTAGAATTAGAACTAGTGAGAAGCTCCCAATCTCATTCTCCCGAGTCATCTGCTCTTCCTACAATGATTTTTTTTTCTTTTTTGAATTACAAATGGACCCTAAACAGCAACTCACAGACCCTTGAGAAAATGCGTCTTATCTATGCCTCTCTTTAGGAACCGACCCTTAATCTGCATATCTAGAAGTTCTTTCTTAAATGCAGATTTTTCACTTTAGTAAATGTGTATATATATATTTTTATATGGGGAAACAATGTATAGCCACAGGGGATTGGATCAATTTCTTCGTGATAAAATTAAGTTTGGAAGCCATCTATGCAGTGGTGATACTTTAGATTTCTTAACGTTTTGTTTATTTCTGTCAAGGTGTCAATGTTCTGTGATACAGAGCAAATTGATTCGAAGGGGGTTAGATTTCCATGTAATGTTATGCATTTTGTCCTTGTGATCCTTGATTTATTTGTGGCCAGTGCTTTCCCATGTGACAGCCAGAATGGATGACAAATTGGTTTAGTGTAGCTCTTTTGCTAACTAACTGACTGAGGAAAATAAAATGAAGCTACATGTGAAAATGCAAAGAGTATTTTCTGTTGAGATTGAATGATTGAAGAAGTGTTTTTTTTTACCGACAAAAGCTTATGCCCAAATAAATCTATTCGTCTTTAAGGTGCCACCAGACTCCTTGTTTTTGTGGATACAGACTAACACGGCTACCCCCTGATACTTGAAGAAATTGACGTCCTGTGATTTTAATTTTGGTCATTTTAATCATTTATTTTAGGCATATGCAAATTTCAGTTTTATGCCCTCTGCTTGGGGGGAAAGCAACTGAAGCCATCCATCCACACCTCTAGACCTTAATACTGACATCTATTTTTAAACAGAAAGTGATTGTTTGAACTGGACTGAGAAGAGCTGAATTAGGGTGCGAACAGTAGCATAGCTTGTGGGCTCCTGAGGAGGTTTTTTATAAGTCCCAGAGAGAGAAAATAAATTAAATTCCAGGAGCTCCACTTTAGTCTATTTCAACTTCATTTCATACATTTGTCACTGGCATACTGCTTATAATGACATAAAATACAAATGTGCCTACACTTTACAGTTGAAGTATCTTCATGGCATCATCACATGCTTACTGTGCCGTTTGGAGAGAATCTTTATTGGACAATGAATCTTTAAATTGGTGTGATTTCCAGGAAGTTTCTCCAGTATTAAATGAACAGGATTTAGATTTAAAGTTCCAGGGTTTAACCCCATGTTCTACAGTGATGGGGTACCAGTGGGGAAAGAAGATCTAGAGAACCGCTTCCCCTGTACAAGTAGCCAGGCAGGATACCTGTATAGTGTATGCTTCTCTGATGGAATGTATTCTTACCTAAAGTGGCGGCCCAGTCACCACAACCCCAGGGGGACATAGTCCATTTTATTTTTTTTTATTATGTCTAGACCTCATCACCATTAGCTAGCGCAGAGGTTTTCAACCATTTTTCATTTGCAGACCTCTTAAAAAATTTCAAATGGAGGTCAGACCCCTTTAGAAATCTTAGACATAGTCTGAGGACCCCACAGGTTGAAAACCTCTGAGCTAGCACATATGCTATGATGGGGGGGGGGGGGGGAATGGGGGGGGGGAGGAAGTGGGCTTTGGCCTTCCTTAGTGAAGCAGTAAGATCTGTCCCACTGTAGTTTTATATCCCAGTGGATCACTGAGAAATTCTGCCCACACTAGCAGCTTCTCCAATGTAAAGGACATATCAGAAGGCTTCTCTGCTCATATGCACTGCATCAACCAATACAGGAGTTGGCCCATTATTTGATAATTTTATATTTGGCTTTGTTGCACATAAGAATTCAGAATAGTAAGTTCTGTATTTTTTTTCCTCTCTTTTTTTTTTTTTTAAAGGTGATAGGATTGCAGAATGAGTTAACTAGACGTGGAATCTTAAAGAACCAGCAAGATTATGAAGTCTTTTGGACACTGATCCTAGAGGGCACTCACGGTTCACGGCTTAAAGAAAAACTTCAGGATATAAAATTTAAAAGTTGGGTTTCTTACACACTTTGTCTCTTCTGAATACTTTTAAGAGCTTACTTTTTTTATTTTTAATCTGATTTTAAAATTTAATATCTATAACAAGACCTCAAAACAAGAGACCCAATTCACAATTGGTGTAAACCAATATAGCTCCATTGAAGTCAATGGAACAATGCTGATTTATTCCGGCTGAGAATCTGGCTAAGTTGTGAAATTTTACCCCTTCAAATCAATACTATATATCACTTTTTTTCTCGTGTTTATAAAATAACAGAAATCTTGGATTTAGAAAGAAGAAAAGGAAAAAGAAATTAAATTTAAAATAGAGGCAAAAAAATTAATAAAGAAACATGGTTTTAGTAATCGTAAGGAACAAGAAACACTAAAGCTAGTGTGTATAGATGTAAGTCTTAATGTTATTTTGCAAATGGAATCCCTAAACAGCCTAAGACGTATTTGAAAAAGCTGGTTTTAGGATTAACACTAATTTTAATATTGTATTGCACTCATAATCATTTGAAGGAGGAAAATGAGGAAATAATTAGTCAACATAAGATTATTGCGATCATTAATATCATTTGTACAATTCTATCCTTTAAAAATATAATTGAAACCTGTTGCCAACTGTGACTTTTCCCACACCTGAAGAAGAGCTCAGTGTAGCTCGAAAGCTCATCTCTCTCGCTAACAGAAGTTGGTCCAATAAAAGATATTCACCAACCTTGTCTCTCTAATATCCTGGGACCAACACGACTATAACAACACTGCAACCAAGTTGTGCTCATAGGTAGTCTATATAACCATGTGTTTCTCTCATTGTTACCCTTGCCCTTCCTCCTCCACTCCCTCCATTTGTTTTGCACCCATTTGTCGCATCATGTCTTAATTCGGGCCTCGATCCTGCAAACATGCACATGGGTAAATTTATTCATGTCAGTAGTACCACTGAACTAAACGAGACTGCTCCCATGAATAAAGTTACACACACATCTGTTTGTAGGATTCAACCTCCGAGAGAGAGAGATATCATCAGCTGATGTAAGTCAGTGTAGATGCATTGATTTCAAGGGAGCTTCATCAGTCTATGCCACCAGAGAATCTGGAATGTATCTTTCTTTGTGGCACAATGGGGCTCTGATTTTTTGGGACCTCTGAGTGCTACTATAATAAAAATAAGTTATTTATTACATTTACTATTTATCTGTGTCCAGTCTAAAAGTCTGGTACCAAAGAGTATGAAAACTCTATACTTGAATCACTTTTATCCCTGTCACAAACCATTTTCTTACTTAATCTTTGAGAATCTGACTCATGAGCATCATCATAATCATAATATATCGGATCCAAAGCCCATTGAAGTTAGTGGAAAGGCCCCTATAGACTGCAGTGGGCATTGAATCAAGCACAATATAAATACATTTTCCCTTTATTTAATCCCATTTTCACAGAAAACAAAACTACAGCAGAGAACCCAACAGGGCAATTTATGCTTGAGAACCAACTGTTTCTTCCCCCTTAATTTTTTTTAGCATCTAAACACAATTGAGGGAATGCAGTAACGTTATTCAGTTTAGATTTAAGTTTTGTATATTCAGGTACATTTTTGTATTCTGCTTATATATAAAATCTATAGTAAATAGATTACATTTTTAAAAAGCTTTGCAAAACCCAGTGGCCCTGATTTTCAAAAGTCCAGTGCATAATTGAGCACACACAAATATGAACATAACCTAGGCAAATGACTATCAATCTTTATGATTGTGCATGCAAACTTGGGGTGCAGATGTGCAATGGACATTGAAAATGAGTCCAATGTAAATAAAAATACTCTTGAATATGTCTTAAATTTCATTTTAAAAGTTTTATTTAAATATTCTCCTGCAGTTGCCATGAACCAAGATGCAACAGATTTGTGGTGTTTGTGAGAACAAGAAAGCATCTATATTATATAACATTTTACATATACTGATGTGTTTTATGTTTGTGTGCGTACATCTACAAGACTCTGACATACGTTTGGTTTTTATTTTACATATTAAAACCTCTTGAAACTGAAAGAAAGAGAAACTGATTAGAATTATAAGTGAATCTGAAGTCTAATTCTATTGCCCAAGGAGAGTGAAAAGAAAAAGTAAATATTGAAAAGTTATTTCCTTGACCATTAACCCCCGACTGTATTTTTTACCATGGGCAATTGTCAGTTCATACATTTTTTTTCTTTTGCTATTCATGGATATAATATCATTTTTACACACACATGAACTGATATGGTTGTGTTATATTTAATCATTTGTGTTTTATAATCTTATATATTTTCTAACAAAAGTTTTAATTTGTCACTAATATGTGGCTATTTAAATTGGAGCAGGGTTTGCCTGGGCCACGTGCCTCACTGCTACAGTTTGTTTGAGTGTTAGAGACTAAGACTATAGCACATCTTTCTTTAAAATAAGTAGAATATTTTTTAGTCTGAAAAGAATAAATGTCGTGGGTTTTCATGGTATTAATCCATAGGGAAGATGTTAGTTTGTCTCACAAAGGTAAGCAAAATGTTCTACATGGCTGCTCCCCGGTGAAACCCTCACTTGTAAATGGACAACCCAATAGAACTGACCTTGCAGCATTGTTAGGACCCTCTAGTGGGGAGGGATGGGCAATACTATGCAGCCACAAACCAGGGGATCAATGATCATACAGCCACTGAACTAACCATGCTGCCATTTTTAAGGTGTCCCCAGGAGAACATGCAGCAGGCCATGTGCTGCATGAGGTTGGAGCCAGGATTTCCTGTGGAATTTTGGGTGGTGCATGCTTGTAAACCTTGTAAACCAGAGTAATAGTAATAGGATGAAATTTAATAGTGAAAAGTGCAAGGTCATGCATTTAGGGATTAATAACAAGAATTTTTGTTATAAGCTGGGGATGCATCAGTTGGAAGTAACAGAGGAGGAGAAGGACCTCGGAGTATTGGCTGATCACAGGATGACTATGAGCTGCCAGTGTGATATGGCTGTGAAAAAAGCCAATGCGGTCTTGGGATGCATCAGGCGAGGTATTTCCAGTAGAGATAAGGAGGTGTTAGTACCATTATACAAGGCACTGGTGAGACCTCATCTGGAATACTGTGTGCAGTTCTGGTCTCCCATGTTTAAGAAGGATGAATTCAAACTGGAACAGGTACAGAGAAGGGCTACTTGGATAATCCAAGGAATGGAAAACCTGTCTTGTGAAAGGAGACTCAAAGAGCTTGGCTTGTTTAGCCTAACCAAAAGAAGGCTGAGGGGAGATATGATTGCTCTCTATAAATATATCAGATGGATAAATACCAGGGAGGGAGAGGAATTATTTAAGCTTAATACCAATGTGGACACAAGAACAAATGGATATAAACTGGCCATCAGGAAGTTTAGACTTGAAATTAGATGAAGGTTTCTAACCATCAGAGAAGTGAAGTTCTGGAACAGCCTTCCAAGGGGAGCAGTGGGGACAAAAGACATATCTGGCTTCAAGACTAAGCTTGATAAGTTTATGGAAGGGATGGTATGATGGGATAGCCTGATTTTGGAAATTAATTGATCTTTGGGCATATTTACCGCTAATAGTCAATGGCCTGTGATAGGATGTTAGATGGGGTGGGATCTGAGTTACTACAGAGAATTCTTTCCTGGGTGTCTGGCTGGTGAGTCTTGCCCACATGCTCAGGGTTTAGCTGATCACCATATATGGGATCGGGAAGGAATTTTTCTCCAGGGCAGATTGGCAGAGGCCCTGGGGGTTTTTCACCTTCCTCTGCGGCAGGGGGCAAGGGTCACTTGCTGGAGGATTCTCTGCACCTTGAAGTCTTTAAACGATTTGAGGACTTCAATAGCTCAGACACAGGAGTGGATGGGTGAGATTCTGTGGCCTGTGTTGTGCAGGAGGTCAGACTAGATGATCATAATGGTCCCTTCTGACCTTAAAGTCTGATTCTATGATTCCAAGGTCAAACCCCAGCCCTTGCCTCGTCCATGTGGCTGCTGGTTTCTCTTTTCTTCCACTCCCCTTTCACAGAGGACACCCAGCTTGGTTTTCAGTGTGTCAAAATAGCAATTTTGCTATTTTATGGGGATTTTGTTCCCTTTGGTGAGTTTTTCCGTAGAAGGGGGTGATTTGACCCTTTACTCTGGGAGAAAATGTTTGCCATAAACATGCTTTGAGGCTAGAATTGGAGTTGCAAGTTCTTGAAGTAAAAGTGGAAAGAGTGAATCCTCAAGACTCGAGCAAATAGGAAGATAAATTATATTGAGTTAATACAATTAAAAAAATCACATTTTAGTTGAGAGGCAACATTATTTATAACACAGGAAGAAATTGTTATTACTGTTATCCCTGTTGACCAGAGTGGCTAGTCAAAAATTCGAGGTCTAGCAGGCTGTTTCAGTTAGGGAAAGAAATTGGTGATATTTGGGTATTTCTTTGATGCAGTTTTGTTTATCTACAAAGACTGTACAAAGTTCTGTGTCTCTGAATGACTCAGATAACAGGAAACAGTTTCTTTTACTCATAGCTCTAAGAACCCACTCATTTCATCCTGCACACTTGACCCAAAAACCTGTCCCCATGTTTTTTTCCAAGGACAACCACCAGGCTTTCAGCTGTTCGCTCGCTCCCTCTCTCTGTCATTCCCAGTTTTTGTTTTTGTCTGTTCTGGCTTTCCACACAGATATATATACCACTACCCAAAAGAATACTCAGCAAAAGCTCCCTGATACTCTTTTTGTCTTAGGTGGGGGCTTTTCCGTATAGTCATGTTAATTGAAGCGTGAGTTTACACCTATCTATTTCAATGAGGTTTTAACTCAACCCAGAACAAGATTTCACTCAGCTCATGACATTGTTACTGAGATTTTGATGTTACTTTCCAGTGGTTGCAGCTAAGTCTTTTCCTTCACATCCTGTTGTGAGAACCGGTGCAGCACAGTCAGCAAATGTCCTTCTGAACAACCGATGTGGGCAGCTGAAAACGGTAAGTAACAGTTTTGTATTAAGAAACTTGTGCTTTCAAATAATGCTACTTTAATGACCTAGTTCTTGCTCTGTCTAGGACTGATGCTCCCTGTGTCTAAAGTCCATTGGGTGTAAGAGTGGCAGGGGAAGCTGCTGGGAGGCAACCATAACTGATTCCAAGATTCCGTGGCCCAGTCTGCACCAGCAATGGTCCTGGTGGGAGCTGCTCTAGGAGGCTGCTCAACTTAGGCCACTGGCATATGTTTCCTTAGGAGCTTTCTTCTCTGCCCCTTCTCAGCTCCTTCTGTAGTATGCACCCTGCGCCTGGGTTGGGGGGGAATGGGGCTGGCTGAAACATTGGCTTCACTGGCTTTACATCCGTTGAGGGTCCCCCTCCCAGGAAGATACCGAGTAGCACAAAGGGGGCAGACTGTATTTGAGAATCTGTCCCACTCTCTGTCCTTCCAGTTTCTTATATTTGTGCCCATCGCCATAGTGTCAGTCCTGGAGCACTTCCCAAAAGCAAAGAATAAGAAGGAATGGATCTCACTCTTCCTTCCCTGCCAGCAGAAGACTGGCTTGGGATTGTCGTTTCATTTTATGGTTGTTTGAGAGTGAAGTTACTATTGTCTCACTGAGGCTAGGTCTACACTACCCGCCTGAATCGGTGGGTAGAAATCGACCTCTCGGGGATCGATTTATCGCATCTCGTCGGGACGCAACGGTCGATCCCCGAATCGACCCTCTTACTCCACCAGCGGAGGTGGGAGTAAGCGCCGTCGATGGGAAGCCGCAGAGGTTGATTTTGCCGCCATCCCTACAGCGGGGTAAGTCGGCTGCGATACGTTGAATTCAGCTACACGAATAGCATAGCTGAATTTGCCTATCTTAAATCAACCCCCCCCCCGTAGTGAAGACCTGCCCTGACTGTGCCTGTAAAATGGGAATGACAACATATCATATAGGGTTTTGGAAGAATTAATTAACAATGCTTACTTAAAGTTCTGAAAGTTGCTTTTAAACAACAACAACAAAAAGCACTGTGTAAAAATGTGGTGACCCTACAGCTGGGAGGATCACCTCCCTGTCTATATTCGATGTCTTCTGCCTTTCACGCACAGTGTCTATGGAGAATGGAACAGATGGGGGAGTCTGAGGGTCTATACATGGAGGAGGAGGGCAGGTGCTTGGAAGAAGCATTTTCTGAGGGGAGAAGCTGATTTAAAAATGTCAGTACAACATTTTCCCTTCCCACCTGCTATTGCGCAGTGTATCCTGTATGCCAGTTGGCTGCAGCCCCAGAGACCACTGTGTTTTGCTTATGATGTACATGTCTAATTGTTTAATATTAGTCATAATGATATCTTCAGCACAAATGAAAGCTTTCTGATGGTCTTGTGTTGCAGTGACTGTTTTTAAGGGTGAGCGAGTGTTGCACACCCAACGTCACTGAGAAAGCTCACTCATGCTCCTGGATCCTGTTATACTTTTTTCGCAAATTGATCCAACACTTCCCAGAATGCTGCTTTGGTGGAAAAACCTTTTCTGGTGATGTGGCAACCAAAACTGCATGGAAGGAAAGGGTGGGAGGGGATGATGGAAGGCAAAGATGTTTCCTAATTTACCTCAGACCCCTTCTTCCCCCTCCCACTTGCTTCCCCCTTTGTGTACAGTTCACCAGCTGTGCCCTGTGAGATGAGCTGGGGTGGGCTGGGTCCTTCACACCTCTGTGCAATGAACACATCACTCTTCCAATCTGCTAGACATAGCAGTATTTCTTGGGCCAGTCTGTCAGGTTGTTGAACGTAACTGAAGGTTTAATTTGCAGTTTGCATTCTTTTCCAGGGTACTACATGCTCTGGAGAGAAGTCAAAAACAGTCTTCTGATTATGGATTTAGTGGTTACATCTGTCTGTTTTTTAATTTAATGAAGTCAGTTCTGTCCAAAAGACATTTCATATACTGGACACCTTAAGTTTGTTTACATTGTGTGTAGTAAGAGTAATTTTTTTCATCAATCTCCATCTTTTTATGCCAAATTAAATGTTGCAGTCTAGGGCAGGTCTTCAGACAATTTAGATGTTTGGTTGTGTGCACATGCCATTACTTAAATTGTGCACAACTGTGCCCAATTGATCCTTTGTTAATGGAGTTACCTCATTTGTGCATATGACTTAATTGCATGTATGAACTAGGGGCACAGTTGCATATGGATTTTTCTGCCTAACATATCTGATAATTTTACCAAACTAACAACTTCCAGGACAAGAATAGTTGTATATAGAATACCAAAGTCAAGGTTGTTCCTACTTATTTTTATGTTTAGTTTGAAAGTTCTAAGAACACAATGTGTTTACATGGTGCTTTTAATCGTCACACCACTTTACAGTCATGAATGAATCTTGACAATATTCTGGGGGAAGAGGTGTATTCGTAGTTTTACAGATAGAGAAAGTTAAATAACGGAGTCCTAGAGGGAATTACTGTCAGCGCTGAGATTAGAACTTGGGAGTTCCTGGCACCCACTCCTGTACTCAAACTTCCAGACCACAAGCAGCTACTGTGCAAGCTTTTCTGCAGCATTCCTCTGAGGCCCCTCAGTCCTGACCTGCAACACCCCTGCTATTCCAGTCTGGAGCCTCTCATGAGTAGGGCTCACCAATTATGCCAAACTGAGTAGAGGTGTTTTACTGTAAGTCTAGATGCCTACCAGGGGCTAGCCCAGTGGTTTACATTGACCGTCTGCAGGCACGGCCGCCCGCAGCTCCCAGTGGCTGGGAATGGTGAACCGAGGCCACTGGGAGCTGCGGGCAGCGGTGCCTACCGACGGTCAATGTAAACAAACTGTCTCGCGGCCCGCCAGCGGATTACTTTGACGGGCCGCATGTTGCCTACCACTGGGCTAGACTGTAGTCATCAGATTCATTTTCATTTATATGCTAGGCCCCAATCCTGCAATGAGCTCCTGATAGGATACAAAATTTGAACCCTCTAGAATCAGTCCAGTTGTAATGAATCCTTGTGCTGAAGACCGAGTTACTAAATACATACACATCTGGGGAGCTCAGGCTAGAGCCTCGTCCTTCCACTCCAGAAACTAGGAGTGCCGATATCCTGTCCTTGGGCCAGCCACTAAAAGGCAGCAACACACACACACCCAGTCAGTACTCAGAGTACTTTTTTTGTCCCACACAGATTCCTTGGTCCAGCACTGATGAGCAGTGAGTGATAGGGGTATGACCAGACTAGTGAATGACAGGGTGGCCAATTGCTAGCAAGAAATCAGGCAAACCTGGAGTAGCATGTTATCCTATAAACAAAAGACGGGGGGAAAAACAAGGAATCCCTCTGAAGAGTTTACTTAAGCACTTGTGGCTGTAATCCCTGGTCTGCTAAGGCCACTTTGCAACAAAAATGTCAAGGTTTTTATTTTATTTTTCTCTTCATCTCCCCCTTCTCCCCCCCCCACCTTTCTTTCCACTTTTTCCTCTCCCCACCCATTTTTCTACTTCTAGTGGCAAGAAGGAAAAGGGGGGAAATGAATGTTCTCACAAAAACTTTGGTATAGTTAAAAATCCACTTCTTTCATCGAAAAAATGTTTTGATGAAAAATTTTCAATTAACTCTAGTTAACATGTTGGGTTTTTTAAATTCATTTTACCTTAAAAATCTTTTTCTGTGAAAACTATGGCATGAAGCAGAGGCATTTGATACTGTTACATTTGATTATAGCTTTTATTCTCTGTATTCAGAGTTGTTATATTGTCAAAGTGAGGTCAGATTTTGATACCTGTAGATATCAGAATATCTTCTTTTCCTTATCTTTGCATTTCTAATGCACTCATCATGGTATCTAGATACGAGTTACAAAATTAACAATTGCAGTAGTTGTGTCCATAAAGTGTCCACCACTCTCTAATTCAGCCATTGTTAGTTAATACTTTGCATCTTTGTCCTCATTGTTTCTGAGAGGACAAAATGTTGGTTCTTACATTTGTGCTCTAAAACTGGTCAGGTTTGAGCTTGTCATCCTCTCTAATGGTAAAGAGTTGCACTGCCCCTTGCTTGCAAAAGTTCAGCATGGGATCTTTCAGCTTTTGTCGTCATAAATTAGAGCTGTCTCATTGTGTCAGGAATGGAGATCATGGGCTGGGTCTTACGTAAGGGTCTAAGGCAACTGTAGGGCCAGGACCTTGAAGTGGATCTGAAATGTAATGGGGAAGTTATTGGAGCACAGTGTGATGTGCTATTTTTTTATTAAAAGGTGGGTTCCTCTGTGTTGCCCCAGTGGAGGTTTCCCATGTGACCCTCAATAATTAGTCCAGGGTAGGATGTGCTGCATCGAACCTGGAAGTGACAAAAGTCTGGATCAATGGCTGGAGCTTTGAGAGGAATGAGCACACACTTCTGATTAGCTGAATTTGAAAGAAGGCATTTCTCTTCATTCTTGCTATTTGAGTATCCAGGAGCAATGTTGAGTCCAAGAGAACCTCAGGACTTCAGCGTTACCTTGGTGACTGGAAAGTGGAGGATGAGGACAGTGTCCCACCCAGCTCCTCAGAGGTCTCCTCTCTTTGTGTATCATCTCTTATCTGGATTGAGTCAGTCAGCTGTTTTTAATTCATATACATTTCTCTGACATGGTCACATCTAGGTGAGAGTATTGGCTGCGTCTGCTAAGAAAGAGAGGTTGAGCTGGGTATGTTTAGTGTACTAGTAGCATTGCAGCCAAAGGCTTTTCACAACCTCGCCTAGAGTTGTTCTCTATATATGGTTAATAATACATAAAGAAATGGAATAATGACATTTTGATTCAGGTTGGAGGGGAAGTTTCCTGTACAGTTATTATTGCATATATGTGTTAATCTATAAAATCTTTAAACCCTCAAGAGCCTCAGCCTGCTATCAGTTTGCAGTCAGGGGCTTCCCTAGGAGTCCTACATACATGTGGAACAGTGTATCAGGCCTTATATTGCAGTATGTAGTCAGATTTTCTTAAACAGGGTCACCTGACCAAAGCCAGTTTATGCCATTGCCAAGAATCTAATTTGTAGGCAATGTTCATGTTTCCCTCTTGCTCTGCTCCACTACTGGATGTTGTCTACTATAATCTGCACTTGCCAATTTTATCGCCAGCACTTTATTCACAGAAGGTGAAATTCACTCCTGTGCAGAGGACTAGCACAAGATCTAGACACCAGTTAAGATTTTAAAAGAAGGCTTAGGTGTAATATAAGCAGTGTATAGACCTTGTGTTATCTGTCTGCCCAGAGATGAATATATAACCCTTCAAGCACAGTATGTAAATGAATGTGTTAAGTCACACAAATACACTTGTGCATTGCACCTCATTAACAAAATAACTTTTAAATATACTCACGTAAAAAAACTTGTTTTGCTCTGTGCCATGCACTACGCACAAACTATTGTCTCTCTGGATTCTGAACACGAAGGGCCAAACTCTACATTTGCCTACACCATTGTAAATGTTGAGTGGCTCCATGGAAACCAATGGAGCTACTCTCAATTTCAACTAGTGTAAGTGAGAGCAGCATGTTGGCCCACCTAACTCTTCTAGAAAACTTCCTCAGTAGACCTTTTCAGGTGACTTTTGTAATTGTTTCCAAACGAAGGGAGGATTAGTGGAGATGTCACCAAACCGTGAGGAGGCCGTGTTCGCCTTTTATCCTGCCCCAGTCTAAAGGTAGGCCACATGGGTCCCTGTTTGCCTGGCCTAAGACAAATATATCTTGGCTCATTCCTTGTTACTACGAGCCTGACTGAAGCAGAAGAGATTGTTCACAGAGATGTGAGAGAAAAATAAAACCGAAATGAAGAAGTGACCTTTTAAACATGGAAAGGAGAAAGTGCCACTTGAAAATGAATTCAAAACCAATTTCAGGCAATTAAACTGACAGAGCATCAACAGAGACAAAGTTAAGTGCAATCAACTTTTTTTTTAAGAAGAATTACAATTTTATGGAAAAATAATTAAGGAAAAATCAAGACTAAGATTTTTCAAGTGATTGGTGATGCAAGGTTGCTCATTTTGGGGGGATGCCAAAGAGGCCTGGGTTTCGGAGGAGAGAAGAAAAGCAGGGGGTGGGGAAATGACATATAGGCAGAATTGTTTCTTTACACAGAACCTTATTCTTCAGTGTTTTGTCCCCTGTGTCATCATTTCCACCTGTGCAAATGAGTTTTAAACTGATAGACATTCAGAATGGTAACATTACACTCATTTTGCACTAGTGTAAATAACTGTGCAGGGTACAAGGCAGTGGAGAATGAGACCCAGAATGTTTTCAGATTTTCCATGAGGGGAAGTGGCTCCCAGTATAAGGCCTTGTCCTCACACCAGCTGGCATCAGTTAGCTAAAGGTATGTTTTTTGTTTTTCAACTGAGTTAGTTAAATGTCTGCAAATTAGTGTGTAGATAGGGCCTAAGACATTTTCTCTTAGTGCTAGTCTACTCTAGAAGCCCTACATCGGCGAGCTGCACTGATGCAGCTGCATCGCTGTCATGCGTCTGGTGAAGAGGCTCAATGCCAATGGGAGTGAGTTCTCCCGTCGGCATAATTGCTCCACCTCCGCGAGAGACAGAACCTCTGTTGGCAAGAGAGTGTCTTCTGCCAATGTAGCGCCGGTGTAGACAGTGCTTAGGTCAGTGTAATTTGCATTGCTCGTGGGGGGGGGGGGGTGGCTTCTTCACACTCCTGAGCAACATAAGTTATATCGACATAAGCAGTAATGTAGACCTGCCCTTATTCTTATATTCCACCCCCACCCCTCCACGATATACTTATACACCATATGCCTATTAACTAAGATTTGCTTATATTTTTGAGTGGATATGTTTAAAAATGGAAATATTTCTTAAGTTAGATGCCATTCTGCTTTGTTTAATGCACTATACACACACACACACGGGGGGGGGGGGGGGGGGGCGGGGACCTGCTTTTTTTTATATCCTAGTTTGGTTCAGATACGTTGTGTGGAAGCCTTTTCAGTTGTTCCATTTGTAGATTAAGTAAAGAGCTTTAGCCAAAAGAATTTAATAATTCTTTAAAATAATTCTCCCCTTTTGTCTGGTTCTCATTCACACCACTCTGGCAGAGGGGCCTTTGTACTGCCAGAGTGCTAGAAACAGGCCTTGGAATAGATGAGAGCCAGTCCCCAAATATATATTATTACTGCCCCATATAGTTTATATTCAGAAATTACTTTTGCCATACACTATTAACATATGTTAACCAGAACAGAAATCAAAGTATCTAAAGACTTTGCACTTAAACTGTTGTTTTGATAAATGCTCTCAGAATTATGTCCATTAAATAAAAAAAAATCAAAACATGGATAAACAGATTATTCTAGAGATGATGCCACCACTGACAGTAGATGCTGCAAGTAAATTCTAAGCTACTGATTTAAAAAAAAAAAAGTTCTCGGTGCTATATATGCAGGGCCCTGTATATTTTGCAATTCCATACTGGTGGAATTTACAGTGAAACATATCTCTTGCATAGAAGTGTGCTCCAGAAGCTACGCTTCCCCTTAACAAAGTTGTTTGGTGCTCTAATGGTTGTGAAGAAGACGCTGAAATCTAGAATAAACTGAAGAAGTTTTGTTTTTTTCATCTGCAGACATCCTGAAATAATAGCTCTCATAGGTGTGAACCATCCCATTCATTTCCTAGGACTGTTAACTCTGAAACATAAAGATGACCGCTTATATGTCAAAATTGTTAATTTTTTCACTAGGGAGCATTTAGTAGAAGTATCTGGCTAATGTATTTGTCACACAACACTAAATGGTCTTGCACACCTCCCCCACTCATATTAGGTTATTTGGTGAATTCTGTTCTACTGAATAGCAAATAGCTCCTACTGATCATACAAAACTTCCAGCATGACCCAGATAACTTCCATGATACAATTGTGTTGTCAAGACAAAAATCTGTCTCTTATTAAAAGCTGAAAATGTAGGGACAACATAAAATAAATTTAATTTAATGTAAAGATAAATAGTCAGTACAGAAGCCACTGTGTTTATATTACTGATTTTCATATTTGTTTCACTGAAACCCATGTAAATGAAGCTATTGGGATAATTCCAGCCTGCTCTGGTAGGGTGTCAAAGAATCCAAGAACTTTATCACATAATTTAGGTCCAGATCATTGCAGATCCACTTTGAACAGACCCAAGAAATATGGGTATCAGAGCAGTCGGGGAGGAGGTGATTACAGCTGTCAAGCAGATGGCCAATAATGCACAGACAAGTATTTTACCTACCTGGACAGATGGGAAGGCTGGGTTTTTTGTTAAGTTGTGGAAAAAGATCCAGCAAGACTGGAACAACCCAGATGTTTGAACAGAAGAATATGGAAAAATCAAAGATTACTATAAAGATGAAAGTTTGAATGGAGGGAAGGATGTTGATGTTACCAGCAATGGAGAAAATAGCTGAGAAGGAAAAATAAGATATGGAGATCAGTTTTGGCCATGTTAAATTTAAGTTGATGGCAAGCTAGCCAAGGTAACATGTTGGAGACATAGTCAGATGTACAGGACAAAACTAAGAAAGATAGGTCAGGTATGGAGATGAAGATTTGTGAGTCATTGACCTAAAGATAGCAATTGAATCAGTGTGATCAGAAGAGGTTCTCTAAGTATAAAATGGAGTTCTGGATCCCCCATTGACAGGAGAGAGGGAAGGAGGAGGATAAACCACCAGAGGAAACACTGAAAGAGTCAGAGAAATAGGAGGAGAGCCAAAGAAGGACAGGACTAGGAAAGTCACGGTAGGATGGATGTCCTGGAGGAGAAAGTGACAGCTGTGTTTCAGAGTGCAGAATGGTCGAGAAGGAGGACAAAGCAAAAGAGATCCTGATGAGCTGTGGGCAGGAAGAGAAGCAAGATGCTGGTGAGAGCTGGTGAGGTGAGAGGAAAGAAGCCAAGTTGGAGGGGAGCAAGGTGTGAGTTAAAGGACAGGAAGTTAACCCAGTGATTGTAAACAACTCATTCAAGGATATTAGGGTTGGAGGGAATTAGAAGGATGGGATGGCAGTTGGAGAGACAACCAATTTCAATTTTTTGAGGCTGGCAGATACTAATGTGCTTGTGTGCTACACGGCATGGGTGTTCTGTAATTACTGTAATTGATACAAGCATGGGTGTTCTGTAATTACTGTAATTGAAAAAAATAAAGCTCTCTCCTCCTAATGCGTTAGGCCAGATGGAGTTTCCTTTCCCCAAATTGTATGGTCTTACATGTGTGTGCATGTGTATATAAATATAGTGCCTTTCATCCTGAAGTGACGTGCTCTGGGACTCACCTGAGAGCACCACTGAAATGCCCCTCGCTATAGAGATGGTTGCAACAGCTAATTGACATGCAGCACTGCGGAGATGGGGACTTTTGGAACAGGAGAAAAGGACACACATTCTTTTCCTGAAATAATTTTTATGGAACTCTGAGAGAGCCCACTAATAATCATGCATTTGTATTCTAGACCTTTCTGAAAAGGAGCAGGTCAGAGCACAAAGCTGAGCTAGCAAGTTGGAACTAGTACAGACAGTGGTTCATTCAGTGTCCCCGTGTCCATAATCTTCCCAAATACACAGGCCATTAGACGTAATTCATCCCTGGTTTAACTCCATTGACTTCATTGGCGTTACACTAGGAGTTAATGTGATCAGATATGCCAGTAACATAGCAAATATACCTAGATGTACAAGAGCACACTAATAAAAAGTCTGATCAACAACAATACATCTGCCAGACCTCATATATCGCTCCCAGGAAGTGAAGGGGTTGATACTATGTTACATATTTCACATGCGTTTGGATGTATCCAGAAATAGTGAAATAAAAATTTGAAGGAGCCATTTTTTGGAGTTGGGACATCATTGACACTATAATTGTGTAGGGGATGAGCCATGGTTTATAAAGGGCCACAGGTACAGCTGCATTGTTTGCACGGAGTGGGGATATGTGCCAGAGTGCATGTCCTTGGAGCCCATAGGGGACAATGATCTGGCACTTGTATGGGTCTTGTGAGAGAGGGTATGTGGCTGTGTTGCTTTGACTAAAGAGAGATTCACTAGCACCGGGACTGCAAGGACTGCCTGTCCATATGCTTTGTTATTACATAGTTATTAGTAAAATTGCATTCTTCTGTCTCTCAGTGTACTAATGTATCTGTTCTCTTTGGAGAGGCCATTTTATTTGTTTTTAAATGACTGAAAGTTAAGAGAAGCTTATTTTGACTATTAGCAGACAAACGAAATATTGTATACTGAAATTTGAAAGCAAATGTGAATGTGTGGTGGGTGGAGCAGCACCAGCAGCAGGAGGACAGATGTGCCAGTTGTGAAAGAACCTTTAAAAAAACGACTGTATATTGGATACTTTTGTGATCAGGTTTTTGTAAGACCCTCGTTGAATAGGCAGTCCCATCACTTCGCTTCAGCATAAAGTGTTTCTCCAGGGGAGAGTCAGATACAGTGTGTGAGAGAGTATCTTGGGGCATAGCTACCCGATGCATTAGTGTGCACCAGTGGGATGTAACTTCTAGCCTGCACCAGTATGCTGTGCACTAACTGACCCAGGTGGACCATACCAACATGCTCTAAAATTTCCTTAATGTGCATTAACATAGTCCCACTTCAAACAATACTACATTAACGTACACTAGGGAACTTTTAGTGTGCACCAGCTAATGTCCACACAGGTTAGTTAACACAACATGCTGGTGCAGGCTAGAATTTACACCCTGCTGGTGCATGCTAATGCACTTACACATGGAGTTATCCCCGAGTCTATATTGCTGGTTAATTCCATGTGTGGACGGTCTTATTCTGAAATAAGAATGTCCACACATGAAGTTAACTAGAAATAGTTAATCCGGGATAACTCCATGTGTAAACAAGACCATAGAGGTGATGTTGCCCATCTCATGGATTCCATGGAGAGATGCCTGATATTTTAAATGCAAGCTTGGGGAAGGTGAGAGCCCTGTTAGCATATTTCTAAAGCCTGGTCTACATTACACAGTTAGATCAACGTAAGCTGCCTTGCGTCACCCTAGCTGTGGAATTGTCTTCCCTTAAATTTGGCTCTTGCTAATGTAAGTGCCTCTCAACGCCGATTTAGGCTTTGTCTACACTACCACTTTTGTCGGTAAAACTTTTGTGAGTCAGGGATGTGAAAATAACACCCTCCTGATTGACATAAGTTTCTCCGGCAAAAGTGCTGGTGTGGACAGCTCTATGTCAGCAGGAGAGGCTCTCCTGCCAACATAGCTAATGCCGCTTATTGGGGGTGATTTAATTATGCTGGCAGGAGAGCTGTTTCCTGCCAGCAAAGAGCGGCTACACCGGAGACCTTACAGAGGCACAGCTATAGTGATAATGCTGTGCCACTGTAAGGTCTGTAGTGTAGACAAAGTGTGGGAAGAGTCACGGCCAATGTAATTAGGTTGACGCAGTGTCAGTGTAGACATTGCTTATGTTGACTGTTAATGCTCCACAGTGACAATAGAATTGATACAAGTGTTTCTAGTGAGGATGCACACTGCCAATGCAAGGAGCCAAGCGCGTGCGCACACTCACACGTGATTTAATGGCTGTATGCTGACATAAGTAGGTTGACATAATTTTGTAGTATAGACATAGCCTAGGAGCATAGATAGGTGACTCGGGGGTGGGGGGGGGCTTACTGTGGTACTTCAGACAACCTCGTATTGAAAAGGAAGGTCAGAATATTCATTCGTACTTGTGAAAATATGGGATTATTTATGCACAAGCAGTAGCTGATGAAGGCAGTTGATACAGTTGTCAGTGAGTTTCTAACTTAGTTAGTAGCAGTCTGCAGCATGTTCAAGGCTGTGTAACTGTGCCTGGTCTACACTGGGGGTATGAGGGGAATCGATCTAAGTTACGCAACTTCAGCTATGTGAATAACGTAGCTGAAGTCGTACTTAGATCGACTTACTAGACATGATTAAATCAATCCCTGTTGGATCGATTGCTGCCCGCCGATCCGGCGGGTAGTGAAGACATACCCTGGGACAGGTACTCAACCAGCAGAAACTAGGAAGGGCTCTAGAAGAATTGCAATGATTTGTGTTGACAGTCTTTTATTAGTGTGAACTCTCACTGTTCCATCTGAAACTGGCTGCCTGGTGATAACATTCTGCCTCATGCATGTCAAAGAGCATTTCTCAGCTCTGCAGGAAACTGTGAGCGGATCTGAGAAGTGAATTTTGGGAATGTAAGAACCATTATAAAAATGTGTTACCTATAATACAGACTATGTGGAAAAGACATGTTTCATAAACATAGGCCATATGATTTATTTTTATAAATGTTACATATGTGGGTGGAGTATAACATACAAAAGAAGTCACTTTAATATTAGTGCATATGAGTCAATAGATAATTTCACATAAGTCTAATATTTAAAATAAGTGCTACTTATACTGCAGTCACATATAATTTACATGTATTTTTGTTCTGCAAGGGAACCCCTTTGTGTGTGTGTGTGTGTTAGGGCTGTTTCTTTGTCTCCCTGAACCTTGTCTTGTCATTTGCACTGGTGCAAAGTGAATGCAAAGTGAGTGTAAGCTGGTACTAAAACAGAACGATGGAAATAACTGCAGAAAGTGTAGACTAAGGCTATGTCTACACTGTCCCATGGTGAGGACTACAGGATGTTAATGCAGAGAGCACCAAACAGTTGGGCTCTGAGTGCTGTGTGTGGACACTGCTGGCATGAACTAAAAGGTATCTAGTTCACATTAAAGTAATCCTCTTTGAAACAGAACTATATTCACATCCCCACAGTCTACATTGTGACTCAGTGCAGGCAAGCCCTAACAGAGACTCAGACTTTGTAACTGAGGACATTATAGATACACTGCAAAATGGATTCCCCTTTCCAATTTACTTTCAGTGATTTGACCCATATCATTTGATCAACATTTGTTCAAATGAACAGGGACTTCTACTGTACTCCTTTGCCAAACAGCATTGTAACAGAGTATCTTCATCAGACATTCATTGATTATCTCAACAACGGAGCTGAAATTAAATGCAATAGGGGCATGTAAAGGACTATAATAAGATATTGCTTTTTTCTAAAAAGTATCCTTGGCTTTGTCTGGCATATGACCTAAGACCGACACATTCAGTTGTGAAGGTATCACTAATGATGTGCTAGTTCTCAAGGACGTATCAGAGTGCTGCAGCTAACACCCGATAACACTGCTCACTCCAGTGCTGACACACTTTGGCTGCTGAGTGCAAAAAACTCTCCTGAAAGAGACCCTAAGCAAAAAGCAAGGAGCTGCGTTTACTCACGGGACTGTGCAGCAGGTAACATAAAAATCCAACCTCATCCAGGCTGCTCTTTTCCAGAAGACTAAACAGTATGATTGTTGCATTGTTCAATCCATTTTCCTGTTTATTATTGGCCACCTCCTTTTCTTTTAATACTTCTCTGATAAATTCAACTTTCTTTTAGTTTATAAATGTTTTCAGCTTTCTTCCTTTTTAAAGTTTTCACACTTCTTTAGGTGTCTTCTCTGCAAGGTGGAGAAGTCTCACTACGCACTTGCACAAGCAAGCAGCATTCACTTCTTGTCTGATGATGATTTTAATAGATGGAAGATCTGTGGCATAGTCTCTATGATGCCCTGCATCTTGTGCAGTTATTTACGCCAGTGTGAAGCATACTTGCTTTGCACTCACTCTGCACTGTTGTGAATTACTGTACAAGGTGAAGAGCAACAAAGAACTGGCCAGCCACTGGCCTGACTTGTTGGTTGTAGGATTGAGCCCTGCCAAATGTAATAGTTTGATGTGGCCCTTAAAATAGTTTGGTTTTAGAGCAGCTTCTTTCTCAGTGAAACATATCCTGCTAATTGTTTTCCTGTATTACTCTAAAAAGTATGATCCTGTCGTCCATGAAGAGTCTCTCTCTCTCTATTGTGCACAAATGTATGGAAATATATTTGTATGTAAAACAAAATGAGATACTTAGCTCCCGAGCTTCCTAGGCTAGGTGTTTGTGGCGGCATAATCCCCACTAGCCAGTACTGTACCTATTAAAATGGCATAGATGCTCTTGACTCAAATCATCCACATTTTACATATTGGCAGGAATGTTTTCTCACTGAATGAAGTTAAAGCAAAACCATTATATATAGTAAACTATGGCTATAGAAATGATCATTACTCTGAGATCGTCCTGTCCTTGAACTTTATATAGGCAAGCTAAACGTACACATTTAATACATATACATCTCACAGTTGACCATGAATATAAAACATTTATTTGACACAAAACTACTGGGTGTACATACTTTTGGAGTCAATGTAAATACATCCCCACTCTCGTTTCAGCTCTGTTTGCAGGCGGTGGTGGGCTTCTGAGGGCCGAAAACAGTTTACTGTTTGCAGAGTAAAATAGATGGCTAACATCTGGTACTAAGTCGGGGACACTAATACACTGCACTCTCTCTTTGTTCAGCTGGCCTTGTGCTTAAACTGCCTGCTGTAGTAAGGATGTTTGTAGTTGTTTTATTTGTAGATAGAAGTCAGGACAATAATCTTGTGACTTGAAGAATTCTAACAGAGAACCTAGCACTGTGAATTTACTTTACAAAATTACCATAGTACCAATATAATTCCTAACCCTGCTTGTCATAGAAGACTCTCTTAAAAGTTCATAAAGTGCTCTCTCCCTAGTATCTCATTCTTTAGTCATAGCTTCATGGTTTAAGGCCTGAAGAGACCAGTAGATCATCTAGTCTGGTCTCCTGTATATCACGGGCCATTACATTTCACTTTGTTACCCCTGTATTGAGCCCAATATCTTTTGTTAGGCTTTAGCCAATCTTCAGAAAGGCACCCGGTCTTGAGCTAAAGACATCCAGAAAGGGAGACTCCACCACGTCCCTTGGTAGTTTGTTCTAATAGTTAATCACCCTCACTGCCAATAATGTGCCTTATTTCCAGCTGGAATTTGTCTGGCTTCAGCTTCCAGCCATGGGTTCTTTGTAATGACTTTCTCCGCTAGATTGAAGAGCCTTTTAGTACCTAGTATTTTCTCCCTATGAGGGTCCTTATACACTGTAATCAAGTGACCTCTTGCTCTTCTTTTGCTAAACTAAACAGATTGAGCTCTGTAAGTATCTCACTAAGATACTTTTCATTTTCTTCCATCCTGAAATAATTTTTGTGGCTCTTTTCTGTACCCTCTCCAATTTTTCAACATCCTTTTGAAATGTGGACACCAGAACTGTACACAGCATTCCAGTATCTGTCTCTGCAATGCCATATACAGAGGTAAAATAACCTCCATACTCCCTACACCCCTGTTTATACATCCAACGATTGCACTGGCCCTTGTTGACACAGTGTTGCCCTGGGAGCTCATTCTGATTGTTTGTTCACTGTGACCCCTAAATTCTTTTCAGAGCCACTGAATTCCAGGATACAGTCCCCCATTATATAGTACGGACTGCATTCCTTGCTCCAAGATGTATAACTTTGCATTTGGCTGTATTTGCTGTGTATGACCTCCCTGTCCTCATAATTACTCACCATTTTGCCAATCTTTGTGTTCTCTGCAATGTTATCAGCAGTAATTTTTATATTTACTTCTAACTCACCAATGAAAATGTTGAATAGCATCAGATCTAGAACCAGTCCTTGTAGAATCCCCCGAGAAATACCTCTATTTGATGATGCTTCCCCATTGACGACTACTATTTGAGATCTGTCAGTTAGACTGTTCTTGATCCATTTAACATGTGCTGTATGGATGCTGTAGAGTGCTGTTTTTTAATCTGAATGGTGTGCGGTACTAAATGAAATGCCTTACAGAAGTCTAAGTACATCTTCTCAGTTACTTTTATCAACTAAGCTTGTAATCACCTCAAAGAATGAATTCAATTTTGTTTGCTAAGACCTAATTTTCCATGTTGACAGACATTAATTATATTCCTATCCTCTAATTCTTTACATTAAGGTATTTCAGCTAAGGGAGGGGTGGCAAACTGATTTGGATTAAATAAGAAACTGACTCAAACCTTTGCACAAAACTCAATATTCTCTGATCCAAACTACACCTATTTTGTGCTTGAGGTTCACTCTTGCTATCTTACACATTTTTATGCACTTTTGTACCTCAAAAGTAGCTGAATTATAACGATGATGTCTGAGATTTCCAGAACGTTCTTGTTTTGGCTGAGCTCAGCCAAACCAATAAGTTCTGGAAATCTGAGACAGCACTGATTCATTTATTTTGGGGAGTTGAAGGTGGCAACCAACTGCACAACCATGGGCGGAACAGGTGAAGGAAATGGTAGCTAATTACACTGGGGCAAAACACCTACTCTACCATGACATTTGTTTGTATCTTTAATGTTCACCCAGAACAAATAGGATTTTAGTTTTTAAGTTCTCTGTACATTAAGTACCATGCAATTAATGTGTCCACTTTGGAAGTATGAAAGACCGAGTTGACCAGACCCCGCCTTGAACATGTGGGTCCAAGGAATGTTGGTGTTTCATTCTGGCTCTTAGTTCCTGAACCAGATTTCATCTTTTATCATCATGTATTACTTCTCCACCTTTTGACAAAAATGAAAGTACTGATAAAGAATCCATGTCATTTCCTAAATAGTGACACACAATGGTTTTTTGTATGTTTAAGTAAGGCTATATCAACACTACGAGCTAGGGGTGTGATTCCCTTGCTTGTGTGCACATACTCACACTAGTTCTCATTGAGTTAATGTGAATATAAATAGCAGCATACCTGCGGTAGCACAGATAGTGGCAGCAAAGGTCCAATGAGTTGTGCCAAGTAAATACT
The DNA here is from genome assembly GCF_011386835.1 of Chrysemys picta bellii. NCBI lineage: Eukaryota > Metazoa > Chordata > Testudines > Emydidae > Chrysemys > Chrysemys picta. The sequence continues at coordinate 125,232,996 of NC_088793.1, read as the reverse complement.
CACTGGTTTCAGGTGGGTATTTACTTGGCATGGTTCAGCCATTCCTCTGCTGCTACTACCCATGCTACTGTAGCGACACTGTGTGTTCACGAGCAGGGGAAATACACCCCAAGCTTGTAGCATTGATGTAGCCTAACTGTGTTAACTTAGGACAGATTGTGCTCCATTATACCAGAGTTAATCCAGAACAAGTCCACTGAAATCAGTGCCCTTACTCTGTGTTTTATGCTGGTGTATCTGAAATCCGAATCTATTCCCAAAATAAAATGGTGAGTTAAAATATAAAATATTGTGGTAGGGCTATTAAGTGGTCCTATTCAGTACTCTTGACTCTTTCAAGCCAGATAGGGTTTTGCCTGAATAAGGAGCAGATAAAGACCTCTAAATCAGTACTGCTCTTTATTTTTCCTCTTTAAGGCACATTTCAAAATGACACAGAAATAATGAATACACAAATCCACAATGAAGTAACCAGCGAGGCACTTAGGTTTCATGCCCAGTTATGAAGACATACTGTTCTTGACTTTGCTTTCGCTATCTTACAGAGCTCAGCTTCTCTACCAGGATCAGTGTCCTGCCAACCACCAGCTCATCATCCAAGTAAACTCACAAAGGCCCAAGAAGAAACTGAGCAAATATTTCCTAAGGTAGATGAGAAAAACCTGACCCTTGTTGCATCCTTTCAGTTGAATTTCTCAGCTTGCTAGTTAGTTCGCCAAGCCAAGGCGGAGGGTTGGGGATAAATTGTCGGGTGTTGAGTGTTGGGGATAAAGGCCAATTCCTCCCTGATAGGAGTTCATTAGCTTCAGTGGAGTCACACGAGGGATAAATTTTGGCTCTTTGTGCTCATAGGTCAGCAGGTTGCTTTGTTTTCTCTGGAGCTGTGACTTTTGCTGTGAAAAGGAACATACACTGCAGTTCAGTATATCTCCAGCCTCATTCCCTCCTGCCCCAGAACTGTCAATTGTTTTTCTTATGCTTTTCTTACTGAATCATCACCAGAAATTCACCATTTTAGGTGTGGTTTTTTGTTTTTCAATTCCGATGTCTCCAAACCATTTAAGTTAAGTTTTATGCCTTAACCTGCACATTATTTGTATGTGCATAAAATGCAAAGGGGGAAGTCCAGTCCTGTCCGGAGGGAAAGCCTAAGGCCTATTTATCACTTAACCTCAGTGGTGCATAGGCTTTGTGCAAGCTGTGGCATAGGGATGGACTTCATTCATTTTCATTTTTCAGTCCATACAAAATACAGCTGCTAAAATCTCCCTTGTTTGTTGATTTGATCATGTCACTACCATCTTGGGAAAAATTCCTCCCCTGGTTCCTCATATGCTGTCACATCAGATTTAAGTGATTTTGTCCCCATCTTCAAAGCACTACATAACTTTTCTCCTCCTTATGTATCCTTCCTTGTTGGACTTTGGATTGCCTTGCTCTGCCAGTGTACTCACCCATTTGTTAGCTTCTCCCACAAATGCCTTTTTGCCTTTGTCCATGTGGCATTGTACAACTTCCCTAAATTCATCCACAGAGCCCTGTCCGCAGTTTTGGAGAGATTTAAAATTCCACTACTGCTGCAGTGGTTACAGTGAATCATGTTGACTCATATTAAAATCCCTGTTTGTGCCCATTCCCTGACCTTTGTCACCCTGTCTGTCCATCCTTAGATTGTGATCTTGCAACAGTGACAGTCACTTCTTGTGATTTGGGAACAGTGACAGTCCCTTTTTGAATGTCTAGAAAATGACTAGCATTACCATAAACAACTAATGAATACTACTCATAATAATCAGTGGCTTTCCAATAGATCTGTTTTTAAAAAAATAGTATGTGATGCGTACAAAATGCAAACAACATTACAGTTTGGACTTTGCCTTTATGAAGAGGCAAAATCAAGCCACATTTCACCGGTGATGACAGCAGAACGGGAGCTGAAGATCCAAAGAAGAAATCTATCTCATCACTTTTATTTTTCACATATTTAATTACACTCTTACGTAGAGGATCAGCATCATTCAGGCTGATAGTGAGAAAACAGGATGGAGAATCATGTGCGTGGAGGAAAATCTAATTTTCTCAGAGTATGTCTGTACTGCAAAAGCAAAACAAAAAAACCTGCAGAAGTGAGTCTCAGAGCCCATAACAACTGACTCATGCTCACACTACAGGCTAAAAGCGGTTGTGTAAATGTTCCTGCTCGGGCCAAAACTGGGGCTCTGAGGCCCACCCCACTCGCCAGATTTCAGAGCCTGTGCTCCAGCCCGAGCCCAAACATCTACACTGCTATTTTTAGCCCCATAGAGTGAGACTCATGAGCCTGATTCAGTTGACACGGGCTCTGAGCCTCGCTGCTGCAGGGTATGGGTTGGGTTTTTTGATGTGTAGATGTACCCTCTGAGCACTGTTTTGTGGACTTGCAATTTAGTTTCCACCTCCTATATTTTCCCTTTAATTCCTTCCACACAGTTGTTTAATTCTGCCAGTCAATGCAACTAGGATTTCCAATTTGGTGGTCCATTGATTTTGACAGCAGCTGTCATATTACTGGTTTTATATCTGGAGCTTCCTTATTGTTCTTATCCCATTCCCCTGGCCAGAGCTGACTTAAAAATGGAGGAAGAAAGGGAAATCATGAACACTTCTTCTAAAGTGTTTTCATTCCATTGGTTTTCAAAGTGGACTGTTTTTTTAAAAAAAAAATTCCATAGAATTTTAATAGATTTTTTCATATTTGAAATTGGAATGTTCAAAAAACAATTTTTAAAATTTCAAAATGAAAATATTTCCAAAACAAGAAGTGTTGATTTTTTTTTTTAAAGTCTCACTGGGTAACTACTCTGATCAGTCAAAGCTGGCAATGAAAAAGAAAAAAGGAAAACAAACTTCTGTTTGAAAATTTTGAAAACAGAAAATTTTGAGAAAATCATTTTGAAAGTTTTCTGTTTTTGAGAATTTTCAACTGACTTTTTTCTTTTTTCCCCTTAAAAACAAGTGTTTGAAGAAAAATGTTGTGAAGCTGTGTTGACTGATGGACACTTCATCTTTGCTCAGTCAGAATGGCCACTGAGACTTTCAGTCTGAAGGCTCTTGGTATGAAAACCAGATTTTTCTCCACAATTGATTTTTCCCCTTTAGTTTGTGGAATGAGTTCATTTTTAAGGACAGGATTTGGGGTTTGGGTTTTTTTTGGTTGGTTTGTTTGTTTTTTAAGTGTTGTGAAGTTTCACTTTTATTCAGTTTGTCTCTTGCAATTCAACATGCAGAGCCTTCCATCAGATTCCTTGGAACAGAAGCATCTAAAGTGTTTTTCTTTGTAGTTGGATGGTGTTTGGAGACAAGAAATCTTATGAGGAAGCAAATAAGATTATTTTTCCTACTATTTTGCAGACATTCTTCCCTCTGTCATGATGTGTCCCACAGTATTGCCAATCCCAAGCATTAAAAAATCATGAGACGTTTAAATATATATATTTAATATTGCTATTGATTTTATATGGAAGGCATTCAGATACTGTGGTGATGGATGGTAAACCCCTGAGATGCTCCCATGCTTAAATGAGTTTAAACTCACTGAGGCCTTAGGAGTTTGGGGCTCTAGAGAACCTGATGTGGCAAACCAATTCCGTCCTTTGTATCTGTTTGTGCTATGTGAGCGCAGGGTTGGAACTTTTGTTAGCCAACCTATTTTATAATAGAATGAGAATAAATGCCTTAAGTGTTGGAAAAATGCCAAGGAATTGACAGAAATCAGATCTGATATTCAGTTACAAAGATACTTTTATTTAATCTGAATATAGTCCCTATGAAAAAGTCCTACAGAATTTAATAGTGATGAAACCAATAAGATTCTTTAGAAAGTACTCTGAAAAACCACAGAATTTGAGAATTGAGATCCTTTCCATAAAATCAGCCTATAGAATTGAATAGAGAGTGATGTCCCTCTATAGAATTCTACAGGCTTGTTTAAGAATTCTGTAGAACAGTTTTCATTTTCTGTTTGCCTCTATTATGACATTTATGTGCCCCCCCATTTACATTCTGTGTGAGCACCTCAAAATCTTTAACGTATCTGTCCTCACAACACCCATTGGATAGGGAAGTTCTATTACCCCAGTTTTACAGATGAGACACTGAAGCACAGAAAGACTAAGCGACTAAAGACCAAGGTCACACAGGAAGTCTGTGGCGGAGCAGGGAACTGAACTCAACTCTCCTGTGGCCTATGCTAATGTCCTAACCACTGGACTATCCTTCCTCTTCTCTTCAGTTATTATTATTTATACTGTGGTAGCATCCAGGCTTCACTAGTTGCTATCCAAACTCGGAAGAACAAAGTCCCTGCCCCAAAGAGCTTACACTATAGCACTTTTCCATGAGGCATATAAAACAAGTGTTTGGGAAAACATTTTTGACATATCCAAAAGATGCTAGTTGTTATAACCAGGTGGCTGGTGTGTATGGAACAAAGTTTACTGCTACTTGCTGGGTTTAAAAGTAGATTTTGTTTCTCACACTTTGCTGTTAAAATTTAGTCACTCAAACAGAAAAGGGGGATCATTACAGACTGCTGCAGGATGGGTAAATAAAGCTGAGTCTGGTGGTCAAGGGGACTGGCAAAGGCAATTACTCATGTGAACACATTTTACTCTTCTGATAGCTGAGAAACCAGTTTGGAATATTTCTCAGCAAGAATATATAAAGCCAACATTTTCTTCACTGTGTTCTTTCTTCTCTCTTTTCTGCCACCCCATACTGCAACACCCAAAATAAATTCCATTCCTGACCTAGGCAGTTTTTGCTTGTTAGTTTAGACACGAGCCCATCTCTGTGGAGTCTTGGGAAGAAAAAGATTTACTATAGAACCAGGCAGGGGGACTGAATGATGGTCCACACATAACTGGCAGAACAGAGGGATATGTCCTTATATGAACAAAGATGAATAGCTTAGTTTTCTTTTTCTCCTTTACATTTCTGTTGTCAGAAGTTAAATATGGCCAGTTTGAAATGCTTAGTTATTATAAGCCTCATGCCAGCTAGGAAATATAACTGATGTTAATGCCTGCTGTCAGCAATAGGTGCCGCTGAACTGGTGCTGTAAATGGTTTTAATGCAAGTATAGACAGGACCAAACTGTGTTCAGTTCCATTTCAGAAAACATGGTGGATCCTCAAGTGTCTACACTAGCCTTTTTAAAGAAATCTCCTACCATTTCATTATTACCAGTGCTGCTCCAGTAGTACAAGCAGTGGTGGGAATGCTGGCATAGACAGAGCACTGGTGATTTTAAGCTTAGGGACTCTTTCATTATGCATTTGTGCAGCACCTTACACAATGGGGGCGATCCTAATTTTAGCCTCTAGAACTATTGTAAAACAAATAATAGCATAACACAGCATTGCCATTAGCAAGGCAGTGTAGGCACTGTGCCTCCTGACACTCAGCCAGGCGCAAAAGATTTATGCATGCACTTAACTTTACTCACTGTGAGCAGTCCCAGTGGTCTTTGCAGGATCAGGGCCCTACTTGTTAATGGTAGGAGACACAACTATGCTTTGGCTGATTGTTACCCCTGACTTTAAATATGACTGATAAATTAATCAAAGCATTTGGCTTGGCAGTGTAGTAGTCATGTTTAATTAGGGTGGCTGTTTTGGCATGATGTTGGTTACAGGTAGTAGTAGCTTTTAAGCCAGTTTTATTTTTAGGGGTGTAGCTATCATCCTACAAAGAAAAAATAAAAAGGGAGCTAGGTTCTAGCAGCAGATTTGGAAGAATTGAAAAAGATTAAGCCACACATCACTGCTGAGTCCAAGAGCCGTTCCCCCAGATCTTCAATGAGTCGTCTTATTTATTTTGTTTATTTCTTTCCATTTAAAAAAAACCTGTCAAGTGCTTTGGGTCATGTACAAATATTATAAAATCTACAACTGCTTGGGCAAATGTTTTTTGTTTTGTTTGTTTGTTTAACTTCCCAATCCCCTCAGAGAACAAATAAGCCTTACAATGTGACTTGAAGGTCAGCAGAATCTTGAATACCAGGAACTTTAGCTGTGGTCTTTTTTTTAATTGTAGGGTCTGTGTGCAAGCACTCATTGGTTTTATTTTATTTCTAATTTAAATGGATAAGCTGAAATCCTTTGATAGGGGAAAAAAATGTCCCAAATCCTAGTCCCACTGAAGTCAATGGAAAGCTTCTATTGATTGTAGTGGGATCGTAACTTGTCCCAGAGTTATATATTAATATATGTTCAAATCTATCATCCATTCTGCCTTCATAACAATAAAACATATCTTTACTGGTGGCTTGACAGTGCTCCTATCTCTGACTAAAGACGACATGGTGATGGCAAAAATATGCAGCTCTGTGGGCTAGGGGCTGTCTTTTTGTTCTGTGTTTGTACAGCTTCTAGCACAATGTGGTCCTGATTCATGAGTAGGGCCCCTCGGTGAGATGGTAATACAAACAAATAATAATATATGTATTTTAAAATTTCCCATCACCTCATTTAGGCCATGATTGAGAAAAACATCCCAATTCAGGACTTCACTTGAACCTCCCATTTACTTTGAAGTGTGCTTAAATCCTGTTGACCTCAATGACTAAATTTAAGTACATGCTTAAGCAGGGCTTTGGAGTGGAGCCTGAGCTGGAGCGCAGACCAGTAGGTTTTTGCCTGGAGCCGGAGCGGAGCAATTAAAAAATTTGATTGCTCCAAATCCCTGTGCTTAAGTGCTGTCCTGAATAAGGATCGACTTCATCATTCATGTAAGTGCTTTTCTGAGTTGCAGCCTAACCAGGCAGAACTCCCTCATTCTTTTAATCAAATTTTTCTTGGAGAGAGCAGGTCAGTTTTGACTCCATTAATTTTCAGGAGAATTGTATTGGATATCTGATGATGTGGTTGTCTGGGGAAGCCCCAGTGTTGGAAAGATATCTATATTACCAGTTGTATGTGTGCTACATTTTGGAACTTAAAAATCATTTATTTATTTTTAGATTTGTAAAGCACATCTATCATATATATTCCTAAGTGACATGTTTCACCAGAATCGGGACCTGTGTCTTTATTAGTGCCTTGTGCAGTGCCAAGCAGGCTGTTCTCACTTCATACAATTTTGGGAGCTATATAAATTTAAAAAGTTACTTTTTAGACCTATAAGTAGACAGCTCCCTGCCTGGATAATCTTACAATCTAAGCGGACAACATACAGACAGCTGAGTAGGAGAGAAGTGCTCTCTGTGTCTACTTATCCCAGTAGCCCCTATTAAACTTCCAATGAGCCCTCAAACTTTGCCTACAGTTATTTACTAAATTATTTTGTATTTATTAATATGAGCTATTAAGGCACCTAAACAATTGGATTGAAAGGTTTCAAAAGTGCTGTGTGTCCAAAGCTCCCATTTATTTAGGCACCTAAATATAGCCTTTGGGCCAGAATTTTCAAAAACACTCAAGTGATTTGAGCTTACATCCCATTGGCTTTCAATGGCACCTAGGCTCCTAAGTCACTTGGGTATGTCTACTCTGCAGTCTGAGGGGTAGACATACCTAAGTAGCAGCACAGGTAGACATACCTAAGTAGCATAGGAGATGTAGTGGCATGGGCTTCAACACTGACCGGCATGCCGGGGACTCTGGGTACATACATGTGTTGCGAGCCTGTGTTGAAGTCCATGCTGTCACCTCTATGCGTCTATTTTTAGCTGTGCTAGCTCAGGCATGTTTACCTGTGCTACAGTCATACCTCAGATAGGTGTGTAGACATACCCTGAGGCCCTTCTGAAATTTTTGCCTTTAGCAGACTAATTTTAGGCACCCATTTCTGAAAATCTTAACTTAAATGTATTTAAATTATTCTGCAGATCTATTAGATGCTATTCAGGAAAGCACTTAAGCATATGCTTAAAGTTAGGTGAATTCCTGAATCAGAGTCTTAGTTATTAGCTGTATCTTAAAGCAGCAAATGAACATTTTTAAACTGGGATTCTCTATCTACATTAACAAATTATAAATGTGTGTTAGGACTCCAACTAAGGCTTGTGACATAAGCCAGCACCAGTTGATTTTGATGGTGTCTTCCTTCTGTTAAACAATCAGCCTCAATTGTGTGGACTTATCGTTGAATAAGATCATTGAATCATCTAATGGGAGGTTAAATGGAAAGTAAAAGTCTTCGTAGTGGTGTGATGGAATTCCTGTGTCTAATTAAAGCCTCAAAGCATTTTTTAAAAGCTGTATAAAAGGTGAATCATTTCTGTAAACAGCCCCTAAAGCAAAAAACCCAACACCTTTGCTGTGGGAGAAGTAATATGGCCCAGAACACCTTCGCAAACAAAGAGTTACTCTTCTGCAAGCTGCTCTCTTTCTTCAGCAACTCAGCATGGGGTGCCAGAAAAATCATTAACAGGCTCATCCTGCACTTCTCCCTTTTCCACACCTGCATATCACGATCCCTGCTGTAACTTTATGGACCGTGAGGAGGCAGGTTTGACGCCATGAAACACAGGCTTAGCTAACAGCTGCAGGATGGGCAGAAAGCCAGACAGTAAAATGTAAAGAGGAGGAAGGAGAGGGATCACCTTTGAAGTTTACAAAAAAAGCATGACTTTGACCACTTCCTTTTTAAATTAGCTGTCTCAGGTACATTGAGATATTGGTCACCAGCTTGAATGTAAAAAAACAAAACAAAAAAAGGGTGGGTGGGGAATTGCTTGGAACTAGTCAATGTACTGTAGTTAAAATGTGAAGTGTGTGTGTGTATACACATATTTTATTTTTAAAACCTTTTTAAAAAATTTTAACTTTGAGTATTAAAGGAAAGAATGTATTCCATTTGGGAATCTCGGAGCTAAAAATGGTGTGTGCCTGTCAAGTGTGAAAAGCTACATTAATGCAGCGTTAAAGCTGAAATTTGAATCACATGCAAGCCAGGAAATTCATAGTTACGGTTCCCACAGCAACAATAACTCAGCCCCCTTGTGCATATGCAGAATTCTGGATTACTTTATATGGTGTTAACTTACAGCAAATTCTAATCTTAGTCACATGAGTGAATTTCCCGGGTAGCTCCAGTGGCTATTCTAGATTAGCACTATCTTAACTGAGAGCATACTTTGGTGATACCATGGGAAAATTACAGCTTCTGTGGCAACTACAATTTTGAATTTATTCAAATCTGCCTTTGGAGTGTATGTGGTTTTGTTTTGTCTTGTTTTTATTTTGCATTTAATTATGATTAACAGAAGGATAAAGAAAAAATTTAAAAACCTGTGTTCAACTGGTTGTATATTTAGAGGCTAGAGTCTAATTTTGATTACAACAGTGTAAATTGGAATAATGACATTGATGTCAATGGTCTGTCTTAAAATCTGATCCTTTGTGTGTAGGAGTGTGTTTGTTTCAAATGTGAGCTCTCAGATTGAGGGGACTCTCAAACATATTGAGTGTGTTTATTTTAACTGTATTGAACTCTATCAAACATTGATTTGAAATGATCCATGTGCTTACTTGAATATGTACTTGTTAAAATAATCATCCATTTATTTTCAGGGTGGGAAACTCAAAATATCTGCTTATTCATCTTGTATATGCAAGAAGGGTGGCACATCTTAAAAATAAGGGACACACACAATATATTTTCAGATGAGTTTGTTTTGATAAATCTGGCAAAGGCATTCATCTTCATGGTGTATTCCAAACTGGAGGTTTGACATTTCTAAAAAAGAGAAACTGATTTGAGGTGAGAGCCGCCCAAGAAAGCATCTAATGCCCTAACTAGTGATTTTTTTAAAATAAATAAATACATAAAATATCATGCTCTAATATTTCAGAAATCCCTGAATGAGTTCTTAATCCAGTTTAGAAAAAAAATCACTGCTGGAGTGAAAACAAGCATGAGAAGGTTCCACCAAAAGAGGGTCCAATTCAGTTCCCATTTAAGTTAATGGAAAGAAAACATAATGACTTCAATGGGAGTTGAATCAAGGCCAGAGTAATTTAGTTGGGAAGTTACAGTACTTAAAAATAGACCCTTAAAGTAGAACAACTAGTGTCTTGATGTGTGATTTATACCAATAAATATATTGTTTTGTATTCAAGGGTCTACACTAGTCACTCAGGTAAAACTTCCACTGAAGCCAAAGGATATTTTGCCTGATTAAGAACTGCAGGATTAGACCCATAACTATCTTAAGTATTTAAAAGAATGTTATGTCTATTCTTTCTTTATGTAGATACTCAACAGATGAGAACAACTCCTCTTTCAACAGTTATAGTTAAGAATAAACCAACTCTGCTTTTTATTTTTTAACTGCAACAATGGAACTTGTTTCTGCCCTATGTGGTTTGTTTTAAGTTTTATCAGACTTTAGTGTAAGGCCATTGAAGTCAGTGTAACTATTCCAGATTTTCACCAGTATAAACTGGAGCAGAATTTGGCTCAGTGGGTTCCCATATGAAAGACAAGTGCAGGAGACAAACTTTTAAAAAAGGTAAAAGGACAGCTTGAAAGGAAAAGAAAAAAATATATATAGCTCAACAATAATTTACTTAATTAGTACATATAGCATCATTTTTAGTGTAAATGTTTCACATGTGAAGTTCAGAAACAGGGAAAAAAAGGAGTATTTTAACACACATTTATAATCTCTGGTTAAACTTCATTTATTTATCAAATGAAGGATATTATCTATATTGTCTATTACACTAATTCATATACATATTTTTTCTTTATCTGTCAGCCATTCAATGGTTTATTAACTCAGACTCCTCCAAGGAAGTACCATAAGTCCATTTGATGCTCCTTATTGTTGTATTTTTCCCCTGCTTTGGACCTTTGATTTAACTGAAAGGTGTACAAACACCTTGTGGCCAAACAGCTCCCTGAGAAAAGATATAGGAGTGTTGATTTTGTTCCTTAAAAATCAAGTACTGCAAACAAATTCATAATATTTTATCATCATAGTCCTATCGGGAACCAATTTTTACTAGATACTTGGTGGGTAAAAACTCCCCCAGCATTCCTAAATTCATGGCCTTCAGGATCTGTGAATCTATACATGTGTCAACGGGTTTCTTTTCCCCAGCCAATGGCTGGCAAAAATTGGATCCTGATAGGACTATGATAAAATAATATGAAATCGTGTGTAGTGCTAAAACCTTTCATTTAGGGCTGCATCTCTCTCTCTCTTTCTCTCTGGAAATCTGACATAATTGATGAGGAAGCTGACAGAATATCGGTGAGTTGACAGTTTGGCACAAAGACTTCTGGGAGCTCTTCAAATGAAAAATGGCAACACTTGCAAATTTTGTGGATGGGGGAAGGCCCTGAACAAATAACATTAACTTTAAAATTCCTGGGCTTGTGTTGTTAGAACAATGTATTACATTTCTTAGATCAGGTAGTGAGAAATATAAGGTAGCATATTTTACTAAGAAGCTATATTTTTCTCTGTCATAATGGTTTTAGGTGCATTACATATAATATAACATGATGTCTTAGCCTGATGACATGTCAAGACGTAAGGGCCTGGTTGCAGTCTCACAGCACTGTAAGTCAGGAGTAACTCTGTTGACGTCTGCAGAGTTACAGTAATGTAAGAGGAGAATCAGGTCCTAAGACTCTAGAAAAGATGCAATATAAGGGTGAAAAACAGGTTAAAAAGAAAAAGTAACAAGATCTATTTTCTGTAATCTCATTTTCTAATAAGTGGCAGTATCCTTAGTAAATAATATAGCTGTTGAGAGGGAAATACAAGGAAATGCTTCTCTTGAGGCTAGTCTCTAGAGTCCTTAGGATCAAGGTGATTTGAGGTCACCAGAACACAGGATTTCCACAGTGTATTGTTTTCTATTTGGATATGGATTGAAGATTGAATTACTGCTATGTTGCTCTTTCACTTTACTCCACCAGCTGGCTACCTTTGCCTTGTATTGAAGAAAAGGAGTACGTGTGTGTGTGTGTGTGTGTGTGTGTGTGTGTGTGTGTGTGTGTGTGTGTGTGTGTATCTCTCTCTCTCTACCACTGTTGTAATAGCTGCAGCGGACATTGCTGATGAAGTCACAGTTCATTGTTCTGATGTCAGGAAGAGAACAGTGATGTCTGAATCTGGGATATGCCTTAGTATAATGTGAGCTAGAATACATTTATTATTCTCTGGTGTATTTACGTCTGCAGCCCTAGCAGCTTGGAATCTCTGGATCTCATAAGCTAAGCACTGTTGTATTTGCATAGGAGACTTCCAGAGAATGTCCAGGCACCCTAGGAAATTATGTTGATGACATAGGTGGCGTTTTGCCTTTGCATCATTACTGAACCATGTCGTAGCTGGCTGGTAGGTGCTGCTATCTTGTTTAGGAATGCGGCCCTTTCAAAGAGCCATAAAACAGGGGGTTTTCCCTTTATTAATATTTCTTTATGGATTTGCTATTTAAATTGGCAACTGAATAGTAAGACATTAATATTTCTGCACTGCTTTGGAAACAAAGTGCTAAATTATAGTAGTAGCATGTTTGTAAGTGGATAAAAATAAATGTATTTTATCGGGAAATCTAATAAACACACTAATAAATGTAGCTTCTGGTACCCAGGAGATGTGTGTTATTTTCCTCCTTTTAAAGGAGGGGAAACTGAAGCTTAGAGAAGTCAAGGGACTTGCCCAGGGCCACAAACTGAATCAGTGGTAGAGTCAGGAATAGAATCCCACTTTCCTGCCATCAAGTCATGGTTTAACCACTGTCAAGAAGGTTACAAATTCCGTTAGACTGAAAAATTAATACCAATTCTCTTCTTGTTTTTTTTTCCTTATGTTAATAATGTTCTATCTGCTCCCAGTGGGCCAAATTGTTCTGTTACTTACACCCATTCCCCTTATTTATGTGCATGGGCCTGCATGGCTATTCGCAAAGGCACAAGTTGGCCTAATTATTTCGTTCTATATAATTTCAATTAAAATAGGACTGGTTAGAGGCTTCTGTACATGAGGTCAGATTCTGATCTATGTTTCACCAGTGAAGTCAATGGAGTTACTCCGCCTATGTACATGGGTGGAATCAGGATATTTGCCCTAAAGCTGGATATTTCAAATCCCCAGCCTGTCTCTTAACTGCTTTGCTCAGATATGTTGGATCACACCATTTGAGCAAGCTAACAGTTGTTTCAGAAATGCAGTCACAGCAGTAGACAATGCTTATTTAAAATCTTAGCTGTCCGTTTTCTTCAGCTGAATGAGACCTGAACAAGGCAGCTGAGTTGGATATTCTATCCAACTTTTGGATCACATGACTGTGGCTTTTCTGCCGCTACTTTAAATTACTATCAGCTTCTGAACTTCTCGAGGCAGAAGCTTGAGGTCTTGTTGATGTAAGATGAGTGAAGCTATGGGCCACATTTGGTGGGCCCCACTTTGGTTATCTCTGTTTCATGCTAAATCTGAGAGTTGAATTATTTCCCACAGCTGCTGCTTTCTTGGCTTTCTGAATTGCAGAAAAGGCCTGAAGAGCAATCCAGAACTCAGGAGGTGGTGAGTTTCCTTCAGCAAATCTTCACAACATCTCTGCATCACCCACCCTCCCCACCAAAAAAAAGAAAGAAAGAAAGAAAGAAAAAAGTTTATTTGAGCTCTTGTAATTATTCTGTCTGGGAGAGGAGCCAAGGTGTCGAAGTATCAAAGTGAAATTCAGAAGAGTCAAGAGCAAGCAGAGACTTGAAGGGGAAGAAAGGGAAGTAGAAAAAAACACTTGTCTTTATCATGGTAATAGTAATGAAGCTGAGCAGAAGAAGCCCAGACAATGAGCTAGGTTACTGTACTATAAACTGCTTCCTGCCACTGAAATTCACAAGTCACCTTTACTTGGCTGATTAGAGAACTACAAAGCCAGGCGAGCTGGTTTTGACTTTCTGTCAGAAACTCGCCAATACTTAACATTTCTGATATTCAGAGCTGCCCTGTAGACATAGTTTTTGTTCCTGAAAAATTAAATGTGGACTCAAAACAAATGAGCAGCTCTGTGGGGTTTATTGATACAAATTATGAATTATGGGTTGGGCACGATATAACATTTTGGGCCTGACAATCGAAGGTGTTAAGCACCCTTAATATTTTGATTGACTCTGGTGGGAGTTGAGGCCATTCATACTAGTCCTTCAATGTCAGTTAAATATGGGGTGTATCCCAAAGATTTATCTTGCTGCCCCTCTCCAAAGTCTGTAGGCTGGCTGGCCCTGTGCATAGTGGGGTGCCAAAAGTGGATGGGATTCTGTCACACTTGGGAGGTGGTCAGTGAAAAATTATTTCACAAGCCAGCCTCCTCCCCCAACTACCCTACCCCCAAAATGACAAGGCCAACTCTGTCTTCTAACTTTCTTTTAAATCCAGTGTCTCTGTCCATGCAGTTCACTTCAGGATATCCAGCCCGTCAGGGACACAATCAGGCTTTCTAATCAATTAGCTTAATCCTGCTGTAAACTTGCCTATTTGCCATTCATGTCAATGAAACCTTGGTTACAATGACTCTCTCACCACAAAAGCTTTTTTTAAAAAAATAAAAACACCTATCTGTACATCTGTATCCGTCTACATGGCTTAAAAGGCAAAACTATGAGACAAGGAAAGGAAATGTCAGTGACAAAGAAGCACCCTTTTCGTTAAAATAATGTAGTCAGCAAAATGTGGAAGGATTTTTTGGTGACTTTTTTTTTACCATCATAATTTTCCTTCGGGGTGGAGGAATTTATTTCAGTAGATGGATATTGATGTATTTGCTCTCTACTGTATAACTTTTATGCACGAGTAGTCCCATTGAAATCAATGTAAAGTAACACACGTTGTTGTTGCAGTATATGGACATTTATAAATGATTATTTAAATTGCACCATAAATGTACATAATGCTTTACAGAACAAGTAAAGAGAGAGTCCCTGTCACAAGCAACTTAGAATCAACAGCTAGATGGATGTATGGTTCCACTGTGGTGGTTGGGCATAGCATAGCATAGCAGAGAGAGAGAGATTATAAATAATAAAAGGCTCTGACCCTCCAATGAGCTCCACATAGGCAGATTATTGAAGCACAGGCATCTGTCCATGCAGAGCTCATTAGAGGATTGAGAACATAGTATATTAAGTCAATTTTTCTTAAATAAAATGTAAAACACATACACTAGTCATTTGGTATTTACAACTTATCCCTGTAGATAAGTTGCATATAACTTCATTTGCTGTTTTGAGCATATATTCAAAATAACTTTTTGTCCATTTTTTTTAAACATACAAGGGCTATGCAACGATGGGGGTACAGTACAAGTAACGAGAACACTTTTTAAAATATACTTAAGCAGTCCATTGAGTGTATAGACTGGGACAAGTTCTGCTCTTCATTTCATTCATATAAGTCTATTGATTTTATTAGGGTTGCAGAGAGGGTAGAATGTGGAAGGCACTGTATAGTGGGCCACTTAGTTCAGTCATTGATTAAAAACTGATCCTGCCTGTAGGGTCTGATGGAAAGCCCATTGTAGAG
Source organism: Chrysemys picta bellii (assembly GCF_011386835.1). NCBI lineage: Eukaryota > Metazoa > Chordata > Testudines > Emydidae > Chrysemys > Chrysemys picta. The sequence continues at coordinate 125,217,473 of NC_088793.1, read as the reverse complement.
AGTAGAAGGATCCCGGTTCACTTTATGGGCTTTGGACTGGGCCCTTAAGTAGCTCAAAGCTCCAGAAACCAAACAATTTGTATTAAAAATAGAACTACTTCTCTATTTTATTTTATTTATGGAAGTGTTATCGGCTAACTCAATCCCTGGGTGTTGAGAATTGTTCAGTTTACAAAGAAGGCCAAACTTATGAATAAATTAGAAAAATGAGCCAAAAGAGATCCATGTAATGATAAAATATGATTACAACTAAAAATTGTTATTCAGATGTAGTTATTAATGTAGAAAGCATTTGTATGCTATACAAACTGGGAGAAGCGTACTAGTGGGGGGACTTGTGAGTAACCAGACCAGCCACAAAGTGATAGGAATGGACTTTCTCAAAATAAAAGGAAGGCACTGCCTATTAGATAAGCCGTTTCAGTGCACTAGACAACTAGAAGTTTAGGGAAAGCTAAATGCAGCTGGAAGTGTGTTGCAAGTGACTGTGAATGTTAAAAGTATTGGTTTTAAAAATGTATGTTACATGAAAACTTACGTTTCCTTTGATAAAAATTAAACTAAATTAAAAATTAAACTTTAGTGGGCTCATCCTGATCTGACATACGAGGTGTAAATTGACTTCTGTATTGTTATTTTGGGGTTATGTCATTGTAATAAATTAGACTGTTTCAGTATTGGTAATAGGACCTACTGAGTGCAAAGCTCAACTTTTTCAAATGAATCAAGTGCACAGATATTTCAGGAAGTAAGAGTTAGTTAGTACAGAAACCTAAAAGTAATCATTGTCTTTCATTCTTCCTGAATATAAAAGTTGCTTTGAGTTTTCAACCTTCTGCTCAGTAAACTCGTACTTTGTATAAGTTGTTAAATGCTATTTTTTTTTATTTACAGAGCCAACCTTGCAAAAGGACTAGGAAGCATTTCCACCATGAACGACATCTGATTTACTTGCATCATATGTATCATCTCGCCCTTCTTAATATGACATCTTCCAAGAGGTCAGTTAATGTCATGAATAAACTGTATGAAGATGTTTGTGTAAGTTAAGTCGGAACATTTTCATATGCTGTATTTTTCTGTTCTTAACATGCAGCTGTGTTAGCTGATATAGTTCATAAGTCACTTAATGGTCTACACATGAGGTTTGAATACCAAGTCTCCTTGGAGTCATTGGTACAAATCCTAGGAGGGTTGGCTGAGCCCTTCATCTTTCCAAGGCAGGTAAACTAAGGATGGGATTCCAAGGGAGACTTAAGTGCCCAACTGCCATTTTAGCCGCATAAGTCCCACACATCTAGATGCTACTGAGACCCTCAAAACCAGCTGCCGTCTAACCCTATAGTTGCCTAAAGTCCCTCCATGCCTAAGCTTCTACTGTTCAGGTCCCTGGATGTAAAGAGGGTAATTTGCCTTTTCCTGAAAAAGACCAAGCCCTTTAGAAAGTCTCATCGATTATTTGTAGCATATCAGGAGAGATGCCAGGGAGAACCCATTACCAAACAGAGATGCTTATTCTGGAGTGGGAAACGTATAGAACATTGCTATATTTTAGCTAGGAAAGCAGTACTTCCTGGTTTAAAGACTTGTTCTATGAGTGCCACCTGTCAGTGGTGTTGGCTTACGTAGGTTCCCCTAGCGGAGATCCGCAAAGCTGCAACTTGGAGTTCAGTGCACACCTTCACCAGATACTACTGTTGTATTAATATAGATGGAATAAATGGGCCCAAAGAGTTAAAGGTATTAACGACCCAGTCACTGTCCAATATTAAACCGTTTTAAATAAGGTTTGGTTTACAGAGTCCTTAGCCTCCTTGATACCATGGCAAACACATGATTTTTTTTAACCTTTGATTAAAGATAGAGAAAAAGAAGGAAAAACAGTTAAAGCATTTGAAATGTAAAGTATTAAGTAAGGCTTTTAACAACATCACTTCCTTTTCCCTTTAGCTGGAGAGGTTCTTTAGAAGAAAAACCCCTTTAGTCTAACTGTCTTTTAGAAGATACCAAAGATGGTAAAAACGTTCCTTTTGCAGAAAAGAGAAGAAGTTAGTTGCGATGGGCTGGAGCTGTCATTGTTGCTGCTGCTGTTAAAGTCCAGTCCTGTTTCCAAAAGAGGAAAGAAAAGAACAGCAAAGATAGAAAATGCAGCTTTTGTCTCTGATGTCAACTCTCATTTGTAACCTCACTGCTGGAAAAACACAGGCACAGCACATCGTCTTATTAGCCATTCTGGGTATGTCTACACTGTACTTAGACACCGGTGGCTAGCCCATGTCAGCTGTTTCAGGCTCGCGGGGTTTGGGCTAAGGGGCTATTTAATTGCAGTGTAGACATTTGGGCCCGAACTCTAGGACCCCCTCACCCCACCTTGCAGGGTCCTAGAGCCCAGGTTCCAGCCTGACCCCAAATGTCTACACAGCCATTAAACAGTCCCTTAGTCCGAGCTCCACAAGCCCAAGTCAGCTGGCATGGGCCAGCTGCAGATTTTTAATTGCAGTGTAGATATACCCTCGGAGACCTGACAAACTTGTACCAGCATGTGACTGTTTAGGGCATTGTATTTAACTGCCTCTTTCTAGTCACAGGCTCACAGCAGCATTGCAATATATGAAGTCTTGGCCCACTAAGCCAGACTCTTATTAGATAAAAGTTGAGGTATAGGAAAAAAAAGAAGTAAGGTGGGGAAGGAAAAGGACATACTAGGGATGGGTGGGGTGGAGAATAAAGTCTCCCATCCCAGGTGGTATTCGGGATTCAGATGTAGCCAGTACAGCTGGAGATGTCATCTGGGTCCCTCTCTCTTGGCCTGGTCTGGTCAGGACATCTCAGGATTAGGATGAAGAAGGTCCAGGGTCCCAGGAGATGGCAAGGGGGACTATGATGGAGCTCATTTCTTCCCCTTTTTCCAGCCAGCCAGCGTTCTAGAAGCCTCTGCTAATTTTCAGCCCACAGTCTCTTTTTTAGGACCCCAAAAAGGTAGTGATGGGCAGAATAGTCCATTCCTTCATTATTTAGTTCACTCACTAGGGGTACTTTCCAACGCACCAATTTGGTTCATTAATTTCTGGTCTTACACTTACCAGGCATAATTTTAATACAGTCCTTGAGTTTTATATCAGTTGTCCTTTGTGTTTGGAGTATTTCAGTCTCTTGCTTTTGCACATTTTCCCATCAACATTTGTTGTTATAGCTTCTTGTGACAGCTAATAAACTTTTTCACAGTATTTACAGTTAAGAACACGTTTACTGTAATTGTGCAGGCCCAGTTATTACAACACTACTCCCTGGATTTAGCATCGCGTGTCAAAGACCAGTTTGGGAGAGCAATGCTACAGTTCATATTTGTCTAAGAACTCCTCATCCAAAGTCCACCTGGTGGGGCACTACTTGCTAATCTCCCATAAGTGGGAATGCACAAAGGGCCTCAAACAAGAAAGAAAAGATACTTACCAGCAAACTGTTGTTCTTCAAGAGTCACGTCTGTGCATTCACACTACCCATCTGCCTTCCCCTCTGCCCAGAGCTCTATATAACATGAGGACTCTGTAGTTAGGGAGAAGGATCTGAGGTGGTTGCAGTCCTTCATTCAAAGTAGGGCAATGATGTCATCTTCTCACAAGATCTTGTGTGCGCCCTCCCAGCAGACACAGGTTTTCAAGGTGGTTCCACAGTCAATGTCAGATGCCATATCTGTAAGTGGGAATTTACAGAGGTGACTCTCTAAGAACACCATTTAGGAGTTATCATTAGAGCTTGGCAAAAAAATTTAGAGAATGGTAAATATGCCAAAAAATGTAGTTTCGGAGTGACCAAATCTATCTGCTAATTCGGGTCATATTCAGTATGTGGTTAGAGCTGAATAAAAAGAAGGGAATTTTTTTTAATAAAGTCAAAATGGTTCACTTCAAAATGATGTTTCATTTCAAGTTAAATCTATCTGAATCTATTTTTTCCAGTTTTTCATTTTGGTGAGAAAAAACAATTCAATTTTGATTTGAAATTAACCAAAGCGGGCCCCCCACCCTCAGCATGACCACCAGTCTGAAAAATTAAATATTTGCTCAGCTCTAGTTATGATAACATCTGCTGTGTATTCAAAGAGTGATGATCCTGACTGCTTTCTTCTAAATTTGCTTTTCTCTGTTTGGTGCTACCTGGAACAGACTGCTGGAGAAAAATGGCCAGTTTGCAGTTGCTGAAAAAGAGCACAGTGTCCATGATCTGGTTAGTACTCAAATGGTCATTGCTATCCTCTATTCCTTCTGCTTTTTAATGAATAGTTCACCAAGGCAAAGTAATAGCTAAAGTGCTTTTCTTGACTGTCGCTACAAATGCTACAAGCCTAGCTTTACAGTATTTTAAAGCTTTACAGTATTCTTCACAGTCCAGACTGCATATCAGATAGATCAGTGGTAGGTATGTGGATTTGGGCACTGGCCTTTCACCTTACAAAACCACCACACAATTTGTTACATTTGATAGTCTCTGTAGAGGCCCAGGATTGAAATATAGGGTTCAGGCCAGAGGGTCGTTGATAGAACTATGTACGGAAGTTTGCACAATTCCTGTGTGTATTATACCTGAATCAGTCCAGCCCTATTAGCTTCCTACTTACGTAACAGCTAAAATAATCTTAGAACTAAACCCCAGGTGAAATCTTGACTTCATTAAAGTCAATGGTAAAATTCCCATCAACTTTAGTGGAGCCACAATTTTTCTCCTCCCCTGTTTTCAATCTCCTTCTGCAGTATTACATGTTAGCTAAAAGCAGGGGAGTGGAGTAAGGCATTATCAGAGGACTTGGTTATACCTAGGCTTGGCAGAATTTGATTTTTATTTGTTTATAATTTTGACAGATATCAATATTTATTTTTAAGCCTTTTTAGATTTTTATTGTTTTTAAGTTTTCACAGTTGCAGGAAATTACACAGGGGCCAGACAATGAGGGCGGTCAGACAGTGGTTATTTAATGACACTAGACATTGAGATTCAAAAAGTTAAAGCTTTTATAACTAGTAAAACACAAATTGTCAACATCACATGTCAAAATATACAGAGTAAATATTCTTAAATCAAACTCATAAGAAAAATTCTGCTTAAAAACTTACTTTGCCCATCTGTACATTTTGATTATTATTGATGGAAATATTTTTTCTTGTGTTTGGGACTGTGTATGGTAAAAATTATGTTTACTGACAAAAATCTCAACCTTCCAAGTTTAGTTATACAACTTTAAAAAGACGTAGAACATGACCTGTGTCCCCACCATGTAAGTGGGACCTAACATAAGAGAATGTGAGCAGTGATGTAGAAAAATATAAATGTAAAATATAAATTCTAAAATAAAGATTATATGACTTCCCCTAGGCATATATTCTTTTAGAAGCATACTTTCTACACAGAACAGATTAAAAAACCATGTTGTTGCATACAATTGTGTGTAAGAGACGGTTTTCACTAAAACATTTTCTGGGGCTTTTGGTCATTACTTGCATAGATTACTCTACTGTTAATGCTGTTTTCTTAAGTGTTTAAAAAGAGAAGTAGGACCAATCTTTCTAGACCTGGATGTTTTAGCATTAGGTTCCTAAATCCATATTTACGCCCTGATACTGCAAATATGCATCAGTGTTTGCAGGATTAGGGTCTTAAATCGCTAAATAAGTGACCTGTTTTTCAGTGGAGCTGTGGAGGCTGAGCACCCTTGAAAATCATGTCACTTGTTTAATTGCCTAAATATGGGTTTTAGGTTCTAACTCTAAACACCGCAATCTTAACGTTTTGGGTTTGATTTGTATGTGAAAATTCTCTTAACATCTCCTTCCTACACTTGCCAATTTGTATTAAGATCTTGAGTCATCAGTGAAACCCACTTATAGTGAAATTGGGGTGGTTTTTTTTGATTTTTTTAATAGAAAACCTTTACTCTTAGCAGAGGCTCAGTGTAGCGGGAATTGCAGTTTGCACGTTGCATGGCACAGAAACTGTTAGGAACTTTCATTCTACTTCACTATAACTGGAGTTTGTCTATATCTTAGTTCACCATAAGCCGTTTCCTCTGCCTATCTGTCTAAAATTACAACTGGTAATATAATGAGAAAAGTTATTTACTAGTAAATAATTTAGCAATTAATGGGGAAAATGTTTAGCATAAATCATATACAAATTATTATTCAGTTATCTATAGAGCTGTTCAAATAATAAAATGTATAAGTGAATAATCTATTTCAATACATATGTTAGAATTCATTGGATGAATCGATCAGGACATGCAGGTGACTGAGGACAGACATTGAGATGGATTTTAAGCAGTAGGCCACAACTTTACTAAACCTAGCACCCCTCCCCAGTGTTACTGCCCTGTCTTCCTGTGCCAGGCTTAGAAGAGGATCCAATGTGGGGTTTACAGTGCTCCTATCATGTAGCCCATATCACAGGCTAGACTCTGCACTGCCTACCCATAGGATTCAGCCTGCTCTGCTGAATCCTCTCACTCTCCTCCCTGTGAAGAGGATACAAGTATCAAAGAGGGACCTGGCTGTGTGAAGACTCACATAGGCCTGAGGTCCATCAGTGAAATTCCCACTTATTTCTGGGTACTGGCCCTTTTGGCCTTTTATCTGCACTGGACACCAGCTACAAGTTGCAATGGACTAAGTAGTCATACAATTCCTAATGTTAAGTCCTATTCCTATTTAACCTAACTGTGTCTCTGTGAGGCTATGAGGAAGGCAAAAAAAACTCACACGCTCACCTACAATTTGGCCCTGATGGGAAAAATTCCTTCCTGACCCAGGTGATTGGTCAGCCACGACATCCTAAAAACACCGGTCCTATATAACTGTGGAGAGGGAGGGTGAGTTCAGCAAAAATGGGGCACCAGGCTCAAGAAACCCTGGACACAGGTTTAAATTAGTGATTGTGGGGCGCAAGGAGATAATTGGCTCCTGTCTCCTTCTAGCTGGCCAGTGGGCATCGGAGCAACCAGAGGGAGGAGGGGTCTACATTCTAAAGATGTCTGGTTCCACAAGGAGCTAATCAAAACTCTCCCTCCCACCCATGAAACTGGTTTGGTGGTCTTATTGCTATGAATAATTCAAACAGTAACATTGTAGTTATGTGTTATGGCTAAAATACTGCAAAAGCTCTTCAAGGCAGAGAAACATTTTTTTTTTCCCTCTGGGTCTAGTCCTGGTTCCATTGAAGTAAAAAGTAAAATTCCCATTGACTCAATGGACTCAGCAGTAGCCCCTATATTTGTAAAATGCCATAAAAAGGAGGCACTAGATTTTTTTTCTAATAATAAAAGCTATAGAAATATATGAAAATTGACAGGAGAATTTGAAGGACTAAACCAATCTAATTCTGCTAAAAATAATCTCTTGAATTCCCATTTGATGTGTGACAGATTATTAGCATAAATAAGAAACATTATTTCAAATTAAAAGGAAATAAGGAATACATACGTTTCTCTTCTGTTCTAAATGACTGGAGATGCCTGTTTATTGAAAATACCAAAAAGCAGCACGGTCCACGAAGGCTGTATCTGACACTGGATAACAGTCCCTAATATTACACTGATTTCAGGTATTTATGATGCTGGATTGAAAAAGAAATTTCATTAACTTTTCTTTCAAAGGTGTCTCTTGCATGGTTCACTGAGCTATATCATGGTCTGGATTTTATAGGCACTTCAACTGGATATCAGGTCTGAGTATGACCCTACTGGCATGATGCCAGCTGAAGTAGCATTCTGTCACAGAAGAGCTGGGAGAGCTTTTCCTTTAGAGTCTAAAACTGGTATTGGTCTGAAGAGGATCATATAGTTCTAGTAACTAACAAATATGAATCACAAGTTTGAGGTTGAATTGAACATACTATGTTGCCAGGTGCCTTGTTTCCAATATCATTTGGGTTGTTTTTTTTATAAGAACAGTTTGCAATGTTCTGCTTTGAAAATGCAGGGCTGCTTTGTATAACCTATATTTGTGCTTCTGTTATCCCAAGATGGAATACTTGTTTCCAAGTCATCATAAACAATCTGGAAATAGCGCCACTGAAAGAGGGATAGAGGAAAGCACATTTCCCATTTTGCTAGACAGGAAACAGCATAAGCAGTGTCACAGGGGCTTCTCCAAAACACGCATAGTTTTTAAAGAAATGAAAAACAATTCAAAGGAGAAACAACATGAAAATAAAGGAGCTGTTGAAATGTGAGTATGCTCGGTCTAAATGATTTGCCTGAATCAGTGCATTATGCCTATGCTCCTTAATTTAGACTGGAAATAGAAACTTGTTATATGATCTATAATAAGGGCCCCATTCCCATCTTCCTTTTGTAAATTGTACTTGAAACATTGCAGCTCTTAAGAGCAATCACACATTAAAATACATGTAGGTGTGAGCTTTCAAATATCCTCACTGGTGAATATTCAGAGCATCACACCTTGGTGCTTGCTTCTGAAGTTAACATTAAACCTGCTGTGCAAACTCAGGATATGTTTTAAAATGTCCATAATTTTGTTCTATTGAAACTAGATCTCTTCAAGCAAAGCACATACTCCTCATCCAGGACCATGTGCCATGCATGCCAAGTTGGAAATTTTTAAATCAAGCTGATTTCGAGTTTATCTGACTGTAGGAGTGCTTGTTGAGAATAGTTGACTGGTAAGAAATATCATGTGCAAATAAAATCCATGTTATCTATTCTGGAGTTAAAATGTACCCAAAAGTTGAGAGAGAGTGTGAGGGAAAAGATTGGATATTCTCTACCCAAAAGGAGAAAATGAAAAGCAAAAATAGGAATTTTAGAACAGAAAATCTATCTCAACCATAGTTATGATGTTGCTACCATAGCACTATAATACAAATAAATACACTGCGGAATTATTTCGATTGGCTATTTCTAGTAAGCTTTTCTAAAGATGTTTTGAATGTGTCTTACAGTTTGGAGGATCAGAAATACAATAACAGCACCTTTGCCCCACATGAAATGATCACTGTGCCTCTTACCATGGAAGATGTGGTTCTGAACAATCCAGTTGTGGCATGTATTTTTATTTACTCTTTTGTTCCCCATCAGGTCAGTGCTGTGCAGCCTGAAGGAGCTGTCATACACTTTTACCCTATAGATTAAAAGTTCCTTGTAGTACTCCGAGAACAGAGCTATTATAGCATCAAATTCTACCCTCCAGTGCACACAGGGGGCTCCCCTTGAGATCAGTGGAAGCTGTGAAGTCAGAGTGAAGGACAGAAATTTGGCCAAGTGACCAACAAATAAGTGTAGAAACTCACACATTTGGGGGGATCCTTCTTTTCACTTGAACTGCTGTACAGGAGCATCATTCATCCACTGCTTTATCCTTTGAAATGGTGGGAAGTCAGGCAGAGGGGAGGATTGAACTTGTAGCCACTTATGCTGACAAGCTCAGCATACCATGCCACAACAAAGACAGTCTGGGTTTGGCAAATTTCCTGGGGTTCACCACCAGGAGAGCTTCTCCACCTTTAAGAGGTTCATTAGAGCACGACCCTTGCTACCAATCCTTTTGCTGGCCAGTAGCCTTCAGGGTGAGTGGGACTATATTGGGGCAATGAGGGGTGGGTTTATCAAGGCATCAGAAGGAAGATGTAGGGGTGAGCAAGGCAAGGCAGGACATATGGAGCATGAGGCAGGGAGTGGGCCTGCTGGGGAAGAGGGAGAAAAGATGTTAGGAAACATGGGGAGATTACAGCCATGTCAGGCAGAAAGCAGCAAGGGAGTACTACTAGCACTTCCCTACCCTCTCCACTGGATGGACCTGTTGCAGATCGCTGGAGAATTACACCACTCTGAGCCAGAGAAGAGCTATAGATGTTCTCCTGGTGGAAAGCCTAAAAGGTTATTGGTTACTCTCTCACAAGCCAGCTGGCCAAGGCACCAGACTGCAGCACCCAGATAGTGGTTCAGAGCAGTGTTGCCCCATGTTGGGCTGTTTATTAAGGGGAGAGGACAGAAAAGTATTAGTGCTCACCTACCTTCTACTTCTCCTGTATTTCCTCCTTCCCATAATGTGGCTGTTTATCTCCCCAACATTCATGTCTCCTCCACACTTCCGTCTCACCATACAAAACACTTTTTCATACATCTCCAGCTCGATAACAGTGTGGAGAATGACATATGGTCAGTGTCCAGCAGTTTTCTTTGGCAAAACCATTTGGCTGTGACAAATTACCGCAATAACTTTAATATTTCACATTCCTGTAAATATGTCAGCATAAAGCTGAGTTGCTGTGTGAAATAAGAAACCTGAACTTTTTTTTTAAGTTGGAGAACCACCACAGAAATATGAGGAAAACAGTGAAAGAGTTTGAAGAGGGACTATTTTAATAAGTTCCATGTAAAAGTTATTAATGCTTGTCCCAAAAAATTAAATGGAAAATTAAATTCTCCTGTGAAAAACTATCATGGCAAATTTGGAGACTAAAACCAATCTTTAAACTGTGAAAGAGGGATTGTTCATCTTGTTTTATGTGCAAATCGCAAGGCAATCCCCCCTACTATAGTCACATTGGGCCTAGTTTTTACAAAGGGAATCTCTCCTCCCCTGCAACTGACTTCAGTAGGAGTTGAGAGTAAAGACTGCAGGACTCTGACCTTAAATTTACAAACATCTCTGCCAAACATTAGAATGAGAGGATGGGCTTTTATGGGCATTTTCCACTTTAAAGTGAATCCTACCGCTTTAGCTTTGACAATCTCCCATTTTAAAAAATCCCTTTGCTCATATATAGGCCACTAATATAGGTCTACTTGGCAGCATCAAAAGTAGAGCTGAGCAAAAATTCAGAATTTTTGTCCTGTGAGAAATTCCAATAATTTACCATTTTTATCCCAAACTGGGACAAAAAAATTGAAATATCAGTTCTTTTGCAAAATGGAAATTCCAAAGAAAATCAGTTTAGAAATGGCAAAAGAGTTTCTCATTTTGGATTAAAATGTAACATTTCAACATTCCCAAACCAAAAGTTTCATTTTGGTTAGTTGAACTGAACCCCCAAAAAAGGTTCATTTAGAGTCAGTTCAGTAATGATTTCCATTTCCTTAGTGTGTTGCATTGCTTCATGGGAGTTGTAGTTTGGGAGTCTGATCTCCACGTTCTCCCTGGCCAGACTGGATCACCCATGATGCAACTGATGTGACTCTCAAGGCACACAATTTGGCCAGAGGGGTGACCACATTGTATACTGGGAGATGTACTCTGGCAAGAAAGCTCAGCCTATTAGGGGGAAAATGGGAATCCAAACTACTACTCCCATGAGACAAGGTGACACAACAGAGAAATAGATATTTTATAACATTTATTTATAACAAAGTATTACAGCATGCTATGACTAGCTGTTACAACCACAAATATTGATTATTCAGACTAATAGATGTATGTAGTACAGTGCCTCAGTAGAGTTAAATGTATACATATATAATCTTTTTTTTTTTTAATTTTAGGAAGCTAAGTCAACAGTTACCTACTGGACTAATTATGTGGACAAAGAAGAATCCATTTTCTAAAAAGGAAAAGGATGACTAAAATACAAACTCACAACAGCAATAAAATTGCAGCTTTATGTAGATCTTAATGCTGTATCCCACACATACTGTGATGTACCTATATTATGAAATCACTGTACTGAATGTAATTCAACTTTCTACAGGCCAAAATCTTGATCTGAATGTTGTCATTCACTTTAATTAGAGCAGGATTTGGCTCTAGAGCAGTGTTACTATGGAATGATTCAAAACAAAGGATAAATGTGTCTTCTGAAAATAGATAATTTACTGTACAATTGGCTGAGTTCCTAATCTTTAACTGATCTACAGTATTAATTGTTAGAACTTACACCAATGAACTAGTTGATGCTTTTGTAGTTGCAGGTTATACTGATGTGATGAAAAACAATTTCTCATTGAGCTCTTGCAAGCTGAGCAATGAAAGCAAAGGAGGGAGATTTTAAAAAAAGTAGAGAAGTCTAGTTTAAGAAACAATGACTTAGATGCAAGACACGCTTTCACTTAATCAAAGAAGGCAGACAGGCTACTTATGGGAATTTGGTCAGAAATACACTTAACTCATAGTTCTTTAATCTAAACATCTACCTGTAAATCTATATTGTAAGCTTCTAAGCATTCACTATAAAATTAAATGTGCTCAATTTCAGCTGTTTGTTTTTTAATGGATACATCAAGCTTATTGTGTGTCATGCTGTGGGAGACTTTGCACTTCACATACAAGTGGGCTCATCAGCCATTTTGTAAACCAAACACAGCACTGGCTCTTGTGGCAGAGGAGGACACTTAGCACTGTGAGGGGAGAGACCAACTCAGCAGAAGAGAGAGAGCAGACTTGAAAAAACACCGAGAAAGTGAAATAATGGTTCTCTACTAAAAGAGCCCAAGCAACTCATAGGTGTCATAATCAGACTATTTGGAGGCAAAATAATTTGAGGCTGTCAGTTGATGTGTAGGTCCCCTCAGGTACTGCTTCTTTGACTTACAGTTCTGCTGCTTCCAATTACTGCAGTAAAGATCTACCCACCTGTGAAGGTTATCAGAGGAGAACAGGAGGGAAACATCCATAGAAAATCATCCATCATGAGTGAGATATTAAAGGCAATGTTTTAAATTGATCAAAGTTTTACATACTTAAAACATATAAAGATGGTTCATATGATTCTTTAGGAAATGTAATATCAGTGAAATTGACAGACTATCATCTTTGGTTTTCCTACCCTTCTTAGGGCTGTGATGCTTAGAACAAGTTTAGCTAATATATCCATCCCTCGACCAAACTGGCCAACTTTCATGCAATTTATGCATGGATGAATATGAATTACTTTTCATGGCTTTACAAGTTGGAAGAATGGGGTTGGTGCTGGATGTTATTGTATATAGATACAATCACCACTGCACACCTGATAAGTAAATATTCCTTCATAGTGCATTACCATCAGAGAGAATATCCTAAGGACAGAAGAAAACATGCTGAAGACAACTGCTAGGGTCAGTAATCTCCATAGCTATAAAGCATTCCCACTGCTGTGTAAAAACTCCATTGCAAGTTTCAATTTGAAGAAGTGAGGACCTTGACAGCCAGAGTATTTTAATAAAACGAGTCATTTATGTAAACAAAAATGTAACCAGTAGCTCTCAAGACAGGAGTTAGAAAATGAAGCATGTAATAAGACACTTTCAGAAATAGCAAAAATGAGGCTGCAGTGAGTCCACTACTTTAAGGTGTGTTCGTTGTTAAGCCACTTCAAGTCCAATATTAAAATCACACCTATCTTCTCTACAGTTGATGGGATGTTTTCAGCTCCAAGCTGTTGTCCATAGCTGATCACCAGGCCTGCAGTTCTAAAATATGTTCAATCCAGTTGAATCAGTGACAAACACTTCTGTGATGGTTTAGCAAGATTCCACTTCAAGATAATTAATTTGATTTCCAACTTGTGCTTTTTTTTAAAAAAAAATCAAAATATAGTATGAGTATGAAACAAGTTACTTTAAATCTCCTCTCTGTCCAGTGAAGAAAATCTGCCAGCCTTTATTCATGTCTAAAAAAGAGAAGGGTTTTTTTTTTTATGGAAACAAAGTATATATTTTTATTTTCTTAGCCCTATATTTCAAATCACTAAGAGTCAGCATTTAGAATGCTGTTAATACACCTACAATACATGCAAGTTTTCAAAACAGATTAGTAAATAAACTAGTTCTTAAAGGAGTCATTGTGCTAAAATGTAGAACAAAGGTTAGACTTTTTAAAAAAAAAAAAACAATGCTCTATGTCTATGCTTAGCTACTAATAAGTGAACCATTGTTAGGCCCAAGAGTTATACCAGGAGGACTATTCATGTGTTGCCCTGTTTTGACGTATCAGTGTGCATTAACATAGGACACTGTAATGCAGATTATGCAGAAATGCTTAATACTTTGCTGCAGTATAGTGCAAGCAATCTAGTAGAAAGAATTAGATGACTATAAAAGTGTCAGTAAGGATTACTATTACTTTTGTAATTTTATATACTTTTCTTAGAAAGGGGGGTTTAAGTTGTCACCTACACTTGCAACTTCACTTCCATTTTCCACAACAGAATCAGGTTCCCATAAGGAGAGTTTTTATTCAAGTCCACATAATTACATGTAACCCCTTTGGGGTTTAGAGAGCATGGCCCTTTAAATCTTTTTCCTAAGGGGGAGGGGGAGAGTAATAAAAAAGGAGGGAAACTCCAGGGGGCAGCGCTGGAGCTCCAGGGAGAGGGAGAGGCAGCCTGCAGGCCCTGGAAAAGTGAAGCAGCAGAGAACCTGCCCGAGGCCTGAGACGGACAGGGCCGATCAGGGACACCCCAGGACAGGAGGAGCACTGGGCCAGGGAGGAATTGCTGAGAAGGACAGGCCGGAGCTGGACCCAGTATCACTGCTGCCTACAGCTGCATGGGGCTGTGAGTACTGGGGCTTCTGACTCTGCATGGGGAACAAGGAGGGAGGTTGCTAGCTAGTTAAGTGGGGAGGTGGTTGCTCTGTGTGGCTTTGCAGAGAGCTGCAGAAGAGGGCACCAGAGGGGTTTGTTGGGGGAAAGTTCACTGGCGCCGAAGACGACCAGGAGCACCCAAGACTCACCACTGGACTGGAACTTTGCTCAGGACTCCTGAATTCTGTGTGCAGACACATTGCTCAGTGTCTGCTAGGGTGACCAGATGACAGAAGTGAAAAATCGGGACGCGGGGGGGGGGAGGAGGGGGGAGCAAAAAACAACAACAAGCCCCTCCCCCGTGCGCGCCTGGACACCCCCCCCCCGTCCGCAGTGCTAGCCTCAGGATCCAGCAGGCAGGTCCCGTCCGGGGACCCCAGCACCCCGCACCCACTTACTGCTGCACTCTGGGTCGGTGCAGCGCTTGCACTCGGCGAAGCACCGGTCCAGGTGCTTGGCGGCCAAGCAGAGGGGCCACTGTGCGGGCAGGAGCAGGGCAACTAGGGCGAGGAGCAGGAGGGAGAAGCGGGGCCGTGCTGCAGCCATGTTCACAGGGCTGGCAGCGAGGGGAGGAGGGAGCGTCCCTCTGGCTCCTGTCCGTGTAGCTCCGGCACGGGTCAGGTTGAGGGGCGGGAGGGCTCGCTGCTGGTGCCTACAAGCCCCGCCCCTGCCTTTGTGCGTGCCTGGGGAGTGGGGCTGCAGCACTCTGGAGGCGCCTGCCGGCCGGCCAGCCCAGCAGAAACTCAACTGCACTGCCCCAGGGGCCGGAAGAAGACGTGAGCAGTGCCGGCTTGCCGCGGTACCCCCGATATCGGGACAAAGTGCGTCCCGACCGATGTAAGGTCGGGACGCGGGACAAGTCCCCTAAAATCGGGACTGTCCCGATCAAATCGGGACGTCTGGTCACCCTATATGCAGCCAAGAGCCATATCTCTTCTGCATATATGAAAAAATATTACATTATCTATCAGTCCAGTTGCATTCTCCCCCTTGAGGGGGTGTTAACTAACTGAACGTGAATAATAGTTTACTTTAGCCTGAAAGCTATGCTTTTACTTGCTCTCTTCCATTCACTCCTGCCTTCTATTCTTCCTTCTTTGTTCTCTCTTCCACTGAGTCTCTTGCATCAAAGTTTTCCTCTCCATCTACTTACATCCAGTCCTAAAACTCATCTTCTCTATTCCCCACTCCATCTCCATTATTCACTCTCTTGTTCTTCTCACAATTTCTAACCTCTTCCCCCCGCTCCCCATTTCCCTCTCCCATGCTCTTCTATTGCCCATTCTCACTGACCCTATTCCATTCCTCCTAGCCAACAGTTTCGGTCCCATAGCACTACTTAGCTGTGCAGTCAGGAGCCAAGCACACCTTTCTGCTGACTGGTGGAGCCAGGAGCAGTGGAAGTCCCATTGGCAGTGGACAACGAAAGGAAGGAATTGCCAAATGCTGCCAGAAAGCACTATTGTATAAAACAGCAACATTTCCATTCAGAAGAAGACACGTGGACCACAAGAAACATGCTCCGGGATCACAAAGCTCACAAACCGCAAGGAAAGCCATTGGCACAGTGTTTAGGTTGTATGCATACATTTAAACATTGATGTCAAACAAAAACTGTTTACTGACAGAAGTCACCAGCACATTTCTATTAAAATTAGGTTTTGTAAAACCCCTGTTTTTTTAAAAGTGAAGAAAAGATAGCTGGGGGTATAAATTCCCTAGCAGCTCTTTTTAAAGGTGTTTACACCTGGAAGTAGAGACAAAGCATGATTTCAAATTGTTTCACAAAGGGTACATCTACACTGCAATAAAAGACCTGCAGCACAAAGCCTAGGTCAGTTGACTCAAGAGACTCAGGCTGCAGGGCTAAAAGTAGCACTGTAGACATTTGGGCTTGGGCTGGAGCCTGAGCCCTCTCCGGATCTCAGAAGCCAGATGTCAGCCTGAGCTTGAATGTCTACACTGCTCCTTTTAGCCCCACAGCTTGACATCCCGACCCTGAGCTTGAGTCAAGTGACTGTGGCTCTGAGACTTGGTGCCACAAGTCTTTAATTACAGCATAGACATACCCAAAGCTTTTAAAGAAATTCCTAGTTTTTAGAAAAGTAGTCCCCTCTATGCGGATTTAAAAAAAAATATCTCAGTAGCATAATACTAACCTGTTAATGTGTTGTTGTTCTGGACAAGAGAATTTATAGTCTGTTTAAAAAAGAAAGCACAAGTAACAATGATGTCATCAGTTCCCAAGTTTTGGAAAGTTAAGCTAAATATCCCAACAGATGTTCATGACACTGCTAGGAAATCATGCCTACCACCCTATAATAGGGTAGAGGAGTCTCTTTTCAAAACAACTTTTCAGACAAGAAAAACAAATCAGTTAGTTAAGGTAAGACAAGACAGAGGCTTGGCTTTAATGCATGATCAAACCTTTTCCTAAGAAAGGCATTTTGTTTCTGAGAAAGAGACATCCTTCCTTTACTACTAGGTTCTTCAAGCAGTTCTAAAATTCAGTCCAAAATTTTTATATAACAAAACTAAATTAGCAAATATAAAAGCCTAATAATGTACTATCCTATAGATCAATTGATTCCATGCTCCAGAGAGTGCAGCGGAAACTAGAGATACCCCAGAAGGCATCATCCCTAGGTTACAGAGGTCAGAATAGTCTGGTGTTGTATGAGAATTCTTGCATTATGACCTTATACGTTCCAGAGAATCTGTAGTGAACTCTGAACACCAGCAGACATTAATAAAAATTCTTTTCATAAGAACTGCAACTTGTTCAGGAGTAATCCAGGAAGCCCTACCCTGGGAAAATTCCCAGCAAAGTCAAGGGAAATTCTACCTGAATTAGGGCAGCATGGTTCTTAAAGAGGGCTTTTAGCCCATATAACACTCTTAGCTTAGTCAGGTTCTAACAAAGTACTTTCATCCTTACCTGCAATTCACTAGTAACTTGTAAAACAGTTGTATAATATATCAATTTTGCATCGCCAGGAAAATGGACGAGATGACCTAATAAATTTTTTCTAGCTCTAGATTCCAGTCCAATGCTAAGCCACACCTAGAAACTCCTAGTTGTAGTGAATTCTGCAGTGCTTTGGTCACTTTGAAAGCATTCAAACCACAGATCGTATTTAAAAGTTTTTGGAGACTGAAGCTAGTGCAGAATACAGTATGTCCAAATAAATTTGTTAGTCTCTAAGGTACCACAAGTACTCCTCATTCTTTTTGCTGATACAGACTAACACGTCTGCCACTCAAACCTGTTCCTGAGCAGTTTCACTGGGACGTATGACACCAGTACTCTGGAATCTGCACTGGTAGTCTATTGGTCTCCAGATATAGTTTATGTTGTTGGTTATGACTTATAAAACCCTAAATAGGTCTCCCTCCTTGTGCCATACTGCCACATTTGAGGTCAGCACACACACTCAAGCTTTATACCCCTTGTTATAAGTGAGGGTAGACTGCCAGGGGGTGTTCTGTGAGGACACCAGGACTACAGCTGGGTGGGAAACTCTCTTCTTGTTCTGCAAAAACTGTCAAGATTTCAAAAAATTTCCCATTCCGCATCATGCTTCTTAATTGTTATGCAGTGCCTAAATACACCCAACTGGTAAAGAGAATTTATGTTCATAGTACTTTGTAAATGTGCACGCAATTTACCTCATTACAGGAGGCAACCATTTGATGGAGGGCTCTCAGGGATGAATGCATCTGCTCAAGAGACTTTAGCTCCTCCTATTGGAGTTTTTAAAAGGAAAATTTTTAAAAAAGGAAAGACACAAAAACCATCATAAATAACTTTAGACACCTGCACTACCACTTTGTTGGAGGACTTAACTCTATGCTTTGATTTCACATTTCTTCCCAAAATATACCTAAATCCAGTCCACTTCTATTTTAATTGTACATTTTTTAAATGTTGAGGTTCTGTTTTTTAATATTTTCTATAGCACCATCTCAAATGTTTTACAAACAGCAATATATTAAGCCTCACAACAGATCTCTTAAGGGTAGGTTGTATCATATTATATATATATATATATATATATATATATATATATATATATATATATACACACACACACACACACACACACACACACACACACCCATTATGCAGATGGAAAACTGAGGCACAGAGCAGCTATGAGATTTGCACAAAGAAAGCATTATGTTAGCAGAAACTCCTTTTAATATTCAGCAAGCCACACTTATTTCAGTAGCAAAATTGTACAAAATACTCAATAGAATAGTTGGCCTCAATGATTTTTCTTTAATTTTGCAAATCTCTAGCTAAGGCCTGGTCTACACTATGAGTTTAGGTCGAATTTAGCAGCGTTAAATCGAATTAACCCTGCACCCGTCCACACAACTAAGCCATTTACTTCGACATAAAGGGCTCTTAAAATCAATTTCTGTACTCCTCTCCGACGAGGGGAGTAGCGCTTAAAATCGACATTGCCGGTTCATATTAGGGTTAGTGTGGACGAAATTCGACAGTATTGGCCTCCGGGAGCTATCCCACAGTGCACCATTGTGACCGTTCTGGACAGCAATCTGAACTCGGATGCACTGGCCACGTAGACAGGAATTTCATTTCCCAGCACGGAGAGCACAGGTGACTACTCAGAGCTCATCAGCACAGGTAACCATGCAGTCT
This sequence comes from Chrysemys picta bellii, assembly GCF_011386835.1. Taxonomy (NCBI): domain Eukaryota; kingdom Metazoa; phylum Chordata; order Testudines; family Emydidae; genus Chrysemys; species Chrysemys picta. Next base: position 125,198,297 of record NC_088793.1, on the reverse strand, counting down.
GAGAATCAAAAAAGAGCACCAGCATGGACCGTATGGGGGGTACTGGATCTGATCGCTATATGGGGAGAGGATTCTGTGCTAGCAGAACTATGTTCCAAAAGACGAAATGCCAAAACATTTGAAAAAAATCTCCAAGGGCACGATGGAGAGAGGCCACAATAGGGACTCATATCAGTGCCGCCTGAAAGTTAAGGAGCTCAGACAAGCCTACCAGAAAACCAAAGAAGCAAAAACAGAAGGTCCGGTGCAGAGCCGCAGACATGGTGCTTCTACACTGAGCTGCATGCAATTCTAGGGCGGGCCGCCACGACTACCCCACCCCTGACCGTGGATTCCGAGGAGGAGGTACTCCCAGCCATGCCTGAGGATTCTGCGGACGGGGAAGATGAGGAGGAGGAGGACGAGCTTGCGGAGAGCACACAGCACTCCGTTCTCCCCAACAGCCAGGATCTTTTTCTCAGCCTGACTGAAGTACCCTCCCAAGCCAGTATCCAAGACCATGAAGCCATGGAAGGGAACTCTGGTGAGTGTACCTTTGTAAATATAAAACATGGTTTAAAAGCAAGCGTTTTTTAATGATTACTTTGTCCTGAGGACTTGGGATGCATTGGCGGCCAGTACAGCTACTGGAAAAGTCTGTTAACGTGTCTGGGGATGGAGCGGAAATCCTCCAGGGACATCTCCATAAAGCTCTCCTGGAGGTACTCAAAGCCTTTGCAGAAGGTTTCTGGGCAGTGCAGCTTATTCCGTCCTCCATGGTCGGACACTTGACCACGCCATGCTTGCAGCAAATAATCTGGTATCATTGCATGACAAAGCCTGGCAGCGTTTGGTCCCAGTGTTTGCTGGCATTCAAGCAACATCCGTTCTTTATCTCGCTGTGTTATCCTTAGGAGTGTGATATCGTTCATGGTAACCTGGTTGAAATATGGGAATTTAATTAAGGGACAGAGGTGGCTGTTCCTACTGGGCTGTTTGCCTGCGGCTGAAAAGAAATCCTTCCCTCCAGTTAGCATACCAGCCACGCGGTGGGGGGAGGGGTAAAGCGATCATCCCACAGAATTGGATTGGGGGGGGTTAGTTTGGTTTCTGCAGGAATCTTCCCTGATACCAGCCACGCAGTGGGGGGAAGGGTAAAGCGATCATCCCAGAGAACTGGATGGGTGGTGGTGGGGTTTAGTTTGGTTTCTGCTGCTGCACGTTAACACCGCAGCACTCAATGGGCTTTGCTTGGTATGGGAAAGGAAGGTGCTGCTTTTATGAAGGTTGCAGAAGCCAAAAGACAATGGTTTACCATGACTGCACGCAAGCCGAATTCTGTTGCCCGGACCTGCGTCTATGATCTCTAACACCAAAGCCGCAGGCACTCAATATAAGATGCAAAATGTGACCTTGTACCAAAATTACATGTGCTATGTAATGTGAATAGTGTTGTTCACCGTGAAAAAGTATAAGCATTGTTCTGTAAAATTTATCTTTTTAAATACTTCTCTCCCTTTTTTCTCCTCCCTCCCGCAGCTGCAAATTTTTCAAGCCTCCCTCCTCCGTCCCGAAGGCTCTCTCAGATAAGGCGGCAAAAAAAAAAAAAAAAAAGCACGAGAGACAAAATGTTCTCGGAAATCATGCAATCAACCCACGATGAAAGAGCTCATCTGAATGAGTGGAAGGACCCGATATCAAAGTACAGGAGAGATGCCAGTAAATGTGAGGACAGGAGGGACGAACGTGAGGACAGGAGGCGGCAGGAAGATCAGAGGAGGCAGGATGCAATGCTGGGGCTGCTGCGTGAGCAAACGGACATGCTCCGGCGTCTGGTGGAGCTTCAGGAACGGCAACAGGATCACAGAGTGCCACTGCAGCCCCTGTATAACCTCCCTCCCCAAGTTCCATAGCCTCCTCATCCAGATGTATAAGAACGCGAGGGGGGGAGGCTCCGTGTACCTTGCCACTCCACCCCAGTGGACAGCCCAAGCAAAAGGCTGTCATTATTTTGAACTTTTGAAGTGGCCTTTTCCTTCCCTCCTCCCCAACCCCACCCCGGCTACCTTGTCAGTTTTCTCCCTCTTTTTATAAGCAATTAAAAATAATACATGATTTTTAAATGGTAGTGACTTTATTTCCTTTGAAAGCAAGCTGTGATCGAAGGGGGAGGGTGGGTTGCTTACAGGGAATGAGTCAATCAAGGGGGCGGGTTTTCCTCAAGGAGAAACAAACAGAACTTTTACACTGTAGCCTGGCCAGTCATGAAACAGGTTTTCAAAACTTCTCTGATGTGCAGCGCTTCTTGGTGGGCTCTTCTAATCACCCGGGTGTCTGGCTGCACGTAATCAGCGGCCAGGCAATTTGCCTCAACCTCCCACCCTGCCATAAAGGTCTCCCCCTTACTCTCACAGATATTGTGGAGCACACAGCAAGCAGCAATAACAATGGGAATATTGGTTTGGCATTGGTTTGAGGTCTGAGCGAGTCAGTAAAGTGCACCAGCGACCCTTTAAACGTCCAAATGCACATTCTACCACCATTCTGCACTTGCTCAGCCTGTAGTTAAACAGCTCCTAACTACTGTCCCGGCTGCCTGTGTATGGCTTCATGAGCCATGGCATTAAGGGGTAGGCTGGGTCCCCAAGGATAACTATAGGTATTTCAACATCCCCAACTGTTATTTTCTGGTCTGGGAAATAAATCCCTTGCCACAGCCGTTTAAACAGATCAGTGTTCCTGAAGACGCGAGCGTCATGAACACTTAGGCCATCCCACGTTGATGTTGGTGAAACATCCCTTGTGATCCACCAGTGCTTGCAGCACCATTGAAAAGTACCCCTTGCGGTTTATGCACTGGCTGCCCTGGTGCTCCGGTGCCAAGATAGGGATATGGGTTCCATCTATCGCCCCACCACAGTTAGGGAATCCCATTGCAGCAAAGCCATCCACTATGACCTGCACATTTCCCAGAGTCACTACCTTTGGTAGCAGCAGCTCAGTGATTGCTTTGGCTACTTGCATCACAGCAGCCCCCACAGTAGATTTGTCCACTCCAAATTGATTCCCAACTGACTGGTAGCTGTCTGGCATTGCAAGCTTCCACAGGGCTATCGCCACTTGCTTCTCAACTGAGAGGACTGCTCTCATCTTGGTATTCTGGCACTTCAGGGCAGGGGAAAGCAAGTCACAAAGTTCCACGAAAGTGCCCTTATGCATGCAAAAGTTACGCAGCCACTGGGAATCGTCCCAGACCTGCAACACTATGCGGTCCCACCAGTCTGTGCTTGTTTCCCGGGCCCAGAATCGGCATTCCACGGCTATAACCTGCCCCATTAACAGCATGATCTCCAAAGCGCCGGGGCCCGCAGTTTGAGAGAATTCTGTGTCCATGTCCTCATCATTCTCGTCACCACGCTGCCGTAGCCGCCTCCTCCTCACCTGGGTGTTCAGGTCCTGGTTCAGCATAAACTGCATGATAATGCGCGAGGTGTTTACAATGTTCATGACTGCTGACTTGAGCTGAGCAGGCTCCATGCTTGCCGTGGTATGGCATCTGCACAGTTCACCGAGGAAAAAAGGCGTGAAACGGTTGTCTGCTGTTGCTTTCACAAAGGGAGGGGTGAGGCTGTACCCAGAACCACCAGTGACAATGTTTTTTGCCCCATCAGGCATTGGGATCTCAACCCAGAATTCCAATGGGCGGTGGAGACTGCGGGAACTATGGGATAGCTATTTGATAGCTACCCACAGTGCAACGCTCCAGAAGTCGACGCTAGCCTCGGTACATAGACGCACACCGCCGAATTAATGTGCTTAGTGTGGCCGCATGCACTCGACTTTATATCAGTTGCCAAAAATCAAATTCTCTAAATTTGGATTAATCCTGTAATGTAGACATACCCTACGTTTTCATAACAAGATCACTACTGTAGGACAGATGAGTCTGCACATATGATGCCTTTTAAATAAAAGGAGCTAAGTTCACAAGGCACACTGCAAAACTTTGTCTGGCATTGACGGCATAAACGGGCTTTTCACTATTAATCTAAAAGCAGCCTCTTCCTGGGCTGAAATTTGGGTGCATGATGCAAGTTACTTGCTTCACAATAATCGTAAAGTACATCACTGTAATGTTTTAGGGAAATGTATAGGTGGTACTGAGATGTTTGTGTTGCAAATAAGGCCAGGCAATAGTTTGGTTAACTCTTTCCATTTTAGGTAAAAATCCTAGAACCATTTTCTATCAGTTAGGTTTTGTAAACACTTATTCTTACATCATCTCTATTTAAGGTCAGATCACACCTGGCTGGCACTCTCCTTTCACGTGGCGTTGGCAGGAAGGCTGGGGCAGGGGAGGGCCAGGACTCCCACACCCTAATCCCAGCGCTGACCCCGAGCCTGGAGCCACATCGCACGTTTACATTTCCTGGGTTCAAGTTTTCCCTCCTTCCCCACGGTTACCTGCGCCAGGGGAACTGCGGGCAGCGCTCCGGCGAGGTCTGAGCAGAGCCCCCCGGTTCACCTGCTAATCGCTGCCCCGTATCGCCCGGCACCGTCGCGGCTCGCGGGGCTCCACAGTCCGTTCACAGGAACCACGTTTATGCTCCTCCCCCAGCCTGAGGAGCTCTTACCCCGGCAGGCTCGGCCCGAGGCGGGGGAGGGGCGGCGGACCAGCGCGGCGCTGGCGAGTCAAGGCCACGGGCCGAGCCCAGCCCTCGCCCACCAGACTTGGCTTAAACATCGCGAGATTTCAGCTCGCTGCGCCGGGGACGGGTCTGCGCGTCCCTCCTGCTGCCGGGTGGGCTCCGCTCGCCCAGGTTTCCGACAACGGGCGGGGGCGGGGGGACTCTCGCACGGCCGCGCGGAGCTGGGCCAGTCTGTACACACCGCATGTCGCAACAGTCACGATACACTCAGGGAACCGGCGCCGCTCGGCCGCTGGTATCGAGGCGGGCGGGATCCCCAAGTAGTCCCTGGGGCTCCTTTCCCCCCGGTAGTGCCCGCTCCCGTGACAACGCTGAGAGCCCAGCGCAGCCCTTAGCTCCCCGCTCGCCTGGGCTAGTGCCCTGGCCGGAGAGAACAGGACCCCCCCCCCCCCCGATCCCAGCATGCACCGCTCCACCGGACGCCACCACGGCCCGAAGAAGCAGGCGCTCGTGACTCGGCGAGGACGGCCGCGCGCGTGGGGACGAGAAGGGGCGGGGCTCTACTCCAACCTGCAGCCGCTCGGCCTCCTGGTCTCGCGTCGGCCCCGCTCTCGCGCCGGGCGTCCGGTACTGCTGCTCCTTGCCCGACATGGTGAGAAGGCCCCCAGAGTGGGAGGGGGCGAGGGGAGGAGTCTACCGAGCGCGCGCCCCCCGGCACCGGCCGGAGTTTGAAAGCAGCGCGCGGGCGGGGCGAGGAACTGTCACGTGGGAGGGAGAGGCGGTGGCGGGTGTCCTCCCGGCGGGCAGCTAGCGCGAGACGCTGGTGCCGGCTGGGGACGGGGCAGGGGGGGCATGATGAAAGCATCGCTGAACTAGCCTTTATTCCCCTTGGGCTCCAGCCAGGAGACCCCGTTGAACCTTGGTTAGCTATTCGTGCGCCGGCCCCAGGGGAACGTCTCACATCAGTCCTGCGCCTAGGTTTTACCTCTGGTGCTAAGCCCCTCTCTACACAATGAATTTTATCCGTGTCGGGGTCATCGTATAACAGGATATTCCCTTAGCCACAAGGCATAGACACAGCGTGCTCTCACGTACCTATATGGGACTAAATGCATTATCACACCATGTTACTGAACCACATGATATTGACAAGACAACCAATAGCAGATGTAAAGAATGTGGCCCTAACTACACCGACATAAACCCCAGGCCTCTCTTGGAGGTGGAGTTATTACGTCGCTGTAGTAGGGCACTTACATTGGCGGGACCTGGCTGTAGTATGTACACTGACATAATTAGGTCGATGTAAGCTGCCTTACATGAACCTGTGTAATGTAGACCAGGCCTAAGGGAGTGAAGAAGCAGTACTGGGCCAAGAAGGACTTGCCCCTCAGCAGCTGTGGAGCATACTCCAGCTGGGTGGCAGGGGGTGCTCAGGGCACCAGTGGGAGGAGCCTCGGGCAGAAGAGGTGGGGGGGTTCACCTACTGCCCATGGAGCTGGAGGAATACTTATTTGACCAACTAAGCACCGACACTGATCGGGAACTCCCTGTTGGAAGGGGATGGGGTCTGTGATCACACTCCAAAGAGAGAGCAGGGAGGTAGGAAGTGGCCCAAGGAAGCCTTGTCTGGTGCACCAGGAAGAGGTGATTGAGACATTCCATGCCTCTCTCCCTTGGGCCGGGACCCAGTGGAGAGGGAGGACCCTGGTCTCCTTATGTTTTCCCCTCACCCCCAGTCCCTGATGGACCACAATTTGACTGCTGGGCCTGCTGACCATCAGGCAAGTGACCCACCCTGGGATTTTGGGAGTGGAAAGACTGTTGAGCCACAGCCTGCCCACTAGATCTGCTGGCCTCTGAGTAGAACCCTCTACATCCTTACATTCAGTTTCTGGTGCCATGTAAACCAAAAACATACACTACTTCACCTGCAAAGCATTTGGGAATCAAAATCTAAATCCAAATAAAATTATATTCAATTCCTGTGTAAGGTCACTCCCAAGCCTCAACAAATTAATAACCTCCAGACCAAGAGAACAAACAACCTCACCCCAAACTGAATTATGCTCAAGACTTCAGATCAAAAGCTACAAACAACAATATATGTCGCTGGAAATAACAGATGAAAAACAACAAGTTAGACTGCTAAAAAACAACCTACAAACTACTTCACCACTGAACAACAATAAAGGAAAATTGGCAGAAATATGGCAGAGATAGCATCAAACCAGGTACCAATCTGTCACTGAATCATAAGTTGACAACAATGACAAATGGCCTAAGGATAGAAACTCAAAGACATTGTGAAACCCTATCATGGGTAGATCGATGCTTATACTCAAGCTCAAGATATACTCATATATATACTCAAGATATACTCATCTACCTCTGACAGATATCCAGGATTTCCCTTCTTTTTACACATTAGCTAAACTGATATGCCTTTTACATATACAGATGAATAAAAGTTATGGATGCTCAGTTAGACCTTCCATTATACTTGTGTTACCTTTTCATCTTAAATTCTGCCTTCTGTGACATCTATACAAACGTATTGCTTTCAGTGGGTTGCATAGCTGTAATTATCAGGAACTAAGTGAACAATTCTGTTGGTGGTGCACAAGAAGGAATAGAATCTACTTCTCTCCCTCCTAACTGCATTGGGTCTGTAGGGCCAACAAGACGAGAGTAAAAAGTATCAAAAACTTATTTTAGTCATTAAGATAAGTAGATACAACTCTGAATACACAAATGAAAGAAATGTTGAATGAAAATGTCTTCTTTTTACCTAGTCTCTTTTTGAAGCAGACTGCACTTTAAGAAATTAAAAAATAAGAGCTCTGTGTAACCTCAAAAGCATGTCTCTTTCATCAACAGAAGTTGGTTCAATAAAAGATATTACCTCGCCCGCATTGTCTCTGAGAATAGTAGACCTATATAGCAGTAGACCTAATTTCCTTGGATTTCAGAAAGGCTTACACCACAACAGATAAAGTGAACAAGTATGGTATTGATGGTAAAATAGTGAGATAAAAAACCCTAAACTTTGACTTATTAACTGAGACCAGAGAGAGGTATAAATGGTTACAGATCAGATAGTAGGGAGATGACAAGTAGAATGCAACAAGGATCAATGTTAGACCCAATCTTGTTCTCTTAAGGGAATGTTCAGCAAGACTTGCACATTTTCATATGACCTGAAACCGGGAGGGCCAACACCTAAGAAAAGGGACAGTGACTACAAGGTTACTTGGTGGGTTTAAAGAGATACAGGCTAAGTGCCTTACAAAATGTAAAGAAACGAGAATAGGATTGAAATGTCAACGGGATCATTATGGCCATAATCATAGCAAGACATTGATCAAGAAAAGGATCTGGAAGAAGAAGAAGGATGGGGACAAAACCAAAACAATTCCAAAAACTGTCTGGGCAAAAGGGAAGACAATGCAATCATAACTTTCTGCAGGTATGTTCAGAGCTTCTTAATTGTTATGCAGTGCCTAGATAGTAAAGTGATAAACACCTTAGAAGTACCAGGCATATCGGTAGACATTAGATTAGAAAGAAGTGAGAATATTAAAAGTATCTCCTCTGTGTCTGGTTTCAGGAAAGCAAATGAGATGTATAAATAGATGAACAGAGGAAAAATCAAAAGACCTAATTAGGACATTGAACTAAGAGTGGAAAGAGCAGACCCCAAGCGATATACTGGGAACAATTCAGGGCATCATATTTCAGGCAGGTTATTGAAGAACTAGAAAAGAGATAGTAAAGGACAACAGGGATGATAAAGGTTCTCTGGGTTTATAACTATGAGGATAAGTTAGGACAATTAGGTTTAATTATAACTAATCAGAAAAGAGTTTATGAAGCAACATAACAGATGTATAAAATTCTGCTGGCTAGAAATAAGGTACATGTCCCAAAACAGATTTAGAAGCAAGAAGTGATAGAAGGTAAAAGACTAATCAGTAAGAGAGTTTGTGGAAAAGATATTTACATAGGGCTAGATCCACAAAGAGGACTGAAGCTCAATAATGCAATGCCTAATGTTTAGACACCTTGCTTCCTATTGGAATCCACAGTCTCAAGTTAGGCACCCATACTTACTATACGATGTATAAGGTGAGTTAGGCACCATTCACAAAAGCCAGAAAACTGAGTGGGGAGCAACCTAAGCTAGCCAACACAAAATGCAGAGGAGGGGATGTATGTTAAGTACTGCCCCTCTAAATCTGGGCTGTAGGGAGGCACCTCTCTCTGCTCAGGATACATGGCTGTGAATTCTCCAGGGGTTATAATCCCTCTTTTGCACATGCATATATACAAAAAGGTGGCAGTAGTGCTCTTATTAACATTTAGCCCAGCAGTTAGCACACCTATCCAGTGTATGAAAGATGCATGTTCAAATCCCCCTTCTCCATGGACAGAGGGAAGGAAGGATTTGAAGCTAGGTCTCCCACCTTTCAGGGGAGTACTTTAACCACCAGACTATAGTGTAATTGGGTGGGGTATCTCTTAATCTAGTGGTAAAAGCTAATTTAGAGCCAATCATTTTGTATGTATAATTGGAAATTATACCTCTACCCCGATATAACACGAATTCAGATATAACACGGTAAAGCAGTGCTCTGGGGGAGCGGGGCTGCGCACTCCGGCGGATCAAAGCAAGTTCGATATAACGCGGTTTCACCTATAACACGGTAAGATTTTTTGGCTCCCAAGGGCAGCATTATGTTCGGGTAGAGGTGTATATGTTCCAATGTGCAGTACTTTGCATTCATCAACATTGAATTTCATCTGCCATTTTGTTGCCCAGTCACCTAGTTTTGTGAGATCCCTTTGTAACTCTTCACAGTCAGCTTTGGTCTTAGCTATCTTGAGTAATTTAGTATTGTCTGCAAACTTTGCCCACCTCACTGTTTATCCCACTTCCCAGACCATCTCTGAATAGGTTGAACAGCACAGGTGACAGTGCAGATCTTTGGGGGACACTGCTATTTACATCTCCCCATTGTGAAAACTGACCATTTATTCCTACCCTTTGTTTCCTATCTTTTAACTAGTTACTGGTCAATGAGAGGATCTTCCCTCTTATCCCAGGACTGGTTACTTTGCTTAAGAGCCTTTGGTGAATGACCTTGTCAAAGGCTTTCTGAAAGTCCAAGTCCAATATATAAACTGGATCACCCTTGCCTACATGCTTATTGATACCCTCAAATTGATGAGACATAATTTCCTGGTATAAAAGCCATGTTGACTCTTTCCTAACAAATCATGTTAATCTGTGTGTCTGCTAATTCTGTTCTTTACTATAGTTTCAACCATTTCCTGGTACTGAAGTTATGCTTGCCTGTAATTGCCAGGATTGCCTCTGAAGCCTTTTTAAAAAATCTGCGTTACATTAGCTATCTTCCAGTCATCTTGTACAGAGGCTGATTTAAGCTGTTCCATTCCACAAGTACCAGTTCTGCAATTTCATATTTAAATTCCCTCCAAACTCTTGAGTGAATACCATCCGGTCCTGGTGACTTACTACTGTTTCATTTATGTTTGTTGCAAAACCTCCTCTATTGACATCTCAATCGGGGATAGTTCCTCAGATTTGTCACTTGAAAAGAATGTCTCAGGTGTGGGATCTGCCCCATATCCTCTGCAGTGAAGATGGAAGCAAAGAATTCATTTATCTTCTCTGCAACAGCCTTGTCTTCCTTGAGTGTGCCTTTAGCACCTCGATCATACCATAGCCCCACTGATTGTTTGGCAGGCTTCCTGCTTCTAATGTACTTAAAATTTTTGTTCTCGTTAATTTTTGTGTCTTTTGCTAGTTGTTCAACTGCTTTTGGGGCAGGGCTTTCAACCCTTCAGCTCCCACAATTCTTTGCAGCACAGGCAAGCATTTTGAAAAAGGGCTCCATTTCTTTCTCTAGTTTTCTTTTTCTTCCTGGCTTGGTGGGAAAGGGATAGAGGAAAAATTTAAAGGGTGAAACTCCTTGTTAAAGGTGAATAGCGTACTTTAAAAATGTATAGCTAAGTCAGCACTCCCTTTCCCAAAGCGATCATGCTCCTGCTGTGACTGCCTTTATATGCAAGCTCTTCAGACAGTCCTGCTTCTAAGGGAAAGCTTGGTGGGTGTTGAGGCTGCAAATGAAAGACTAAACACTTGTTTCTTCAAGGTAAGCTGTAAAAATTCTCCTACAAAATGGTGCTAGCCTTTTAGAGCCCTGGATGATGCTTTTCCCAGAAAGAGAAAAATATTTTCATGACAAGGACTGTAGTATTGTTTTCCTCTAATTGAGGCCTTCATGTCCCATTGTTTCCACTTGAATGAGATTCCTTCCAAGGGTCCTGTTTCAGCAAGGGAAAGAACTACTTGAATACTCACTATAGGGCTCCCCAGATAGCCCGAGAAAGGAAGATGGTACCTGTTTATCCACACCAAGAACTCCATTCTAAAGCCTGTTAACAAAAATAGAAATAAATAGGGTGACCAAACGTCACTTTTTTAAGCCTTCCTGCAGGTGTCCTGATTTTTTTCTTAAAAATGGGCAAATTGTCCCATATTTTCTGTCTCTCCCCCCCCCCCCCCCCCCCATTAGTACTGGCAGGTCCTGTTGCTGGCCATGGCCAGATCACTGCTCTCCATCCATCTGCCCACCAGCAGTGAAGGGGGGGGGTCCAGTGACTGACGATGGGGGTGCAGGTGGAAGGCTGGTGGCAGGGTGAAGATGTAGTACGCGGGGCTGGCTGCTCCCCCGGCTGTGCGGAGAACAGCCCCTTGATTGGAGCACTCAGCTCACCAACAGCCTGGCTGGCAGGCTCCTTCCTTCCCCCTCTGCCTTTGGCTGGACCAGTGCCCCGGGGAAAGCCCAAGACCCTCTGGACCGGAGCGCTAGCCAGAAGGAGCGAGTCCTGCATGTGCCAAAGCCCTGCACAGCGCTGGCACAGGGAAGCCTCTCCGCCCCTCAGCTAAACTCTGGAGTGAGGGGCGGGGTGAGAGGGGAAGCAATTTCCAGCCTGTTCACACCCTGAACCTGCAGGCTCCACAGATTATATCATCAGGTTCCTTGGGCCCTGGTGCACAATGCATCCTTAGGGCTTAACCCCTTCCTGCCCGCACTGTAGCCAGAGGCAGCTGAGCTATGTCAGTGGCCAGGTCATCTCCTGCTCCCTGCTTCTCTCTGGCTGGAAGCAGCTCCCATCCCTTCCCTCCCACACAGTGCTGAAAGGCTGCTGCTGGCCACATTCTGGTGTGAACCCTGGCAGAAATCTGGGGAGGGGGGGCATGTGACTCTGCGTGCCCCATGTGTTGCCTTGGGAAGACATGGCACCAGGTACCAGGAGAGGTGGGTCCATCCTGGGGGCCCAGCCACGCATGGAGGGCGGAGAGCACTGGGCATGGAGGGTCGGGTAGGTCGGTCAGTCACCCTCCTGGTGTGAGAGAGGTGTATGGGAGTGTGTGTGTGACACTTCTCCCTGTGTGTGTATGTGGGGGGGAGTAGGGGTGTGTGTGTGTGTGTGTGTGTGTCACCCCTCGCCCGCCGTGTGAACTCTAAAGCCTTAAAGATAAGAAAGTAAATAAAAAGAATCCAACTACACAGTATTTCTTTTTAACAGGGGTTCAGTCAACTTGATGTTAATTTGAACGTTTGTACTGCATAGTTCGGATTGATTGCTGTTGAACTCACTTGAATACGAGTAATTTTACCAGGTGTCCCGTATTCAGCATAGGGAAATATGGTCACCCTAGAAATAAACAAAGATATTGAAGCTATGTTGCTTAAATTCCTCAATCCTTGTTGTCTCAAATAAAGTCACTGAGAATGTGCTCAAGACTTGTTTGTCACCTCTTCTCAGAATTCTTGCTCAGTCTTCTAGGTCAGAGGATTTATTAAATGATATAACTCCTCTGATAGTTATATCATCAGAAATAGATACTTACTCAAGAAAATATATAGATTATAGATTATAGATAGTTAATTATTGTAGTGAAGGTGTTCATAGTGCTTTATAAATTTTAAAACAGCTTTTAGACATATTTGTCACAATTTCATGGGTTCTATAACATTGATCTTTCAAAAAAATAACTGATTTTAAGCCAAATCTTAAAAAAAAATAACATCACTGAACACCTCTGATTTCCCTCAATATTAATGGGAGTTATAATCCATATGTTCTACTCTACATCATAAGATTGTCAAAACTACAATTTCCGAGCTGTCAGTCAGTTATCCTTTATTTTTATTTTATTATTAAACACTCTGAAGAGTTTATAGTGATTTATTCTTTGTAATCAGCTATACTGATTAGATTATCTTTTCTCCTACATTGCTCATTTACTTTGGTTGCCAAAGTAGGTTTTGTTATTTGCTCGAAGGAAGCAGAAATGGAACTAAAAGAAAGAAAATGGTGTAAATATTCAGGATTAGGGTGGCTGAACATTTAACTAAAGCTCATACTAAATCTGACACTATCAGGGTCTGAAACCTGAGGAAGAAAAACTAAAATATATAAAATGTAAGTCACCAGATTAATGTTTTACTTCTCATAATCATTATTTTAAATTAAACTATCGGCGGGGGGCGGGGGGAAGGAGTCCTCTTGTCTACTTTTTTTCTATTACTTGTCCATATAGCTGCTGTGAACTATTTAATATAAATATATTTTCAACAAAACATTTTAAATGTCTTTTAATAGTTACAGATGAAAAGATCTATAATAGCAATAGCATGCTGCAGTGTGGATAATAGTGGGCAGCTGGTATGCTTATTTGTGGAATGATTGAACTCTTTTGGCTTTCCAATTTGTTCTTCACTTCACAATTTAGGCATATATCAGTGATCCATGTGTGAGCTATGAGCTAGATCAACAAAGAGATTTAGATTACTAAGTCCAAAATTTAGATCCTCAACCCAACCACACATCCAGCTGCTGCCTAACCCTGTAGGTATCTAAATTCCCTAGGTGCCTAAATTATGCTGGTAAAGTCCCCATGGTGCCTAAATTTCTGCCCCTTAAGTCCTGACACTGCTGTGCAGCTTGGCACCTAAGTCCTGGTGGGATCTTCAAAATAAGGACTCTGCTGCTTACCTTGCCTGCAGGGCCCAATCTGGTGGGCAACCTACAATATCAGGCCCCATACAAACCCCAGTTGAGGAAGTGGGTGGTGTCTCCTCCCACCCCCATTAGATGCAGTGTCCCATTGATAAGGGGGTAGAGGGGTTTGCTGGATTCAAGTCCCCACTTTGCATGATTTGAAACCAGGTCTTCCACTTCCCAGATGAGAGCCTAATCATGCTGCTACAGTCATCCCCACTGTCTGTCTAATCCAATGAATGTTTACATATTTGGAGCAATTGAAAGACCCATCCTCTATGCTAGTGGTTAGCGCACCCACCAAAGAGTGGGAGACCTTAGTTCAAATCCCTACTCCAAACCAGGCAAAGTGGGGATTCAAACCTGGCTCACTCACATCCTGGATGAGTGTTTTAACCACTGGGCTATAGAGCTACTACCACCATGTTTTGTGAGAAAAGGCTAACCTTGTTTAGCCACCTTAGTCCAGGAGATAGTCTGCAGCTGTGAGTCCCGAGTGGAGTGAAGCACCTCTCTGCTGCAGAGCTAGACATCTAACTCCCTTTGTGGCATAGGCCACACCCCACTCGTTGGCATTTCTTATTAGCTAGCTTAAGCATTTCTTCACTCAGTGTGCTGGCTTTTTTGAACACCATTCTTAGGTGCCTAATTCTTCCCATGAGTTGGATAGGGTGCTTGGGTGCCTAATTCGGGGCTGAGGATTCCACAAGGTGGCAGGGCACCTAAGTGTTCAGTGTTGCAATGCTCTTAAGTCTCCTTTGTGCATCTAACCCTATGTTCTCACTGTTGTATTTGAAAAAATATCTGAACTGTCCTGATATTAAATTATCACTAGAGCTGGGGGAATAAATCCTGTTGAATTATATAGGTTCAGCTTCACTGACTTGAATTGGAATTATAACTGTGTAACCGAGAAGAAGTTGGTCGGGATCTTTTAATACCTCAGAACTCAGTAAAATTAATTGTGTGCCAGTTTTGCGGAGAGGCCCTTGTTGATGGCTAACATTCAGTTTTGCATCTGCCCATGGTGTGTGAGTAAGGACTTGTCTTCCCTAGGAAAAATAGGTATGTTCTTAACTCAAGTTATCCAATTTGAGTTAACTAACTTGAAGTAAAATCCTTCTGAAGACAAGGCAGTTTGTAGTTTATACACAAGTTAGTAAATTGAGTTAAATATTTACTTGTGTGAAAACTACAAATTGCTTTCTCTTCAATTGATTTACTTCAAGTTAGTTGCCACGTGTTAGCTAACTCAAGTTACAAACGCACCTTTCCTGCAGCAGACACAACCTAAGAAGCAACAACACACCATGACTTGTCTACATAACAGTTTTTGTACTGCTTTAACTATATCAGTACAGAAAATGGGTAGGTAAAGCCCTTCCATTCCTTAGTGAGGACACAGTTATATTGGTATAAAAGGGCTTATATCAGTATTAGATTATTTCCTTTCTCAAGCTTTTATGAAGCCTTACATCAAAGGAAAGATTTCCATGATTTTTAAAACTATCAGTGGAAATTGTTCAAAGGAATAACATTCACCTGAAGTGTTTTCATCCCAAATTTTCTACTAATTCCTATTTTGTATTAAATGTCAGTTGTTTTACTTTATTCTAGTTAATAATTATGCATGATTTTCCTCTTCTGCCTGTATGCATTGATACACCCAAGTGTGTGAAGTGGTTTGTGAAGGACAATACCATACTCAAGATGGGGGAAGATTATTATGCTAAATCTCCACTTCTCACAACTGTCAGTTGATGATAGGAGGAAATGTTGATAATATTACTTTCTTGGTGTGAAGTTGTAGGTTGCACACCATTAGAAGGACTAGGATTCTAGTCTATCTGTCTGTGGTTGGGTTTTCTATTCCTATTCATCACTGTAGTAACTGAACACTTTCTACCTAAAATAGTTTAAGAATAGCAAAGTTCTTACTGCACTTCTTGGAGTCCTCATTTTTCAGGTGACATGAGCAGAATTAAGGCTGGTTCGGGAATATGCTATATATGTTTTTTTTAAACATATGTCCACTGATTAAAGATACGGTGTAACATGTAATAATATTAGAATATTTATGTATCCTTCCTTAACTTTTCCTTTCCTATTTTTTTTCATACTCAAGCCAAAATACCCAAACCTGGGTGTCTAAAGTTAAGGCACCTAAATCTATATTTAGAAGCCTAAATAAGGCACTGATGATGCAGACACTTACCCATATACTTAACTGTATGTAGGTGAGTAGTCCCATTGAGTTTAGTGGGATTACTCAGATGAGTAAAGCTAAACATATACATGTGTGCTGCAAGAGGGGCGGGGCAGGTCTAAGTGTACATCTACACAGGGATAAAAGACCTGCAGCTGGCCTGGGTCATTTGGTGCGGGCTTGGGCTGCGGGGCTAAAAATTGCTGTGTAGATGTTCAGACTCGGGCTCGAGCCTGAGTTTTGGGACCCTTCACCCTCACAGGGTCCCAGAGCTCAGGCTCCAGCATGAGCCTGAACGTCTACACTCAGTGATTTTTCAGCCCCGGAGCCTGAGCCCTGCAAGCCTGAGTCAGTTGACCCAGGCCAGCCATGGGTTTTTTATCCCTGTGTAGACATAGCCTAAATGGCCTAATTTTCAAAAGTACTGTACCCTCAGCTCCACTTGACTCCCCAAGAAAACAGATATCTCATTTACCTGCCTAACTTTAGGCCCCTGGGTTTAAAAATATTGACCTTATATTTTTTAAATATGTTACATGTTTTACTGAATGTTCATTTGTAACTTAAAGTTACTCAAGTATTTTGTCTGTTACCTAAGTCCTTTACAATTCAGTTTCAAAAGAAAAGTGTTTTTTAAGGATCAATTTGAATGAGGAGAGACTGGCATTGTATTATTCTGAAGGGTGTAAATACAAAGGTGGTCCATTGTGGTATAATTAGGAGCAATGGGATGAAGTTAAGCAAAGAAAAATGTAGTCTGATTATCAGAAAAAATGTCCTAATATATATTAGTCTATGAGAATATTTTCTTAAGGGAATTAATGGGAGTTCCAGCATGCAAGACATTTAAAAGTCATCTGGACAAAGAATATATTGTAAGAATGACTCTAGCACTGGCCCTTAGAAGATTCACAAAATAAGTATTTTCCATTTCTAGTTTCTATGGTTCTCCATAGGTATTTGGAATGAGAGCTGGTGAGTCTGCTTTCAAATAGAGAGAGATGAGTTGGGTGAAGTAATATCTTTTGTTGGACAACTTCTGTTGGTGAAAGAGACAGGCTTTCAAACTTACACAGAGCTTCTCTTCAGGACCTAGAGAAGAGCGCTGTATAAGCTCTAAAGGCTGTCTCTTTCACCAACAGAAGTTGTCCAATAAAAGATATTACCTCAACCACCTTGTCTCTCTAATATCCTGGGACCAACATGGCTACAACAACGCTGCAAACAACAGTTGGAATACAGAGGGCAGCCAAAAGCTTGTAGCCACTTATACTTTCCCGCCAAAGATCACCTTCCATAAAACTGAATTCCTTTAAAGAAGGTGCCATACTGTCAGCACATCTGTCTCAGGAAAGGAAAGGAAGAGCTGAGGGAGGAGGATGGCTGTTCATTAATTGCATCATATTGAGCTTCAGGGCAGACATGTACTTGAGACAGCCAAAAGGTGGAGATTTCGAGGTTCCTCAAAAAAAAAAAAAAAAAAGGCTTTTCAGAAACCTCCCTGTAGCAATACAAAGTGTTTTACAGAAAAGACAGAAGGACAAAACCAAGAAGCTCTGGAGATTTGATGTCTTCATATATCTAAATCACAGCCATCTTGCTGTCTTTAAACTAAGAATCTTGCTGAAAATCAAAGCAGTACATCATTTGCACAAGGAATTTAAACAAAAAAGAAAAGATTGTTGTCCTGAGATAACATATCAAGGAGCAAATAAACTATGATCCAGGTTCTATGATGGTAATCAATAACTGCATATGTAATCTCCTGTACAAAAAGGCAACATCCTTACAAATATGAAGATTTTCATAAAAGCTTAAGTCTTCCGTTGATGCCCTGAGAACAAAATGATAAGATTTGTATGGACCAAAGTTTGTCTTAGATACAGTTTCAGCCATGCAGATTTTACTCAGGTAAAATTGCCATTGAGAAAAAAGGGAATTTTTTCCTGAGTAAAACTGTAGGATTCAGCTGTTAGGCAGGCATTGATTTGGCTAGGGTGACCAGATGTCCCGTTTTCAAAGGGATAGTCCTGTTTTTGGGGACTTTTTCTTATATAGGTGCCTATTACCCCCCAGCCCTTGTCCCGTTTTTTCACAGTTGCTATCTGGTCACCCTAGATTTGGCACAAACTTAATTAACAAGATGATGTGCTGCAGTCCCAGTTTCATGATCTAAAATATACACCATGACCTTATAATCTTGTGATATTTTAGTTCATGACGTCTGAAATTATTTTCACACTCTATTGTATTTTAGATGTCAAAGAGGTAGAAAACTTATTGGAGATTTTAAAACAATGGGAAAACCTTAACTAATCTTGAGGCTTCCCTGCTGAGTGAATGAGACCTAAATCACTGCAGTTTATATTTGAATGGAATTAACAAATCTGTTTACTGTATGTATATGTTAATTTTTTACTGCTGATAGGTGGGGAGACTTCTATCTTGAATAGAACTCTTAAATTAAAGTCTGATAATTAATCAATTTTGTCAAAGCCATGCACATGTAGGAACTTATTTAAGTAGAGTCCTTTCCAAAAGGAAAGATTCCACACCTTGAAGCTAAAGCTACACCTTTTTTTGGAAAGCTATTTAGGTTTACAAGAATTGGAGAGATCTCCTCTTTAAAGCCCAGCAAGATAAAATAAAATGTGACTTCATAGATGTACATCAGCTTCTTTCAAGGAACTTTAAGAGTAGTCAAAGTACCCTAAATTATAGTTTTAGGCACAGTTGAAAATCTCCCCCTAGATTCTTTTTAAAAAGAAATATGGTTCTCCCAGTTTGAGAGATCAGACTTAGCATTAGACACTAGACAACTGCTCTGAGGTAGAATGTCTAAATAGATGTCAGTATAGTTTCTTCCTGTGATCAAAAATTTTTATTTTACGTATCTGTTTCATTTTCATTTAACGTGAATATCTTTTTACTGTAGGTGCACATGCAATATGAAATAGACAAAATAAATAAATATCAGCTCAAAAATTCTTCCTCACCCACCTCATTCAACCCCAGATTAACAAATACCACACCGCTTAACCCAGTCCTTCCTCATAAAACTGGGAGAACAGATGGGACTTGCAGCATGTAACTCTATTACAAGAAGAGGGAAGCAAGTTCCATAGTTGAAGGCCTCTCACTGAAAATACCTTACCAACAGCTCCCTCCTGTTTAAACCAGGAGACCGTTAGCTAAAGTGCTTTAGCAGATCTCACTTTAAGTTACCACAGTACATGGGGAAGAATTTAATTTTAAATCAAACTAAAGTATTTATAGGTGCTTTGTAGTGAGATTCCTGCTTTGAATTAAGTGCCTCAGAATCCTTCAATCTTTTGTGCTCACCACCCTGATACTCTTTGGAGCACTAATGCAGCTGGTATAAAGAGTTCCAGAGCTCATTTGGGAAAGGTGTTTGGGGCATGGGATACCAATGCACTTAGCAACAGCATTGCAAATGACAAATACCTCTTGTAATTGGACTTGTTAGGAATATTGGACTATGTAGAGGTAATTGGGGGTCAATGTTTCTTCTCTTTCTGTGCATAATTCACATGCATAACTGCAAAGAAAATGTCAGAACAAGGCACAGAGTTTTCTTTAAGCTTTGTACATACCAGTATTGTTTCAACTAGGGAGTGAGCCAAAATTCACGGAAGTCAATAGAACAATTCTCACTGACCTCAGTAGGCTTTGAATCAGACCCCTCATGGTATAAGAGTTGCACAACCAAACATTTACTACCCAATCATCAGAAAACTGCACCTGTGATGGGGAAAGGAAGAAGGAATGTTTAGTGAAATATTTTGCCCATAATTCAGTTTAAAAGTAGAAGAGATGCGTACTCATGAGGTTATTTTCTTGTACTTTAGAGAATGTGTTGTATTAACAGTCTTATTGTTATTTTTAATTAATAATTCACTCTCTACAAAAACCATATATCTACTGGAAATATAAGAACCCTCAAGAGAGAATGAAAGGAAACTTGCAGAAGAAGAATTCTCAGACTGGAGGAATGAAAAGATATACTAGTAGCTGTCAAATTTACTGCTATTTAATTGTTCTTATCTAAAAATTAGAAATTTGACTTCTGGAACCCGTAGGTCAAAAGTGAAATGATCTTGTGGGGCGATTATGTAAGATAATAATACTTAACAAGTATTTAGTGCTTATCTTTGTAAATCACTTTGAACTGATTAACTCAACTAATTTAAACTAAATGAATTAAATATGTACAGTTAGCACAGTTTTTGGAATGTCTAGATTCTTGTCTGCCAATCAGGGGGAGGAATATGTTTTTCTAACAACCTCTAGAAGTATGTAGATTAAGCAAGGAATGTGGTAAACACCCAGTGGATTGAGCTAGATGATAAAGGCAGGCTCATAGTTTAGCAAGGATTTTTAAAAAGATTGGATACTTACATGAATAAGAATTTATAGTTAAATCAGCTTGGATAAAAATACAAGGGTTATCAATCGTCATGCATCAGAGCATAAACAGGTCACCATCTGGGGTCAGGAAGAAAATGACCGTCATGGTAATAGCACTGCAGGATTAAGTCCTTTGTTGAGGGTAGAGGGTTACACTTTCCTATGTAATGACTGACTGGTCATTACAAGACAAGATAGACTAAACAGACATTTGTTCCTATGTTTCATCTGTCATTTCCTTAGCAGGAACAAAATATATTGTCTGATACTGAGAACATGTATGAACTGCTAGATGATGAGACAAAGTTTAAAGAGGCCTTTATATGATACACAGATTTCTGTAAAGGAACCATGAACCAAAATGGCATCTCTATAAAGGGGGGGTGGAATAATAAAAAAGAAGGGCAAGAGTTCTAAGGGCATCCAGTAGGCAGAGCACATTGGGGGAAACAGACCTGCATCAATCCAGAAAAGAAAAGGGAAAAAAAAACACACCCCCAAAATACGGAAAAGTAAGTTTTAGACCATTAAGAACTAGTTTACCTGATATTTGTTTCTATGTGAATTGGTTTGAGAGAACAGAAGAATGGGATAGATGTTAATAATATTATGATAGTATATTATTATAACATTGTAGTATAATACTAATTACAGGTCTGTCGCATCTTACACTAGGGTTACATTCTGCAGTCAGCGCATAAAGCGAAAATCGCGTATAGTCAAAATTCCATTGAGTGTAATGGCAGGTGGAATCGCCCGCACTACAGGTACAGTATTAAAATTGTTGTTTTTCTCTCCGCGCAAAGCTGAATTCGCGCATGTTAAATGCGCGTAAGGCTCTCTGTGAGCTGAGGGGTGAAAACATTTCTACTGCAACTTTCCTCTGTTGATCTCAAAGCACTTTACAAAGGTTTGAAAACATCATCACAAGGCCTACTGAAGTACAAAGACATTAAAGACTTGCCCGAGGTCGCAAAACAAGTCCATGGAGAAGGTGGGACTAGAACCCAGGTTTCCTGACGCCTATTCTCTTGCCCTTGCCAACAGACATCATTGCTTCTTATAGGACTAACTTCAGTGGTGCAAGGTAGGGCAAAATACAACTCCAAGAGCCAGTACTCAAAATGGGTATTCATCCTCTTTAAGGGCAAGTAGTATTTCCATTTGCTCCTCCATCAGAGTTCTGTATGTGGGGAGGAGGGGCCAGCCTTAATTTGTACTCTGGTAACCTGAGAAATCTACTGGGAGCTTCTTCAGTGAGCTGTTACAGACTCACTGTTTCCCCTAAGTGCCCACTCTTCAAAAAGCACTGCCCATTCATGTCACTGCATCGGCCCCTATGATCTCTTGACCCTATAGTGAAGTTGCTGCCACTGCAACCCCATCCCCTGGTGGAGTTCTGGTCCTTCCACCATGTCTATCTATTTTTACCGCCTCCAGTCCCTCAGTAAGCCACCTGATTAAAGGTTTGCAGAATTGGGCCCCCTAGTTGTCATTGTTATAATTATATTTATTTATTTAACAATTATACTTCCATAGTGCCTAGAAGTCAACCAGATAAGGGTTTCATTGTATTAGCTATCTTACAGACGTAAAGAAAGTGACAGTCCCTGTCCCAAAAAGCTTGCAATCTAAAAAATAAGAAATAACAGCTGGATGAGACAGACAAGCAGCTCAGGGTAGGGGCCGGGGTAAACAAGGTACCAAAAGTAATATGATGTGTGCAATTGAACAGTGATCATAAATTGCACCTCACTGCCTAGTTGTTATCAAATTGCAACATGAATACATTAGGAAGAGGTGAGTTTAGAAGAAGAACTTGAATGAGGATAAAGTGGTGGGCTGATGGGTTTTGACTGCAGGCTTTTCCCACGCCTAAGAAACCACATAAGAGACATGGAGAATCGGATGATCAAGGTTGGCATCACTGATAAGGTAAAATGCTGGACAGGTAGGACAGAGGTAAGTCATAAGGGGTTTGAAAGAAAGAACAGGACATTTGTGTTTGATGTGGTAGAAAAGAGGTAGCCAGCGGAGAGACTTTAAGATGGGGGAAAGCAGAAACACACCTGCTGGGAGTTCAAAAAACGTCCAAATTCTAGTTGAGTTCAAGTTCCTTTCCTCAGGGCTTTATTAACAGGTAATATTCCAAAACAGGATCAAAGTAATGCAGAACACTTGGTAACAGCCAACACAGACCTTTCCAGCTTTCAGCAAACTCGGAAGGGCAGAAGACACACTCTGCAACAGCTTCCACTTTCCTTTTATAATGCCAACCCAAATCACACATGGAATGGGCAGGGAACCTGAAAGTTCTTGTAACCTCTTATATGTTGGAACTTAGGAAGCACCTTTATACCTTGTCACAATGGTGTGACCCTGACATAGTCAAAGCAACAAGCCAGGGAAATGATCTTAGCAGCAACATTTCTGAGGGACTTGAAAAGGGCAAGTTTGCAAGCATTAAGGCCATGGAAGTGATTACCCTAGTCAAGGCATGAGATGCTCAGGACTTTGCTGGCTATCAAATACTGTAATTCTTATTGCCTTTTGTATAATACACAACTAAAATATTCCTGTTTTATATTTACCTTGGTTGTGGAGTTGGTAGTCAGAGGGAAAAATTATTGAGAGAGTAGGATGAAGAAACAAAATAGGGAGAGGAAAATTAATTTTGTTTTACAAAACCTGTTCTCGGGCTTCAAATCCCTTTCTAGAAGTCATAATGTTCTGTGACATTTAAATGTCAGTATGACATTGGTTTTATGACAATAATTGATCAAATTCACTAGTTTTGAAATGCCCTTTCTGAGAAGGGAGGCACTCTGTGTCTGATTCACTATGGCCTTAAATTAATGGAGATATCCTATCTCCTAGAATGGGAAGGAACCTTGAAAGGTCATCAAGTCCAGCCCCCTGCCTTCACTAGCAGGACCAAGTACTGATTTTATCCCAGATCCCTAAATGGCCACCTCAAGGATTGAACTCACAACCCTAGGTTTAGCAAGCTAATGCTCAAACCACTGAGCTATCCCTCCTCCCCATATATAGTCATTTACACCAGTGTAAAGTGGGTGTTAATTACTACCATTTTATTTGGTAGCCTTTTACATTCACTTTACACTAGACTAGTGTAAATAGCTGTACAAGATTCAGGGCAATGGTGAATTGGTTCCCTATAAATGCAGATTAGTGTTGTTATGGTGATTTTGGCTGTTAGTTATAATTTCCAGATATTTTGGGAAATTACTTTTTTACTGTGAGAACTATTATGGAGGAAGAGATGAACACTACTTTTGTTTCATTAGATATTTTTGATCTCTGAACCACTAGCTTTTCAATTAAGCCTTTTGAGCATTGGCCTGCTTAAACCCAGGGTTGTGAGTTCAAATTTTGAGGGGGCTATTTAGGGATCTGGGGCAAAAATCTGTCTGGGGATAGGTCCTGCTTTGAGCAGGGGGTTGGACTAGATGATCTCCTGAGGTCCCTTCCAACCCTGATATTCTATGATTCTAATGTCCTTTTGCAGGCAAAAGTCCCATTGACTTCAGTTGGAGTTAGAGGTCAGGATCAGTGGAGGTATAAGAAAATAGGTAGAAGGTATGTTAAAGCCTTAAACTTATGGGGATGACCTTGCACTCTGTGTACCCCAAACTCCCATTGTCTTCACTGGGAGCCAAATAGACTTTTTTTTTTTTAAACAGATGATAATCCTGGGCAGGTTTAAAGAGTAAAGAATCCCTCTTTCTGTCCCCCACCCTTCACAACCCATTATGCCTCCTCCTCTTTGCACTTTTAAAAGAAATAGGCTGCTACAGTGGTGGATGGTTCTTATTCTGTCATCCCAATTGCACCAGCTGGCCTATGCAAAGATACTCGGTTTAACTAGAGGTATAGTTCTAGGCAAGATTACTGTGGCATTGAAAAAAATAGGAAAAAAATCATGCTACTGATTTTCAAAACAAAATATATTTGTCTTGCTAGCCCTGTTAATTAATCTTTCAGTCAGCCTTTCTTTAGAGCTTGTGTAGGGGAGTGTAAAATATTTTTAGGTCCCTCCCCATTGGTGTTACCTACTCCAGCTCCTCCTGAAGTCAGTGGAAGTTTTGTCATTGACTTCAATGAGAGAAGAATCAGGCCTCAAGTAACTACACTGACTTAAAAAAACAAGTAGAGGTCTTTGCAGTCCTCAAGTAAAGCTCTGGTTGAATCAATGAGAGTTTTGCCCGTGATCAAAAATGCAGGACAGGCACCTACATAATGCCCTACCATCCAAAACGCCAAGTGAGAAAGTAGAAAACATTTTATTTCATTCTGTGTGGCTACTTGATAAGCAACTGTTTTCTGAAATGTAAAAAAACAAACAAACAAACAAACAAAAAAACACTTTTAAAGGGCAGCAATCATATGCCTCTAAAATTAAAAAACAAGAGCATGAAACATAATTACTCATCTTTATGCTCCTAAAATAAATACATCAAAACATTGAAGGTTTTTGTACATTGTCATTTTCACAGTTTGGACATATGTTTATAGGGGGACCTGTCCCAGTTAGGACATATGTTCCTGAGTTTGTTTAGGACACATGTTAGTAAATTTGGGGAATTTCTGAATAATGTGAATAATTTTGCTTGATTTACATTAAAAATTAAAGTAAAATGTTAATTGGTTTGAAGATAATGTTCAGTAAAAGGCACACCAAGACTACAACAACAAACGAATTGTGGTTTCTAATTAAAAAGATATTTGCACATTTATTGAGCACATATATTCTACATCGGTAATTCTGAACTGGTTGGTATCAGCGAAATGTTTACCTTCAGTTTCAAAGGGAAGGCAACGGACATGTCTAGAGACCCAACTAGTATACAGTAAATATAAACTGAAATTACATGTAAACGTCTAAGGCTAGTCAGGAGAAAACGGACGTTTATTGTTAAGGTCTAGAACATCTTGACACTTCTAATTTGCACTTTAATTTGACGATTTAATTAATAGCCCGGTTTTGCTGTTGCTCTTTTCGATTGTTTTTAAGTCTGCATTAAATCAATCCTGGATCCAGGAGGGGATTTTATTTATTTATTTATTTATTTTGAGGTAGGAAGAGTGATTTGGGGGAAAGGATCGTGTACATTCTACATAATCCTGCATTGCAAGATGAAAAGTAGCAAAACAAATACTCCAGACATTTATTTACTCACTGATGCTTAGCATTTCCAGTTGGACTATATTATGTATGTATTGGTTATTATCAAGGGGGGATAATAATGGCATGCTCGGTTTATCGTGATTACGATTATTTCCATGGCAATCTTCTTCACATAACCTTATACCTAGGGTGATGATAATGCAGATGCAGACAGACAGATCCCATGAACCTAGGGGGAACAGC
Source organism: Chrysemys picta bellii (assembly GCF_011386835.1). Taxonomy (NCBI): domain Eukaryota; kingdom Metazoa; phylum Chordata; order Testudines; family Emydidae; genus Chrysemys; species Chrysemys picta. The sequence continues at coordinate 125,172,544 of NC_088793.1, read as the reverse complement.
TGGAGGCTGGTACTCGCCCAGTGTAAGAAGGAAAGTATTGCTATAAATTGGGAGTCTTTATAGCTGTTCGGCTGGAGGAAGTTTTTGGCTGTAAACTGTCATGCACTGCAGCTCTCAGTGAAAAGGCTGTGAAAGTGGGGAGTTTTCTCTCCTGAGAACCAAAGTGCAATTAAGATCAGAAAGGAGAAGCAGGGCAGAGGGGGAAAATAATAATAAAGAAGAGGGCACAAATAGCTGCCCAGGAAAAATCTTAGTATTTTCCCTATCCCTCCCAAAACATACACAGCTCTCCCACCGTTTGCACTCATTTTTATGTTGTTTAAAAAAAATGCAGGTATTCTTTTGATCATTTTTAACTTAAATCCGGGAAGACTGTTTAAAAACTGTCACCTAAATCTTGGGATATTCCTTAGTTCTTTGGGGCTAAATGGCGAAGTCACTAAAACAAATATTATAAAAGTGAAATATGCAAAGTGAAATAAACTCCATCTTTCTTTTGAATGGTAAATTAGAGAAAATGATAACATCTGGTGATACTGCATGCAACGTTTAATAATACTGTTCAAAGCATTTGTGTTGCCAGTGGTATATGAGCTTTCCTTACATGTATTGTTCTTCTTTAAAATTAAGGAATTAGCCTGCTTAGAAATATTTTAATTCCGAATCGTCAATAACAATGTTTTTATTAAATTTCAAACCATCTTAATATATAATCAGATCGAATCCCGTTTCCCTTTCATACCTAAATCCACTAAAACAGACGCGTCGCCTTCGATTCCGCTAGACTCTTGACGGTGTGTCAGCTCTACAGATGGTTCATATGTAGGCATTTTGTAGGCATATTAGCTCTGCCGAAGAATTTAGAACGAAATTTGTCTTACCCTGGATCCACTAAAATAAAAATAACTTCAGAACACTTCAAAAAATCAGAATGTGTCGAAAGCAGAGAGAGGTATTTTTAAAGATCTAAACTGAGCTGCTAAGCATTACGGGCTGTGAAGGAGACTCCCTCATTTTGGATTAATTTTAAGAGTATCTTGAGATGCAGGATTTTGCAGTGTGATAATAAGATGTTAGAAATCTCATCGTTTAAAAAAATAACTGAGATTGTCACAGATTGACAGCCTCGCATAGAATTTTTGAGCTTGAATGCTCATGCCTTTTAAAAGTAAAGTATTATTTTTTGTATGGAACACCGTAAGTAAAATGAGTGTGTGATGCTCGGCTGGTGGAAAGGATCTAGTGAAAATATTCAGAGCGGTGACTGTCTGGGCGTCTCTTCTTGCCCGATTTTTGAAAACCTGCTCGTAGAGAAAGATCGTTCCCCATCAGAAGTGGACTAGATGCGCTCAGTAAGCAAAGCACGTCGGTTACAAAGGTTTTTAAAAATCATGTGCAAAGACTAACGCAAAGTAGGGAAATGTCTTCACTCTATTTCCGTAAAGTAACAGAGAATGTTTGCATGCGCGATTTTAAAACAAATTAAAAAGAAACACGATCGAGCAAAATAACATTAACTTGATCACCTCATGTAGCTTTTTAAAAATACAACTTTGATTTCTAAATTTAAGATGTAAAAAATGGGTGCAGATTGTATGATGTATTTGAAATTTGACTAATGTAGGTTTTATTCCTGAAATAAGATGCCTATATAGATGTGAAAAGTGTGTTTATATAAAATGTGCGTGCATGGACATAAAACCTATCTATCTATCTATCTATCTATCTATCTATCTATCTATCTATCTATCTATCTATCTATCTATCCCCAAGATTAACCATTTTTGAATATAGCTCTCCATTGGTTTCAACTTGTTGCTCTTCCAAAGAGATTGCCATCGACAGAGAAACTTTTCTTAAAAAGCAAACTTTTTAAAAAAACTAATTAAAATCAGTTCAAATAAAACTAATATCCAGTATTTTGAATGTAAGTATGTTTGCATGATATCTTTTTTGTTTTGAGAAATCCTTATTTTTACATTGCACTGCCTCCCCTCCTCTTCTTTTGCTCCTGTTTAAAGCGATTGTTATTGTTTAAAGAGACCCCATTGAACTATTTCCTGCTCATTGTCACCTCTCTCCCCCTCTCCCTCTATCCAGAGATTCTCACAGAAAGGTAATAAACTGTTTCCTCACACCACAGATCGCAGCACCTCCTGAGAATTCAAACCATCGAAAGCATTAGTATGTTTCAAAATATTCATTCTCTCACTCCGTATTTACGTCTTGGCCCGTGAGACTGACTGAAACTCCGAGGATTGGAAAGTTTTTCATTTAAAACACACAAAGCCCCTTTTTCCTAATCCAAACATACAATTTTCTCCTTGTTATAAAAGGGAGGGGGGATTTAAGCGTCAATTTATCGATATAATGTTTATAAATATTTCCAATTTAAATGTTAGTGTACTTAGATGGTTGTAAACATCAGTCGTTTTAATATGCACATGTACTATAGAGATCAGTGGTAAGAGACAGAGCTACAGTCCTTCTAAAAGATAATCTGAGGTGGTCAGTAAATTCTTTAGGTTGTGTGAAGGCAACAGTGCAATGAGATCATCAAACTGAGGTTGAGGGTTTATTTCAGATAAGTGCTTTCTGGTCAGTTGCTTTTTGATTATTTTAAAACATTTCTTGTCGATTTAAAATGGGCCTCATGCTAATTTTAATGGTCACATAGACAGGAATGCCACAATCTGTGACAATGTGAATGTGAGGTTTCTGTTTTAAGAGCTGATACTTTAAATGTCTCATAGAAATCCATTGCAAATACTGTACCTTCAACAGCGGGGGGAGGACTTTTAATACTGCCTAAATGATAACTCGCGCTAGCGGTGTCTACTTTCTAGGATTGGCTGGTCTAGAATGGTGTCTAAAATAAAACCTCTAGGGTTTGCTGCCCTATGTTGCGAGCGGCATGTCAATGTACCTATAATGACTGCTGCTGAGAAGGCAGGAGGCTGCTGCACACAGGTTATGGGGCTGTTGCTGAGATGGGCCATTTCCTCCTAGGCTGCTGAAGCCCCAACCCCGGCGGCTTTGATAGAGGTGCAAACATTTGGGGGCAGATTTACATAAAATAGCCGTGTTTAATCCCACTGGCCGCAATTAACATCACAGGCTTCCCCGGGCACCGTTCTGATATGGCCGCAGGGAGCCAATCAGCTGGGTCGGCCGGAAACATCAAAGGGGGTCTCCTCCAATCAGGGGAGCCCCCCCACAGGCATTGTGATGTCACCAGGGGATATTTATTGGGGGGGTATAATTACTGTCCCCTTGGCCAGTTCCAGTCGCGCAGACCAGAGAGGTCAAGTGGATTAACCCTTCTGCCACCACATTGCAACCAGCCTGGATCCTTCCCACTGTAAGCAGCCAGGACCCCCTCCCAGGAGCCTCGGGGTCCTCCTCTCCCGCGTGGCTGTTCGGCGTGGAATCGCCTCTGATAAGTTCTACCAGGAGTTGGAGCCAGACCTGAGGCTGGAGGTGGCTCCTGGGCAGTAAGTGGTTTGGGGGGAGGGGGAGGAGAGAGGATGAGTTCTCCCGGCACGGAGAGCTCCGGCAAGAGCTTGCAGTACCGGGTGGACCATCTCCTGAGCGCGGTGGAAAACGAGCTGCAGGCTGGCAGCGAGAAGGGAGACCCCACGGAGCGGGAGCTACGAGTCACTCTGGAGGAGAATGAGCTGTGGTTGCGCTTCAAGGAGCTCACCAACGAGATGATCGTGACCAAGAACGGCAGGTAGGGTCGGGGACGCTGCTGGCAACCCCCGGGGGGGGGACCTGCCCAGCTCCCACTGCTGCAGGAGACAGCCGCAGCCCCAATGACTGCACAGCCATTGGGGCTGAAGACCCCCTCTCCCCTAGTCCCGCTGGGGTTCTCTCCCCCCAGTTAAAGGATCCCCCCTGCAACATTATGTTGGGCCGAGTCTGCTGCCCCCACGCTGCTCGAGACACCCTAATCTAATGCTGCGGGAGACTGTGCCCCGCCCCCCCGGTGGTATTTATTTCTCCCCCTTTTTACTGTAGATTTCCCTCCTTCCCTCCAATCCAGTCCTGCTGGGGAGGATCTCCCCGTAATGTGGCTGGAGACCCCAGATCCTCTTCCGCTGCTGGGGGCCCCCTGATGTTGGCCGGGTGCCGTCCCCCCAATGCTGCTGGGAGCCCCCTCCCCTCTGCACAGCGCGGCACCGGAGCGGGAGAGGCTGCTGCAGCCCCGAGCAGGAGCCGAAGGTGGGGTCCGATTAGTTTTTGCCCGGAGCCGCACAAAGGGACTGAAGCTCCGCTGGGTGTGGGGGGGGTGGTTTAGGGCCAGCTGAGCCTTTGCACCGGGACCCCCAGAGAAAGGTCAAGGGCCAGGCCTGGGAGAGGCAGGTGAGGCGCTAACGCGGCTTCCTGGAGTCCTGTGAAATAGCGGAGCCGGGATCGGCCTTGCTCTGAGGCCCGCGGTGGGGCGAGCAGGAGCCCTGGCCCGGCTCCCCCGGCAGTGGGGAGCAGTTCCCCCGGACAATGCGCCTCTCCCTGGCCCTGCTCTCTCCCCCAGGCGGATGTTCCCCGTGCTGAAGGTGAGCGTGTCCGGCCTGGACCCCAACGCCATGTACTCCTTCCTGCTGGACTTCGTGGCCGCCGACAATCACCGCTGGAAGTACGTGAACGGGGAGTGGGTCCCCGGGGGCAAACCCGAGCCGCAGGCCCCGAGCTGCGTCTACATCCACCCGGACTCGCCCAACTTCGGAGCGCACTGGATGAAGGCGCCGGTTTCCTTCAGCAAAGTCAAACTCACCAACAAGCTCAATGGAGGGGGGCAGGTGAGTGGCGGGGCTGCGGGGGCTGGAGCCGCCCAGGGACCTGGCCGGCCAGGAGCCCCAAGGGAGGGGCGCCGAGAAATAGCGCCCGCAAGCTGCTAGTTCTCAGCGCTGCGGGCAGCAGAGACCTTTCCCCAGAGCCTCCGTCTGCGGGGTGTCAGAACTCAGTGGGGAGGGGCGGGAGGAGACCCCCCCCCCAAGTTTATCCAGTCAGCAAAGTCAATCAGGGTGTAGCTAAAAATCAGGGCTGGAAGAAAACTTTTCCAGAGCCTCTCGCTGTAACAAGCAGCTCAGCTTCAATTGCGTGGCTACTTTCCTCCGATAACACCTATCCAGCGTTGTCTATAAACTTGTGACCCATTTCAAAGGCTGCCCATGTAAAAGACGGGGGCTTTTCTCACCTGTCGGAAATACAGCCAGGTCTTCCAAATAGAAGAGTTTCTTTATTTTATGTCAATAGTGTACTGTAGTGGTCTAAAAAAACCGGTTGCTTTTTAAGAGCAAAAATAAAAACGCAAATCTATGTACCTGTAAACCAGGACAAGGAGTCTGTCTAGTAGATTTCACCAAGAAAGGTGAACTAGATTTCATTTGATCTCTACATTATCTATGAAGTTGTTCTTCAGTTTTGTTGACACTGGGTTGTAATCAATATCCTCTATAGTTTTAGACAAACCAACTGAACTGTTTTTGTCCTGATGAAACTTTCCAAGCAGAGGGGGATTTTTCTTAAATAGTCATTTCAGGGTTGAATTATTTGATAGATATGCACACTTTGGACTATCAGTAGGCTGCCCTGCCAAATATAATGGCGATAATATTTAGGCAGATAATTTAGTTGCCTGACGTTTATCTTCTTTTGTCAGGCTTCACTTTTAGAATTTACTAGTGTCTGTTGACTTTTGGGACCTCCCCCATCACGAAATATCCAGCATTAGCTTTTTAAAATCAGAAAGTGTTCTGTAACTGTGGAAATTTGCATTCCACTGTGACAATGCTTATGTGTGCTATTATATATTTACAGATCATGTTGAACTCCTTGCACAAGTATGAGCCTAGGATTCATATAGTGAGAGTTGGTGGCCCTCAGCGTATGATAACCAGCCATTCCTTCCCAGAGACCCAGTTTATAGCTGTGACAGCTTACCAGAATGAGGAGGTATGCACAAAATGGGAAAGAAACCTACATGCACTTCTATCCTCTGAATTAGCAAAGTGAAAGATACTGGAGCAAAATATTTATCATGTAACATTTTTTCAATTCTCTGTTTCATTTTAAATTGTATATGAAGTGAGTTTGTTTGAAATTTAAATAATAAAGCCCAATAAATACATAATAATAAAGCCCAATTAGTAACGCTAATTCCCTGTTTCCTATATATTGTAACTTTTTATTTGTTAAAAGTAGAATTATAAAGATTCTTTGGAATTCATCAACGCTACTACTAATGTTAGAAAATCAGTAAGAATAAACTCACTGTTTTAAAGTATAATGAAATAATACATGAACTAATTGGAAATGGCATTTTCAAAACTGACTCTTGTTTTCAAATAAAATGGGCACTTTAAACTTCATTTAAACTGTAAGTTACTAAGCTTATTATCCTAGTTGAGATTTGTTGTTGTTCATTCTGGTCTACCCAGAAACCCAAAACTCTTTATAACTGTCATTAGTGTATCCCCTTTTATATGTGTTTCCTTAATAGGATAATAAAACCAGGTAACTTAGTCAGGCAGTGACAGTGGATGTCTTTAAATTTTGTAGAGAGAATAATTTCAAGTCTACTGTTAACATTTGAGATGTTTGGATGCTGTTTAGTTACTTTACATAAATCCATACTATGGCCTTAATCCTACTGCCCCTGAAATCAATGGTAAAATCCCACTAACTTTAGAGAAGCAGGATCAGGTCCTAAATACTGTATGATAATGAGTAGTAACGCTTGCAAAATAAGATTTTTGTTGTTGTTTTTAGATCACAGCTTTAAAAATTAAATACAATCCATTTGCAAAGGCTTTCCTTGATGCCAAAGAAAGGTGAGAATTCTTGACTAAACCCAGTTACAAAGTTTGCAAAAAACTTACATATTTGTGAAAACACATTTCTTTCAAATCATTTTCTTTAACTAATGAAATGTGGCTTCTTTGACAGAAGTGATCACAAAGATATGATGGATGAAGTTGGAGACAATCAACAGTCTGGGTATTCACAGTGTATGTTTAATTTCACTCTATTAAGTATATAACTTTAAAAAATACCTTATCTTTCATCTCAGCTTCTTTTGTACTTCCTTTCTATTACAATTTAGTAGTATGTTGTAGCTGAGTAAAATTCAGACACCAGTGTTTGTTTGCAGGCATATGTTAACTCTCACTATAGATTAAGTATGACATTCTAGTTACTTAGTCCTGCCTTGAGTGCAGAGGACTGGACTAAAAGACCTCTCAAGGTCCCTTTTAGTTCTATGATTGGTGTCTGATTCTTATGATTATTGTTTTGTAGTTTTTCATGTTTCTTATTGTGTACAATATATTTTATTAAACATTAATACTGTCTTCAAAAATTCTGTAGTGAAATGTTATAATCATTAGTTTTCTACAAGACAATGGGTCTTGGATATAAATAATGCAATATCTGTGGGGAGATTAATGGAAGGAGTGTTTTATTTCAAAAGGTAACAAAAATTAGTGAGAATAAACTCACCAGTTTATTTAATTTATTTTTAAAGTACACTAAGGAAATTGGGGACACCAGTTTTAAAATTCTTTTGTTTTCAGATGGCTAAAATGTCACTGTTTTAGAATTTTAAACTGAATTTTGTTTTAAAGGGACATTGTCAAAAAAAATTAGGTCCACAACTTGAATAAAAGGGCATTTACAAATTATAATGGGAATTATAAAAGAAAAACATTTTCTTTTGCATTTGAACATCATCCCACATCAGTATTGGAAACCTCAAGCACAGCAATGTTGTGCTAATGGAGGAGAACCAAAAAGAGATGCTATAAACAAAAGATTAAATTAACCAGTGTGGTTTCACCATCCAAAGTGAATGATATGCAAAATGTACACACAAGATAAAAAATGCAAAGTTTTAAAAATATTTCAGTTTTAATAATCTAAGGTATAATTAGTAACACAGGTAAAGACAGCATCTATTGTAATGGGCAAGGAGAAGCCAACCTGAATAATGTTATTCAGTAGTGCTGGGAGTGAACCTTCTTTTTTGCCCTTATTAAAATTGCCCTTTTTCTCAATTTTTCTTTCAAAATGAATTTTTATGCGAGGTGACATGTATCCACATTTCACTTTTGACAATTGGCATTTTCTGATGGAAAAACATTGTGTTGGGAAATTTCTGACCAGCTCTAATATTTAACTTCAGAGTAATAGTGTTAAAAAGGCTCATAACATTCATAGCCTGCTCTGTGGCATTATGTGTCAGTGCTACGAAATGTCCTCTTTTTCTCATAGTAGGTGGCTGGCTTATTCCTGGAACTGGGAGTCTGTGCCCCCCCTCCAATCCTCATGCTCAATTTGGAGCACCTCTATCACTGTCCTCTGCTCACAGCTGTGAAAGATTCTCATCGCTGAGGAATCATCGTTCTGCCCCTTACACCAATCCATATGCCCATAGAAACAACTCTCCAAGTAAGTTTTTATTATTCTGCAGCTATTTAAAGAGGGAAATTAACCTAGTGGTCCAAATTTTGATAAATTACATCAGTGTAAATCTGGAGTAATGTCATTGGAACTGAGATCAGTATCTAGCTCAGTTTGTGCTGAGGGCTTGTGACGATTGAAAGGCAATAACAAAAAGTAAATACGTTTCTCTAGCCTCTTAACAATGGAAAAGTAAGATTTTGTAAAGCTCTATCTAACGTTAGGTTATTAGACAATTCTGTGTCTTACTGTAGAACAAGAATCTTGAAATGAAGGAATACTTCAATGATTTTTAGCCTAGGAAAGCTTGGTTTATTCTGGCAATATTTGTCAGTTAAGTCAGTGGTCCCCAAACTGTGGGGTGTGCCCCCTTAAGGGGACACGAAGGAACATCTCAGGGTGCACGGCAGGGTCTGGGCCAGCCCTCACAAGTGGGTGGGGAGGGAGCACCACCCAGCCCACTCCGGCCCTGCCCTCAGCCTCTGCTCTTGGCTGCTGGACCCCTTTCTCGGCTCCCAGCCCAAAAGGATGCGGACACATTTTATTACTCGTAAGGGGGAGTGCAAGAGGAGAAGTTTGGGGACTTGGTTTAAGTGAAGATGGAATATATGTATCTGAAGAATTTGAGGAAGAACAATCTTAAAGAAATGGCAGTGAATTGAATAGACTTCTAGTTATGGTCGTGGAGTCAAGTGGCATTAACCTAAGTAAATAACTGAGGGCCTAGTTCGGCCACCATTACTCGCATTGAGGAACATCTTAATCGGTGTGTAGTCCCTTTGAAATCAACAAGACTACATGTGTAGTAAGGTACTCCTCAAAATAAGTCAGGGTGACAGAATTGGGTGCATAATGACAATATGTCTATCCAATTGCACTTCCATGAGAAGAAAGGAGGGGATGTTTAACTAACTGCCCATCCAGGACTTGCTATGGTTTTTCGTTCCTGGCCAATAAAGGCTACTGAAAGGGGTTTTTGTTTGTTTGTTTTTTAAAAAAAAAAACAGCTTAATATTTTAAATTTTATAAAATATTATGTAGGCTAGGTGGCATAGTCACCATCAAATTGTTCTAGACACAGCCCATGGCCTGACTGTTCTTAGAATACGTAACTCTGTAAAGTGTGTTAAAGATGAAAATTTGCATGTAGTTGATTTTTGTTGCATCTTGAATCTTTGCATAGGTTTTGCAAATTCAAATAAAATTCCATGAGAAATAATTAACTTCTCTGTGTGCCCTGCTTCTTCCCCCATCCCTCATAAAGGATTTTTCTCCTCCCCTTATGTTCATATGCCACAGCAACCTTCTCTGGCTGTGAAGGGTGGAATGGCATTGAGGCCATTGCTAATTTAGCCCCATAGTTATCACAGCGCTACATAATGCACTCCCCTCATCAGAGGCTGAGCATTTAGGCATAAGGAACTACTGGAGGTAGGAAGTGAAATATGCTTTGGCAACTGAACTTGGGCACCTCATATAGCAAACTGGCACATCATCCAGTCCACAGCCCCAATAAAATTGATAGTTTGACACAATTGGTAGATACGTGTGTGTGTGTATAATATGCAAAGCAGTAATAAAAAAGCCGTACTCTGCATTGAAAATGAGAATTGTGCCTCACTTTAACTGCTAATCTGTTTGTTAAGTGCTTGCTTGTTTTTCACAGCAGCCTATGCTGATAATTCCTCGGCCTGTCTTTCCATGCTCCAATCCCATGACAACTGGTCCAGTCTAGGAGTTCCCACACACACTAGTATGCTGCCCATGAGTCACAGCACTGGTACATCTACCAGCTCCAGGTAGGATTCAGTCCCTTTGCAATGCAGCCCCCCAGATCTTCAGAAATTAGAGTATGTTGGGTTTTTTAAATTGAAGAAAGGAGTGAACAGGTCATTATCAGCTTGACATCTAGTCAGTTTTAAAGTAAAGAGTTAAAAGTAGTTTCAGGTACTACACGTGTCTCTCAAGGTATGTCTGTACTACAAAGGCTATAGTGGCACAGCTGCAGTCCTGCAGCTATGCTGCTGTAGTGTAGTCTCTCGCTACAGCGATGGAAGGGGTTTTTCCATTGCTATAGTAAATCCATCCCCTTGAGAGGTGATAGCTAGGTTGACAGAAGAATTCTTCCGTTGACCTAGTAGTGTCTATATTGGAGCATTGGTCTGCTTAACTACATCTGGAGCAACATAGTTAAATTGACGTAAGTTTTAGGTGTAGACCAGGTCTAAGTCTCTCTGCCTATTTATGGCTTTATTGTTGTATTTTCCTTTTTTAATGCTTTTTTTTCCTCTTCCCTGTTGATATATGAAAAGCCCCTATAAATATGTGAAAATAAGTGGCCATATAGGAGAAACAATGAAACTGACTTTACACACAGTGCTGCCAAATGCACAGTGCAAACTTATTGGAGAAATAAGGAACAATTATTTTCTCCCATCTTTCAGTTCTAGGAATCTTAAGTGTTATTTGTAACAACAGTAAGTAAAATAACACTTTGACAAGTGTGAGAGATCAAGCAAACATTATCCCTTTAAATAATAGCCCTTGTTTATTGCTTTTAAGAGAACTCAATGAAAACCATCCTCCTGTCATGGACATATATCATGTCTCTTTTTTTAGACTTCTGATTATCTTGATAAAACATTTGCTCACCTGTTGAAAGAAGTTATGATGTTGGATTTGTACCCAATTCCTAGGAATCCAAACTAGAAGTTATTGGGGAGTCAGATGGGATTTTGCTGTTGACTTTAATAGGATCAGGGGTTGGCCCTCTATTATTTTTTTTTTAAACAACTTGCAGTTCAAATCTGTAGTCTAAATATTCTGCTAATATACATGAATTGTAGAAAAGGCACACTTATTTATGAAATATGCAAGTTAGCATTTATCTATTAAAATATACCATATATATATTACTAATACAAAGTACTAGATACTTTTTTTTACTAAACATAAATTTATTGAAATAATAAGTACTCCCAAGCACTTCTTCTCCCTCCCAAAAATGTCTTCACATTTGGAAGGCAACAAAGTCCGAGGTACTGGATTCAGAGTCAAGAGACTGGGTTGTCTTCTTGGTTCTGCCATTGAATTGCTGTGTGACCTTGGGCAAGTCACTTCACCCCTCTGGGCCCTGACGCCCTATCTGTAAAATGTGGATAAAGGGGGTAATGTAAAGTGCTTTGGGATCTATGGGTGAAAAGTGCTGTGTAAGAGCTAAATAATAAATGGAAAAGCTAATTTTTCTCACAGATCAACTTTTTTATTTCTGGCCCCCAGTAAAGAACCTTTTTTATAGGTGTGTGGGTGGGGAAAGTAGAGGGATGAGGTGAGAGCTGGGAAGATTTGGGTAGATTCTTATCCTCATAGCATGCTGGCAGCAGCAAATCAGTGTGATCCGCAGTTTAAGTGCCTGAGACTTCTCTAGTGTACTGAAGTAGCAAGAACCTTCCCAAAGTTCTTCACAATGCATAAAGTAGTTGAGTAAAAACACCCCTGGAATGTGCTTTGTGAGGTGTAAAACTGCATAGCTGACAGGGAAAACTGGGTTAATTAATAATCCATATTATCTACCCTTCTTCTCTCTTACAGTCAGTATCCCAACTTGTGGTCTGTGAATAACAGCACCATCACACCCGTGTCTCAGTCAGGTGGGATGTCCAATGGACTGAGCTCCCAGTTTTTGCGAGGCTCTCCAGCACACTACCCACCTCTTCCTCACTCTGTCACTGCCTCCTCCTCGGGATCTCTGCTGTATGACGCTGGCACACCAACAGACATTTCTGAGAGTCAGTATGATACCTCTGCACATAATAGGCTGGCATCCACATGGACTCCTGTCACACCACCTTCCATGTAAACCAAGCCCTTTCTTTAAGATAAAGACTTTCTAGCTATTTAGTTACTCTTAATACTGAATCCACAATGAAGTCTTGAAGAGGGGGAAAAGAGACATGAAGAAAATTACAAACAAAAAGGCTGCACTGCTTTTGTGTAAAGTAATTGAATTCTACTTCTTACAGTATAACAGTGTATCATTAGCAGCATAAAGACCTTATGAGTGCAATTCTAGTATAGCAGATTTACTGCTCTTCCTTTTTAAAATAAATATTTTTAATCCTTTTCCATTTGGCAGAGATGGGCCTGAAACACCAAAATTTGACCCATATTCCACACTTCTCAATGTTCTGGGACTATCTGGATCTGGGGTTTTGTTTCATGCCCATCTTGACAGTTTTGTCAGGTTTTTTTTTAATAAGCTACTTCCTGTCAATTGCCAGTTAACATTTTGCTTAGCTGTAGTTGTGAGAGAAGTTTTATTAAGTGCACAGTTTGAATCATTCTCAAATCTACACAAATTTAGCTAATGAATGAAATTTGGAGAACTGTGTGCACTAATGTTTGTTTATCGTGAGAATATGTGATATTCTGGTAGTTGACAGTTTTTTATGCACAGTTATATGCTTATTATATGAATTAAATGATGAAGACAATCAGCAAGAACTTTTTAAGGTGAGTTTCATTGTTTGATCATATAGCCAATGAGCAACTTTCAGGCTAACTAAACTCCTGCCTTTCAAACAGCTATCATCTAATGGAGGGCGCCATCCAAAGTCCTTGGAAACCAATGGAAAGACTTCCATTGACATTAATGGTCTATGGCCCAGGTCCTAAATGAGAGAAGAAAGTCAATACCTAACGGTTCTTTCTAATTTATTTTAGTTCAATATTGTACTCTGATCAATATTTATTATTTGTTAGGATGTGACTTTGTTTTGTACATTTTAAGATGTGTATATAATCCGTCAATATGCTGTGTACCTTAAGACAATCATACATAGGGCATGTCACCACATGACATATGGAAATAGTGTGGATCCAAGTAGTTAAGTTATTATACATGAGCAAATACCAAATGTCAGTAATTTGGGATGGGAGTATAGATATAAGCCTTAATGTACACCAACTGCTTGTCTTCACTAGAAGATTAGGTCATGGTAATGTTCTTGCTGTCCATGCCTCATATCTTTGAGGGCTCTTATTAACTACTGTACCATGAGTTGACCTAATCTTTTGCTGAAGACAAACCCCAAATGCTGGGTCAAAATGTGCTTTTGGATGTGCATGCTTCTTCCACTGACTTCAATGAACACACAGTTGAGGGTGGAATCTGACCTTTATGCATAAATCATAACAAACCCCTTTTTGATGATGTGTATAAGGTTGGAAAGAAGAGTTCTAAGTTAGAGGATTCATTTAATATTTCATATGCTATAATGGCAGCTTAAAGCTGAAAAAGCAAATGTGTGCTGCACTTTTGGTTTCTTAGGCCCTGTTTCTGCAACTGGATCCACATGGGTGGGCCCTTGCATTCACGCAGCGTCCCATTGACTTCAGTGGGGATCTGCACCAGGCACAAAAATCTGCCCAGGCAGGTCCAGCATCAGGATCTGGGAGTTAGATGTTATTCCAAATGAGCCAATCACAACAAAGGGCAGCACCAGAGTCAGATGGCTGTAAACCGTGTCCTCTCTCACATTTGTAAATATTGATCTAAGCGCTCCTATTTTATTGTGAAAGTGAATCATGTAAATGATGTAAGTGCATTGTTGTTTAGACTCTTTTGTAGAAGTTAGCAAAGTATGTTTCATTGTGTTTTGTACTTATATTTCAAAAGTATTAAGTTAAATTGAAAAACAATTAGTAAAGTTTCTTTAGTAAACTAAATGCTTAGTTTTCAATTTGTGGATTAAGTTTAACCTCATGAATTTCATTTATTATCTGTATTGCCATAGCACTTGGGAGCCCTTGTCACTGACTACGACCTCACTGTATTAGGTGCTGTACAGACACAGAGCAAAAACTCCCTGCCCTAAGAGCGTACACTCTAGGTATAAGACAAGATTCAACCGATGGATGCAGACAGATGGGGGAGTACAACGATATAATGAGACAATATTGGTGACAGGTAGTGGTCATATTTCACGTGTGCTGAACTAATAGGTAGGTTGGCCCTTTATGGGATGGGAACATAGAACTGCCATATCAGGAAAAAATTGATAGTCTATCTACTTTCTCCCCTGTCAAAGATAAAAAGTCTATGCTAGGTGCTTTATAAATAACCCCACTTTGCACCTTATTGTGCAGTGTTACTATTGTTCCATGGGAAGGGAAGATTTCTTCATGATCCAAACTGATGATCATCGTAAACCCTTAGTCATGCGGATTGTAAAGAAATGTGTACAATTAATGGCCATAGTAATCGAAATCGGGAGTACTGTAGTAATTACTGACTAGGGAGCAATGTTTTTCATAATGAGAATCTTGTCCATTGAGTAAAGATGGACCTGAATTTAAATTCTGGCACATGCCTTGTGTTCAACCTTGATAACCAAACTTTTCAACTTTGCCTTTAAATATATCCATGATAATAAATGTATCTGTGCATGCAAAAGCCTGCATTTGTACTTGCACAAACTGGGTAATTCATGCCTAACTGCCCACTGACATGCTCTGGTTTTGGGTGCCCAAATGTCTGAGCACGTGCACACAAGTACAGTCATTGTGGGTGTAAACAGGTACTACGAATGTGACTCTGAAAGTCTAGTATAGTCAGTAATTAGGCCTACTCCATGTGGTGGCATGAACTAGAGATCAACCTTTCGCTACTCTCTGGATGGCTTGCAGTCTGGCAATAGGCCCCATTATTTAAGTCTCAGATCCATCACTGTGGGAACGACATTTAAAAGGGAATGGGAGTAGTTCTGTCAAGTAGGGCCAGGAAAGGAAGGGATATTGTAGGGAGGAAGGGATGCAGTGAGAGTGAGACACAGGGCTGTCTTTCCCTCTGGAACTGAAGTCCAGCCATGTTTTTGCTCTTTCTGGTTCTCTCTCAAGAGGTGTGAGGCAGCACAGCTGGTGTATGGAGTGTAGATCTGTGAAATCACATCAGATTCTTTGAGTGCTCATACCACAAAAAGAAATTGGGCTAGGTCTGCAGGCAAGAATGCTTCCTCCGAGAGCAGAAGCATCTGTTGTTTTAGAACTGCTCTTGCCAAAGTGACCTGCCCTGGGTACAATTAAGGGCTCACCCTGCTGCAGAATGGAAAGTCCCCTTAACCATTTCCTAGGTGAACAGTATACTTGGCCATATAAGTCTCTGTGACAGAGCTGAAATCAATGCACTGGAGCAGCGGGAACCTCTGGTTGCCTGGGAGAGCATGTGATATAAAACTGATGGTTGATGTTTCCCATACCCACTCAATATACCAGAGCAAATCTATGCTTATCCACTTAAGAAAACCTTGGGCTAGGGTGAGAGATCAGGCCTGTTTATTTGCATATATTATAATGTTTCAACCTTATTGAAACACAAATTTTCAAATAAGGTCAAAACATTACAATGTTTCTGAATCAAGATATTTTATAATTTAGAGAAATTTTGATTTGGAACAAAAGAAAATTTCCAAATAGGGTGACCAGATGTCCCGATTTTATAGGGACAGTCCCGATTTTTGGGTCTTTTTCTTATATAGACTCCTATTACCCCCCGTCCCGATTTTTCACATTTGCTGCTGTCTGGTCACCCTATTTCCAATTGTCAAAAATTTGCCTGGAATAGAAATTCTGTTTTCGGACTAGCAGTAGTTCACAGGTTTAGCAGAGAATTTGCTACAAAACCTTGTTTATCTACACAAAACTTGACTGGTGAATCTCAAGTGGATATGGTACATCAGGTTTTTTTAAAAGAAATATTTAGGACTGAAGATAAATTTGTGCCATTATTCTTCTTAATTAAAAGTTGATCCATACATCCGGTACTTTCTCAACTAGTTAGTGATACAAATAGGTAACATCCTCTCTCCCTGAGCCTGTGTGGAAGGGTTAACACAATAAAAATGAATATTTTGCCTAGGTTCCTCTATATGCTAAGTGGCCTACCTGTATATATCCATCCATCTTATTTTAGAAAATTTAATAGCATTAGCAGAGCCTTCCTGTGGGACCCTGCTCAATGCCCACAGGTATAATTTCAAAAACTGTAACTGCTATAATAAGGGAGGGTGGGAGTTGGGTTCTCAGACATACAAAATATCTATTATGTTTTTATCATGTTATAGATGTCAAACTGGTCCAAGCATGGTAACACACTTATATCAACGTGGGTGGAAACTGAACATGCACTAATGCATCCAATTTCCCCGGGGGTTCTCCTCAGTTCCTCTTGTTGTCCAATGTAGAGAAATAAGGTGCCTACAGTGGTGGCAGTGCAAAAGGTCTGGGCTATCCTAGTTAAAGTGATACCACTTTCATCCACACCATCATGCAAAACACCTATTGGGTCCCAAATTTGCCAACTGGGAACAAACCTCTTATTTGGAAGAACTAGCTGAGCAAGGGCATTGTATGGATTTTCCAATTAGTCACTGATGAGGGCTTTGCCTCTTTTCTAATACTAAAGCAACTTTTTGACCTGCCATCCTCAAAGGAGTGGCAGAACTTACAACTAAGGGCAGGTCTATATCTATTCTACAAATGCCACATCGGCCGCAGCTGTAGCGCTTTGATGAAGATGCTCTAAGCCAACAAGAAGGAGCTCTCCCATTAGCTTAATTACTCCACATCCATGAGAGGCAGTAGCTATGTCAGCGGGAGAGCCTCTCCCACTGACGTAGTGCTGTCTGCATGGGGGGATTAGGGTCGCTAGAACTATGTCACTCAGGGGTGTGGATTTGTCACATCTCAGTGACGTAGTTATACCGAAGTAAGTGTGGCCTAAGATACTTGCTAACATGTTAATTTGGTCTGGATCCCGTAGGACTGCCAGAGGCCTCAGAGCTACCAAGAAACTTGGAAATGCTTCATAAACTCCCCAGGCTCATGTCCAACATATACTCAGTTAATGCAGAAGAACTTCCTTAGTCTGGAGTTCTTTGTGGAAGCATGGGAAGGGGATTTATCACAGCCCTTCTAATGGCAGAGCTTATTCTGGAATTGTAAAAATGCTTCTGGGGATCTCAGGCTACTCTTGATACCACAAAAGAGTTTATTCAAAATGTATTGGACACCACAGAGCTTGCACAAAACAAAAGCCTTGTCCTCTGACATTTGTTCACACTATAACAAAGAAAAAGGAACCCTATGCTATGGGACTGGCCATCAGTCAGGCAGCTGTGGGAAGAGGTGGACACCAGAGTTAGAATAGGGCTTGGCTTCAGTAGCCAAACCTCAGCGAAAAATTATATCCTCGGTTATTTACCTGCTAAACAGGTGGTTAACTCCACCACAAAGACTTTAGTTCTTGAGGTTGCAATGATCACCAAGCTCATGATTTTACAAAAAGGGAAGAGTAGGCCCAGACTAGAGCAAGTTATTCAAACCAGTCTGGCTTAGCAGCCAAAGAAAGACTATCTTATCATCACAGAGATAAATTGTATGAACTTAAAGAAATTTGGACTCCCATTTCTAGATACATTTGTCTAGAAATATTGAGATGGCTCAATGAATGCTCCATTCCACCTACCCCCCTGGTCCCTTCTTTCTTCTTCCTATTCATGTATGTCGTCTCCTATTTTATTACTCTTATCCCCACTCTAAGATGCTATGTCTATGTTGTATTGTCTGGTCTTGCAACTTTGACCAGTTTTAAAATTATGTAATTGCACAATTTTATTGGAGAGCCCATGAAACATGCAGTATTCAAAAACATATACAAGCTGTAAGTCATTTTACCTTTCGTGTACTTTTTGTCTGTTTCTTCATGAAAATCAATAAAAAAAGGAAAGGAAAAGTTAATCTGTCAGCAGAGGCTGACAAATAAAATCTCCTTTGGAGGAATTTGCCAAAAACTGCCCTCTTTCAAAATGGCTATGATTTCAGTAAGACTGAGGCCATAGGTTGTCCTTACTTAAGAGGTTGCCATTTCCCTATAGCCTTTGCAGTTTAGACTGCCCTTAGCAAAGATGGCCACCCCATCTCCCTCATTGTTCCCAAGGGGAGTGAACCAAAGGGAAGCTGTCAGCCCCCTGTGCTGTCAGGAGGCAGACAGAAATCACTAGAGGAGCATGTGAATATGAGAGATAGGAAGGGCAAGGGGAAAACTGAGTTGTACGGGCCCAGAGAAATGCAGGAGAGAGTCAGGAAATACGGGAGGGAGCAGGAAGAATATGAGGGGTAGGACACTGTGAGAGGGGAAGGAGCACATGGAAGACAGGCTATGGGAGACTAGGGAGGAAGAATGTGAATGGGACAGAAGCTGGGTGGAGAGGGAGGGGAGGAGGATTAGCTGGAAGCAGGATAGTGATAGGGAGGAGGACAGAGCAGTATAAAATGGCAGCTGCTTCACCCCAAGGCTTAGGAGAGTGCTGTCCCAGCAGCCAGATGGATGTCTCACTGTTGTGTGCTCTTCCTGTAGGGAAATAGCTATAGAGGTATAAAGCACCTTTATACCGGGAGAGCTGTGTCCACACTGGGGCAGGAGGAGGGGGGCAGCATTGTACCACTTTAACTATATCGGTATGGTTAAAACAGTACAACTTGTGTGTGCAGAAAAGACCTTCATAACTCTAGTGAAAATAAAGCAATTGTTCTTTAGTACATGTTATGTAAGCTGAGTTAAAATCTAGGCTCTCCCTTATGCTTTAGCTTGACCAGTTTAGCATGTGCTAAAAAATACAACTGCTTTGCATTGATTAGAGCAGTGGTTCTCAACCAGGAGTACATGTACCCCTGGGTACACACAGAGGTCTTCCAGGGGGTACAGCAACTCATCTAGATATTTGCCTAATTTTACAATAGACTACATAAAAAACACTAGTGAATTCAATACGAAATAAAATTTCATACAATGATTTCTTTATACTGCTGTATATACTATACACTGAAATGTAAGTACAATATTTATATGCCAATTGATTTTTTTATAATTATGGTAAAAATGAGAAAGTCAGCAATTGTTCAGTAATAGTGTGCTGTGACACTTTTGTATTTTTATGTCTGATTTTGTAAACAAGTAGTTGTTAAGTGAGGTGTATCTTGGGGTACGCAAGACAAATCAGACTCCTGAAAGGGGTACAGTAGTCTGGAAAGGTTGAGAGCCACAGGACTAGAGTTTTAGAAAGTGTTAGATCAAACTAGACATCATACTCTAACAACACACCTTTCAATTCTAATTAATGAACCAGCCACAGGGTCTAACAAATTTCCCATGGGTCACCTCATGGGAAGCTCCTTTGTGACACACTATGAGAAGTTCATTGGCCTGAGAAATGCGCCAGCTACCATTCTAAGGCTGGGGAAGCTCAGAGGTTAAGAAAGAAGCAGTGATTGTTTGAATTTCGATGTGGGGGGTGAGATCTAATACTAAAACGTTACAAATAAGATTTAAAACCCCCTAAGAAACGAATGTGTCATTGTGAAATAATGAATGTTGCTACACAAAGAAGATACCTGACACAAACATAAGGATATGAACATTTTGGGAATTCTGTAATTTGGGAACTTCCTAGATTAAATGTAGTGCCCCAAGCTCTTCCTCAATAAATAATTCAAAGATAAAGCTAGATTTCTAACCCTAAAATAGTAGCGAACCACTCGGGAGGCATTCAACTCTTGCCATATATGGGTAATTCTCTTTGGGTCATATTACGCCCAAGTTTTAAGGCAGAACTCCCCCTTGAGCTCAGGAGAGTGTTCTGCTTAATGAAAGGGGCATGTTATGGCTCCTCCTGGATGGGAATAATGAACACCCTGGGCCAGCTGACAAGACTGGATTCCCTTAAATGATTTCTTCTGCTATTCAAACATTTTGAACAATTTATTATTTAAGACAGGTCTGGTAATGTGGGCTATAGTTTCACCATCAGATAATAGAATAACTGGTTTCCTGTGACTACAAAGCAGCTATGTACAGTGGTGGCTCTAGTATACTTGTTCTGCCCTTCATAAACTGGCCCTTTTCTGGCCCTTTTGCCCTGGAGTGATTAAGAAATGAAATGTTTTACCGCTTCAGGCAGTAGTTGGTAGAAGAGCATTGGTCAGGCAGTACATGATTATGTGTTTTGTTCTGGGAATGGGCTGTAAAAGCTTGTATACCATATTCCATTTTATTGGCTTTTCTTCCGTATTTCCCAATATCAAACATTATCCATGCCACTAAATATGAATTGCACAAAATTCAAAACCAGGCACTGAGGGCTGTCTGAACATTTTGCATTTATTCTTCTACACCCACCCCACAACTGCCCAGTCTCTGGCTTGTACTGTTTCCCCCATACTTTGGTAATACTGCAGATAATTTGTCAAAGAAGACCCACTGGAACAAAGTGTCACTGTTATTTGTGCACATTTACCTTCCAAAGCTACTGACTGTCTTATTTGCTGAAGGAGCTGTGAGGTCAGACCTGGCTAACTCTACAAATAGCTAAGCAGGCATGAAAAATACATGGAATCTGTTTGACTCATCTGGAGAGAATGTTCTCACAGTTAGGCCTGTAATAAGAGAGCAATATATCATCTGCACCCTATTCTGTCACATACATCTGCCCCCCCCCCCCCCGCCTGCCATGAGACTTTGGGTTCACTTGTTTTCAGGATGGGACATGAAGTTACAAGTGTGCTGAACATTTCCAAATTCTGAAGAAAGCCCATCTAGTGAGACCCAGCTGAGTCTGCCTACAGGTGCTGTGTGGTTCTGTAACAAGTGACTCAATACTCTTTTGTACATATTTAGTGTCATTATGACACAGGCCAGAAAGATGTTAGATTACAGACTGCTGGTTACTACCCAAGGGTATCCAATTGTTCAGGGCTTAATCCAGCAGAAAATGGTCTTGGTCCTTTTTATAACATGTAATATTCTGTACTGGGCCATTGCTATCATATTTTTCTGTATAAGAAGCAGCTGTCAGCTCAGAGAAGCTCTGTGGACCTCTTGGCTTCCACGTCATCAAATTGGTCCCTGAGGAGGCAGTATTCTGTGGGATTAGGCATTTCCTCCCTGGGAAGAATCTTGATTTTAGTTGTGTCCCTGACAGTTAAGGCAGAGAAGATGGGTCCCAGTCTCCAGAGAAGAGTTGTATGTTATATTTCTGGTTAGGATCTTATACCATCTCTGTGATGGGTGTCTTCATTTGTGTCTATATGAAAGAGTTTTCAGATAATAAGAATAAACAGTTAGATACAGGTTCTCCCAGTTGTCAGGGAAGCACAGGATCTAGATATTTTGGGCTCTAACTAGATATTCCAGATTCTTTACTTGTTTTTCCAAAACAATATGTGATGGGGTATAAACTGTACACTAGCACTGAAGGGGTTAAGAGGAGTTGGCAAGCTCAGTTAGTGCATTCAGTTGCACCTGGATGAAGAGCTAGGCTCAATTTGGGATGAGACCCAGCTGGGGTGGAGTGGTGTGGGTGGCTGCTATATGAGCAGGGTATCAGGGAGGAAGAGAAGCAGGTTTTAGAGGTTGTGGCTGATAGGATGCTCTTGAAGATGGTTAGGAAAGCTGTGTTGTAGAAAAAGGAACACCCCTGGATAGTGGGCCCTGAAAGAAGAGTAAGCACAGATGAGAACTTTGAAAAGGGAGTTAACCCCTAGAAGAAAGGGAAGATTAAGAAAGCTGGGCTGTGGAAGAGGCCCTGGGCTAAATGGCATTAAGCCCCCAGGGAAGGGTCAGGCTCAAGATGAAGACTGTAGAGAGGAAAAAAGTGATTGGAAGCATGAGACACCTGGTCCCTGAAGGATGGCTCAAAGGTGTATTGGTGAGTGGAGAGGACTTTTAGGATATTATCATCCCCTCGCTCCCTGAAATGGGAGAACTCTAGAGACAGTCTGGCTGAGGCCTATGTCTCAGGAGAAGACTGAAAGGATATTGTTATCCCAAAAGGGGTAGATGTAAAATGTTACCTGGCTGAAGTGTGAAAGGAGCTAGGCCACTGCAGGGCTGGAGCAGCTGTTTTGTAGGGGGTACCAGAAGAGAGCTTGCTATGTGGATGCCCAGTCACGAGGATGTGCATGAGGTAAGTGAACTCCTTAATACTATTATTCTGACAGCAGGAAATTCCTTGCTTTCATCAATAGCTGCCTCATGGGCTGGCTGGTGATTCTTCATTTGTAGTATTCTCTCTTTGTATGTGTTTGTTCAGAAGGCTTGTCTGATCTGACATGTTTGTCAGCTTGTTTCCTTACAAATTAGGGCATTCCTTCACATAACTATATTACCTAAATGTACAATACTAGTTTTTAGAGGGATTGCCTCAGTGTCAGGTGCTTTGGTCTGTGCTGGCAAAGATTGTGGTGTGGTTGCCTGGTATATTGTGGTGTTTTGTCAGACTTTTCTCTTTTGTTCTTTCTTTCAGTGCTTTCCCTTAATGTTGTAAGGCTCACACTTTAACTCCGCTTTAGTTTTAATTCTTTTAGTTGTGCATTTTCAAGAGACAGTTGAATTGTCAACCTTCCCAGTCCGCTGCCATGAATAGCGAGACTCTAAAAGCTGCATAATTCCTCTAAATATTTCTGGCAATCTTTCTCTCAATTGGAGAGAATGTTAAACCAAACAGTGGTGCCTGCTTGTTGCAAGGTGCTTAATACTAGTTAAGTCTCCTCCTATTACTTTTAAGCCAGCTGCAAGCGATAACCTAAAAATACACTAGTATGCTTCAATGTGTTTAAAATTGAACATTTTCAAGAATAAGAAAAGAGAAGGACTTTAGAAACTGGACAATCTGAGGGTCTGGCTTCAGTAATCTGTCCTCTATGTATTTTTCCTTATGAGCAAATTCTTCTATATAGGTGAGGAATGGCATTCATCTTTTAACTGTCTGCCTCTAAAAACACAGCAGCCATCAGAGACTGCCAGAAGGAACCTGACCCACAAATGCTTTGGCTGCCAGAAAACGGTAGCCATTAAACGGTATTTGGAAAAAGTCCTGTCAGAAAATTAAACTGATGCCTAGTTGACTTAGGCCAAATATCTAACAAAGAAATAAGATGTACCTCCTGGTTACTCTTAACTGACCACTCATAGCAAACTACTGTAATAAGCTATGAAAGCTGAGTGAATAACT
Organism: Chrysemys picta bellii; assembly: GCF_011386835.1. Taxonomy (NCBI): domain Eukaryota; kingdom Metazoa; phylum Chordata; order Testudines; family Emydidae; genus Chrysemys; species Chrysemys picta. Next base: position 125,149,019 of record NC_088793.1, on the reverse strand, counting down.
TGAGCGAAAGTGGTTTATTTCTTTTTCTGTTAACGAGCAGACTGCAGCATTCTTAAGTCTATTCATTATTCGAAACTGTGAAATTCTGATCCATGAACTTCTGTTCTTCAAAGTTTGTATTGTAGCATTTCACAAATAATATACAATTATTTTTGTTCCTCGATTGGCAGACTTCTCTTGTGTAACTAACCAAAAAAGTGCAAATTTTGTTTTCCATTCATTATAAAACTTAATTTTCTTTCAGCACTATTCAAGCTTAAATTCCTTCCTTTCTTTTGCATGTAATTGTGTTAGTAAATGCAACCACAAATATTTGCTGAAAGTGAACAAAGGGGCTGTCAACAGTGCAGATCTAAATTTTGTCAGATTTGAACAAATAATGCATTTTCCCCTCCTCCCCTCCGCTATTCATTTAGCGCTAATTTAAGTCAGAGTGGTGACTCCAAGATAAATCCTGTATAAACAGTATTTAAGTATACTGGGAATCTGGGTTTTCCTCATGACCTGAGATTTTATTGTTTACAGGAATTTGTGTAATACATAATCAGACATCCATAAGTTACCTCTTATGGAGGTAAAACAGATGAAAGAAAACTATTCTTCATTCTTAAACTTTTCGCTATCAATTCTGTAGAGTGGTTCACAAAACATCATTGTATAGTAAATTATCTAAGTACATAAAATAAATTTGATATAACTATTAAATTGTATAGGAGTCCTCCAATAAGGGAAAGCCTATCTTTTAGATATCCTTCATATCTGGTACGGTATTCATCCATCAAAATTGATCACAGGATTTTAAAACTCTGGCTAAATCTTGCCCACCCTGGTGTAGCTGGGGCTAGGCAGAGAAGCAGACACATGCAGCCTTTCCATGGACCAGGCCTAGGGAATGTGGTGATGAGAGCACTTCAGTGATGTTTTAAAAAAGGTATAGTGGGGATGAGCTAGAAACTGTACTGTGTTCTGGATATACAAAATGCTACGCACCTTATTGGTCACTCACCACTTGGGATCATGAAGCACTTTTCTACCCTATCCCCAATGCACCTAGCATAATATTGCACACTCAGGGCCCTTTGTGTTTTATTTTAGTTAATATTTCATGGGGAATTTCTGTTATTACTACAACAAAAACAAGTGGAAAATCAGTGGAAAAAACTATTTTTCTGGGTAAATACCAGGGTTTATTTGGTAGATGGAAGGACAGGGGAAAAGTAATCAGATTGAATTCCATTCATCAATGTGGTTTGCAGCAGAACTAAAACAGAACTCAAAACATAATGCCACTCTGAGTTTAAGAAAACCTATATCTAATCCCCCTGCCCCCAATAAAACTTTTCATTTGAATAAACAATTTAATATTGTAGACTTCTAAATATTTAGAGGCTAACAGTTCTATTTAATAATTGGGGGCCCCACCATTTGAAGCACATACATTCAGCATCATCCTTTTCTCCAGTCTGTTTTTTTTTCTTAAACTTTCAAATACTTCCTTGTGTTCTGAAATGTATTCTGATACAGATTTTCATTTTCTTCCCATTTAGTGCCTGATCTTTAAGCTGTTATCTGTTAACAGCTTGAAATGTGATTCATCACTACCTTCAGGTGTGCCTGCACTTCAGAGCTTGCATGTATGCCTGTTATGTATATCTTCTAGACTAATACATAGCTTTACTTCAACGGGCAGCTTTGCATATACGTACAAACCAATATATTATCATAATACATATATCTCATGCAATGTGTTTTATTTTCCTAATAAAACAAGTTATTTTTTTATATATATTTGAATGATACAAATGTCGGGTGAAAATCAGGGGGAGCCAAATACTTTTTGTAAAATCCGGGAAACTTTCAGTAAAAATCTGTTTAAACTGAAAATGAAGGGGCTTAGATATACTGTAATGGTAGATTGTACATGCCTCTGAAGCTCCGAGTAAAAATGTTTTTGGATTTGAGTACCAGACTAGTTGGTTCATTGATCCATTCTGGCACAGCAGTTTCTAAATCCTTACACAAGTGTCTTATTTGATAAATAGTATAACATAACGTGCATACCCTATCGAAAGGAAAACACCTGAATTTATGACCGTTCCGAACTGTAGCTTTTTAATACTGTGTTAAATAACTTTGATGCTGAGATAACAAACCTTAGTCTCTCTTGGAGGATTCCAAAGTTACCAGTTTGCATTCAAAAAGTTCCTGTATTGCATTTTGAAACCAGTGCACCATAAACGGAAACAGTCCAACCGAAACGTAATTACGGCCAATGCTTTGAAAGCATTTACAGCATGTGGGCCAAATACACTTGAGACAAATGGTGTAAGTTTGTATAAACACAGGTGTAAGAAAGGATGAGATCTTTGCAGAAAACAGCTGCTGAGGGGCTAACTCCAACCTCTGTGACTTGGGATGTATATTACACTGACAAAGGTGTTTGGACCCTGATCCTGTAGCAGGGCTCCATGTGGGTGCAGGGATCCATTGTGAGGAGTGTCCAGGCTCTGGGCCTTACTGGAATGACTTGTGCCACTCTGTCCATCACCTCCTATTTTTGCCCCACACAGCAGTTTCTCAAGAACACAAGGGAAAGCTCTACCCTTGTAACTTTGCCAAACTAAGACCTGGAAGCCTCCAGTAAACTCCCTGGAAACATGTTTGAAGGTAGGAATGGTTACCACTGGGAAATGAATGCTGTTTTGGGGTTCACTTGTGTGATTCTGGACAAAAATAACTAAGGTTGCAGGGGCTGAGTCTGAGGAAAGCAATTCAGTGTGCTCTCATTGCCTTGGAGATGTCAAGTACATGTGAAAAATCCAAAATAGCTTTTTGCTAATAGATCTGTCAATTTCAAAGGGGCTTATCCTACTTCCCCTTGCTTCCCCCACTAAGAATAGAACCACTTTAATTTGTTAGGTGAATTTCTCTCCTTGGTGGTGTGATTTCAGTGATTGTTTTATCACATCAGAGGCATACTTGCCTCACTTAAAAGAAATAATTAATAAAATTTCAGTTTCTACATAATCAGACAATTCTAAAATGGAACTCTAACACTGTGCAATTAAGTCATAATACTCCAATACAGCTGTTCTTGGGGATCTTTCATAAGAATATGATTCAACACATATGAGCTAACCATGGGTTAAAACTTTCCAATGTGACTCAGGAGCTGAAGTCCCACAGACTTTTCAGTGAGACTCTTTACAGTATGGCAACACCGCTCAAAACCAAAACCTCATGGCAGCAAGTCTCAGAGTCTACAGGCTGGGGCTCATGCTACAGGACTAAAAAATAGTTTAGACATTCCTGCTTGGGCTGGAGCCTGGACTCTGAAACCTGGTGCGTGGGAATGTCTACACTGCTCTTTTTGTTTAAAAGCCCCATAGCGTAAGCATGGGTCAGTAGACCCAGCCTCAGAGACTTGCTGCTTAGGGAGTTCTGGCATTGTAGACTTACCCAAACTCAGTGCTTTTGTTAAGTCCTATTTTAAACTGGTGAACCAAAAACCAAATGTAGAAGTGATGCAAAGGTGATAATGATGTTAGACCTCCCCACACACTAATTTAGACTCTAAGGGCTTGTCTCTACTTACGCGCTGGTTCGGCGGCTGGCAATCGAACTTCTGGGTTCGATTTATCGCGTCTTGTCTGGACGCAATAAATCGAACCCAGAAGTGCTCCCCGTCGACTCCGGTAATCCTGCTCGGCGCGAGGAGTACGCGGAGTCGACGGGGGAGCCTACCTGCTGCGTCTGGACCGCGGTAAGTTCGAACTAAGGTACGTTGACTTCAGCTACCTTATTCACGTAGCTGAAGTTGCATATCTTAGTTTGAATTGGGGGGTTAGTGTAGACCAGGCCTTACTCTGACTCTGGTCAGCCTACTGACATCCATTAGAATACCGAAGTTGGTGACATTTGTGCCTAGAAGTTGAACAAAGGCTTAAGTTACAGTGGCTCTCACCTTTCCTTAACTTGTACCTTCTTCCAGTTCCCTGACACTCAGGCTAGCAACCCCCAGCAAGCAAGAAGTAGTTCCGCCACAAGTACTTGGCCTGGAGTTACTGGGGCAGGAACTTCCTCCACCTTGTACTCCCCACTTACATTCTTTTCCTCCATACTTTCCTTTTAAAACTTGAATATAGACACTCAGAAGCTGTCTGCAAAATCTGGGGTTTTCCTCTCTCCTCACTGAGGCCTTCATAGGTGGATCCTAGCTCTGGTTATGCTTTCTGTCAAAACAGAATGACTACCTAAGCAGTGTAGAGAGTTTAATGAAACACTGTTGGGTGTGTCTTTCTTTCTTCAGTTAGTTGCCTTGTGGAGTTGAAGGTACCTAAAACTATGTGAACAGAACTGGCAAAATAGCTTCTCCAAATCCTCTAACTGAAATCAGCAGAGACCATGAAGGCTTTGGGATTCTTAAACATGGGAAGAGAACCACTTGTTCAAGTTCCTAGTTCTGGCTTTATAAAGTCTTCCACCACACAGTAATACTAGGGCTCAACTTAGTTGCAAGAAGCAGCACAAATTAAACATAGTTGTAAAACACAAACTTTCTTTATGCTGATTTGAAGGACAGCCCCTGATTTGTGATGGCCACAGAAACCCAACACAACTGGCCTTGTCTGGGTCTCTTTCTTAAGGAGAAGAGACCTTTTATCAAAGGCAGTCTGTCAGCAATGTGTATTCCAAGGGGCAATAAAAATTGTGGGGCTAAAAATTACAAAGATTTAATAGCTAACTACCACATTAGGCACCTTTAAAAATCCTGTTTAGCTTCTGCCTAACCCTGTAGGTGTCTAAATTCTCTAGGTTGCTAATTTTTTCTGCCATTAAAGTCCATTCGGCCCCTAAAAGCCTGCTGCTAGGCATGCAGATAGGCAACTGGCTACCTAGGTCATGCCTAAGCTGCAGTGGTATCCTCAAACCAGGAGTTGCCCTGTCTATTTCTCCTCTGGGACCCAATCTGGCAGGCAGCCTCTAAGCATACCTAATGGTTTAGGCCCTACATGAAACACTGGAGAAAAAGGGTTGTAGCTCTCTTATAACCTTTAGCTCGGGTTGGAGCACTCACCCAGGATGTGGAAAACCTATTTCAATCCCCCTCTTCAGCTGATGTAGGTTCAAATCCCTGCTCCACATCTCCTGGCTTGTGGGCAAGTGCCTTAACCATTGGGGTACAGAGCACTGTGAGGCAGGGCTCTCGCTCTCCCATTGAAGCTGTTCTACTGTGCGCAAAGAATAATTGGGCCAGGTAAAGAGTGACACTTCCCTAATCACTGGGCTATAGAATCACCCAACGGGGATATGGGAGACCCATGTTCAAATTCCCCACTCCCCAGCAGGCAGAGGGGCTAAAAGTTACAAGGGTGCTGGTGCTGCTGCTGTCTCCTCCTTGACCTTTTTGTGAGAAAGGGCTTAGCTGCCTAACTCCAGGAGAGGGTTCATAGCTGTGAATTCCTGGTTGAGGGAGGTGCCTCCACCCAACCTGGAGATACAGGTTTCATTTTTCTGGGTGGGTACTCCACCCTTTCCCTAAGACCACACCCTTGCTCCACCTCTTCCTGCCCCCCAGCACCTCCCACCTGCTGCCAAACAGCTGATCAGCAGATGGCTGGTGGGTGCAGAGCACCCACTATTTTTTTTTCCCCATGGGTTCTCCAGCCACAGAGCACCCATGGAGTTGGAACCTATGCCTGGAGTTAGGTACTTAATTCCATTTGAGGGGTGGGTCGTAGGCCTCTCCTCAGCATTTCCTAATAGCTTAAATGGCTTCCTGCTTAGTTGGTTGGCTTCTATGAATCCCATTCTTAAAGACCTGACTCTCCCTGGATAGTGGATAGGGAGCCTAAGCACCTAACTCAGGGCTGTGGATTCCACTAGGCATCAGGGCACCTAAATGTTACGTGTTGCAACACTGAGTCGAAGTCCCCTGTGTGGATCTAGCCTCTGATGTTTATGAATGCATCAGACTTCTGCAAAACATTTAGTTTAATAATCACTTTTGTCTGATTCATCTGAATTGGTCTCATGCAGTGCGACTGTGTTCAAACAGTCCTCCTTGTCCTCAGAGGAAGATCCACATACATTTCTAGTTCTTGTGGCTTTGGAGCTAAGGTTGAAAGCATGGTGTTAAAGGACAGATGGAAAATAAAGAGCCCAAATCAATTTTTTTTAAAGATAGTCTTGGAGCTGATTCATGATTTTTGAATTAAAGGGATTGGCAATACTTTGACACATCTATTCATGCTGCTTTGCACTTACGCGGCTCCTCTGATCAGAGAATCCCCGCTCCTTTCACTAACATTAGTTAATACCCACAACACATTCGGTAAGGGAAAATATTGTTCCTTTCTTAAGACTTTTGAAATATACACCTCAGGAGCACCATTACCAATGACTGAGAATCAGGAAAAACAACTTTGCAAGAAGAAAATCATACAAGAAAATGACATCTTGTTGAGTCTCTGCTCTTCAGATGGTTTTGGGCTATTTACTGTCAAACTATTAGTAAGGTATAAAAGGAAAAAAATAATAGTGCTGGAGCTAGCTAATGAGCTATAGTACTGCATTTCCAAAACAGGGAGTCCTGGTCCATCAGTGGGTCAAGGTTCTGGATCGGTTGCCACATCCAGGGCCAGATTAACCCATCAATGGGCCCTGGCCTAGGCAAAGATATACTTCTCTTTTCCCCCATGCTCCCCCCACCCCCGACCTGGTGTGGAGGGAAGGCCTGTGTGTGTGTGTGGGGGGTGTGTGTGTGTGTGTGTGGCTGTGCTGGAGAGCAAGCTCACCCTGCAACTGCAGCTCCTTTTCAGCAAGGCTGGGCCCAACTCCTCCCACAAGGCATTGTGACCAGGCTCAATAAGGCTGCCCCTTTGTCGGGGTGGTGGGCCAAACCTGAGTGGGGCTGCAGCCCCTTGCACCAGATCAGTGGGGAGCTGGGCCCAGCCCTGTGGGCAGGAGTTGCTGTTGTGGGATGAGCATGGAGTGGGCTCAGTCTCCTCTGCATCAAGCCAAGGTTAGGGTTGATGTGTGTGATTTAAAAAAAAAAAAAAAAAAAAAGTGGGTCATAAGCAAAGACAAAATGCAGTGCGTGGGTTCCCTTAGTAAGAAGTTTCGGAGCCACTGCTTTAGAAGATGCATAGAAATCATACCTGAGGTAAGGAAGAATTGTGCCCACTTCATAGAGAGCCAAACTGAGGGATGAGTTTAACTGACTTGCCCAGTGCCCTCAATGCATTGGTGGCTGAGTGGGCAATAGAACTCTGGAGTCAAGCTTCCCTGTTCTAGTGCTATAATAGTTGGATCACATTAGCCATAGTATGCAAAACATAAGCTTTCATACTGCCACTAGAATCTCACTGTCAACACTTCAACATTTTTTTTTTTCAGATAAGCATCCAGCAAGTTCAGTAGCTGCTTTATCTGATTCTGTATTAGACAAACAAAGAAAAACCTCAGTCTAACAACTGTCTTGGCAGATTCAGGATCTCAGAATAAGTAGATCTTCCTATTGCTCTCTACGCTTATATTGTAGAAAATCCAACTGAAGTCTGAATTCTCGTTTTCCCCATGCAGGCTGTTCAGTG